>NC_064433.1:70721322-71321322 GCF_023343835.1 Lagopus muta
TGGTGTCATTTGCAAACTTGCTGAGGGTGCAGTCAACCCCACTGTCCATATCTCCTACAAAGATGTTAAATAACACATCTCCCATCACTGATCCCTGAGGAACACCACTCATCACCTGTCTCCACTTGGACATTGAGCTCTCTGAGTGCGACCATCCAGCCAATTCCTTATCCAGCTAGTGGTCTATTCATCAAATCCATTTTTCTCCAATTTAGTGACCAGGATGTCTTGTGGAACAGGTCAAATGCTTTGCACAAGTCCACGTAGATGAAGTCAGTTACACTGATGCTGTAACTCCATCATAAAAGGCCACCGAGTCTGTTAAGCACAATTTGCCCTTGGGCAATTTGTAGGATGGATTGTTCATATTAGGGCCACTAACGTTCACACTGACATTGTTAAGCCCATGAAGTTGTCACTTCATTCTTCCTAATTTCTTTTTCAAGTTGCAGGGGCAGCATACCGTATAGCTGTGGTACCAATCTGGAGCTTTTCTCCTCAGTGAATGCTCCTAGGTTTTGAGCCCTGAGACAGGAGTAGAACTAAGGCAGTGATCGGTTGGTGGAAGATCTGAGCCAGAAAGGCAAGGGGTCAAAGACCGATCAGAAACTAAATTAGGGACCAATTCTGTGGCGGTGACAATAGAAAAACATGTTTTTTTTTTTTCTATGCCTTCTCTACTATTCCTGGGAGACGGACATGGAAGAGCAGCCCATTTTAGACACAGCTGCCGGTAAGCTTGTGGCCACTAGGTGGAACCCGAACACTTTCCATCGACCGGTTCACCAGCTGCAGGGAGTTGAGAATTTCGGCAACCGTGGGTCTGGAAGCCGTGTATTAACACCCGTACACAGTTGCACAAAGCTCATACAGATAAAGAGAGAGAGCTCCAAAATGTGGGTAAATAATTCATTCACTTCGGTAAGCAGGGACATTGAATATTTTACGTCCAAACTCTGGAAATGTTACTGGTTCCCAGTGTGTGATGCTGAAAAACCCTGATGGCTTGATGGAGAGTTGGGATGCATCCTCCATTACGCAGACTACCATCACGTGATTTTGGGTAAGTCATTTAACCTGCCTGAGGCTTGTTCCTCACTGCTGAAGTGAACTTTGAAACCATATACAGCCAAGTGTGCTGGGTATTAAGTACATTATTCCAGAAATGATTTGATATCCTTAGGAAGGGTACATCCTGCCAGTCTGCAGTAGCAGACAGAAATGCAGTTGTCTAGAAACTGCTGTTGTGCCACAAACCCTGCAGAAAGGGAGGCTCTGGGCCAAATTTCTTAGAGTCCGCTGAGCAAACAACCTAAACAAGAGTTACTGCTCATTTTTTTGGAAGATAACACATTTTAATTATTGTTAAATAACAACCTGTATTACAGAGACTAGAGGCCCCAGGCAAGATCAGATCTCTATTGTTTCATACCTTGTATAAACACAGAGTAAGAGGAATTCCTTCCCTTGAGCAGCTTACAGTCTTCATAGACATACTGTGCCTGAGGACAAAGAAAGCAAGCAATGCTTTTCTAAAAGCAAATAAACCATCATTTTATATAAGGGAATTTAAAAAGAAAAGAATAGATCAACAATAGTGTAGAGCTAACATAACTCTGTTGTTGTTCTGAATTGACAGCACTTTATACTTTAACAAAGGATATTTCTAATGTAGGCAAAACGTTATTCAAAGTCTAGCCAGGAGCTGAATCAGATCTGCAGAACCCTCATCACAACGCTCTCTTATAATGCATTTGTCTTCCTACTAGCCAGCTCCTAGAAGAGTGACTTGCTTGTCTCAGACTGTGGTTCTCAAGAACTGGTCATGAGTGATGTTTCTCAAGGTATTGGGGCATTTCCTGTTTAGTATCTTTATTGATGACCTGGAAGAAGAGATATAATGTACCCTCAGTAAGTATGCAGATGAAACCAAGTTGGTAAGAAGTGTTGATCTGCCTGAGGGTAGGAAGGTCCTGCAGAGGGATCTAAATAGGCTGGATTACTGGGCTGAGGCCAGTGGGGTGAAGTTCAACAGGACCAAGTGCTGGGTCCTGTACTTTGGCCACAGCAACCCCAGACAATGCTGCAAGATTGGGGTAGAGTTTCTGGAAGACTGTGTGGAAGAAATGGACCTGGAGGTGTTCATCAGCACTTGATTAAACATGAGCCAGCAGTGTACCCAGGTGGCCAAGAAAGCCAATGGCATCCTGGCTTATATCAGAAATAGTGTTGCCAGCAGGAGCAGGAAAGTGTTCAGCCCTCTGTACTCAGCCCTGGTGAGGCTTCACTTTGAGTACTTTGAGTGTTCAGTTTTGGGCCCCTCACTACAAGAAAGACATAGAGGCCTGCTGCGTTTCCACAGAAGGGCAACAAAACTGGTGAGGGGTCTGAAGCACAGGTGTTACGAGGAGCTGCTGAAGGAGCTGGGATTGTTCAGTCTGGAGAAGAGAAGGCTCAGGGGAGACTTAATTGTTCAGTGCAACTACCTGAAAGAAGGTTGTGGCAAGGTGGGGGTTAGCCTCTTCTCCTGCAGAAGTAGCAATGGGACAAGAAGAAATGGCACCAATTTGCACCAGAGGGTGTTGAGGCTAGATGTTAGGAAAAATTTCTTCTCTGAAATGGTGGTCAGGCACAGGAATGGGCTGCCCAGGTAGGTGGTTGAGTTGCCATCCCTGGAGGTGTTCAAGAAATGTTTAGATGTTGCACTAAGGGACATGGTTTAGTGGGGAAATAACGGTGGTAGGTGGACGATTGGACTGGATGATCTCAGAGGTCTTTTCCAACCTTGGAGATTCTATGGTTTGATGACTCACCCAGAACATTGTTGTAAGTGGCTTGTAGGAACATAGCTGAGATTTCATATACATGTATGCTGACTGGGAGAAAGGTTAGTTCAGTAAAAAGTTGTAGTTTGGGGTTTTAAAGGAACATCAGATGGAAGAACTTAGTAGTCTCACTGTTATATAGGAAGTTTTAAAAATAAATACATATCCTAAGCAATGCTTGAAGATTAAACTGCACTTTTTTTCACTGAATACAGTGTTATATATTGCTGTCTAGCCCTTTATCAGCTAATAGAGTTAGGTATTAATTTTATATATTGCTCTAAATGAATTAGCAGCCTGCAGAAGTCATTAAGATTATTTATTCTTAACTGTACTGAAGTGATATTGTGACATGTGGCACAGAGCAAAATAGAGATATTTGAATTCTCAAAGCATGTAGAAGGCTTCACAGTATTACTTGACAGTCATTTTACCTTTCAAATATATTATAGAATTATAGAATGGCTTATGTTGAAGGGAACCTTAATGTTCATGTAGTTCCAACATCCCTGCCATGGGCAAGGTTGTCAACCACAAGATCACACTGCCCAGGATCCCTTCCAACCTGGCCTTGAATACTTCCAGAGATGGGGTATCCAAAACCTCTCTAGGCAAGGATAGAGGATACAACTGACAGTTTAAACAGTTCCTAGGAGAAGTAGGGACAGCACCCACAGAAATGTCTGACGTCTTTTGATGCAGCCCAGGATACTGTTGGCCTTCCAGGCTGCAAGAGCCCACAGCTGGCTCATGTCCTACTTTTCATCCATCGGAACCCCCAAGTCCTTCTCTGCAGGGCTGCTCTCAATGAGTTTTGCTCCCAGTTTGTACACGTATCTGTGAATACCTCGACCCTAGAGCAAGACTTTGCACTTGGTCTTGTTAAGCCTCATTAGATTCTCACGTGCCCAGGTTTTGAGTCTGTCCAAGTTCCTCCGGATGGCGTCTCTCCCTTCTATTGTATCAACTACACCACTCAGCTTGGTGCCATCAACAAACTGCCTGGTGGTGCACTCAATCACAAAAATTAGATATAACAGGTAACTAATGAGAGATATGATTGTAAGTTTTCAGTAAAAATAAAATACATAAATAGAAAAAATATATAAAATAGATAACAGACAAATAGAAAATAGAGAAAATAGAAACTTTTAAAACCTATCTGTGTATATATACTAAAGTACACCAAGAAATCAGTGGAATCCATCACAATATTGAAAATGGAGCAGGAATGTCTGCTTTTAGGAGATTAGTGTTGCCTATTGCATTCTGTCATTCAGAAAAATAAATGCCAAACCTCCTACAAGTACATTTGGCTAACTGCAGGAAGTGTGTGGGGCGGATGGTAGGAAAGTTAATTCATAATCTAACTTGTCAGTTAAATGGTAGCTTATATAAAATACAGAGTTTGATAGTGGAGCAGTCAAAAACAATAACTTCCAAGTTTTTAGACTATTTAGTCTTCCAAATTAAGACTGTGTATGTTACAGGAATAGAAGCCAATGAAATTCAGCTAGGACAGTACAGCTCCAGATAAAACATAATACTCACACAGAACAGGTATAGAAAAAGAAACATGACAAGTGCCATGTAACCAGAAAACCAGACCTTCTGACTGGCAGACCGATCTAGGACCATTGCATTTTCCAGTGTTGGCATTTCTTCTCATTTGTGCAGTGTTCCTCAAGCAAGATGCAAAACTTTTGCTTTGCAAGATAGCCACTAGAAGACCAGTCAGGCGAGCTGCTCAGATTGAGAGTAGATTTAACATCTTTGTTTGCTTTATTCATTTATTTAATTTATCGAATACTTGCTCTGCACGTGAACTCTGAATTTCCTGCCTTTGGTCCATGATGTTATTCTGTTTCCCAATAGCTAACAAACAAATAACTCCATGCTCCAGCTTTTGGGGAAAAAAAAATCTGTTTTCCCCATAGACTTTCTGCAGTATTCTTAGAAATAAGGACATAAATTAAATGAAGAGAGCAGATGAATTGTGAAAAGAGTAGCAGTGTTATAGCAGTCTCAGCAAATAAAAGAGACTGGTTATAAGGAGTAATGAGAATTTTATTAATTTGATCAGAAGTATCATAACTTTAAAACAGAAAATAACATTTTATCACCTCATTTTTCATCTTCCTAAGAGAGTGAATGATAAATGCCCATTTAGTTCTTTCTTCACAGTCATGAAACTGTTTTACACTGGCTGCAGAAATGTTCTTTTCCAAACTGAGACTACTGACATGCATTCACAACTTATGCTTAATTATGAAATCACTGTGGTGTTTGCTGGAGATGGTTTTTCTAGACTTTGGGCTTGATTGTTCTCTGTGATCTGCAAGCATTTGTTAGATGGAGGGCACAAGTTCCTGTTAAGACAGCCTGTTACTGCTGTGTAATATTCACAAGTGATTAAGGCTTTACATTTGCTTTGAAACTATCCCAGTTATTCTGCAATAGCTCTGTCTTTAGGGAATCACAGGTAACTTATTTTGGATTTCTAAATATTAGTTTAACAACAACATGTTTAAAAATTAAGCATATCGTCGTGTGGTTCTCCAAGAGGTCTGTGCTGTTAGGCTTGAGATAGAATAGCAGTTGCATACTGGTGCTGTGGGATCTCACAAGCCTCACAAGGATGCTTCCAGTTGCAGCTCTGAACCCCTGCCAAGTGCAGGGATGAGTGTGAGCATCAGAAACAGGAAGAGAGAAGCAGGAAGAGGATGGGTTAGTTCTGATGATTCCAACAGCAATTAAAATTGTAGTGTGGATTTTTGTTAAGCTTTTTTTCTGTTTATCCATCGGCTAAATTATAAGCCAGAATCCACCATACTAGCTGATGAAGGCATTTTACACACTGTGCAGCTCTGTCTGATGCAAATAGGCTCAGTGACAAGGTGCTGCAGGTGGGACTTATCTGTAGAAAGTGTGCCAGATGCCTGTGCTCCTTAGCTCTCCATAGCAGATATAGCTCTAAGTGATATAGCTGGGGGATCCAAGGGGGTGACTCAGTTGGTCAGCTGTGATACACTTGCTTTAGGGTGATGGCGAACTTGAACAGGAATGTGTTAGAATGGACAAAATTTTAAAGGGAAGAGGAAAACTTTGGGATTATGATAGCACTCACTCTCAGAAGGCACAAGATTTCAGGTACACGGGAAGTCACCAAGTCAATGTAGTGTAGGACAGATTGAAGTAGTGGCATGAAATTAGAATCCACATTTATTTTCTTATCCTTCCCAGTACTTTCCTTTCAATTTGTTCATCATTTGTATGGGCGTGTGATTATTGGCAGCCTCATGTTATTTGTAGCAGGACCAGAGAGCAGCCTCAGGGACACTGCATTTACTGATATATATGTTACCCGAGAGTATCAGACACAGCCTGAATGTACTGGCTAATTAACCTTGCTGGGAAAGAGCAGACCGTATCCACTGGATGTGTATAACATGAATGTCTAGAGTTTTAATTGAATGTAAATGAAAAAAATCCTGTCCCATAACCTCTACTGGTCGTTGTGACACTCACCAGCTTTCCTTGCTCTGACAGAATGCATGGGGCTTTCTTCCAGACCCAGACTTTCTCCTGTGCTATGGATAGGCCAGCAAATTAGCCCCTAGACATCTTTCTTGGCTTTCAGCCCTCTACAGCTTAGGAGAAACTAACAGATGTGCCCTTTTGCTATTCTCCTGCTCTGAGCTCATTACAAGTTTCCAGGCAGGGGAAATTAGCAAAGTCTCCTTAGCATCTGCCTTTTCCAGCTGAGGAAGAACCACCTGCAGACAAGATTCCCAGTCCTGTCTATCCGATTGCGTTTGGGCACAGGTGTCTGTAAGTTTGCCATCCAGACTGTCCCCTTCACTGGCACTTGTGCCAGCCCTGGCTGTTCATCTGGGGCCTACAAACCCCTGGGTTTTTGCAGGGGAATTGAAATTTCTTTGCTTCAAGAGCTCAGCCTTTGTGGCGTGGCTTCAGAGAACTTGCTATTTGTTTAGATGAGGAGTCAGAAAAAAAAAAAAATTCCTCTAATGCTTTTATTATATTTCTCTAATGGTATAAAAGTAGCTGTGGGTCTGTTGTCAATCAGTTGCCATGGCATTTTTTATTTTTCTGAAAGCCTCAGGTCACAGAGCCCAGAAATTACCTAAGAAACTCAGTTATTCCTTTAAAACTAGTTAAAATAACAGCTGTAGGTAGGGGCATGGAAATACTCATTCTAACAAGAAAGAAAAGGTGATTTTGTTTGTTTATTTTTTAAATGTGAGAAAGGCAGGGGAATGGGGTTGGGGAGGAGCAGATAGCAGCCAACTGGGCCACATCCTGGGTGACATATCCCTATACCAGGTCACCCAGTAACAGAAAACCTCTGTATTGATACACATGGTGAAGCCTCTTGCCTGTCCTGCTCACATGAGGAGGAAGGGAAGTGCTGTCTCTTGCCAGACTGCATGCTGAAAGCCTAGTCATTCAGGAAGGCCTTTCAATAAGGCAGTTATCTTCCTCCTCCCCTCTCTCCTGGCCACAGGCTTTGCTTCATTGCCTTACCTGGCTCCTGCTCAGGCAGTAAGTTATGAAGCAGTGAATTATGAGGACTTTCAGCAGGGAGAATGAGACAGGGAAGGGCAGGTTTGTCACAGATCTCACATTTGGTGAAGCAATGCCAATCATGAAGTAAATTTCGCTGGTGGCGCTGTAGAGATGACTGCTTTAAAATAAGTGTCTGCATGAGGAGCAATGTCTTTATCACTGATCAGCTGCTATTGTGATTGATCACAGGAAAAGTTAACACTGTTGAACTCATCATGGCAGCCCTTTAGCAAAAACTATGTCCTGTAACATGAAATGCCTTTGCAGCTTTTGTTCACTTGTAGTAATTAAAAGACCAACAGCACATTCTTGAAAAACAAGCACACTTTTTATTTACCAGCAGAATATTACTGGGAGCTGGAATGACACTCTTATGGTTTCTAATATGGGGCAACAAGCCGTAGGAAATTAGCACTGAGGATATGGAAGAGCTAAGTGATGGTGGAGGAGCTTTGAATCACGAAAGGATATAAATTTTCTTTTGAAGTCAATCTTTTTGAGCCTCAAACTTTTGAAGCTTGGTGCAGGAATTATCAAGTGAAATCTGTACATCCTGTGAAATGCATTGGGGTGGATGAAGTAATCACAACAGATGATTGGAGAGTTTACTCCAGTTTTACAGTGATAGAAGTCCTTCTGTGCTAAGCCACTGGCCTTATCACAACAGATGTCATGATGCTAGAACTGTTGACACCTCAGGAGCAGCCATATGGCTGATTTACCTCTGCTGGTTGTATTTTCAGCCTTGGAACAGAGGTCCATCTCACACACAGTAGTGCAGAGTGAAGGAAATACATGAGGACTACACAACACAAGCAGGACAGCTTGGAACATGAATTTACATGACATCGGTTAATTTTTTAACCTCTTTCTGGAGTCAGTGAAGGGAAAAAGGTAGTTTGCCTGTTCCTCTGTCCTGTTGCAGATGTCTGCAGTGGGATGAGATGAACTTCCAGTAACTGATCTGCCCCTGATAGATGAACTCTGGCGTGGGTGTCCCAGACCTATTGATTGCAATGGTGTTTTTTTTTTCTCGATGTCCATCAGTAAAGCAGACAACAGAATTACAACAAATCTGAGAAAGGATCTGAGGGGCACCTGTATTTGGTATGGGTTTTTTTTTTTCTTTTTTTCTTTTTTTCTTTTTTTTTCCTATGTTTAATTCTGTTTGGCCATATTAAGAACTGATCAGTACTACATGAGTCAGTAAGTTTAGGAAACACCCAGGTATCAGCACAAACAAATAAGAATATTAATATGGGAAATAACCATTCAGATTGAGTGAATGTGAAATTATATATATATATAAAGCTAGATGGACAAGGTTCACAAGATAAATTTGATGTTACAACAATAGTGTCTGCATCCGGGCCGTTCCATGCACTGTGCCAATGACACTGCACATAGCTACCTTTGATATACTATATTACACACTTTGGCCTTTTTATGGCAAACGCAAAGAAATATCCAACGAATCCTAATTAACCAAATTACATGATAGTCAAGTCAAAGAAGAGATGGGACAGTTCATTTAAAATTAAATCAAATGCTTTGCAATATGACACAGACAAACACATCTTAATTGCAGCACACATCAGTGCCTGTAGGGAAATATAGAACAGTGTATTCCTAATGCCAGATACTCAAGAGACTATTTATTTAAATTGCATAAAGATTTATACTCTGCTAATCTTATTACGAACGTTGCATTGGAAACACAGATAGAAGCACAATGCATGATAAAAATGGGCCTTAAAAGGAAAAGATTCATGAGGATCTTCTCCTAAAAGGTAGCAGGATGTTTACTTTTGAAACACCTGGATACAGAAAGTAATACTGTTACAAAGTATAAATGCTGTTGGAATTCTTCAATGGGCAAATTCTCTTCCTGCGTTTCTTTTCCTGTTGGAAGCCATCATTAACATCTGCCAGATCCACATAAACACATTCACCTTCCAATTCATTTGACCTGGTTGTATTATAGCTTATGTGGGTTCTGAATTTGTATCTCTGAGGGTGGTAAATTAATAGACAATAGAAACCCTCTCTCCAAGGCAATGATAATACCTAGTTCCCATAGCTCTCTTTTTCCACAGGAAGTACCCAGCTGCTTTTCCATTACTTTCTTTTATGTTTTGCTGTAACAGCTGTTACAGAAAGGTGAACTCTCATGTGCACATTCGCCTGGTGAGGTACCAAACCCCAAGGTTTGTGTTCTCAGAGATGTTAGAAAGAAAGGATTGCACTGCAGAATCACATTACTGATAACAGTGTGACAGTTTTCGGCTGTATGATCTGACCATCTCCCGAGTTAACCAGCAAGTCCAGGCCTATTGAACTAATTTGTTATCAGTGGAGGGTAAAGTGGCAGCTTTGATTTGAAATTACATAGCTTCTTGAAAGGGCTGAGGAGCCATTCTTGGTTGTTTTTTTTTTTTTTTGTTTTGTTTTTTTGTTTTTTTTTAATCAATCATCCAGCACGATTTGGATGACAGTTTCCCAGCTGGGAACTTCAGACACTGTGGCCCACTGCATCCAGAAAATAATATTTAAGGAAGCAAACAACAGATCTGTCAGATGCATGGATTTGTCTGTCCTCATCGTGCCACATAACTGCACATCCTATACCAGCATTGCTTCAGATCCTGGAGCTCAAATCAAAGATCTGTGCTTTCCACATGATGTAAAGAGGGCAATGATGTCCTCCCACAGATAGGTGTGGGAAGCAGCAGTGTAAGCACTGCGGGAACATGAAACATGCACATGCCTGATCAATCTCTTTATTATCTTATCCATAGAATCAGGGTATGCGTGCATCCATTGCGCTGTAATCCAATTAGGGCCTTGGTAAACACCAAAGACACTGCTGTGACAATAATAGTAATTAATGCAGAACTCCAATCTGGTTCAAGGACAGAGACCTGACAAGTCTTGTCAGGTGAGAGTTGACTTGCAGCCTTTGGAGTCTAAGGGCTGCTGGTTTTCTGCTTTTTTGTTTTTGTTTTTGTTTTTGTTTTTGTTTTCCCCCCCAGCTGTGAGCTGGTGACCACAGCCCTGCTGACCTTCCATGCATGGTCTGTGGGCTCTGGAAGTTATGCAGATTAGTTACACTCCACATGTGGGACAGGATAAGAATCCTCCCCGGCAGCTTTTCCCTTCCCAAGTGACCCACTGTGGAGGGACTCGGCTCCTGTCCCATCAAATGGCCAGCAGCATGATCTAGGTGAACACAGGCTCAAGAAATCAGAAAATGTGGCTATTGGAGGCGATCACCTCTTGGGTCATTATGCCTGTGACTCTTGCCTGCACATTTATTCCCATTAGTCTCCTTGCCTTTGCCTCAGAAAAGCTAGTATTACATACATGTGGGAGGAATAGGGGAGTATAAATAGGCAAGGACTGTGATTTAAATGACTGATTAATAACATTAAATTTATTAAAGGAGGCCCACTGAATTAGACCCACTCCTGTGCAAATTAGATTAAAATGCCCTGAATAGATCAGCTGATCAGCTGCTTCAATTTTCCTTCTCTAGCAAATGACATAAGATTATGGCATTTTCACTTGTAAGTCATCCTGTTCCCAAAGATTAATTTAATTCATATTAGTCTGATTAGAAAAATCATCTCTTGTACACCTTGAGAGAAGCTTCACAGATCTGTGTAACCTACTCTTTTATAAACAGCTTGAGGCAGCTTCTTTTCCATTTGCTATCACTGAATCTTCTATAAACAGAGGGTTTATAGACAGTCTGGGTTTAAAAATGCTGAATGGTGAAACAAACTAGTTATGTGTTGCCATATTGCCAAGAGATTCACTTGTTGTAGCAGTTGGATGTATGAGTAAATGGTATTTAACCTATGAGTCCATTGAGACTCTATTGGTTTTGGTGCCAGCCATTTTAGCCTCTGGAAGAAGTTGAAGTTTGTTTCATCAAAGAGCAACTAAAGCTCATTTTGACATTCCTATTTTCTTAAAAAATATCCCCAAATTCTTCACATCCAATTTAGATATCTAAATATTTTTAGTTAAGTCAGTAAGTATTTTTGAGTTCAGAGCTTTTCACACCCACACACTCCCTTTCATCTTTTTGATTGGTAGAAGAGTTGAACATCTCACAAAAGCCAGCTTCCAGTTTTTCTTTTCAATTGAAGTGAAAGTTTTGTTTTCACTTTAGCACACGCATATCCATAAAAATAATATTTACGGAACATTCTCATCAAACACTCACAGTATTGATCTCCAGAGTTTCAGATTATTTGAGTTCTGTCTTTAACAAAGTAGGAAGCAACCTTTCAATCATCATCTTTTGTCTTTTGTCTTTTTCTTTTCTTTTTTAAATTTATTGTACAATAATATGGCCCTTAGCATCAAATTAGGCATTTGAAATAGAGCCAGCTGGTAACAAGTGTTTCCAGGGTGGGAGCCTGGACTTGTGAGTTTCCTCACTTTTCTCATTATGGATTTCATGCTTTCAAAATGTAGTGTATACCAATTTTCCTTCCTCTTTCCTCTATTCTGTATTGGTCAGACATACTGGCTAGTGAGCAGCTAGAAGAATTTGGTGTTTAATAAACAGGGGCTAGCCTGGTGATTTGAGATCTTTGAAGACAAAGGTATCATAGAAACTACTCAAGCTTCTGGGGGAAAACAAGAAAAAAAAGAACTATTATTTGTATTGCGAAGTTGGTTGCTGGAAGATTTCCAGCTTGTAACGAAGCTTAAGAAAGGATTCTCTGTGTCTTGGAAGATTCATCTATGGGAAGTTATATCAAGTTGATATGTCCAAGATATGCATTCCACACCTTTGGTATCTGGGTAGATTATGATGGAAGAGACATCCATCTGCAGAGCAGAAGGCTGGTTGGCCTTAAACATGGTTTTGTCCACTAAATGCTAATGACAGCTTTCAAGCCATAGTGTAAGATCCTTTGTCTTGGTTACAAATAGGTGTTGGCACTTCCATCAAATATGACAAATGTAGCTTAACATCTCTCTCTCCAAAGGAATCCAAATCAGCTGGGAAAATAAGTTGCAACTTATTTAATCAGATGCTTGACTTATGAACTTAATATTTACTGGATGATTAAACTGTGTTTTGCTAGTAATATTTATTTTATTATATAGGACATCGTATGATAAACACTAGAAAATGGCTTAAGATGCAGTACCTCCAAAGACAAACCATGTTGTGAATCCAACAGCTTTGCTCACCACAGATTTCATCAACTGAAGACACACATTTTTATGTTGGTCCCCAGAGAGAAATGAAAGGTAAAGTCCATTCTTTGTAGGAAATTTCTACACATTTGAAATTTGCTCCTTTCTACAGCCTGTGATTTTGGTTACTAAAAGGCATAATGCAAGGAGTATCATTTTGCCATGGCTTTCTCTTCCTTCAGGTAGGTAGCCAGTACCTCTTCTGTGGGTGGACATGGAAAAGGGAAAGATGAGTTCTGACGAGTCAGAATCTAGAGATTTGAAAGTTGTCATTAATTCTGTGAAGCACATTTTCATAGCAAAATATTAGGCACAGTAGTTGTGTGGTTGTGGTTTTTCTTTCCATTTTTTTCTTGCTTGTTTCTGTTCTTTATATAAATAAGCACTTGGTTACGGACATGAGAGTAGATGAGAAGAAAAGATAGGGCTATTTATTTTTGATAAATGTAGACATGCTACCAGACTCTTCCGGTTGTTTTTATTTTATTTTTTCTTTTCCCAAAGTGAAAAAAGATTGTAGGCTCTTCAGTATTTAGATATTTACAGACTAAACTAAGATTTACAGAATAAACTGTTTGGATCAGATTCCTTATCATTTCTGATAAGGAATTGAGGGCAGAGAACACAGAGTAGGCCCCTTTTCCATAGACATATTGACTGCTATAAAATGAGACACTGTTCTAAGATAAAATTGAACTATGTCCTCTCTTCCCACTTTGAACCTGAGAAATGAAACAGCACTGCTGGCACTCACGGATTGTCTACACATAACAACTGTGGGACTTTAACTACTCTCCTAATTGTGGGACTTTAACTACTCTTCCAGTAGTTCAACCTTTTAACATTGTTTTACAACTTTCTGTGTATACAAGGCCAATAATAGCCACTGTCAGGCAAAAAGTAGACCATGTACTATGGATAAATTTCCACTGAAACAATGGTGTCTTTGTAAGAGTTTGTACCATTATATTGTCTGCATCAAGGAGAGAACAACAACAACAAAATTAAAACCAAAATCCACTTCCAGCATGAACTGCTCTGCTGAAAGAAAAATCTACGTATAGGCTTGAATGGCAGATAAAATGCCCATTTCTGACATCTTGTTGAACAGATTCTTTACAAAACCATATGAAGGTTCATATGTCAGCGTGCTGCCTCCTGGCTCCCTCTTCTACGCTTCTGTCGCAAACATAATGACATCTTCAAACAGGTTTTAGAGATCAGGTGAGAAGTCTGGGCAAAGCCTCAGAGTGAACTCTTCACAGTCTTAGCCCTCCTAATCCACAGTGCTTCTAGGAAAGAGTGTGCCAACCTATCACCTGTAAGGAGAGGCTGCAACAAGGAAATTACAAAGTACAATGGATGCTTTCACTGCTCCTTTGCATAGGATATGGCTAGAGTGATCCTCCATCACCCTTAAAAAGCTACACAGCTGGCAAGATTTTGCAAGAAAATACTTTATTACCTACGTTCTTCCCACTTCCTTGTCCCATAAAGGTTTAAAAAGATGTGATTTGCTTGGCACAAAAAAAGCATAATGCTAGAACATGGTGTTCCAACTTTGAAGCCACAGTTTTGCTTCTGAGCCTATTTTTATCTCTGTGCTTATTATTATTGTGCAATTTCTTACATAAAATATGAAAAGTTGGGACAATTTCAGCAAAATAAGCTTGTTCTTCTATTGCAGTAGCAGTATGTGAAATAGCTTTCATGTTCCAAGTACTTCAGGCTTTGGTTGCAAATTATTTTTTACTCCTCCAATCTTCCCCACCCTATATCTTCTTGCTGTGCTTTGGAAAATGAGCTAGTGGCCTCAGAACAGTTTATGGTGGGCAGAAGCTCCCCACCACTGACAACTACCTCTGCAGAAATCTCAGTGTTGGTAGTGTCAGCATAGAGTGATCTGGGTGGACTGCTACATAACTTGAAATTTTTATAAGCTCACACCCATGTAATCAAAATAATTAATAAGTTCATCCTGGCAACACCCATGTGCAAAAGCTAAGATGCATTATATCTGTGTTACAGCTGTGTGGCTGAGGTGCTGAAAGATAAAATCTCTTGGTCAAGGTAGCACAGGAAATGCCATTCCAACACTTAAATATCAAAATGATCCAGGAACATCTCATCCTACAGAAGATATCTTCCAAGCAGGAACCAGTCACCAATCTAACATGGATGGTGGCCTTTTAAAAAAAAAAACCCAGTACTATATGTGCTGGATGACTGTATTTGGCTATGTCAGCTTCCTTTGCCCAGATAAAATCCCTTTACAAAAGTAATCAGCCAAAATAAGCATTGTGTAGAGCTGCATCAGAAGGTGAAAATCACTCTTTCATACGTACCTTCGAAGGGTGAAATTTATCTCACAGAGTAGACTTAGGAGGCATATGACTGAGTTTAGAGGCTCCTGCAGATTGAGGACTGTGGAATTAAAGTGGCCAGAGGGTGGTAGCACTGCACAGCTGAAGTACCATGGCCCTGTGCACCAGACGGAAGGAGAGGTGGCATAAGAAGCCTCTGATCTTCCTGTGAAGCTGAAAAAAAGGAAGGGGTGAAGTTGGAATAACTTTAAAACCCAAGGAGTGTTACTAAAAATAAGCTTTATTTTATACACTGCTCTTTACTGACTCACTCGACAGATTTGTTGAATTGGTTTCCTCCTCTTTAAACTGCAGGATGCTTCTCTGCCTTCCACAAACTGAGGTAAAAGTAGCTGTAGCTTTTTTTTTTTTTTTTTTTTTTTTTTTTTTTTTTTTTTTTTTTTTGGTGAGGAAAAGGAGGAAGCAGAGTTTAGAAAGGGTGGTTTCTGAAATGAAGAGGAACTTTTGTTCTCAAGCACCTCACTCTCTTAGGCCTTGAAAACATTACTGTTTCTGACAGTCTTTCAGAGTCTACTGGTAACGATGGCAGATATTTTCTGAGATTTTACTTTTTCAGGTGATGCTCATTCTGGTGTGGCAGCCACCAGCTGTCAGACGTACGGCTTGTGTTCTAAGGCACAAAACAACCAAAAAAGCAAACTCTGGGACGGTGCTCATTTGCAGCTTCCAGATGAGGATCACAGAGCACTCTGGGAAGTTAAGCACACTTAGCATTGCAAAATACTTCTAGGTTATAGGTGAGTTTCTGTTTTGTATGTAAGAGTGGTTATCTTAATTTTACTAAAAGGAGGAAAGTTGAGAAACTGCAGAAATAACTTATGTAAGGACATGTACAATACCAAAACCAGTGTCAGGGTAATTGTGTTGTGTCCATGGGCATTTGCGTGCATGTGCATATATTAATGTATCTGCCTGTCAGTATTTCTTAGCTTGCAGTTTAAAGCTTAGGGATCTATAACTCATGGCCTCTACCTGCCATTTTACTCAGCATGATGTATTCTAGAGCCAGGGAAAATAGATTTGGGCTGCTGACATCAGTCATCTTTTTTCTTCTATGCCACTGAAAACTGTGCGTTCTGTCTGTCGTTCTATTCCATATTCCACTTATTGTAATAATTTTTTTGCCTTGCTGAACATCCACAGGTAAGTTTTTACACTGCTCTGAGCCTTAGTCCTCCTGTAAGCGAGATGATGGTGCCAACACTTACCTAGCCTGGCAGGCAATTCCAGGATCCACAGCTGCTGTGTGAAAGACAATAGCATGATTGTAATTGGGCAGGCACTGAAAGGCCTCATGCTCATTGCCTTTTATTTCCCTGCCTCCAAGTGCAGCAGCTTTTAAATGCTGTTGTACACATTTCACTGGAATTTCTCCCCATCTTTCTTTCCTCTCTCATTCCCTTCTCACCTCTCCCCTAAGCCTCTTAAGTGCCACAAAGCTCTCTGAGAAATTTATCTTCATCACTGACCTGTTTTTCTTCCCTGTCATTTGGTTCTGGTTTGCCAGCTTTATTCCCCTCATAACCACACGTATCAATAGTTACTTTATCACCATTCCCTTTTCTGAGCCTGGCACTTTTCCACTGTCCTCTTTAGAAATTCTCCTTCTGTCCTGACTCTTTCTCTAGAAACAGCCATGGGCTATTTCTAACCTTCTTTCTCTAATCAAAGCGCTTGAGAAATCAGCTTGCTTTCATCTCTTGATGGGGAGACTGTAACACTGCTGTGGCTCATGGAGAGGCCTCGGAAGCAAGAGCTGATGCCTGCTAATGGGAGTACTGCCACCTGACTCATTGCATGGCCTTCGGCAAACCACTTACCCTCCCTCCTTTCATAGCTTTAAAATAGGAGTGATAATTATTCACTTACCTCACATGGGTGTTGTAAAAGTTTAATTACTGCTTGTAAGATGCTATCTAAGATTGAAATATATCTTTATTTTTTGAATGGTAGCTGTGACCACTGACACCTGCACTTAGTTCAGGCCCTAGAATGTGGAATTATCTTCACTGTGTAGATGAAGCCAGCCTCCCTTCTGGTCACAAAAGTCCCTGTGCCGTAGTCCTCTAATACGGAGAAGATCCCTTGGCTGCAGGCCACTCCCTCCTAGGTACCAGGCAGGTAAGCTGAATGTCCCTCTGATCAAGGTTACCATTCCTTCACTTAATCTTTTAATCTCTCTCCCCCTGAATTTGCTGGTGAAGCCCCTCCTGAGCTAAGATCCTGATTTTTGTCTCCTCTCCACTCCTTTTCCCTTCCTCATCCACTGTCTCACTATTCCCTTTCACTCTGCTGCTGGCAGGGCTTGTCTATTCCACCCTCTTTCTTCTTGCAGTTGCTCTCTCAGCCTGTCTCAACTGGTACAACTCGAAACTTAGCCTCAGCTTTCTTCAAGATGTTGCCATGCAGATGGACCTGTCTGGTGAGAGCGCCATGAGAGAGACTGTCTAGTGACAGACTGACTACACGAGTATAGGAAGGGGCAGTGGACCACAAGCAGGCAGGTGCTGCTGCTGCCATCCCTGACATTGTGCATGTTGTGTGAGAGCAACATATCCAACAAGTTAGGCCTCTGTCCTACTGTGCACAGATACAGATGCCCTGTGGTCTGTTGAGGCAGCAGCTGGTCCTCCAGCACCAAGAGCCACGACAGGGCAAACATTCATTGCCACATCCTGCACCACTGCTGGCACTGCTGCTTCTCCTGACAGTGGGCTGCCCCCCTTGCATTCAAGTGAATGGTATACAGAAAAGATGCTAAAGTTGCAGAGATGGATGCTGCTAAGAGCAATGTCCAGGCTGACATCACGGAGGCCCTCCATAGGTAACAGAAATGTGCAGAGAGTTGGGCCAGATAAGGACATGACCTTGTCACCCAGATTAATCCACCACTATGCCTCTTCTCAGCCATCTCCCAACATAATACTGGGGTCAACTCCAATTTCTGGTCTTAATTATGCCACTCCCTACACACAGACAAAAAAAAAAAAAAAAAGGTGAGCAACTTAGATTGATTACCACCTCTTTCCTGTGAAAGGGCAACCTGTTTGCTCTGAAGGTGACTGCAGAGCCCAAAGAGACTGCTGCTGTTAACCCTTTTGTATGCAGATCTGCTTTTGAAAATAGAAGACAACTACATAAATAAAGACCACCTCAGATCAGGGCAATCCAAATGACTCAGAGGTAATTGAAAAGTTGATTATTTTTTGATTCTTGGCCAAAATCTTTATCTTTGGTTAACACTGGGTAGTTCCTGAGGTAAAGTTACAAAAGGGCATGAGGATGAAATAAGACCTGTGAGAAGAAACTGCTGTGCAGCTCCTGCCTATTTGTAATGTGTCCACTCTAAAATACACCATAAACATCAGACATGTTTTAATAGGTTATAAAATCTTACATTACGATGCCACTGGAACTATTGAAAATAAAAGTGGATAAATCACAGCTCTATGCAACAAGTTGTACTCACACTGATTTTTTGTTCTCATTTTCCAAGGTTTCATTCTGCAGTTTGCTGAGTACACGCTACTCGCACTCGACCTCGAGTTTCCTTTTCCTTTTTCTGTTTCCCTTTCCTTCTCCTTTATTTCCTTTTTCTTTCTTATTTATTTATTTATTGCTTCTCCTTTTCCTTTGCTGCATTTCCATGTCATCCTACCAGTCATACAGCTGTGTGGCACAGTAACTGTAAGCCACTGTCTCAGAAGGTACAGAACTGTGCAGAATGGTGCTCTGCTTCCACAGGCCTAGAATTGCAGTGTTTTGTTTTTTTTTTTTCCACCAATGCTGGACAATTGTTGTAAGCAGATTGACTGCTGTTGCCCATATAATGTTATTCCTCACATTAGATTATGAGCATTAAATCTACTAGACAATGTTAATCTGGCAGGAAAACAATTTGTGTCACTCTTTTATTGCCACTAAGATATAAAGTTACAATGACATGGATGACAGTGTGCACACAACTCAAAATGGGCACGACAGCTGTAATCCTGTCACTCTGTGGAGAAAATGATGCAGAAAAAGGGAGGGAGAAGCAGAACCAGACTGTGAAAATATTACCAACAGAAGGGATTAGGCTTTGAGGAAAGTTTGCTTCACCTCTGCAGCTGAGGTAAGTGAACAGGGGAAGGATAAACCAGCCACGGTACCTGTAAAATGTAAATCGCTTTGCTGTGATCTGGCAGAAATTTTGAACTCAGTCCCTTCAGCTTCTATTTCTTGTTTACTTTTGTTTAGAATGTTTTGCAGTAACAGCACATAGTTTGATGGCTTTTCTACTTTTACCTTCAGTTTCATCATATGTTTTCCTGTTCCTTAATTCTCCTGATCTGAACCATGTAATTACATATGAAATGTAGGCAGGCAGGGAGTCAGGGAGGGACAAAAGAACTAAATAAGGAGAGAGGGAGGAAGGGAAAGAGAGAGTGAAAGAGTGAAAGATAGATGAAAAAAAAAAAAAAGACCATAATGAAAGAGAAAAAAGTGTAAAAGCATTCAAAATTTGGGGGATAAATTTGCAAATAGTAGCTTACAAAACTAAATCCATAAGCAAGATCAGAACATGCAGATACATTTGAATTTAATTTTTTTCTTCCCAATCTTTTCCTTCAAAATCCTGCAGTGTTGGAGTGAGAGACAAGTAACTAATTATAAATAACTGACAAACAATTGTTTTAATTTCCTGAGAATAACAGTATGGACAGATGTTACACAGTTCTGGACAATGTAAGAACAAAGCAGGTAGAGCTTAAATCTGAAATTGGTAGCTGGAGACCTAGCATACTCCAGAACTGTGTTCCAAATATACTGTTTTTGGTATACCTTTGTGCTTTACTCATTCACCACTGATTCTGTGACCCCTGTGGAGCTCTGCCTGCTCATGAAATGAGCCTGTGCATGTGGAAATCTGTGCTGCTACTGAAGGCTTTAGATATAGTTATGGTTAAGCACATACTTGATGTGTGTAGCCCTGCCCTGGCCCCTGCCCATCTTTGGGTGATGTCAGGAAGTTCCCCACATATCTTCAGAGATTTAAATTCCATTTAAACAACTACACCTGCTAAAGTAGGTCAAATGGAGAGGTTTCACCTACCCCAGCTCCTCTGCAGCTCCCTGCTATTGATTTTCCCCCACAGTCTTGCTCTGGTTCCTCTCAGCCATTTCCCCTTATTGTCCTGACACCACAGTGGCAGGCAGGCTCAGGAGCCTGCCTGTGGCTCAGAAGTTACTGTCCTTTCTCCAGCTCCCAGCCAGGACACGGACTCTGCTGGGCCCACACATTCTAACCTCATTTGACAGAGTTAGCTATTGCTGAGTTGATATCAGTGGAGCTCTAGGAGCTTTATCACGACCACTTGTTGATGCAGCATCCAAGTAAATTCCAACAGTAGCACTGTCAACGTGTTGAGGCTGTGACTTGTACAATGAGACCTGCTTTCCAAACGTAAGCATAAATTTGTCCCTCAGAAGAAGCTGCACTCCTGCAAACAGTGGAGTTAAATCAGTACAGTCCCCAGTAACTCTTCCCCTGTAACCTACCAGAATATTTTCTTTCACAGCACTAGAAAGGTGTTTCCCTTATTTGCAGCAGCAATACACCAGATGATTCAAAATAATCCACTATGTGACAACGTGTGATGATGACACAGATTAGAGAATGAGTGTCCAACCTTTTGGTATGCCAGGGCCACACTGAGTGAAGAGGAATTATCTAGGGCCACAACTATGAAGGTTGCTCTGAAAGTAATGCCTCCTAATTATTTCTACGGAAACTACAACTGATGCAAAAAGCACAGCTGTACTATTTAATAGAGCAAATCCTCAACTACAAAACACTCTTTTTCAATACAGGCATCACCATTAGCTATGCACTGTTCACTAGTGATGAACAAGAGGAAATTAGCTGATGTAGTCGCAAAGCCACTCTCAATGATATTTGAAAAGTCATGGCAATCAGGGGAAGTACCTGGTTACTGGAAAAAAAGGCAACATCGCACCCATTTTTAAGAAGAGTAAAAAAACCTGTCAGTTTCACCTCTATGTCAGAAAAGATCATGGAGCAAATCCTCCTGGAAGATATGCTAAGGTCCATGGAAGACAGGAAAATGATATGAGAGAACCAACATGGCTTCACCAGGGACAAATCATGCTTGACCAACCTAGTGGCCTTTTATGATGGTGTAACTGCATCAGTGAACAAGGCAAGAGCCACTGATGTCATTTGCATGCATCAGCACTTGTTAGGGGCATCAATACTTGTTAGGTTCCTCTCCTGATGGAGAGGAGCTCTGCAGAAGAAGGATCTGGGGGTCTTGCTGGACAACAGGTTGACCAGGGGACAGTATTGTGCTCTTGTATCCAAGAAGGCCAATGGTATCCTGGAGCGCATTAAAAAGAGCGTGGCCAGCAGGTCATGGGAGGTGAATCTCCCCTTCTACTTTGTTGTGGTGAAGCCATATTTAGACTACTATGTCTGGTTCACAGCCATAATTCTGGGCTCCCCAGTTCAGAAAAGACAGGGAGCTCCTTGAAAGAGTCCAGTGGAGGACCACAAAGATGTATAAGGGTCTGGAGCATCTCCCCTATGAGGAAAGGCTGAGTAACCTGGGTCTGTTCAGCCTGGGGAAAAGAAGACTGATAAGATACTGTTTCCATGTCAGGCATCATTTTGTCAGACTACCTCTCTGCTGCCATGTGTTACATGGCAACAAAACGTAACAGAATATTGTTGGCAAAGCTGAACCTCTACTGCCGTCTCACCAACATCTGCCCCTGGTGTTGTGGGACATCATAAAATAGGAGCCATTACTTTCAGAACAGCTCTCACAAAATACATAATATAGTTAATGTATTTAAATAATAAAATTTATATTCTTTGTCTATTAATATATAAAAAAGAGCAACAAAAATAAAAATAGTGAGATAGTGAGAACCTTGTTTTTGTGAAACGCATCAGGCTGGTTCAGTGGCAGCGGTTGCAATTCTTTGAGCTCTCAAGGTTTTCATCAAAGATCATTTTATGAAATTTTACTCTTCCTGTGCTTTATCCTTGAAAACAGTTGTTCGCAAATGTATGTATTGCCAAAAGTGATGACATGAGTAAAGTGTGACTGTGCAGCGTGGGATATTTCTCTCTAGTAAGACAGGGGTTATAGAAGTCTAGTAAAGAGATATGATCCAATTCTTGATTGCAACTCTATATACCCATTTGAAAAATTGCAAGTAATGTATTTATGTCTACTGAAAATGGAGTCAGAAATAACAAAAAAAAAGATTCTTTTCACAATCTTGAAACCTATTTTCAAATTCCTTCATCAAAATAGAAAGCATGGCTGCATATTTTTTGCTGCTCTCAGGACGGTGTTTAACCAAGGAATCAAAATTCATAAACTTCATTGCCATAACTTGAGTTAGCACTGCAGTGCACCTTCCCTGTGCCCTGGTTTGAGCCCAGACAGGGTTAATGCTCCACTGATGTTTAGTTGGTGCTCAGTGACAGCTTCATGCCAGGGGCTGGGCAGGTCCCACTGCCATGACGGTGCAGGGCAGTGGGCAGGTCCCACTGTGAGCTGAGCTGGGCCACATGCAGCCTGTGTGCTGTGGACTGGATGTGCCTGGCTTACAGCATCAAGCATTTTCAGTGTTGTTTTTTCACATATATTGGCTGTTTGATGAATAGATGCCATACCAAGACTTTTGCATTTCCATTTTGATAGTTGTGGATCTCTACAATAGGAAAGGAAAGGCTACATGAGAACCCCTAATGAACACAGCATTTCTCACTCTACTACCTGAGACTGAATATATTTCTATACAGATTACGTACATGAGGGCTTCTCTGAAAGAATTGCCTCCTCTTTTATTATGTTGGTCCATGACATCAGAGACAGATGTTGGTGAGATGGCAGAAAGGTTAAACCTTCCTGACAACAGTCCATTACATTTTGTTGCTGTGTGGCAGATGGCAGCAGAGGGGCAGTCTGACAAAATGGCCTCTGACATGGGAGTGGGGAAGCAAAGGTGTGCTGCTGTATTCCTCCAAACAGAAAAAATGGCAACCATTGATCTTCATTGCTTGCTGAGCACTTATAAAGACCAAATAGTGGATGTGAGCACAGTAAGGGGGTGGATTCATTTCATCACTCATTTCAGCAGTGATGACAGGATGTGAAAAGACAAGCAATGTTGTAGACATACATGCATGGCTACCTGTCACACTGCAAAATGAAGAACATCTTGATGAGCTCATCCACACAAATCAGCTAATGGGGGTGACTGCTGAAAAACAGTGTTTTGTAGCTGGGAACTAGTTCTATCAAATAGCGTTACTGTGTTTTGTATCTGTTGCAATTTTCATGGAGATAAATAGATGGCATTAATTCAAAATGTCCTATGTATATATGTATTTATGTATTCCTGAAAAGCCAAGCATGAGACTTCTACTACAGGAAACAGTCTGAGTGAATCTTGGGAAAAGGACTTGCCTGGGAATATGAACTGAAAGCTAATCTTACTGCAAATGATGAAAAATGATGTGACGCACAGAAATCAGTTTGCTAAGGACAAGAGAATCTTAGTGCTAAATGTGCAATGGGGGATCTCTACCACAGCACATCTGTGTACAAACGTGCATGGATTTCCTGTTTTTTCCTCAGGATCAAAAACTCTCTCGCATTCTAACATCAGTGTTTGTCTCAATTGCTTTCACGTTCTTGGAATTTACTGCCATCTCCAACTGTGTTTTGTTCCTTAAGAACCTGATGCTATGCCTGAATCTCTAAGAGTAATCTCTGTTGAGATTACATAGTAACGTCAGTAGACTAAGCTACTAGGTCAGGATCTTCAGAGATAAGGGACAAAAAGAGACCCAAATGTGGATGAGGACTGATTGTGCCTTAGCAAAGCGTGTACTGGAGGAACAGTACATCTCTTTCCATCCAGGAAATTTAAAGGCTGAGGAGGAATAACCACACACATCTGTACAGCTTGGGGGCTGATCTGCTGGAAGGGAGCTCTGTAAAGAAGGACCTGGGTGTCCTGGTGGACAACAGGTTGACCAAGAGCCAGTAGTATGCCCTTGTGGCTAAGAATGGCAATGATTTCCTGGAGTGTCTAAAAAACCATCAAGTAGCTATTTGTGTCTGCCTGAACTTTAGAAGGTGAAAATGAAACTAGTATTGCAAAAAGAAGAAAGAAGTAAGAACTAAATAAATGAATCAGTTAAGTTTTCCTGGGCAAAGATAAAATCAAAGAAAAGATATCAGCAGAGAAACAATAGAATGAGTTAATGATAATTATGGGTGCTTAGAACTAGTGATTGCCTCTGTAGATATTAAAAAGTATGAACACAAACAAACTGTATTCAGAAATGAGGTGAAATCCATGATTGTTGTGTATGTCTGAGCTACTGCTCTCTACACTGCTGAAACTAGAAAAACAGTACACAAAGAGACAAATCACAGAATCACAGAATTGTAGGGGTTGGAAGGGACCTCCAGAGATCATCGAGTCCAACCACCCTGCCAAAGCAGGTTCCCTACACCAGGTCGCACATGACCAATGAAAACCCTGGATGTAGCTTCCAAAATGTGTAAACTCCTTTGATAAACGGGTTACATCCTTCAGGGAAATCTGAGAAAATTAGCCCAGCAATTAAGTAAGTGAAGGCAGAAAGAGAACTGGTGACAGAGAACTGGTGGCAGCTGGCATGCAGACACATCACTGCACACTGAAAATTAAAAGTCTCACTGAAATGTCAGTTAGTCTCTTTTTCAAAGAATCACAGCATCATAGGGGTCAGAAGGGACCTCTGGAGATCATGTAATCCAACACTCTTGCTGGCTCCCTAGAGCATGTTACAGAGGAAAACACCCAGCAGGTTTTGAATATCTCCAGAGGTGACAACTACTCAGGGCAGCTTGTTATGTGCTCAGTCACTCTCAGTCTTGCCTCATACATGCATGGAATTTCTATGTTCTAGCTTGTGTCCATTGCCTCTTGGCCTCTCACTATACAGCACTGACTCCACCCACTTGGCTCCCGCCCTTTAGATATTTGTAAATGTTGATAAGATCCACCCCACAGTCTTCTCCAGGTTGAACCAGTCCCAGGTCTCTTAGCTGATCCTCATATAGGAGATGCTCCAGGTCTCTAATAATCTCTGTGCACCTCTGCTGGATTTTCTCCAGAAATTTCTCACTTTTTCTTGAACTGAGGAATCCAGAATTGGACACAGTACTCCAGATGTAGCCTCATCAAGGCAGAGTAGAAGGGGATGATTACCTCCCTTGACCTGCTGGCCATGCTCTATTTTAGGCACTCCAGGAAATCATTGCCATTCTTAGCCACAAGGGCATACTACTGGCTCTTGGTCAACCTGTCGTCCACCAGGATACTCAGGACCTTCTTTGCAGAGCTCCCTCCCAGCAGATCAGCCCCTAACATGTACAGATGTGTGTGGTTATTCCTCCTCAGATGTAGGACTCTACAGTTGCCATGTGGATCCTCATTATTCCCTAGCCTGTCCAGGTCTCACTCAGTGGCAGCACAGCCTCCTGGTATGTCAGCCACTCCTCTCAGCTTCATATCATCAGCAATCTTGCTGAGAGTACAACTCTATCCCCTCACCCTGGTCATTGATGAAAATGTTAAACAAGTTTGGATCCAGTACCAATCCCTGGATAACACTTCTAGCCACAGGCTTCTAACTTTCACATAGATTTCACATGCCACAGTCCACAACCCACTGAGCTCTGCCAATCAGCCAGTTCTCAACCCATCTCACTGTCCATTTGTCTATGCCACAAAGGATAGACAAACCTTACCTACAAGGATGTTATGAGAGATTGTCAAAAGCCTTGCTGAAGCCAAGGTACACTGCTCTCCCTGTCTACCCAGCTGGTGATGATATCATAGACTATCAGACTGATCAAGCATGATTTCCCCTTAGGGAATCCATGTTGACTACTCTCAATAACTTCTTCTTCCACTTGTTTGGAGATGACATTCAGAACAACTTCTTCCATCACCTTCCCAGGGATGGAGGTGAGGCTGACTGGCCTGTAGTTTCCCAGTTCCTCCTTCTTGCCCTTTTTGAAGACTGGAGTGACACTGGCTTTCCTCCAGTCCTCAGGCACCTCTCTCATTCTCCACGACCTTTCAAAGATGATAGAGAGTGGCTTGCCAATCACTTCAGCTCCCTCAGCATTCATGGGTGCATTCTATTGGGGCCCATAGATTTGCGTGTGTTGAGTCTGCTTAGACGATTTCTGACCAGAACCTCCACAAACAGGGGAAATTTTTCTTTCCCCAGACTCTCTCTCGTACCTCCATGGTCTGGGATTTCTGAGGAACAGCATTAGCAGTAAAGACTGCAGTAAAAAAGGCATTCAGTAACTCTGCCTTTTCAGTGTCCTCTGTAAGTGGGACATCCATCTCATTCAGCAGTGGACCCACATTTTCCCAGTCTTCCTTTTACTACTGACATACTTAAAGAAGTCTTTCTTTTTGTCCTTGATCTCCCTCACCAGATTGAATACCAAGTGGGCCTTAGCCTTCCTCATTGCAAACCTGCACACCCTGACAATGTTCCCACATTCCTTCCAACTGACCAGACCCCCTTTCCACATCCCATAGACTATCTTCTTCCACTGATTTTTTTCCATGAGCTCCTTGCTCATCCATGTGTATCCCTACCACCTTTGTTTGATTTCTAAATCTTAGGGATGCATCGATCTTGAGCCTGGAAGAAGTGGTGCTAGAAAATCAACCAACTCTCTTAGGTTCCCTTACCTTCCAATGCTCTAACCCATGGGATACATCCACATAGGTCCTTGAAGAGGTCATAGTTCGCTCTCCTGATGCCCAGGATTGCAAACTGCTACTTTCAGCTGACTGTAGAAGGACTCACCAGCTTCCTCCTCTTGATCAGGTGGTCTGAAGTAAATACCCATAGCAGTGTCACACATATTAGCCTGCTCCTTAATCCTCACCCATAACCTTTCCAGTGGTTCATCATTCATCTTCTGGCAGAACTCAACACAAGTTGTTCTCTCACACAAAGAGCAATTCCACTATCTCGTCTTATTGGCCTATTGTCTGTCTTAAAAAGTACATAACCAACTATGACAGCATTCCAGTTATGCAAGCTGTCCTACCATGTCTCTGTGATCACAGTGAGATCAAGGGCCTGCAACCTCACATGGTTCTCTTTTTTTCCTGCTTATTCGCCACACTGTGCACGTTGGTACAAAGTCGTTTCAGAGAAGAACAAGGAGCTGAGGATGCAGGTTTCTCTAGAGAAATGCAGGAGCATTCCCCACAGCTATACACATCATTGAAGTGACTGTTCTTCAGGCTCATCTCATGGGAGGCAGCTAAGGAACATTTATCACAGTTCTGATTGGCTTGGCTCATTCTCCAGTTGTGAGTGTGCCATGGGAATTGCATTTTTGATCCCACTCCCACAGTCCTTCAGTTTAAAGCTCACCTTACTACGTTAGCTAGCCTGTGCCAAAAGTTGTCCTGTCTCTTCTAGGCAGGTGGATCCCACCCTTCCCTAACAGGTTATAATCTTCATAGAAAGTCCCGCTGTTGTAAGAAACAAAAGCTTCTTGCACCAACCACATATCCAGGAGTTGATATGCATTATAAGTCTATTTTTGGCTGCCCTCTTTCCTCCAACTGGTAAAACTGAAGAGAAGTTAACTAAGGCACTAGTGTTCTTCATATGTGCTGCCAGGGCTTTATAGTCTTCTTTGATTCTGCCTATGTTCCGGTTTCCATTGCCATTCATGGCCACATGAAAGAGCAGTAGCAGATGGTAGTTCCATGCTCTTGACAAACGGTGGCACTCCCTTGGCAATTTCTCAGATCTTGGCTCCCAGGAAGCAGCAGGCCTCTCTAGACAGCCATGTCAGGCAAGCAGAGGGGAGCGAGCCTCAGTGCCTTTAAGAAGGGAGTCACCTACTACAAGCAGGGGCTTGCCCTGTTTTCAGGGACATACTCTAGACTATAAGTATGAACACCCAATGCCAGATTTTCAGGCCACTACAAGCAAAAAGATCGTTCTTCAGTTTACAGCTTTCTCTTCCTGCTGTTGCCTTCCAACACCACAGTCTCCCCTTCCCATGACAGCCCTAATAAAGGCAGAAACTTGGTGTCACGTTACAGGCCAGAATAAGATTACCTTTTGCCTGAATTAGTATTGCTACCATCTATTTGAGCAAAAAGTTAGGGGATTTCTGGCAAGGGCATCTATGAAAGGTGACTCTGTGAGATCATAAATCTTGCTTTGAACTACAGGATCCTCCCTGTAGGTAAGCTAAGCAGTAGACTCTTGGTAGGAGGGAAAGAAATCAGCTGGGAGCCCATTCAAGGTTTAATATTAGCTAACGCACTTCCATTCTGCTCTGGGCAATCTCCATACAGAACAGATCTAAAGAGAAGCTGACAGCTGGAGAAGCTTTCTCCTCATATGCCCGGAGCAACTGTGTGCAGCCACAGACCATTCTGCTCACCAGGAGACGTGGCAGCATTTCCTGTCTCCTGTACAGCACAGCAGCCAGGACCATGTAGTTTGAGGTCTCAGGAGATGGCAACTAGTGACAGGAATCAAAATGGATGAAAACTTGCATAGATACCAGAGAACCCTGAAAGAGTGGACATACGCATGTCAAAACCATGGGCAGAAAAAAATTAGACCCAGGACACACAGCTTCACCATAACTGTCATGGACAATATTAGATTACAATTATATTGCAAGAGGAAATATTGAGGAGTAAGAGGGTCCATAACACTGATTCACGGTAGTGGCAGATGACAAATTTTGAAGCTGGTGAGGCAACTTACAGACAGACCAAACCATTATGGAGCATTGGCTACATTCACAAAGGACTGGAGAAGACACTGTTTCTAAAAGTGGCTGGGTGTGAGATGGGTAAGAAAGACCAATGATGGTAACAAAGTGGCTGCAGGGACTGATGAAAAAGGAGATGAAAAGAACAAATGTCAATGGCTAGGAAAGAAGTGATACCTAGGTGAAAAGCACAGAGAGCCATAAAAGAAAAAAAATTAGGGTAGTAAAATACATTTATAACCAGGAATAGTTGGGTGAAATTGGACAAATGAAAATATGGACCAAATAATTTCCCAACCACAGGAGCTGTTGGACCATGAAACAGACTCCAAAAGGAAGAGGTGTAAGTCCCATTACATAACTTAAAACTAATGTGGATGGATCAATCACGTGCTATAAATATAGTACCAGTGGGGATGTGCAGTGGATGACCTAACAGGTCCTTTCCATCTCTAATTTTTACATTTAACATAAGGAATCACAAAACTCTCTTGCCATGAGGTACAAAATAATGACTCAGCACTTGGGAAAAGCCAGCAGTATTCATATACAGGATGAAAGGGAAAATGTCATACAATGATGAAGTAGAGAGAATAATAGCAGAGAGAGTTGCACCATAAAAGCAATCAAGATGCAATGACTCTTCTCCAGCAGTGCAGTCCTGTTGAGCAGAGCAGGGTAGACAAGATTTCTGTTATTGAGTTGGCTCTATATTAGGAACTCATCAGTTGCTAAGCTGAGAGAGAATATTATTTTCCCTTCCTCCTTTTTAGTTTCCTGGACTGCTTAAAATGAAGCTGTAACAAGCTGCAAGAGAGCACAGGGAGTTAGTTGGTCCTGGTATGCAAAATGGCCTGCGGCAGCCTGCCCCAGGATGCCTACTAGCAGATCCTAGCAACCTCCTGTCCTGGGCAAGCTGGAGTCTTTCTCACCACATCTTGTGATGAAGGCTGGGATGGAAGAGCAGGAGATATCCACAGAAACAGCAGGAACAAGGGGGGGTTATGACCTCACACATGGCCCCAAACACACTGTGCGTGATGTAAAATGTCTAGTTAAGTGTAATGAAAAAAAATCAGTGGTCAGTCGTTTCAAGACTCCAGTACACATTTCCTTGGCTCTCTCCCCACATGGATGCATCCCTCTCCAGACAACTCGGGAACACACTGCACCAAGGCGAGGAAAGGAGCACTTTTTCTGTTCCCAAAACCAGCAGCACTCTTATTGCTGACCCGCTGAGAACAGAAGCCTCCAATTCAAAGCGACCCATCTCCAAAACAAGGAAACGCAACCCACCCCACACTACTTGTCTCTGACGTTCGTCCAGAGATCACACCCGACATTCCCGTGGAAGTTACGAACAAACGCGGCGCAGCTGTACGCGCCTGCCTGCGTTAGCGCTGTGCCGCTCTGCAACACGCACACACCGCTCCGTGACCCCATGTGTCCGCCGTGCTGCGGGAAGCCCAGCCGGACCCCGAGGCGTGGAACCCGACCGACAAAACAGAGCCGGGCGCTTCCGCGCCGCGGCCACGCCATACGGGCTGAAAGAGTCCGCGTTCCCAGCACGCCAGCTAAGGCGCGGTGCTTCCCTTTGGGCGCCGGGCGTCGCGCCACGCTCGCTCTTTGGGAAACGCGGAGCTCCCTTCTCCATAGTGAGTGTGCGTGGGGCGGCGAGGCCCCCCCAGCCTCCGCATCCCTACTCGGGGCTCCTCGTCTCCTTCGCCGCCTACTGTAGGACCGCGCGGAGCCACTGCTGCGCCCTGCCCGGACTTCCCGTGCCACTTCCAGGCTCTTAAAGGGGCCGCTCCGCGTGCGGAACAAAGGCCATTGTTGTCGTCGCCGTTCCGCTCACCGCCTCCCTCAGCACCTTCCACCCGTTCGCCGGGTTCTCTGCCCCCGCTGGCGCGTCTCAACGGCCCTTCCGCGCCGCCTCCCCCCGGCGGAGCGGCGCAGAACGCAGCACGCCTGCCCCAGCCGCCGCGCCCGCCCAGACCCCTTCCTCTCGGCTGTCCCTCAGCGCCAGGGCGCACGCGGGCGGCTGCCGTTCACGGCCGTTTCGCGCCGCGGCGGCACCTTTAAGGGGCGGGGCCGGCTGCCGGGAACTCACGTCACTTTCGGGCCCCCGAAACTCCGGCTTCATGGGCGGGGCACGGCCGGCCGGGCCCGCGCCGCCTTTCGGTTTCTCTTCCAGGAAGGAAAACACTGGTGGGCAGCGGGGGCCGCGGCGGCAGCGCCCGCCCTTTCCCTCCCTCCCCCCGCCTCGCGCTCTCCCCCCCTGCCCCGCGCACACGCGCGCTCACACACGCGCGGTCCCGCACACGCGCGCACACGGCCACGCGCGGCGGGGGGGCGGCAGCTTCCGAGCGCCCCCCGGAGCGCGGCGGCGGGGAGGGGATCCCGGGCAGCTCCGCGGGCCGCGGTGGCGGCCGCAACTTCCTCCTGAGGGGCCGGCGGGGGAACGGGAGGTGGGAAGAGCCCCAGAAGTTCCCGGCCGCCCGCTGGGCTGCGCGGAGCTCCTCCTTGAGAGATGTCTGAGCCTGCTGCCCAGTGCTGCATCAAGGTAACGAGCCGGCCCGCCGCCCCGCCCGCTGCCGCCGTGCCTCAGTGTCACGCTGCCTCGCTTAGCTTTGTTTGCCGGGTTTAGTTTATTTCTGCTGCTTTTTGTCGCCTCGTCTGTGTCTGCTTGTTTTTCCGGCGGGGGCCGAGCCCCCCTGCCTTCCGCGCCCGCCGCCGGCCCCGCGGGTGCGGCGCGCTGTTTCACGCGGGGACGGCAGCGGCGGTGCCTCGGGTCGGGGCGCAAAGTTGGGAGAAAGTTTCCTGCCGAGAGGGGATGCGCTCCTCGGGGCTCCCGCGGGCACGGCACGGCTTTCCCCTTCTGTTTGGTTGGCTTTATTCTTTATTACCCGAGTTGTTGGTTTTTTTTTTTTATTTGTTTGTTTGGTTTGACCTTTTTTTAAATTTAATTTAATTTAATTTAATTTTTTTTTAGTTCGCCTCTTTTCGTGTTCCTTTGGCACCCCGCGGGCAGTGCAGACAGACCCCAACGTCCCTCTCACCCAGCGCCCTCCCACCCCGCAGAGGGCAGCGCCCCCCCCCCCCCCCCCGCGTCCCCCTCCCATGCCGCTCGCCCCGTTCCCTGGAGAAGGGAGCGAACCTGGCGCAGCGGTCAGCACCACGCTTTTTGTCCCTCGACACCTTTGGGCCGAGAAGGCTTTCGGGTTCTGTGGCGTGACTGCGGTGTGAAGCGCCCGGCTCTGTTTTGTCTCTGGGTTAAGTGCTCTCGGGTCCCATACCTCGGGGTCCGGCTGGGCTTCCCGCAGCACGGCGGACACATGGGGTCACGGAGCGGTGTGTGCGTGTTGCAGAGCGGCACAGCGCTAACGCAGGCAGGCACGTACAGTTGGCCGAGCAAACTCCCGCACGCAGAAACTGCGATTCAGCTGCGCCGCGTTTGTTCGTAACTTCCACGGGAATGTCGGGTGTGATCTCTGGACGAACGTCAGAGACAAGTAGTGTGGGGTGGGTTGCGTTTCCTTGTTTTGGAGATGGGTCGCTTTGAATTGGAGGCTTCTGTTCTCAGCGGGTCAGCAATAAGAGTGCTGCTGGTTTTGGGAACAGAAAAAGTGCTCCTTTCCTCGCCTTGGTGCAGTGTGTTCCTGAGTTGTCTGGAGAGGGATGCATCCATGTGGGGAGAGAGCCAAGGAAATGTGTACTGGAGTCTTGAAATGACTGACCACTGATTTTTTTTCATTACACTTAACTAGGCAGGTTCACACGGAATGTGAAATGCCTATTTTAAGTGACCTGTTCCAAGCGTTGCAGTCTGGACCTATTTTTACTGTTCAGAATGTTTTGTCCATGTGCGGGCTCTCACAGCAATCTTTGCCTAAGCAGAAGCTGCCATTCAGGTGCAGCACTTAAGGCATTGTCCTGAGTGCTAGTGAATACGGGGCCATCCGAACACAAGAAACAGTTAGAAGGGGTGCAGAGAATTTTTTGGCTCATCTCCTGGTGCTGGTTTTAATAGTTTCAAATATAGCAGGTCTTTCAGACAGAAAAGTGGATTTCAACCGATAACATTTCTTCAAACCACTCTGGATAACTTTGTTTGATTTTCCTTAGTACCGTTGGCTTTTTGGGCACTTGTTTCAGACAGATGGAGCAAAAGCCAGTTGTGGTGGGCACCCAGATTTTGGAGGGTCTGCTTAGCAGTTGTGTGACTGTACGGGCGCGCCATTATTTCTGCAACCTGTGGGTTGGGGCATGGGAGCAAGCTCCATGCCTATCAGAATGGCTGCAGAGCCGCTGTGTTGCTCTGAGAAGTAGTTTCCCTCTGAGGTTTTGCATTAGGGGTTTGTGAACTGGCAGAGGTGGTAATGGTGAATGCATTTTGGTGATTTTTTTTCTGTTTTTATTTTTCTCCCCCAACACGGGGCAAGGCTGTGCCGTAAATTCCCCAGCAGCTGAGCGATGAGCCGTGGAAAGCTCTGATGAAGGGAGTGAAGGCTCAGGCTCTATTTGTGCTTGGGATGCTCAGTGCACAGTCTATCTATTGGAGAAGCACTCTAAGTTTTAGGAAAACTGCGAGGTGATGAAATTTTGGTACAGATTTGACTACTTGTAATCAATATAAACTTGCAGTAGTATCTTTGCTCATGTCAAGTAGGTATGTGCAATTGTATGTTGCTATGTATTTGCTTTGTGGCAGATATGTATATATGTATTTCTTTCTCCGAGAGAGAAGTGCAACACTTAACGTCTGGTTCCACCAGTGCTCAAGTGTGCAAGGCTGGTGGTGAGCCTCTACTAAGAGGCTGATGCTTCTTGTGTTAGTGTCAGTGACAAAACTCCCGTTAAGTTCAGAGTGTGTAGCATTGCATAGGAGAAAGCCACAGTATAAAAGTACATACGTATTTAACATCTGATTAATCACTTAACTCCTTTGCAGAAGCCTATTTAATCCCTTTGAAGCTAGATTTTACTAACAGTGTCCCAATTAAACACTGGTCGTTACTATTCACTGTGTCATTATAGAAGAAGTCAGTTTCCTGGGAGGCAACCCATTAAAACAGCAGCCCCGGTCTGAAATGCCCCAATTAAACAGAGGATCCTTTAATGATAATTTACATGTATTTTTGTATCTTGCATCTCAAATTGCTTTTTGGAGGGAGGCAGTTCAGTGACGCTCTGCTGATAGAAGTGGTGATAAGCAGAAGGTAAAATCACAGTTACACCTGCCTTTTAGAAAGTTGTCTGGGTTCTTGAGCACTTCCCAATGACAGCTTGCATTGTGAAGTCTTCTGACAAAAAGTTTCCTCATAATCTGCTTACTGTGTGAGAAAGGAAAGCGGGGGCAACATGTTTTTGGCCAGTAGTATTGTTCTGAGCTGCAGTCCAAAAATTAGCAGTTTGCATTTTTTTGCATGTGTTTGTTTTGGAATATTTGTGATTCAGTGCCATAAGCTGGGTATCCCCAGAGCAGCAGCAAATCATAAGCAAGTGCTTCTGAAAATGTTCACTTTGGCCTTTGCTTTCTCTTTCTGTGAAACAGGCATAAAATAATAATGAACCTATCTCTGCAGGGTAGTGGTGAGGCTAAGTATTTGTAACGCAACATGGAAACAATGATGTTTATTGCAGAAATGAGTGGCAGAGTGAGTGGTCTGATTTGTTCCTGGATTTTTAAGTCACATAGTGTGTGAGGTGGCAGTGGTGGTGGTCTGTTTTGACTGTTGACACTTTGTTGGGGAACTTGTAACTTTCCCAAGGGTCGGTACTGGGGCCTGTCCTCTTCAGTATCTTTATTGATGACCTGGATAAGGGCATTGGGTGCACCATCAGTAAGTTTGCAGATGATACCAAGTTGGGAGGATGTGTTGATCTGCCGGAGTGTAGCAAGGCCCTGCAGAGGGATCTGGACGGGCTGGATTGCTGGGCTGAGGACAGTGGGCTGAAGTTCAAGAAGACCAAGTGTCAGGTCCTGCACTTTGGCTACAGCAACCCCAGGCAATGCTACAGGCTTGGGGCAGAGTGGCGGGAAGACCGTGAAGAGAAAATGGACCTGGGGGTATTGGTTGATGCTCAGCTGAACATGAGCCAGCAGTGTGCCCAGTTAACCAAGAAAGCCAGTGGCATCCTGGTTTGTGTTGCTTGCAGGAGCAGGAAAGTAATTGTCCCTCTGTATCAGCCCTGGTGAGGCTGCACCTCAAGTACTGCTTTGAGTTTTGGGCCCCTCACTACAAGAAAGACATCGAGGTTCTGAAGTGGGTCCAGAGAAGGGCAACAAAGCTGATGAGGGGTCTGGAGCAGCTGAGGGAGCTGGGATTGTTCAGTCTGGAGAAGAGGAGGCTCAGGGGAGACCTGATTGCTCTGTACAACTACCTGAAGGGAGGTTGTCGTGAGCTGGGGTCAGCCCCTTCTCTCGTGTAACTGGTGATAGGACCAGAGGGAATGGTCTCAAGCTGTACCAGGGGAGATTCAGGCTGGTTGTTAGGAAATACTACTTTTCTGGAAGAGTGGTCAGGCAGTGGAATGGGCTGCCCAGGGAGGTGGTGGAGTTACCGACCCTGGAGGTGTTCAAGGAATGTTTAGACATTTTGTTGGTGGACGTGGTTGAATGAATGAGTAGTACTGGTGGTAGGTAGATGGTTGGACTGGATGTTCTTGTAGGTCTTTTCCAACATTGGTGATTCTATGATTCCAAGCAGCCAGAGAGAACAAGAGCAAAGACAGGCTGCCACAGTTTCTTGTGCATCTAAACAGCAGAGTTGAGGCAGTTGATTCTTTTGCTGGGTTATTTTTTAGGACTACAATGCAAGCCAAATTTAGCCAGTATTGGGTCTAGTGTTACTGAGTTGTCTTTAGGCAGTATTTTATTGGAGAGCAGAGGACATCTATTTGCCTTGTGTATTTCTTTAGTAGCACATGGAACTTGAAAGTAGATGATAGTTGTGGTTTTTTTACTTTCTTTCTTTCAAAAATGCCACTATTGGGTAGAAAATAAATGTGGAAAGCTTAGCTGAAGTTAAGTTTGTTTATGGAATGTTTGGAGCAGCAGTAAATAACGCATTTTGAATGGAATTAGGCCTTTCAGTGGTAGATGATATTGCTTCTTGACTGTAATACTACTGAGCTCTAAAGTGAACTGCGTATACAACTTAAGGAAAACTACAAATGATTCTTCATCTAAATGATTTTCCAAAGGTTATCCCTTGTTAAGCTGCATGCAGTTTCCTTTGCTTCAGGGTTGTCCTTGTATAGTTTGCAAATAGTGTCAGCACTGAGGCGGTCTGGAGAGAGACAAGGTGGTTAAGAAAGAGAGACAGGTAATCTCAGTGTTATTTATGTTGGTCGGTGTTCTGTGGAATGTTTGCACATGGGAATTAATGGTATTGTAAATCATTTTATAAATGTGTATAATGCAGAGAGTAATGCTGGGTGTGACTGAGAGAGTTAAATAGCCCCACAAAAATACTTTGAATGTGACAGCTGGATTTTGCATGTTAAACCATTAACAGCTGGCTAATATTAAATGCAGAGTTCAGATTTTCAATTCTGTAATTAAATGGAAAGCTGTTGTAGATAGGAACTGGAAATGATTTCTTGTTGTGTGAATTCTTATTTTTTTTCCCAGCTAGCCCAGGTAGGGTCTGAGCAAGCTTGGAGATTATTCGTTTTTAAAATGGGGAGTTAAATCTAGAGGAAACCAACAAAGAAGCATCTGTAAAACTGATGGGATGTTGTAGAAAGTGAGATTATTTGTAACGTTTGTGTTTCAACCAAGTGCAGATGAAGTGATTTTTTTTCCGTTATGAATTCAGTGGGCTCCTCCAAAGCATCTATTACTGGAAACTAGGAATGTTTTCTGAATTGTACATGGGAACCTCTGGAAATCCAGGAGCTTGGAGTTCTACCAGATAAATGAAATGTTTAATAAAATGCCAGAGATAGTACTACCAGAATTCAGGGATAGAATTATCCAGTTAGGGTGAGGCATTCAGAATCTGCAAACTGCATTTTCTTTTGTTCTCCTTTTTTTCCCCTTAAAAGGGCTTGCTGTAAAGTAAGTCTCCATCGTTAATGGTGCGCTGTGAAACTCTGCTGATGTGCTTGAATGTTGAATGGAGTAAACCCAATACAACAGCAGTGTTGGGGAGCTCCTTCCCACTCTCTTGGAACTCACCTGGTGTCTTTGCTGGGATTACACCTTTTGACAGATGTCTCCTTTTTTTTTCTTCCTGTTAGAGCAGAACTGCAGAACATTGCCACAGTACTCTCCCCCTTGAACGGCAAGTTCTTTTCGTTGAGTCTGCCCTGTATATAAAAGCACACGGAAACCAGATCTTCTCAAATTTGTCTGGGGTTGGACATTACAGGCAGTAAGATTTGAGGAGCCAGAAACTCTGGGGCAAGGCATCTGCTCTCCTGTTTGTCAATGGAAGACACTGGAAGAATCGCTTCCCAGCAGATGGGTCCTTGATGCCACATCAGCAAGGGGTGATTGGGAGATTTTCAGTGAGCCCCACTGACGTGCAGCTTGAAGCCTGTAGAGCCAATAGGATGTCAGTGGTGAGCTGCCCTTAGTGGTGGCTCTGGTCTGGGGCCTCACCACAGCTCTAGAGGACCAGCTTTCTCCAGTTTAAAAGTGGACAGCCTGGTGTGGGCACATGTAGCTGCTGTGACTGTGGAGGTGAGGAAGAGAAGGGCTGAGGTTTTTTCACAGAGGGACAAGGATCCTGCTGTGTCCCAGGATACTGGGAAGTTACAAGAACCGGGGTGCTGGTAGAGATAAAATGCTCTCCTCAGATGACAGTCTGAGTGGTTGTTGCACTGTCAAATGAGTTCAGTGAACAGGCTCACTGGAAGAGGATTTGGGGAAAGTGTAGGAGTAGCTTCCAGGGGAAGAAAGTTATAAGCTGTAAAATATTTCATGGTATGTGGCCTGGGTTGTATATAGTGTGTTGCCCTGTAAACACTGGGCTCAAACACCGTGAAGATAATGCCTTAGCAAGTCACCCCACTCCAGCTGAATCATCAGAACCACCATTGGCTGACCATGTGCTGGCTTTTGTTACCTCCCAGATGAGATAAATCACAACTTCTCTTAAACCTCAAAGCACTATTAGGGGGAATTAATAGTATATACAGCCGGCTTGGTCATGCTCATGGACAGTAGCTGGGCTCTGCAGGCTCAGAGAAGGATGAAGTGAGGTATTTCCAGTTTTTCTTTTCCCCCTGGCAGTTTTGAGCAGGGTGCTTTCATGGCTCTTCTGCTTAACAGAAACAGTGAGGTCTCCTTGAGCTAGTCCTGTGCTATTGATCTTGGTTTGTCTGCTGATAGGCCTTATTTTTTTCCCGATTTTAGGAAACAATTCTGTGGAGAAATGAAAGGGAAAATGAGCTCAGGTTTCAGCTAGAGGTCAAACAGGCAATTAAACCTGTAGCAGTAAAGGAACCGAGAACAAAACAGAAGAGATCTGTATATTGCATTTTGAATTCATACTGTGTGTTGGTTCTGGTTATAGCATATTTTACTGATTATTAAGAGGGCTTGTAGTGGCACTGGAAAATAAACAGAAATGTGTAGTGAAGTTGATGAAAAGCCTGGGGAACCTTCCATAGGAAGAGAAGCTAAATTGCCTGTGACTCTTCAAATGACTCAGTTTGGAAAAGGAGACTGCTGAGGGCGATATAATAGAGATCTATAAAATCACCCAGTAGTAGTGTATGGGGAGCAATTACCTGATAGTACACAACTACACAAGCAATGAAATTACCACTGAGCAAGTTTGAAACAAGTTCTTCCATCTGTGTTAAATTATGGAACTCACTGCTGCAGGATGCTGCAGAGGCTGTAAATACAAATGGATTTTAAAAAGTGGGTAGAGGAATACATAGAAGATTTTAATCCTGACAGCTTTTATGGGGGGAAAAAAACCCTGTAATTACCATGGGAGAAGATTGCTTTTTCTATTAAGACTTTCCTGAAATGGACTTCTTATCCTTTAGAGACAAGATCGCAGGCAAGGCAGGCATGCTCTGATATTATACAAGCATGTAGATGCTCCAGTGTAAAATTCTGCAAACTATAAAGCTGGTCTCAAGTAGTTATTAGTCTCCTCCAAGTTGTTTCTGAAGTCTCTGTCTCAACCCCTAACAGTCTTGATTTCAAGAGCACTTGTTATTTGTGAAGAGAGCTGAAGAAGAATCTGTCTGTGAGTCTTCGAGGATCCTGTAAAGTCTGGATTGCTTGGAGTAGCAAGAGATTGGTTTTGTTGCTTTAATTATTCAGATTCAAATGAAAAAGGGGAAAACCTTCAGGGAATACAAGGAAGGGGAATTGCTGCTTAGTGCTGAAAAACAGAAGTTTACTGGTTTTGAGGGACAGACATTGTTTACTTCCAGGAGCCAAGTGCAGGTTGAACTGTGCTTTTCCAAAGGTCCCACAGTTCCCATTATCACCCTTATGAAATGTGGTTCTGAAGAATTAACTCTTTTTTTTCCACATGTGCAACTAATGGTGTCCCTGCTGGAGGCTGCAGGGATGGGGACAGGAGCTGCTGCTTTGCTACTTGGCCAAATGCTGTGAGCAGTTGCAGAACCATCTCATTTGTAAAGAAGTGCTGTCCTTTGTACAGACCTTTGTGAATTTTTTTAAGCAGCGAGGAGAGGAATTGATTTACAAATCAGTTTTGATAGTTTTGCATGTGTACTTTATTATTTGTCTTAAAGTAAGACTGATTCATATCTGTGGAGGGCCATTAAAGCACTGATGTGCAGCTAAACATGGTCTTTAGCCTACATCTAGCTCTCCTTTCTGCTAACCTATAGTGTTCATAAGTATCTGTGTAAGTAATTACATAACTTCATAGTTTTCCTTAGCTTTTTGTTAAATCTTTTGATTTTGGGAAATAATGAATTACTTTGTTTGATGAGTGATTGATTTTTTATTTTTTAACATGCTATTTATGATAGACTGTATTTGGCTTTGCAGTGAAATGTAGTTACATGTACAACCACCTTTTGTGTCCCCCAAACCCTAAGAATTAAAAGTGATCTTAAATAAATAAATTGATATTTGTACTTGAAAATGAAGCATCTGGTACATTCTGACATATTTTTAAATTGATTCAAGTTTTCTTTTTAAGCAAATAGTTTTTGTGTTTTTTTTTTTTTTTTTTTTATGATTGCACTGATTGCTTGTCTTGATGATTTAGTGAGGTATTTAGTTCCTCACCCCTTGTATTTATTTATTGACAGGAGTAAGAAAACAAGCCTTCCATTTCTGCAGCTCCAGAGCATTTTCCAGCTTTGTAATGGGTATATTGGCTAAATAAAAAGAAGAAAATATTCTCTGTGTCTGTTGTCTACAGCAGTCTTGATTGTGTGGCAGGCTTGGGCTTAGGTGTACGACAGTGGGTCCCACTGGTTGAAATGATATGACTTTTATTCATGCTTTAGTATAGTTTTGTACTTGGTATTTACCTTTAAATTTCCTTTTTTTGTTTGTTTGTTATAGCTATGACTGGATCTCAGTGCACTTGTTTAGGTTCACATTTAAATGAAGTGGGTTAGAAATACAGCATTAGGAACTTTTTCTGGCTTCCTCTGGTTATCCTTCGTTGTGATTTTTCTTTTAATGGTTAGTGGTATGACCTGTCTTCATTAGCAACGTAGGGCCAAAGCAATAGAAAATGAGCTGACACTAGGGGTATTTCTCCAGCCTCAATATTTGGCTTTGCAGACAATAGAGGAAGGCATCATAGATGCAGAACAAGCTTTAAGGTTGCAAATGAAACAAAAACTCTAAAAAAAAAACCTTTGAAGGAACAGATTTTAGCATTCATCCTCTAGTATAGGTGTATGTTTTCAAAGGTACTTGAAAGGCTCCATTAGCTCAGTGTTTTAATGTGTTGCTGCAGCCAGTTTCCTTTCAGTAAGAGGGAGCTGTGATTGCCCTTCTTCATTAGTGTGGAGCTGAGTGTCTTCACACAGTTCCTTGGCACTTAGAGTTGCAGAAAAATAACACCATGCTCTCCCTGCATGGTCTCCTCAGGCTCGTTTGCCTGCTGCCTGCCTGAGACTCCCCTTCTCACTGCTCTCTTGGGACATTCTGTGATCCTTAGGTCGGTCAGTGCTGTTGCTAGTGGTCTCCCTTCACGCTAATGGGGTGAGTACTGGCTGAGTACCTTGCAATCCTGCTGCTGCTGCCTAAGAGGTGAAGGGTTGTATGGTGATGAAAGAGGCTATGTAAGCAAGCATTTCAAGGCTGAAGCTACTGTCTTGATTTGCATCAGAGCTCCATGCCTGTGCTGCTCTGAGCTCATCTGTCTTCATAAGCTAAATACACAGAAATTTACTCAGCATTGCTGCAAGGTACAGGCTTTCACATGGGATGGCCCTCTATGCCTGGATAGATAGGTAGCTGTTGGAACCAAACGTGGATCTGGTGTCCATGTTTCTAGTTACCTGCTCTAAGCAATCTGTGGGACTATAGCAAGTCTATGGGACTGTAGCAAATTTCTTAAGTTAATGGAGGAAGGAAAACAGGAGCAAAGGAAATAGGGTGGGATTGGAAGTGAGGGATTTAAGAAGGAAAAGGAAGGAGTTTGCTGTGACAGGAACTCCACACTGGGGCCTGTTGAAGAGTCCTGTGAAAATTGTGAACATTCTCTTACGAAGGTCTTAATAGGCAAAGAGAAGCTGAATCAAGAATAGTTATTTTTTGTTAGAGAAATCCAGCAAACTAAGTGGATCAAATGGAAATATCCAGCATACACCTCATACAGTGAAGCTATCAAATTTACTGCCAGAAGTTACAATGCAGGACCAAAAAGGAGATGCTTTTCAGTAGATGGTTTTTTATTAGATTGAATCTATGTGAGGCCACGAATTGCAAAGATAAAGATGCAGTCCTTGGCTCAGAAAACACCAAGTTTATGCATTGCTGGAGGAGCATGCAAGAGAGAGTTTGTCTCTTATGTTCTTGCCCTGAGCATTTCTTACTGGCTGTTACTGGAGATGTGGTGCTGCTTTCGCAGACCCTTGGTCTGACCAGACTTACTGTATTTCTGTTTTCATTTAGGCTTCTCATACTTTGATGCTGCGCTTTCCACTGGTACCTCTGACAGATGGAAAAGTAGTAGTTGAGAAAACCGCTCACATGAATCAGGCCTTCTGCTCTGTTTCTTGCTATTGTTTTGATATTTCCTCAGCAGAGGCAGCCTGACCATCTGAAATTCATGAGATGAATGTTCTTCAGATTATGAAGTACTTCTCAGTGAATGTTGTTCCAGAACACTCTTGGGGATTTTCCTGTCCTTGATTCTCCTCCTGAGCTGTGATGCCATTTATTGGCACAAAGGGCTTTGACCTGTTTTATTTCTCTAGGTTCTTCTCAAGATTTGGCTGATAGGGGGTGGAAAAAATAATTAGATTCTTAGATAATCCAAATGCTACGTGCTGTGTCAGCCACACCTCTTCTGATGGTTGATAAGGGACAAGTGAACACAGTTCTTTGCAAGATGAGGATGCGTTTGTTTGGATGACAAACAAGCAGCTGATGACTGTATTGCTGATGAACAGGTGTTATACAATACAGGGACAGGTCCAGCACTTCCATTAATTTATGCTGTCAGCATGCGTGCAACCTGCTTTGGAGTGAATATTTAATTTGATAGTTTGGTCTTTTTGCTTTTTATCCCTTGACTCTTCTTTTTAGGTTCCTAACAGCTGAGAAAATTGAGGAGGAAGTGTTATTTACCAAGTGCCTAGACTTCATTTTTCTACACTAATGATTAAGAAATGAGTAAGCTGGTAGACAGGATCTTTTCGCGGGACCCTGTGTGGACAAAAAGTTTTCCTTTGGCACAGGTCAACTATTTTCCAAATCATGCTTGTCTTGCGCTAATGCAGTTAGTGAACAATTAAAACTACAAAGCTGGCTAAAAGAAAAAAAAAAACAACCAAAAACCTGCAAATACGTGTGTCCTCTGCCAAGTCCTCCAGCTGACATGTAAGCAAGCCAGCCTTGAAGTGCCACCTAACTTGCTGTCCCCTTGCCATGGGCTCCTCCTTGACCACACAGCCTGAACATCTGAAATGTTACACCTGCTACCAACATGGGTATAATAAAAAAGCCCTGGAAATATTCTCAAAAGACACTGGTAGGTGAGGGAATTTTGTTGTCCAGTGTTAAACACAAGGAACGTAATTTTATAATTTCATGCAGAATTACAGTATGTCCATGTGCCACATGCAGACTCACATATGTAAGCTTTCCCAGTTCAGTGTGAGAGCACAGTAATTATGCGGTCCTCTGGTCAAGGAGTATCTTGTTTGCCTGAGTTCTGTGGATTATCTTTAATTTATGACATCTGATATCTGTTTGCACTGCACTCAAGTTTTTGACTTTTGGTTTTCCTATTCAGACTTAGGCTTTGGATATCAATCTTGTTGAGGCATCGTAGAACTGGGTGCTTGAAACAATGGCTGTGAACAAACAAGCAGTTAACTGTGCACTCTGTAATGCCACTGTATTTTTAGTCTGGGTGAAGCAGGGCTAAATTTTCTGATGTCAGCCTTTTTTGGTGCTCTGCCTCCTCCTTTGTTGTATTTCCAAATGCTCATTCATGTACAGACTCCACACTGTGTTTTTTTTTCCCCAAGTAGCTTAAGTTTTTTACCTTTTCTTTCACGTCACTGAAGCCCAGCTCTGAAAATAGTGATGGCAAAATAACTGGGAAAACACAGCCTTTGGTAATTGCAAGGTCCTTTTGTTCTTCAAGTTACTTGAAACAGGAGTTAAATGATACACCTGGTTTTAAAAAGTGATGATAGTCTCCATCTGATGTTTTCTTCCCAGTGGAAAAAAAACTAGGGTTTGATAACCTATATGGCAATACAGTGGTAAACTAGGAGTGGTGTAGACCATTAACGAAAAGTACCTTAACTTTGGTTTCTTAACAGCTTGTTAGATGAAAGGGTAATCGTAACCTTTCTGACTTCCCATTGCTGCTGGCTTGCATAGCATTTGCCTTAAATGAAAGGGCAATGCTCAGATCTCAATGTGCAGAAGTAGCAGGCTGCTCGTGTGGCCAGGTCATTAACATCCTTCTCTCCATTTCTTGCACTCAGGTCTCACTGTCATCCATTGTTAATTCTGCTGGCTGTAGCTTGTTAAGAAGCCCTAGAAACCAAACATTTTTCCAGACACGAGTCATTTGTGCTGAGACATCTGTTTCTCTCATGGTCAACTAGTGTCTAGTCTCCTGTTTTGGCTCTTACTTACATGCTCTGTCAATTCCCTTTTTATGGTTATTCTCCTGAAATTCTGCCCTCTTTGTTAGCAGTAAGTGCAGGTAGGACATTGCAGGCTACCTTGTTGGGCTGTAAGCTGTTTGGTGAGGGCTTCTGTATAGAACTGTTTCCTTCTGAAGCACACAGGGGTTTGGTACAACTAGAAGTGGAGATCTTAGCATGTTACGAAGAAGAGTCAAGATACAGTAGGCAAGGGAAAGTTATGACTAGACCAGGCAGCCTGGATATTCATCCTTCACTGGGTCTGCAAGTTCTTGCATTCTTTTGTGGTATGGAGTCACACCTTCCCTCCTTCCTTGGGTAATGTCTGTGAAGGAATATTTGCCATGTCCAGCTCCAGGCTGATGTTTAGTTGATTTCTTTGATGGGGGTCTCTAACTATTCTTTAGAGGCATTACGACAGTGCATCATTGTTATTTTGCTGCAGAAGTAGTTTGAGGACGTTTGTTCAGGATAAGGTGGTAGCTCCATGCAGGATCTGTCCCACCCTTCCTCTTCCTCCTCCCTTGTGCTGGCACGGATGTTTGTGCAGCCATGTGCTGGATAGGGCAGTAGGTCTGGATTAAGGTGAACAGCCTGTGCTAGCACATGGAGATGGGTACAGGAGGGCAGGGCACATGTTTTTAGTGGCGGTGCCAGTTGATCTGGGATTAATGTGCTGATGAAATCCTGGGTAAGGCTTTGGCTAGATGCATGTCACTTGAAATCACAACCAAAGCTCTTAAAGATTCCCACCCGTTTTCATTACAAGGACTGTCCCTTTAGACTCAACAGAGTAACTTCAGGAAAACTGGTCAGTGTTAACTTTTGGCTGTTAAAATGTCATTCTTTGTTAAGAAACCATTTTCCCTTTTCTGATACCAGCAGAGGCCAAGCATCTCAAGCAGCATGGGCATGAAGAGTAGAGGTGTTGCCTGGAGGTACGAAGGAACCTTCTGCTATCGGCACAGCTGCCTGACATCTGTGGATTTCCAACTGTGCTGTGGCTTGTTTTGCATTTCTGCACATACCTTAGCTGTGCCTTTTAGCCTTAATTGTAGAAGAATACTGCTTTAATATGAGAAGGTGCTTGCATGTATTGAGTCTTCTGAGGAAGACTGTGAACAGCAAACTCTACCCCCCTCCTGCTTTATGATTGCAAATTTATGCTACTCTGTACTGCCAGGGCTGACAGACAGACTGGACCTGCTTAACCGTGCATCAAAGCGTGAAGCTTCTCTGGGTCAGGGGAGGAAGTTCATCCCATGTGCCTAATCAAGAGGTCATTTCAGAGTTTCAATTATCATTTAAAACTGTATCCCTGAAACATGGAAAACATGGAAGTTATGCATTCAGCCCATAAATGCTAGCTCTTCGTGAGCCACATCACCACAGCTTTCCTGTGAACTCAATGTATGCCTTGTATTAGCTTTGGCATGAAGGGTGTTTGTGACATCTTTTCTATTGAAAACTAGGCCAGCTCATAGGTCTTAGTTTATTTTTCGTAAATCTTCTATGCTAGCCTTGTGATGTGATTGTAAAAATTTGCCAGCCTGGCACATGTATGCATTATCCTGGACAGGAAGAATAGGTTTGGGTTAAAGGTATTATACAGAGGTACAGAAGGCTTTAGTTCAGTCTCTGCTCTGCTGCTTCGTGTTCTGTGACCTTGAAGTCATTTAATGTGATTGCCCCTCCATAAAGCGTAATGCCTAGCAAAATGGAATCTGATCTTCAGTAGAAACTGTTTGTGCCTTTGTAGCACGAGTAATTTATAGTGATCTTACTGTAACCCCTACCGGTATAATTAATGTTGCTGGATTACAGTCAGTAGAACACATGATTTAACAGTGCCTGGATGTGGTTTTCGGGCAGTTCATGTTTTTTTGTTTTTTAAACCTTCTGTTTTGAACTCTTATTAGAAGACTCTCAAAGGTACTGGTCTGGTGGTTCATGCGTGAAAGTAGGTCTCACCCATGTCCAGGATAGTGAATTAAAAATTTAATGAAAATTAATACTAAAAATTCTACAATGTAGAACTGTTGAGCTGTCAGCTTATCTTACCCCAGCAAGGAGATTTGTCTAGATTTTAGTGTGAAATAGTGCTTTTCAGCTCATAGCTAGCTGAGGGACTTGATACACAGGTAATATTATTGCTTTTTAAATAACTCCTTTTCCAAGAGTTCAAATGTGGGATGAAAAAAAATGTCATTGGTTAAGAAAACTTGGAAGTCTGGTCAAATTCCTAAGCATTTGCGAAGAGGAAAGTCAGTTTCTTTTGTTTTTATTTTGAGGTATTCTTGTACAAAGTGGAATGAATCAGCATTTAAGAATTCCATTCTTAATTTGTTTTTCTAGACTCAAGGAAGTTGACTGAAGCAACACCTTTCCCTCAGAAATTAGACATTTTCTAATAGTGACAGTTTCTCATTAGCTTTGCAGGTGACTGTACAAACAGCAACAAAAATAGGAAATGGTGCAGTACTAAGTAGCTTTACTCTTTCTTTTAATATGTTAAATTGAAGGCCAGAGGGAGGCTGCGACAGGAGTCCATTGCATGTTTTAAACCAGTGTTTTACATCCTCCCTATGACACCTGCCAGACAGGCAGGTGGTAGACCCTCAGAATTTATTTTGTTCTCAACTCCCAGTCCAACTAGCTGTCCCCATTCCATGTCTAGCTTCAAGTGAGGCTGGTGACTGCCTACAGCTGTACAGATGCTCTGACTTGAGTCTGCTGGATGTCTGTCATATAGGCAGATGGTTTGGGAGGGATACTACTTGCTGACCATTATTACACTTGAGCAGTGGACAGCAGCCTCTTTGCTGCTTCCCTGCAGCTGCAAGATGTGACTCACTGCCTGATTACCTGCCTTCTCTCCAGCACCAGGTCAAGACTTCACAATTTGAGGCCTGGCAGATTTTAAGGCTGATCTTGCCTCGATAAGTCAGCTCTCCTAGATGTGTGTACATTGTTGATGGGAGAGAAAGGAGAAGGGGATGGATGCTGGCTGTGATGAAAGGCTGCCTAACTGCCCCATCTCAGTGCATCACATGGAGTCATATTTTTCTCCCAAGCCTCTGTATTATGTGTAAGTTGGAAAACTAGGCTCACATACTTTGGATGTGTTCATTTTTTTTCCCCTCTTCATTCTTGTCTGAGAAATCTCCTGAATGTTTCTCATTTCACAGGAGACAAGTATGAGACTGGTGCAGCAGCTACTTTATTAGGTTGGTTGGCTGCTATCCACCCATCTTTCATTCATAGTATCATGGAATAGTTTAGGTTAGAGGGGATCTTTGAAGATCATCTACTTCCAACCTCTTGCCTTGACCAAGGACATCTTCCACTAGATAAGGTTACCCAAAGCACCATTCAGCCTGACCTTCCACTTGTTCATCTGACTGCTATTCTATTATCAGTTCTTTGCATGTATTGGAAGAAATCTTCATTTGTAGTTAAATTGTTTTCTCGCATATTTACAGTGCTCACCTTTCTTGGTTTTGTCTCTGGTGACATCCTGGGGATATGATTTCCTTCTCTCACTTCTCCATAGACAACTGTGCTCCATTCATAGGTAACGTGATGATGGACTAGTAGTACTGCAGACCTGTTCAACATGGATAGAATCACAGCTGGTACCAGGCAGCAAAGAGGTCTAGTGATTAATTTTTTTTATTTTTATTTTTTAGATTAGAAAAGAAACCTGAGCTAGAAGGCTTGGCTATTTACAGATATTTCTTGGAACACTGTAATCATCAAGAACAATTCCTAAACATCTGAAAGAAAGGGTTTTATTTATTTATTTATTTTGATGGAACCAAATTATGTAAAAACAAAAATACCTGATTTAGAAAGGTAGCTTCCATGCAAGCCCTGCTGAATGACTGTGGTACCCTCTATATTTCTCTGAAATACAAGGGCTGATCTGAAAGTAATGCCTCCTGTTTTATTATGTTGGCCAGCAGCATCAGAGGTGGATGTTGGTGGTACAGCAGTTGAGGCTGAACCTTCCTGCCAGTGTTCCATTACATTTTGTTACTATGTGACGGATGGTAGCAGAGGGGCAGTCTGACAAAATGGCATCTGACATGGAAGTGTGTATAAAGCAACAGTGTGTCATTGAATTCTTCCATGTGGAAAAAAAATCGTATGTGTTGATGTTCATTGATGCTCGCTTAACATTTATGGAGACAAAACAGTGGATGTGAGCACAGTGGGGGGGCGAGTGGTGCATTTCAGCAGGGGCAACAGCAACATGGAAGGCAAGCCATGGACCAGATGGCCTTGCAGATTTTTACAAGCATGGCATCCAGGTTCTTGTTTGTCTCTGGTGCAAATGCGTAGCTAATGGTGGTGACTATGTTGAAAAATAGTATTTTGTAGCTGAGAATTTGCGCTATCGAATAAAATATTATTGTACTCCTTGTATCTGTTACAGTTTATATGGAAATAAATAGGAGGCATTACTTTTGGAGCAACACATTTACATTCAAAATATATTGTTGCCTCGCTGTTAGTATACTTTCTCTCAGCTCTGTTAGCAGACAGAGCCTAGCTGTTGGCTTCTAGGGATTACTCCCTTTCTCTCCTAGGTTGGAAGTAGCAAGTTTTTGCCACCTTGTTTGAGAACAGGCACATTCCCAGCTGCAGCAGTTGCTTGTACAGATCGGTGTTAGGTTGTTTGAGCAGCTGGACAGAGATTTTTGGAGCTGCCCCTGCTGGGCTTGCTTGTGTACCTGAGAATCATTTTGGTTGGATCCATCCTTGAATTGAGATTGACTCAAGCAGCGTTATGGTGCAACTATTACTTGTACAACAGAAAAGTAAAAGTTGTATGTGTGTGTGTATACGGATGTTCGTAGTTCTGTAAATAATAATTCCTAACTCCTCCTAGGTCACTTATTTCTGTCATCTCCCCTTACCATCAGAGGTTGTTTCCATGTGTTTTACTGGGGAACTGAGAATTCTTTTGGAAGTTAGGAGCCATGTGAGCTACACTCAGGCTTTACAGAAAGGTGGTGGAAGTGCTGGGGGAGGGAGCTCACTTTGAGCATTCTTCCTTGCCTGTGGAATATCCTTAGTTCTTAAATGCCTTGAGAAAGGGCAGGGGGATATGTTCCTGGAAGAGCTTTCATTGCCCAGGGGAACCCTGAAGAATTTTGCTTGCGCATGTAGCCATTTTGTGGTGAGTACAAATGCATCTTGCTCTGCACTGTTTGGAACTGGGCTTGTTTAGCACTTATGTCTCACATAAGGATGCTGCCCGTTTTTTTGTTTCCCTCCTCACTCCCACAGTCTTGCAGAAGTGGTGTTTTTTTTGGCCACCTGTGGCTTGAAGCAGAGCTGCTGGGAGTGTGTGTGAGTGTGCGCACACAGATTAGAAAATGAGAGGTGGGGAAGCTCAAACAGCTTCCTGAAGTGTGGGAGTGCAAGCCAGAGAAAGGAAGGAAAATCTTTTTGAAGCTGTATCAGTGCTTTACACAGACAAGAATAGCAGACAGAGCATGTTGACAGAGTGGTCTGAAGATAAATGTGGCCATGTGACAAAGCTTTAACACTGTAAAGATCACCTCTGTCCACTAGCAAAGCATACGTTTACAACAGGAGTGCAGTTTTGTCAGCGTGGCTGGGTCCATGGAACACACTGCTAGTACAGCTGTGTTATCCAAAAGACAGCACTAAGTCTGCACATGTCTGTAGGTCTGGACCTGCAGCCCTTTTAATCTACGGAGAAGGTGTGAGGAACAGCCTGGATCACGTCTTGTGAAGGTACTGCAACTGGGAGAAGAGGCGGGATATCCAGCTAGCTGTTTTTCTGCTGCAGATTTGTGGTTTGTCAGGCTGGGTGCTAGTCCATCAGTGCTTGCATTCCTCCTCCAGCTCCTGTAAGTATTTCCTGAGCAGGGTGAAACGCCTTGCCTTAAGCCGGCTGTGCCAGATGTTGGCACCTGGTGTGCTGATGGGACAGTGGGGACTTGCTTTCCAGTCATAGGAGCAGCCATGCCTGAACCTTCAAGACTTTGTCACATCACTGTTTTGAGCTTCCTTCTCAGAGTTTTCTTGTCCCTTTCTCATCCATAAATGACAGTCAAGGATTGTTCCTCACAGGATGTTGAAATGCTAATAGGACAGACTTTCCTTATTTTCCTGTGTTAGATTTTCCAGGCCTTCCTGCCCCATTGCCAACCTTTCCTGGATGGCCCAGCAGCTGAGTGATCTCCTGTTCCTTTTTTTATGGAGCGCTGTAATCCTGGATACCACATTAGCAAAGCTGTCTTTGCGTATGATGTGGTCAGAGAGGGGCGACCTTCTTCCCCCTTATGCAGTTGTGTAACAGCTGGATGACAAAGGTCTTCTGGCTGTCTTCTCTGAATTGTTTGGAAAATAGCTCAGACTCTGCTTGGGCACCATGGAACAGGAAACAGTGTGGGCTCCCAGGGAAGTGATCTGCTGGGCAGAACTGGAGCTTGTATCCGCAGCTTTGGTTTTGTGTTCTCAACGCTATTTCTGAAGGTGTTAGAAAATCCGTGTTGTTTCCTCTGTTTTCCTAATTGGGAAAAGGAGGCAGAGAGAGGAGCAGTGATGAAAAGGGAAGAGCTTGTTTAGAGTGTGGTATTCTAAGATGGAAATAGCAACCTGGTTTGTTGTAGTTCAGTGCTCTGGGTACCTGCATCACATTTAATCATGTGTTTAACAACAGGCATGGCAATAGCTGCCATTTAGTTCCTTCTCTTTTCAGGGCATCATGAGCAGAACTGTTCACTGAATCCAGACTGCAGGGCCACTTACCAGACCATTAGCATCGCCCAACCTGCCAGGCCATACAAAGATGTACTTGCTGGTGTAAAGGGTGTCAACATCTGGCATGTAAAACCTGCCTTACCAGTAAGGATTCAGGATGTGAATCAAACACTCTTTAACAGAAAGAAAGTGTTACCATTTGGGTTGTGGGAGATGGAGACAAGCAGTTGTGGCCTGTTGGTTGGCTGTTGGGTTGAGCTGACTTGAAAAGGAGTTCCTGAGCTTCCAGGTGGACTGAGACCAGCCACTCAGAGGTAGTGTGGGGTCACTGAGCAGGCGCTTCAGTACAGCAATGCTGTGACCCCTCTTAGTCATGCCTTGAGCATTTAAACGATGTCATACCTCAGTTTAGAAAAACACAACCTAAAAACACAAACAACAAACCTCAAACCAAACAAGCCGTGACTCTGTACATCTGCTTGCCAGTCTTTAAAGAGAGCTTTGGTCTTCACAATCTTCCTGGCAGAAAATGTTTCATGATTATGCTGAGGGGCAGACTTAGGTCAGCAGGAGAAGCTGCTCTAATGAATCCAAGGGTTTGACAGCCAGCCTAGTGTTTGTATGAAAGGCTGTTTCTTATTGCTGAGAAAACTACCTTTTCCAGAATCTCAACTCAGGAGCTGTTTGCAGGATGATGGGTTTACAGTGTCTAGAAGGAGTGTTACAAGTCCATATGCTGCCTGAGTTCTTTTCTTACATCGTGCAAGACACTGTTCATTTTGATCATTACTGAAGTCTTTGCAGCTGATATTGGAAAAATATGATTCAGAACTTTCATTACATTGGATTTGCTCAGTGAGATTGTTTACAAGAGGATAAGTTTCAGTATCGTATCTCTGGAATATACATACTTTGTTTCTTTTCATCTGTAAAATCCAAAATGTTTGTGAGCAATATTATCTTATCTTGGGGTTTAATCTGTTACAATTAAAACCAATTGGAATTTTCATTAATAATTGCAACTGAAATAAATTTCTGTTTATAAATTTGGAATTATATTGTTTTGCTGTTGTGCATGTTACTAATATTGCTATGTTATATATCTACATTACGTGCATCATCACGTGGTGTGTGTTATATTATACTGTTTTCTTACAGAGTTTTCCTTGAGTCTCCTGCATGCTTCTCTTTTGTGCCTCAGTTTCTCCTGGCAATAAATGAGGAATGCTACTCTATTGTCTTACTGTACTGAGAGGCTTTAACTGTTAGCTGTCTGTACAGTGTGCAGTGGTCCTTAAGCATGTAAGGGCAAAGTGGTCTGTGTTTGTTGTCTGAGGTGTTTGAAACGTTGGGTAACTTAGTTTCCAAGGAGGAAAAGCAAATTCTGTAAGGATTGAAGAGGTTGAACTGGTGTGTAAAGATGAGTGAAAAAGGAAAGAAAAGACTGTTTAGTGGAAGGAGAACAGAAATCACTCACGCTGTAAAGGTACTACTGAACTGGTAATAATCAAGTTAGTTTGACCTCATCAATTTCATAGACAGACAGATTGAGTTAAATAGCACGAACATAGCGATTTCCCCCTCCCCCCTTCAATAGTTGTTAGAATGCCAAAGCCGTGATTCAAAGGAATATTTTCTTATTTCTATTCTGCTAAGGAAGGAGATGCATGGGACAGATGGAACTGATGGTGCAGGAAGTGATTGCTCATCTTTGCAACATCTCAGAAGACCAAGATTAGCAATTATCAACCCTGCTGCAGTAAGGAATATACTCTCCTCTCTTACAAATGAAGGAGGGAAGACACATATAACCAATTTTGAAACTTGTCTTTACCATACTCAGGTACATTAAATTTACCTCAGATAATTTTGCTGAACTTTCATAACCAAATTAGTAGAATTTTGCAAAATTTGTATGATGTGAGGTCCCATGACTTAGGCTTGTCTCCTGTAAACATCTACTGAGATTTTTATGGACCTGCACTTAGTTTTGGCCAAATATAGGGTGAGTCTCTTGATAGCTTGGTAGTAAAATAATTGAGAACTTTTATGTTTACATTGATGATCATGGCTAAAAGTCTAAAACAACAGCTCTCGGATTGAACATTTCCAAATTTGGAAATCTGAAATCCACATCTGGTTAGAATTTTTAGATGGAAAGATTTTATCCTTTAAAAAAAAATAATTCACTGATGCTTAAATTTAGACAGCCACAAAATAAATCCATCATGAAACAAACATTGTATGTAGTAACATTTATTCCTCTATTTAGAACGGAATTAATTGCAGTGCTTGTCACCTTGGTATACTTAATTCAAACTACTGAATTCATATTGCTCGATATAAGAGAGGGTGGTAGGTGAAAGCAAGATGAATATCATGGTTGAGCAGTCTTCTAGACTTTCTCTTGGGCTGCCTCTCAGTGAGAAAGTTTAGGGTTAGTAATTTACTCTGGCTGCTCTTGATGTACCAAGAACACAGTTCTACGAATGCATGGGTCCCGCTGGGTTTGGGGGGGGTTACTCATGTGTCTGAGTGCCTGCAGGCTTGCAGCTCAGTTTTGCATGATTATTTTTTTTAGACTCCTTTTTAAAAATACACAAGAATTAAGCAATTTCCTTTATGCAGTGCCTCAGCCAAAGCCCGCTGAAGTCTTTGGGAAGCCTCCTGTTTTCAGCAAGCATTCAGGTCTATCCCATGTTCCTTATGGTCTGCTATATTTGCTGGGTACAGTGGTGGTGGGATGCTTAACTGTCTTAGTTGTTCTATACAGGCTATCCTGCTGTGATTTAGGTACTGTGGAATAGGTTGCCAGCATTACTAGCAGAATAATTATTGTGGAATAAAAATAATGATGTTGTGTTGATTCCAGAATTGTCTCTACGTGAGGAGCTACTGCAAAATTGGAATGGTGCAACAGCTTCGTAGTTTTGTCTGCAGTAGTTGTGCCTCTCAGTTGCTCTCTTTAAGTAAGGTGTCTAGCGAGGTGAAACAGAGGTGAAAGGCAGTGATACGAATCCCTTTTTATATCAGGACAGCCTTCCTACTTTGAATGTTTACTGAACTGTAGTTATCATAGTTTAAAACAAACAAACAAAAACAAACAAACAAAAAAACCCAACAAGAACAACACCAAGTAACAACAACAAAATAACTCCAACCCCCATAACTGAAATGTAGACAAGCCCTTACCATGGACTGCATCCAAACTCCTGATCAAGCAATCAGATCTGCGTAGGTGGACCTCTGTGCCTCTTCAGAGGGATTCTATACATGCAGGTACCCACCTATGCAGATCTGATTGCAGGATTGTGGCCCCATGCTAGTTAAAAAAAAAACACAGGTGTTGCTTTTGGTTTAGGAGTGAATGCTCAAGGAAGCTGGACTGTGACCCAGGCGGTTGAAAGCATTGGAGCTTTGCTGTTTGTGAGATCCCTGAGCAAGTCTACCTGTTTTTACATTTCAGTGGGAGCTCTGTTAATGGAGGTGTGGATAAACAATCCAGAGGAAAGATTTCTTATCATTGTCATCTTGCGCTAGTGCAGAAGAAGCAAAATACTCAGTAAATTAACTCATATTGCAAGATGTGTATGGATCCTATGAATGGTCTTGGAACAGAGCCCAGGACTGAGATTTTAGTTTCCATAATTGGTGCTTGAATCCTATGGATCTAATGAGACCTGCAGGCCTCAGCATAGTAAGTTTATTTACAGAACTGCTACATCTTTTGTCTTTGCTGTTCTTCTAACAGCTCTAAATTCTACGTTAACATGTACTGGCTAATACACTACGCACATGTATGATGTTAACCCCAGACACTTCATGATCTAGTTTTTGGTAGTTCACCCACATGATGATAAAGCACCCACTTGAGAAATAAAGCAGCAGTATGACCAACAAAAGAAGGAGATAAAAACTTATTCAGTCCCGTCCTTTGTGATACGTAAGTTCAAGCATGAATACAGAATTTGAAGCATGAGACAAGTCAGTGTTTTTTCTGTTTGATGTATTTTTTTACTTAATAAAATATGCTGGATGTGCTGTGTATTCTTACTTCAGTGTGGCTTTTTAATTACATAACAACAGGACTTGTATTAAGTGGATTTTCCCCTGAAAAATGTCAAAAGAAATGATATTTTCCTTTCTAATAATAATAATAATAATAATAAAACTTCTACATCCTTTTACAGAAGAAACACATTCCTCCCCCCTCCCCCCCATAAAAACAAGGGTTTATTTTGTTAATCACAACAGAAAATTAGTCATTTTTCTGTATTACTTCCTGTCTTATTATCTTGGCTATGAACACCTGTTTTAAAAACTGTTGAGTGTCCTCAACTCCTGCCGAACAGAATAGATATGGAAACTGATCAGCATTTGGACTCAAAGAAATTTTGGACTCAAAGAAATCAGGTTGAAGACCTGGTGAGATGTGATGTTCTGGCTGTGACTTATCTACACTGAAGGGGTGCTGCCTCAACTACTAACTGCTGTATTAGTGTTTCCCACTCCACCTCAGCTTTTACTCTCAGGTTTGCCTCTGTAGTTGTTTCCTAATCCACATCTTTTGGTATTATATGTCTGTTCTATTGTTTTTAATTTAGTTGTATGTTTTGGATTTTTTTTTTTTTTTATTTTTTTCTTTTTTAAGTTGACATTTTCTTTGAATAGTGAAATTCTGGGGGAAATTGAGGTTCTTACTGCCAAAGCTACCTCTTCTTCCCCTCCTGCCTTTGCAACTATGTATATTGAGTATTTCCAGTGTAGAGAGTAGATGAGGGACTTGCCTCCCAATGGTCCTAGGGTCACCTGTGATTTCTTGAGCCAAGTCTTCTCTGTATTTACAGACTGTTTTCTTAGTGGCATGTAGTTATTGAAGTAAGTACGTTAATTAAAAAGTAAAGAAGTTAAGACAGCAAACCAAGTCTGCTTTAAAAATAGCAAAGGATCTATTTTTCCATTGTAGAGAAATATGAAAAGCAGATGGAAGGAATTTTTGGCAGTGTGAGTTGCTGTATTTGTTGTTGGGGAAGGGCTTGTTCTGGTGAGGTTATGGGGAGGGACTCGATTCACACATTGGAGTGCTGTGGGGCTACCCATCGTGCTGTGGCTATAGCATGAGATGGGCTTTGGGCTGTCTATAGGCTGATTTTCAGAGTTGCAGGTAATTGAAATTATCTCTAGCAGCTTTAATCAGCAGGTAATTCATTGCCATGATGTGCTTTCTAATCCCAGCGTTATTCTGCTGACCTGCAACCACTGTTCTTCTGAATTGATTGGGCATATTTCCTGCCTGGGGTCGGGAGGGCTGCCATGCAAATTGGGCTCCTCTGCCTCCTCAGTGATTATTAGTGTACTCTGTATGTTAATGGAAATCGCTCACTATCACGAGCCCTGCAACATCTGTTCAAGCTCCAATTTCATCCCTCTTCTAACCAGTGAGAAAGCAACCCTGCTTTCCAGAAGGATGGGATACATAAGTGAGAAGAGCCAGAAGCAGAAAGTCTCGTTAGCCTGGTGGGGCAAAATGTCCCTTCTTTCAAGCCCTTTCTTCTGTGTGACATTTAACTGTTGCTGTGAATGAGAAGGCTTGCACTCAGCAGCACGTAGTCCATAAGCCATCTCTGTTTCCTGCTGATTTCATGTTTTGCTAGGGAGGACGCTGTGCAGGATGTTGAGATAGGATTAAGCAATGAGCCTGGGCATTAGCAGGTTGGCTGTGCTGAGAGATGGGCTTGTCTCTTTCAGTTCCAGCTGAAAGGAGATAGCTGTAACCTGTCCTGTAACCACAGGCTTCTCCTTGGACAGTTTTCCTGTTCTGCAATTCTGTTGTCTCCTGAAACTACCTGGTGCTTTGTTAAGGCTCTGGGATAATTTAAAAAGGAAGTGTGTCATTGTATTTCCTCCAAAAGGCCACTGATGAGAAATGTTGGATAAGATTCTGACTTGACAAAATTGTGTTTTGACATAATTGAGAGAGAGATTTCTCCCAAGACTTTTCCTTGAAAATGATTCTGTCGTGGGAACAGCATCTTTTGCCTATTGAGGATCTGCCTGTCCTTGCTGCTAATCCCTCACCTGCAGTCTCAGCCTACCCTAAGTGACAGCAGACGAGTTGTCAACAGTATGCTGCCTTCCTTGCAGAGATGTGCGAGTGGTCATCCCCTGGCTGTGGAGATGAAGAGGAGTTGAAATTTTTCATCTATGGTTCAAGTACTTCTAACAGGACAAAGTCATTGCCAAGTAGCCTGGAGGCCTGCTTTCTGCATGAAACTTGAAGAAAATGAGGCAGAAGTTCAGCCAGACTTGGTGGATTTGCAGAAGTGAAGGAGATTTGTTGCATCAGTATGAGTAAAATTTAACTGAATAACTCCTTTGTATTTTCTCATGTCAGTGGTGGGTTGTTTTTGGTTTTGTTTTTGGTCTGCAAGCATCTTTGAATAAAGCCACCAAATTGTAGCTGAAATGGTGCAAAAATGGAACTAAACTGTGACAGCTACTAGTAGTACAAACATTGTCAAAAGCTCTTGCATATCACACAGAATAACAAGGTATGGACTTTATGCAGACCTAAAGTTTTCAGAAGCCTGAAGTCTCATTTTTGCCAAAGGCTGTGTGGGTGCAGCAGGGAGTTGTAACTCTAGTGCACAGCACGTGCAGACCAAAGGTTCCACGTGGCTGTACACCTTCTGCTTGCAGAGCTCAGTCAGGCCCTGCTACTTGGCCATCGCAGCGTATTAAGTCTACTGCTGTCTGCACCAGTGTGGCACTTAGCAGTGGGAGTGGGCAACCGCAGCCTATGTGGGTACATTCAGAAGCTAGCTATGGGCTGCTCTCTGGATGCAACTTAAACAGGCATGGGTATGAGGAAGAGGGAAGAAGATATTTTTAATGTATGCATAATATGTCAGAACACAGATTGTCTGATTTGCACTGGAATTTTTGGAGTTGGAGAGTGTGTTGCTTTTTGTTTTCATGATTACAAGGTGTAACTGGCATTTGTTTGGTGGAAAAAGGTCTCGAGGGAGGCTGGCCACTCAAGATTTGTCTGCATTGCTCTGAGAGTTCATCTCATAGCTCTGTGTTGTTTTTTTTTCCTGCTCCTTCTCCCTTTTAAATAGATACACTTTCCTCCACCTGAGCATTGCTTTCTGCTTGAGCTCAAGAGAAACTCCTCTGTGTTGTTGAAGCTCAAGTTACGGATGTAGCTGAGAGAGAACAGCCCTAGTTGCATTAACTCTGCAGCTGCTGACGTGGTGCCTTTGTTGCTAACCCAGTGCCCCTGTTTAACACGAGTGCCACTTTTGTTTGGGCTTGAGCCCCCAGTGGTGCAGCAAAGCTCTGATTTTTGCACTGGAATGAGTAAAGAGCTCTCATGTTGTGCCTGCCTGCTTGAGGTAGTACTTGCTGATGGCGGGTGAGAAGGGGCAACACTCAGACCCCTGCAGTGATTTACTTTAGTTTTAGAACAGCTAATTTTTTTTAGAGTGGAATAAAGTATTTTTCTTTTAGGAATAAAAAGACTGCATCGTTGTATTTATAGGAACATACATGCTCTGCTCATTGGGACTTGCTGGCTTTTTTGGATTTGTAGCTGTCTGGAGTCTGTCCAGCTAGTGCCCATAGAACTGTGTGTTTCCATAAAGGAAAATCTTCAGTGTGCTTTTAAATCCTTCTCTCTTACTAACAGGCTTTTTTACTCTCTCACAAAACAGAACCTCTGTGTATATCTAATAACAATTTCTGCTGCACTGAGGTTGCTGCATGCATCTCTGTTCTCCCCATTTTCTTTTCCCCACAGGCTTGGTGCATGTTGGGTTTTTTCTTTTTTTTTTTCCCCAGCTGTTCCATAATTAAAGGCTTAGCTATGGCGAGGGTTATTGTTGCACTGTAATGTATCACAGCCTGTGTCACCAGCCAGCTATTGCAAGTAATAGGAGCAGGTACTTCTGCTCACTAAAGATACCAGTATTTCCATTTCCCATTTTTGCAATTTCCAATGTTCAGCAAAACCCTTTGTCAGTAAGAATGCATATGCTTACTCACAGGTTTTTTTTAGATTAGTTCATGCAGCATCAAAGATTAAGATCTTGCTTTTATTTTTACAGACTCACAGGTTTAGATGAGTTTCAGCACAGATTTCTAATCATTACTGTGAATTTCAACATAAAAGTTAAAGTTGCAGTGGATGTATGTAATGATATGTATAACATACCCAAATGTGCACACATGAAGGCATGTGTTGAAAGATGAATCTTTGCCTGGGAGCCCATGCTCTCAGAGCAGCTTCACCAACTAATCCAATACAAAGTTGCAGCTTTCCTTACAAATGGTGCTACTCTGCTTTTAAATGTTTCCCGTCAGAGGCTTGGATTGCTGTATTTTTATTGACACGATTCCAGTCTGAGCTGGGATGGGAGGAGGAGAAGCTTTTGGAGGAGAAAATAAAGTTATGTTTTTCTGTGACAGCTCACAAATTTGTTTAGTTTAGTACTGATCACAGTAGAAATGAGTCGGCAGGCAGGAGGCAGGTGGAGAGGTTGCTAGTGGTACAAATAGTGCAGCTTGTTGTGTGGACAGCATTCTGTCGTGGGTAAGTGACTCTCAGGGCTGATGGTTCTCATTGAAACTGGTTTAAGAGCTCCCAGTTCATCATCCAGCCCAGCCCCAGCAGCCTTGCGAAGTCTGAGCCTCTGGGAGCAAAACCTCTTGCCAAAAGAGCAGGTGTGTCAGTATGAAGTGGCCTGTGAGGAGCAGCTGTGAGCATGAACTTTGCCCATTTGTTTGCTCAGGGTTTTATCTCATCCCTTATTATATAGCCCAGTGAAAATGAATATTACTATATCAAGCAGGGCCATATCAGAAGCAGGCTCCCTCATATGCTCGGTAGCCTCATAGGCAAGAGCTGTGTGCGAGAGGGGAAAGCTCTGTTTTCTGTGCCATCCCAGGGGATAGGAACACCTGAACAAACAGTGGGCACCCAGGGTGCGTAGGTAGTGACTGTTTTGTTGGTACATTGCATGGATTTCTCGTGCCCATAGAGTTTTCATCCTGTGGGGAAATTCTGACACTAGAGTAAGACCAGAGTGCCTGGAATGGAAAGCTTACCTTGCAAAGTTGTTTTGTCATTTTGCTTTGGGTTTTTGAATGTGGATAGCAAAATTAATATTGAAACAGAAATTTTCTTCTGAATTGATGACTAAATGTTCCATTTGGAAAGTGTAGCAGCACAGTGTGCTGCTGCACTGAAGTAATGCAGAAAAAAATTAAAAAATACCTACGTAGTAATTGGAGGGGCTGGTGGAATGTTTTGATGTTTAGCAAGATTGTGGGTGCTGAGGGAAATGTCTGCTGTAAAATTTGTTACCCCTTCTGGTGTTCAGGTCCCTGGCAGTGGACTTGTAGTTTGTCAGTTAAAATGGATAAGTTATTGTTTGTGTAGTGTGTTATAGGAGGATAAGGCAATGGAATTTTCTAGGCTTAGCAACTATTTAGTGCTGTATGTAAGGCAGCTATACCCACATAAACTAGGCCAGGGATGATTGGGAGTTAGACACTTATACTTTAGGAAAAGTGATGTGGTCCTATACGTAGGGAGCTGGTGGATAGTCAGAAGACCTGCACCTTCCCTGCACCTCCCTGGCTCTGTGTGACTTTGAACGATTTGTTTCACTGCTCTGTACCTCATTTTCCATTTTACCTGCTTCGCACCATGTGTATTTAGATATTAAACCATTAGATATAGGACTGCTTTTCACTAGGCAGAGCAACTGCACTGCTGTGACACAGTCTTAATAAACGTAAACAGTGCTGCTCTTTGGATATTGAATATACATTTTGGACAGTTCTAGTTAATTTTTTATTTTCAACTGTATTACCAAGGGTTGATCTTCGGACCTGTATAACCAAACTTTTTCCTTATTTGCTTTCTGCTGTTCTGTCTTTCGAAGGACTTTGTGGAAAAGAAAGCAGTATAAAAATCACACAACCGGTTTGGCAGGTCTTGTATAAACAGGAGAAATGCCAGGAAAAGTCTCACGGCTTTGTTGCCAGCTTGAAAAAAAAAAAAAAAGAAAATTCTGATTAATTTTCCCCTAATGAAAACCTCAGCCATTGCTACGTGTGAGCAGGATTGTGGGGAAGGGTGTGTAGTGGAAAGGGTTAGGGGGATGCTTGCTGGAACAAACGTGTGTCTTCAAAGCTGGGAATGTGCTTGCTCTTGGGCAGTTGTCCCAGTCACCTCCTTACTTGTAGGAGCAGAAGGGTTCTGTCATGAGTCTTGCAAGCAGTTTGTTTTGATTTTTTTTTTCTTTTTTTTTTTTTTCTTTCTTTTTTTTTCCCCATCTCTTCTAACAATCTCACAGCTCAGCTTGGGTGTTAAACACACCTTAGTTGATTAGATGGGGTGATTGATGCCCCCTTGTTCTTGCTGTGCCAGTGGAAGGCTGTGCTGCTCTTTGGGGCGTTTTTGCTGTGGTGACTGGGTCGGGTAAGGAAACCTGCCTTGCTGACTGCGTCTGTGTGGTTGTGTAACTGTGGGAAGGGTTGCAGTGCCTCTATCCTGGTTCTTGTGGCACAGGAGGGATGTGTCTCTGGAACAGGTCCACTAGTTCTCATCTGGCATGGACAATCTCTGTTGTGCGCTTGAGTCAAAAGATTACAAGCAATGCTTTGATATGAAGGGGTTCATAGGGAAGTTGAAGGTTATTTAAATGAAGGTTATTTAAACTCTGTATTAAAATGCTAAGTGAGAGCCTTTGAGAGCTTTTGCATGATATCTGCATGCCACCTCTGCTGGTTGATTTCATCAAACTCAGCTTTTTTCTCCTAGTTTCTCCTCTTTTCAGAGCAGCTGTGTAACTCCAGAAACAAGGCGCTGCAGGTAGAGTCAGAATAAGATCTAGACAACTTGCTGTTCTTTTTGCCCTTCCATTTCCTGATTGTAAAATAGGATCAAAAAGGTTCTTTCCTCCAGTGCTTTTCTGTCTTGGCTGCTTTGTATTTGAGCTCTACAGGGCAGGGGCTGTCCTGTGATCTGTTTCTGCAGTGCATTGGACAACGGCGCTGGGTTTCAAGTTGCTTCTGGGTGCTATTGCAGTATAACTGTTCAGTTGTAGCGTGTGGTTTTAGAGCCTGATAGGGTTCCTAGGAGAGACTATTATTTTCTAAGATGTCTGATGCTTTTAGATGTTGTGCTGAGGGACATAGTTTACTGGGAAAATATTGATGGTAGCTGAACAGTTGAACTAGATAATCTAGAAGGTCTTTTCCAACCTTGGTGATTCTGTGTTTCTATGAAAGTAGGTTTCTGTTTTGCTCTATGCTGCTGTCTGAGCTAATTGCCTAATCTCTGAATATTTTGGTCCCTCCACTTGTGAAGGTGAGTGCAACAACACTTCTCTTCAAAGCAGGGAAATGGTGATGGTTTTTTGAAGCATATGTGGATAGTGTAGTATTGTAGGCCATAGATAAACTTTCGTACCAAGCTAAAATGGGCCCAGAACAAACACTTCACTCTTTTTTTGTTAAAATATCTATGATTTATACAATTTCAGTTGGTTCAGTTCCCAAGCCTGTCATGTCTGTAATGAGGAAATATTTGCAGTTCATAAGCAATCTTAGGGTAGTGGTGATGGGACTCTCGCTGCAGTGTCCATTCAGATGTGAACCAGAAGTGTTTAGTTGTCAAAAAGAAGCCAGTGACAACCAAAGTGAAACTAGCACTTTTCTTTTGCCAGGAGCAGTGTCCCAATCCGTGCTTTGGGATTATGAGCTGAAACAGAATAATAATTTGAGAAAGAGCAAAAAATATGCACAGGTTGAAAGTAAAAATTAAAAGCTAGGTAACTTAATGAACAGGAAAGGCTATGGCAGAAAAAACAGCTAAGTTGAGGTTTTTGCACTTAACCATCCACGCACTTGATATGTCTGTGGGTTCAGTATCGTCCTGTTACCTCCATGGCACAACAAAGAGTCAGAGTGCTGTGGTAAAGCCACAACTTGTTTTAGGGAGCAAGTAGCATGTCTGGGACCAGAACTTCTGTCCTCCTGTCCTTTTCATCATTTTTCTTCAAGCCTCTTGTGCAGAGCACATTTTGTAATGTGCCTTCTGGTGCAGCATCTGCTGTTCAACCCTGTATGGCAGCACCATGCAGTGGGTGATCCACACTCCTTGTTCTCCTGCTGAGTGTTGGGAGTGTCTGTGGAATTTCCACAGCATATAAGGGTGGTGTGTGATGTACCCTGTCACATGGACAGGTCGTGCCTGGAAGGCATCTCTTGTTTTCACAGCAGTTGGGAAAGGATTGCTAATAGCACTCCTTACACAACAGAATATTCACTCATTTAGTTCATTACTTATTAGCTCCAGGCAGGGACATTGCAGATTTGTTAATGCTAATGGCCAAATCATTAGAGTGTGCAGCATTAATGGAGGAGAAAGCATTTAATAAAGACCCATCGCTCGACCCTGTCGTTGTCCCTGGAATACAGGCGGTATGTTAAATTCAGTCCCCGCTCTCATCTTGTCACTTACCTCTTCTTAAAAGGGCAGCTTGCTGGGAAGCTTCAGCTTTTCAACAGCATCTTCTTTTAAATCAGATATGCTGTGCCGTGCCCAACTGTCTCTTTATAAAACTATGTTAAAAGTCTCCTTAAAGTTCTGCCAGTGCTGATGGTTCTGTGCGGGAAGGTCCATGTTTTAGAGGAAAGGAAAGCTTTTTTCAGAAACAGCATTGCCAGCAGGAGCAGGGCAGTGATTGTCCCCCTGTACTCAGCTCTGGTGAGGCTGCACCTCGAGTACTGTGTCCAGTTTTGAGCCTCTCACTGCAAGAAAGGCACTGGAGCGGGTTCAAAGAAGGGCAACAAAGCTGGTGAGGGGTCTGGAGCACAGGGCTTATGAGGAGCTGCTGAAGGAGCTGGGAATGTTCAGCCTGGAGAAGAGGAGGCTCGGGGAGACCTTACTGCTCTGTACAACTATCTGAAGGGAGGTTGTAGTGAGCTGGGGTCGGCCTCTTCTCTCGTGTAACTGGTGATAGGACCAGAGGGAATGGCTTCAAGCTGCGCCAGGGGAGATTCAGGCTGGTTGTTAGGAAATACTTTTCTGGAATGGGCTGCCCAGGCACGTGGTGGAGTCACCGACCCTGGAGGTGTTCAAGGAATGTTTGGATGTTGTGTTGAGGGACATGGTTTAGTGAGAACTATTGGTGATAGGTGGATGATTGGACTGGGAGATCTTGTAGGTCCTTTCCAACATTGGTGTTTCAGTGATTCTTTTGCTGTACCTCCAGCTATCCTCCAAGGTGATTTGTTTCCTTTTTCTCAGTAATGTTTTGTGACTGATACATTAGATCAGCAGAAGGTTTAGTTTCTTGTAGTTTGCATTCTGATACCCACAGATTGCTGACTGAGAGATCTTCAAAAAGCTATTAAATAGCTCCTTAAATAAATTGTTGGGTAGCTGTTAAAAAATAAGATGTTTCTTGTACAGGTTAACCCACCTGCAGATTTTATTTCTTTTGATGTAACTCAGCTTCCTTCAGTTGTCTCCCACTGCATTTTAATGTTTTAATCACAGCTTCTTGTTAGCTCATCCTTCTGCAAAGTCTTCCAGATATACCATTCCTTCCATTCATATTTATTTTATTTCCAGATACAGCTGTATTTGTCATGTCTCTATTTGTCTCTGTAGTTCCTTTACTCTTTCTTTAGAAGCTAGACCTTCAGACTCTTGTAATACTTGTCTGTCTTGCATACACAGATATGTGTCTGCCTGTATATTTCTGTATGTGCAGGATAAAATGCAGAATGAAAAGCCTGTAAATGTGCAGGATACAGCATTCTACAAGACACACCTCCTAGCTATTTTTTATGTAATCCTGTCAAATTTTCCTGTTTAGTCACACTGATGTCATGTTTTTCACTTTAAAGTAAGTGGCTAGAGTAGTTTAAAGACAATAAGGGGAGAATTGTAATTTGTTGTTTCTTCCATATCCAGTTCCTGTACAGCAGACAAAGTCAGTTCAAGTATGGATCTTTTTAGGAACTCTCTCTGCAGTCAGTATTGCTGGGAATCAAATAATCTGAATCCACCTGGTATTTTGCAGTGACAAACATCCACCTCCTCTTGTTTCTGGACTGTCTTATTAAGAAAATCCTTGAGACAGGGTATTTTATCTGGCTTTCTTTCTGGATTCTGATCGGTTTTCCTGAGCACACCCTTGATGAGTCTTGCCTCTTTTACCACCAGCAGCCCTTATTTATAGCTCTCCTAGTCCTGACCTGCTCTAGATTCTTTCTGGAAAGTTGCCTCTATCTACTTAAAGGTTATGTTGAACACAAGGATACAGCAGCACGCACTCTGTCTATGCTGAGTTACTTCTGCGCTATTTGGACCATCAGGAGAAGCAATGTAAGGTGTAGGGTTGGACTTCATAGTAGCCCTGGATTTCTCCATGTATTTGATATGTCGTTTTTCATGGAAGGTCTGAAGTGTAATGAAATGCTGCTACATGGCATGTAGCAGTGCTGTGTATGCTGTGTTTCATTTTACTGGTGAGGAAAGATGCAGAGGCTTCACCTTTGCGGGATTAAGCCGTAGTTTTGTGGATAATCATAGTGCACCTGTAATCTGGTCTGATGGTGTTTTCTGTTGCTAGCACCCAAGTCTGCCATCAGAGTTTCCTTCCCAGTGCCTTCTGAAGCCAACAACCTCTTTGCAGAGGACATGTTCTTACACTTAACCAGGGCAGGCACCTACATGATCAAATATAAAGAACTTTTTCTTGATTTGTTACAGTAGCTGATATTTAGGCGTGCCTGTATTTTCTAATGGTAACAGATAATTATAGCATATTATGATGCAAGTTGTTTTCAAACATGTATGTATGCACACTGTTCACACTCAAGTTCAAATTGATTTCATGCAGGTAAGGAGAGAAATTAAAATTGACTGATTGTACTGGCAACAGTAAAGGAGGCTCATATCTGCACTTCCCTTGCTGTAAATCAGACTAGAATCACTGCTTTCAAAAAGTCACGGGGGAATGTTGTATGTATAGATGAGAGCTGATTCTAGCCATGCAGTGGGATTGAGAATGGTCATTTCTTATATTTATGGTATTTTAAAAACATGTATTTTGTAGATATTATAGCTGCTTAAGAATTTGTTTCCATTAATGACTGATGTTTAAAAACAGTTATGACTTTTATATGAATTACTCTCCCCTGATTTTTCCACAACTTGACTGATAGGCCTGCAGATAATCCATGGCAGTGAGTGACCTGAACTTGTCCATATGATGGTTCTGACATGTGCTTTGTACTATGGAAGTCCTTCAAGTCCCATTGCGAATGATCCTGTGGTAGCAGCTGTAGATTCACTAAAAATAATTATGTTTTGTAGAATGACCAGTAGCAGTTCTTATCCTTGAAATACATTTGAATACATAGTGGCATTGCAGCTTTCCAATACCCTGATAGCTCAATAATGTGTCCAGGTAGAGTCATGCATACTGCTTTGCCAGCCTGAATGGACTACAGAGCAGCTCTGGGATTCTCTTTTCCCGTAACACGTAAGAAAGCAGCTCCTTGTACACCGTGTTTCCCCCTCATTTTTCCATCTCTGTTTTGTGGCCTCCAGAAATTTTATGCTGAATGCATGACTCCCATGATGGGTGTTTACAGCATGAATTCCTACACACACAGGCAGGATTGAAGAGTCTCTGTATGTTATAGATGAGACACCCCAGTGCTCTCTTCTTTAGGAAAGAGAATGGGAAAAATAGTGGAGAGAAATCTCTGCTGTGCAGTTCTTTCAGCCTGGAAAGTCTCTATGCATTGACGCCCCTGCTGCTCACTCACTGTCCACACTACTTCAAAGCCTAGGGTGTTTTTTTTGTAGCTCTGCTGTAAACTCTCAAGCCTTCTGTGGTGGTTGGTGCTAGAAGTGGGTGCTAACAGGACTGTGGCGTAGGTGCAGAAGGATTTGCTGTTTGGATCACACCTCTCTCCATACCTTGGCTGAACAGAGTTCCTTCAGAGGAATGTGTGGTAAGAACCCTGTAATGCAAATTCTGTAGTCATGAGTAGAAAAGAGGTGGGATGGGGGAGAGAATTTTTTCCTAACATCAGGCCACTGAATGTATGGTTGACTCTTGCCTTGGAGCAGTAAGGTCAATTGCCAGCTTTATTGCCTCTGTGGGGCCTGGAAAAGTCTCCTACTTTGACTTGATAAGGCTTTGCTCTTGTCTTGGTGTCTGATGATTCCACATGCAAATTCTGAACAAAGGTTTGCCTCCCATATACATTTTACACTGCCTGTCTGGGTTATCTGTGGATAATGGTCTTTTTTGTTCATAGAAATGAATAATTTTTCATGAATCTTACTGAAGTCTTTGCCTGAATGTTATGTTAGTTTTACTTGATGTTATCTTCCCCTAGCCTCTTTCTGCTCTGTATTCCACCATATTAACAGCAGTCTCAGTGAAGAAATACTTTGTGAGTATGTGGCTCTGCTAGTTTCTGGTTCATCTATATTTGCTAGTTTGAGTTATTTTGCAGTGCTCAGACAATAATGGAGCTGTATCATAGCATACGGAGGGGGGATTGACCTCCACAAACTGCCTTTTCACAATAGTCAAGTGCATTAATATTGCTCTCAATAGGGCTTTAATGTAATAAGAGCAGTATCTGTGATCATTTTAGGAGGGGCATGGGATCCTCCACCATCTTCTTTCCCCTTTTCTTTTGTGATGAACTGTTTTACCCCACTGTTTTTTATTTGCTTTGGAATTTGCCTGAGTGAGGATTGTGATGTGACAGGCTAGCTGTCTTCTGCCCTTGTGCTGGGAAGTTGATTGGAGGCAAACTGAAGAGAGGAGGCAGGGAGGAACTCAACTTCACAAAATCACTAAGGTCACCAAGACAATCTCTGTTCTCTGTGTGCAGGAAATGAGATATTAATCTTTTCCCAGTGCTGCTTTGCATAAGGTCCATTCCAGAGAGCTGTGTTTGTTTTAATTTCTCTAATTACTGATAGTGTGCTGATTATGCTGCTATAGATTTGACGTGAATAGCTATATTAATGGGATCAAAAATGAGGAGAAGTCTGCCATGGAAATTAAGAAGATGATAGCAACAGAGGGATGGAAGGGAAGTAGAGAGTTTAATTTGTACCCTGGTACTGCAAAACTCTGCTTTTCTTTTTCTGGAACTTGATCATTCTTCTCTGGCAGCAGTTACAGTATGCAAGCTACAGAGCTGACCAAAATCCCCAAATGTTTTAATTGTGTATCCAAAGCCATACAGTTCCTTAGGGTCTCTGACTTCCTTCCTCTTTCCTGTGTCAGTTCCTGTAACTGTGGGTGCTCTCTTGGACTTTTTATCTAGCACACAAAACACTGATGAATGCTGCATACATCTTCCTTCCTTTCCTCTTCACCTGACTTGCTTTCCTAATGATTAACTTGCCTGCTTTCTTGCTGCCAGCCCTTGTGCAAATCTTTGGCTGGTTTGCTGCCATAGCCCTTTTGGATACCTAGATATCAAGGGCATTCTGAGGCATTCCTGCAGACACTTCCTTCCCAACAATAACTTTCTCCTCCAAGGCCATTTTTTCCCCTCTGACTTATCCAAGGCACCTATGCCAAAGAGGAACCACAGCAGCCTAACCAATCCCCCTGACCCTGCTTTCAAACTTTCTCTAGATCCAGTTTCTTTGGCTTCTCTTTCCATTTTTCCTTTTCTAGAGGTGCTCACTGAAAAAGACGGAAATCCTGGTAGTCTGTCCCTGCAGGGCTGAACATCCTCTGTGATGTAAGGTCTATGGTTTTGTGTGCAGAATATCACCTTCTGCAATCCTGAGAGTTACAGCCATACTTTTCAAACCTAGATTTGCACAAGTCAAGGATGAGCTATGCCAGCATTTTTTAAGCCAGCACAGGGGAACTTAGGCCTTCCCAAATTCAAGTTGGGCACCAAAACCTCTGTGCACCTGCTAGTGCTGCCTTTTCTGAGCACATGTCCCACAGATAAGGAACTGGAGTGGGGTAATACGGTGGTACACAGGTACCTGGAAGCTTCCCTGCAAAGCAGCATCTCACTGTTTCTGTCCTCTGAGTAGAGACAAACTGTGAGGCTACTATTACAACTACTAGGAAATTTTCTGCCTCTTTGTTGTTCCAATTGTTGGTCTCCAGTAATTAAGGCAGCCCATATTTTCATGCCTACACCTAGTGGTACTATTGGAGAAACCAGGATAAACAAGAAATTCAACAAGATGAGCATCGAGTAACACACATAGATCCTGGTTGGCAAAGGCATGTCATCTTTCTGTCTTGGTCGACTTCCCCTGTGTAGCATCATTGCACACAATACAGGAATAGGCTTTTACATACTGAGAAGTCATCTGGATTTTATATCCAGTGTAGGGTATTTGGTGTCAATGGCTCAATGTCCTGATGGATATCAGCAATGGGTGGTGTCAGTACTGAGACCAGTGCTGTTTAACATCTTCATCAGTGACAGTGGGATTCAGTCACCCTCAGCAAGTTTGTGGATGACATTCAGCTGCGTAGTATGGTTGACATGCCCAAGGGACATTATATCGTTTGAAGAGATGTTATAGAGGGGAAGGAGGGGGTCAGGCTCTTTAGCAAGGTCTGTTGTGATGATCAGGGTACTGGAGCACCTCCCCTATGAAGACAGGCTGAGGGAGCTGGGCTTGTTGCAGGGTGACCTCACTGCAGCATTTCAATGCCTAAAGGGAGTTTACAGAGGGGAGAGGAATCAACTCTTTGAAAGGGTTGATAACTGCAGGACAAGGGGAAATGGTTTTAAGTTGAGGGAGGGGAGATTTAGGCTGGATGTCAAGGGGAAGTTCTTTACAGAGAAAGTGGTGAGGTGCTGGAACAGGCTGCCCAGGGAGGCTGTGGATGCCCCGTCCCTGGAGGTGTTCAAGGCCAGATTGGATGGGGCCCTGGGCAGCCTGGTCTAGTATTTAATGTGGACGTTTGTGGCCCTGCATGTGGCAGGGGGGTTGGAGATTAATGATCCTTGAGATCTCTTCCAACCCTGGCCATTCTGTGATTCTGTGAAGTGATTTCAAACTAAAAGAAGAGAGATTAAGATTGGACATAATGAAGTTTTTTTTTTTTTACAGTTAGAGTGATGAGGCACTGGAACAAGTTGCATGAAGAGGTAGTGAAAGCCTTGTCCCTGGAGATATTCAAGGTCACTCTGGACAGAGCTCTGAGCAACCTGATCTAGCTGTAATGTCCCTGCTTATTGTGGGAGTTGGACTGGATGATCTTTAAAAGTTCCCTTCCAACCCAAAAGATTCTATAATTCAATTCTTCAAAGTGAATTCAGTGTGTAATGGCTCTGGGAGTCTGATCAGTCGTTATGTACCCTCCTGCTAGTTTGTCATGATCAATATATCTTGCAAGTTACCTTACTTTTTTAGGCAGGATAGTTTGGCTAAGGTTTTCTCAGTCCCAAGATAGTCTTTTTGTCTTTTTATAGTACGAAAAGAACAAAACAGTTGCTTATATTGGTTCTTAAGCATGTGTTTAATCTGTCCCTACTAGATGGTGCAACTGAAAGCATGCCGTAATTTCAGCAGACCTGGATGGCTGCCTAGATGGCCCTGTTGGAGCACCAAACACTACAGCAAACTTTGGGGAGGGTCTTTGTGAAGGTTGATATAATGCATTTCTTCCACAGTTAAGGTGAGATTTCGTGATGAAACTTTGATAGAATCATAGAATCCTTTGAATTGAAAGGGACCTTTGAAGATCATCTAGCCCAGCTCCCCTGCCATTAACAGGGTCATCTACAGCTACGTCAGGTTGCTCAAAGCCTGGTCTAAGTGGACCAGAATGTCTCCTGGGATGGGGCATCTGCCACCTCCCTGGCCAACTTGTGCCAGTGCTTCACTACCCTTTTCGTAAAAAGAACTTTTTTTTTACGTTTGGTTTAAGTCTCCCCTGTTTTAGTTTGAAACCATTGCCTCAAGTCCTGTTGCAGTGGACCCTGCTAAAGGGTCTGTCCCCTTCTTTCTTGTAGCCCCTGCTTTTAGGTACTTCCTTGATACTTCCTTGACTCACTGTGAACTGAAGAAAGCTTTTCAAAAACTATGACAACGATCAATATGTCTACTGTTTTATCCAACTCATTGTTGCTATTGACAAAACATTAGAAAACTGCTATTTTGAAGTTATAGATACTTATTGTTTTGGAGCTGAGCATTTGGTTCCTTGTGAGCTTGAGTGCTTCTAGTCCCATGGCAGGCAGTGGATCTGGAACGCAGTAATGCCAAGTTCCTTCCTAACTCTCATCACTAATAGTTTCAAAGGACCACATCAGAAGTATATTGACTTAACCTCTTTTACCAGTAAACCAGACTGCATCAAGGCTTTTTAGTCAAGTGCATGCAATAAGCTTCATCCCGGTTCTGCTGCTTGTCCTGCCTCCCAGGCTTCTGCTTGAACAACCCTGCTGTTGAACCGTATCGTCTATTCTTGGCCTTAACGCAAAGGGAAATATTTAACTGACTGATTACAAAACTTGTTCAGAAAAATTTCTCATACCAGTGTGTCTGGTTGCATAACCTTAAAAGCATGAGATACCAACCATATTTTGTTTGATGGATCATGTAAGAAAAGTTCAAGAGTTATGAAGATGAAAAATCATTCTCAAACAAATCCTATTTTAGAGATAGGAACACAACAGATACCTCCAGGAAGTGTTCTGAAGAGCCTCTATAAGACTGGAGAAGTAATTGTGACCTTCTGCGTTCACACTCCTGGGGAGGTGAGGTACCATGTGTGATTGGAGCATGGAGCTATGGGAAGCTGAAGAACTGGAATGATGTTTGCACCTAGCTGCAAACAGGGACGAACTTCAGTTTTTCCACAAGCCCTGTGTCTTGACCTCCCTGTGACTTTTCTCTTCCATACCTTTTGGAAATCTGGCCAGGACGGTTACAAGGATCATTCTTTCAGGATGCATTTGTTTCTTGCCCTTGGGAGATGCATGCAGTCTTGTTTCAAGACAGCTCTGCTCTGAAATTACTTAGCTCATTTGAGCTTTGCTCTTTCTGTAGCTCAGGTGGCCTGTGTGTCTAATAAAAAGACTTACCTAATATCTGCAGGTTGCTTTGATATTTGGGTTAAAGGTGCTGGAAAAAATGCAGGATTCATGAGAGAGGACATTTCAAAGGCATGTGTGAGAGCTGGAGAGCTAATTCTCCTTTGTGCCTTGTGGAATGTTTTCTGCAAATGTTATCAATTCACACATTACTGTAGACTAAAATGCATGGAAAAAATAACTGGGACAAAATGAGTGAGTTTGCATTTCCACAACTTCTTTGTGTTTCCTACTGTCCTGTTCTTACGAATACCAGGAAACAGTATTGCAATACATTGACTTGTAACACTAAATCTCCATGAAGCTGTCTAGCTATAAGTATGGGTACCATATGCCTGTAGTAGATTAATCATTGCTGAGAGAAAGGCAGTGCACGCATTATAAGAAATGCATTGTATTCTAGATTTGGTTTTATCTGCTGATTTGACTTTCCTCCTGCATTTCGCTAGCAAGAAGGCCCCTTAAAGCCACTTAGCGCTTGTCTTTGCAGTGGTGGTTCTATATTTCTTTGAGCATGAAATGGGACCTGATGTCAGTCTGCACCTTACATTCTGGGGGAAAAGGACTTCAGGTCTCCCAAATGTCCTCTTGAACTTGTTTGCAGAGGCAGGCATTTGTGTGGCTATTTCAGAAGTGTTCCTCTTTTCATAAATATCTTGTTCAATAAACAAAACGAGCTTCAGTGTTGTTCAATTATCTGAGCTGTGGCTTGCAGCAGGAAATGCTGGGAAGTGGCTAGTCTTGTTGCTCATTGCTAGCATGTGCACCACAGAAGAGGCACATTTTCTGCAAGGCTGCAGAACACCATGCTCCATGCTGGAATTGGACTTCAGGGGAACATGAGGCATGGAGTCACTGTTCTGGGTCATGGAAAGTCTGTAGTACAGTGGTAGAAACCCAGATTCTTAAGAGAGACTAGTGCTTCCGTGTGAGCTTCTCAGTAGATATGTGATAGCAGCACCTTATGCCAGGCTGAGCTGGACTTGGTTTGAAGTAGTGATGGGGAAAGACACTGTAGATTCTTTATAGCCTGTTTCATGAGCAGAGAGAGTTTTCTGTTTTAGCGTATTTGTTATTTAAATTATACAAATCTCTCCTTTCCTTTGCTGGCAGTGATGTTGCTAATGGTACATTGTAGGTGTGCCTTTGTCTGTCAGTCCAATTTCCTGTCCCGTAGCTGTGATAATGTTGTGGTTTCTAATGTCTTTCTGTTACTCTAATGGTAGGTTTGTCTTCTCCACTTGCCAGAGAACAGATTGAGGGTTGAGAGGTACTGTCCTTGATTGAGGTACTGTCCTGCAAATGCTCAGAAGCAAAGATAGCTCCTTTTGCTTCTGTATCTATGTGGATGTAACTCCACGCTGTTTGCACTGCCATCATTGAATGTCAGCAGCCCAATTTTGGAACATATGTTAATACATTGCCTTCTAAGAAGCGTATAATTATGACTTTATTTTTTTCATGTTTCTACGAACATGATGTGCCTATGTTTATTTACAAAGGGCATAATTTATGTTGTGAGTGAAGATCATGCTCAGAATGCAGAAGAGTTTTCCCATTAGATTGGATGAAATTTAAATCTTTAATTTTTGGCAGATATTTTCAGAAATAAACTAAATGATGACAATTATGAACCTAACACAACATTGGCAAATAGCTCTTTAACTTTACTGGACTGTCCTTGCTTAGCTGCTTTCTATATGCTGGTTTACTTAATTGGTTGCAAGTTTAACTACTTCAAAGAAAGTGCTAATAACAAGTTTAAGCAGGAATACTGAAGTACTGCATTACTCACTGGTAAATAGAGTGGTTTTTAGTGATAGAGTGGTTTTGTACAGCAAAAGTAAAACTAATGTCTTTAAAATGCTCTAAAGTGTGTTAAATAGTTAAGAAACATGCTCAGATCTCTGTTAGCACAAGATTAAGCACTTTCAGCGGTCTCTGTAGCAGTATGCATACATGTATAATGAAATTGCTGTCGTATTTTCACCTACTTAAAACCCACTGAGGCTACCCACTTCTGTGTCACTTCTCTTTTCTCCCTCAGCAACTTTCTGAGAAACTCCTTGGAAACTTCTCAGTTCTCCTGAAAATTAAAACTGTAGTGTCAGAGGTGCTTGGTCGCTGGTATTGTTTCAGGCTCGGAGCAGGCAGGCCTCTGGCTGTGATTTGTGGCAGACTTGATGCTGCTGCTTGATGCCACAGGCCCCCATCATGCATACCTCCTTCTTTCCTGCCATTTCCCCCGACCCCTGCCTTGAATTCACACCTCTGTTCCAAAGTTCATGTTGTCTTCTCTTTCTCTCCCCTGCTTTCTTTTTAACAGCAAGAGAGAATTTCGTACACACCTCCAGCCAGCCCAGTACCAAGTTACACTTCCTCGTCACCACTACATGTCCCTGTGCCTCAAGCGATCAGGATGGAGGAAGAATCGATCAGACTGCCAGCACACCTGCGTGAGTGTCACTTCCTGGAACTGAGGAGGGTGCAGGGCAGTGTGAGGGGGGAGGATACTTTGGTTTTTTTTTTTGTTTGTTTGTTTTTTTGCAGATATGTGGGGAAGTACCCTGCCTTTAGAATTTTCTTTAAAGCTCTTGCTGGTTTGATTTTCAGTATGTTATTTTTAAACAACTCAGATCATTGTTTTCTTCCCCCCCCCCCCCCCCACCCTCTACCAAGGATTTGGCTTCTCTCTCTCGACAGGGAAAAATGTGGAGGTTTTATTTTGTCAGGAAGCACTATGTATCTGTCCGTGTTTTAGGATTGCTCACTGATATGCTGTGGCACAAAGTCAGTTTCACTAACTGTGGTAAGTGGAGTGCATTTTTTCAGTGGGGTTTTTTCCAGTTGTTGTGAGTCTCAGTAGTAAGTACTGGAGCTCAGGCACTCTGCTACTACTCAGAGGCAGTGATGAACAAGGAGGAAAGGGCTAATCTGTACATGGAAGAATAGCGCAAAGGAGGAAGGACACATCAATGCCTTTATGACTAAAACTGGAGCTGGGATCAAGGTGAGAGCCAGGCAATTCCTTGCTGAGATGATTTAATGTTTGAGGAATAAGAAAGGCCAAGGGCTGTTGACCAAGGAGAGGTGAATTAGTGATAGGGTGGAGATGAGGAAGAATGGAATTTTCCTTTTAGAGAGGAAGCAGTTCTGATGTAAATTGAGAGATTTTAAGAAAACTTTTTATCAGGTGTCACATTCCTGGAGTACTTGAGCAATAAGAAGCAATGCGGGCCAGTGGCAAACGTAACTTGGTATGTTGCCATCTGACAAATTTATTTGGGATTTTAGAAAAGGAATGGTCTCTTGAGGTGGTTTGTTTGTTTTTTCCTTTAAAGTAAAAAAAAAAAAAAAAAAAAAAAAGCTCTCATTTCTGTCCTCAGCTGTTTTCCAAGCGTGCTCCTTTTCTGGATGCAAACTGTTCTCCCAGCACTTCAGTAATCCTCTACTCACACCCTTGATGGCCAGTGAGTTACAGTGCTCCAAGACTGCTCAATGCCCATGCCTCTTTCTGCACAGTCCTGGTTTTGTTGCCTGTGCATAACCCAGGTTGTACTTTTGATGGGCTGGAATGCAGGCTGGCACTACAGCTTTCTCTATGGATCTGGCTACTGCCTGAGTAGCCAGACTCCTGAGCTCCCAGAGCTTTCTTGCCTCTGCCAGTGGATGCTGGCTGGCCTGTTTCCCCAGCACTGGGAGGACTTGCTAGTAAACTTGCGGTCAATTTTGAAGCTTATGCCCAAAATGTAGAGGGAAAAAAGCCAACACTGAGCAGTTCTCTCCACTGTGGCTTTAGCCCCTGAGATTTTTTTCTTCCCCTTGTTGTGTTATTTAGTGGAATTTAATTCTGGTTTGAGAACTGCTGTCTGTCCTCTCCACAGAGGATCATGTCTGGCTTTCAAATTTTACTGCCTTCCTAACTGAGTTTAACAGATGCACAGCATAGAAAGGCAGAGACCCTTGATGCTGAAAGGGTGGGGCACTGTTTACTACCGGCTTCCTTCTTATCAGCTAGCCAGCATGCTAGGTAAAGTGTGAAGCTTAAAAGGTTTCCTTTCAGTCAAAGCTTTCTGTCCAATGTTTTGGGTGTGACTGAACCTTTTGCCTTGATTTTTTCTTTTTCAATTTTGACATTTTAAAACTTTGAGGGAAGCTTTTGCCCCATTATTATTTCCACGCCAGTCTGACCTTCTGTATAATAAAAACACAGAAGATGAATTATTAAACATTTGTCTATTCTTTGACAAAGTCAGTGTCTCAGATCATAAACAGTGTGAAGCACGTTTACATAGCCTTACTAGTATCCTTATTAGTCTGTAGCAATATAGTATTTTTAGCTCAGTATGCAGTAATTATTGACCCAAACACTCGCATTCAGAACCACTGTTTAGAGTGTATGGATTTATAACAAGGCCAGAAAGAACCATTATGAATTTCTAGAATTATCTCTGGTGTTACTTGAGTTATAGAATTTCACTCAGTACCTCTGTGTTTTAAGTTCAGTAACTGCTTGAGCTGTAGCATTTTATAGAGAAAGATTCCGCCATGTAAATACTTAAGGGATAGGAAGGATATAAGGTTTCTTCCTAAGTTCTGTCAGTGCTTAAAATGCATAATTATCCTCCTTATTTGCTGTTCTTTTTTTTTTTAAGTGCCCTATTTATAGTTTGAATTAGTCGAGCTCAGTTTCAAACTACTGGATCTCATCATCGCCTTTCCTGCTGAATATTGCCGAAAGACTACTCTTGATTATAGGTGCTTTTTGATAAAGTCACTCTTTAACCTTTTCTTGACTAAACTGGCTAGGATGAGAGGTTCTTTATCTTTCCGTACAGTTTGTGGATTACAGATTATGTTTGTATGATCTCCTGCAAACTGTTTTCCACCTAAGTCATCCTTTTTAAGGTGAAGACTTCAGATTTCAAGATCATATTCCAGAAGCAGTCTTCCTCATGCCAGCTATAGAAATAGCTTAGTACATTCTGGATCTTGAGTCATGAGGTTCAAGGGCTATGGGATTTTGCAGTTCCTGCATGTAGCCTTCTCACTTTTTAGAGATATCTGAGACAAGCTTTGGTCACAAATCTGAACTTTTATAAAATGGCAAGTGTCTGAGTTGTATTTCAGGCTGTGCTACTTTGTGTGCAGATTGAATCTATATCCACAAAGCCTGAGTGTTTTTTAAATCTGAGACTTTGTTAGTTTGCAGCTTTGGTTTTGTTTTTATTGATGAGGTAAAGTGTAACTTCCCTGAAGCATCAATCCAGTGCAACAGCAAGATATGATGTTTCCAGCCGTGCACAGAACTGGTAGCTAAGTGGGTCTCTGTTTACTCTCTGTCCCATGACATTCTGGTATTACCAAAGCAAAGGCAAATTTCACTCCTGGACTGTACGTTATCCTTTCTGCCAACTTGCAAGTTCAAGAACCATGCTACAGATACCACTGAAAGCAGCAGTTGGCCCAGGCATTGATTTTGCTCCAGTGGCAATGCAGTAGGAGAAAGGAGAACAAGACAGAAGCGTTTTAAATAGAACATGAATTACACTTGGTGGATTCAGATAGTATTTTATGCCTTCCTTATTAGAAATTTTGTTGTTTCTTATGTTTAAGTGCACCCAATATTATCTGGACCCAATAAGTAGAGAAATTACCTTTGCAATAGATTATTCCTCAGTGTTTGGTGAGCAAATGATTTTTAGCTATGCTGAGATATTTGATCCAGAGACTGAAGAAAGGAGAAATGCAAAAGTTGAGAAGAGTGGAATGCCGATCCCTCGGTGCTACAAGCATACAGAGTATTCTTTCTTTACGTTGGTCAACACATACAGAAATTTGTAGAGAAACAACCTTTTCCAGGATTGACACTGTATGGGAACTGTTGAGTCAGGGCCTGAACCTCTGATTAATCACCTGAGGTGAGCCTTGAGTCAGCCAGAGGAGCACAGGTGAAGGCAATTCACCTGTGCTGCCGGAAGGGGTGGAGCTAGGCTCCAGCCCTCCTGGACCTATTTAAGAGCTGGCTACCTGAGGGGAAGGATCTCTTCTGGAGAGCACCTCTTTTGGTATCTTCTGGTGAGCTCAACCCAAGGGTAAGCTCTTCCACTTATTCTCTTTTTGTGATCCTTGTTTGCTTTGCCTTACTCTCTTGATTATATTGCGATTATAACATCTTGATTTCTATTGATTATACACAATTATATTGTGATTATAACATCTTGGTTATACAGACACGAAGACACTTTTCCCATTTTCACTCATTCTTCCCTGTTTTAGTTAGCTGTTTTCTTACCAGCCTGGTGTATTCCTGTAGTATAGAACTACAATGTAATCAGTCTTAATACTGAAGCTTTGGGATAGTGAGAATGATATCCTGATAGTACACAATTTTATTTGATATTATACTTCTCTGTAAGTGACTTTTGACCCATGCATATAAACATGCTCATTTGCTTAATATCTACTTTTTTATCTATCAAATATGCATTGGGCGTGCTGTAAATTAACTGTCAGTACAAAGCTAGAGAATGTGTTTGAGGTATGTAGTCAGAAAGTGCAATGATCTCCAGTTTGCACTGTGTCCCCAGTTTATATGCATGGTGGCTTTGCAGCATGCTTGATCTCTACCAGACTACACTAACATCAGATAGAGAGAGTGTTTGGACAGTGGAGTGGTTTAGAAAGGACTCCAGAGAAGCAATTTCAGTTCTCTCACAAGGCTCTGCCCTTGGTGTCTATTGTGACCTTGGATATCTTAATTTTGTTTCCCTACTCTAAAATGAAAAAATTGTGAGTGCATAATTTTTTTAAATTGTAAATACTAATAAAATTATAATAGAGAATGCTGTGAAAAATTGAAGCTATTGCACTATTTGCATTCCCCTTATCTCTGAGGAAGCTTAATCCATATTACCATGGAGGGAAAGTTCTTTCTTCTTCTTTTCTTAAAAACAACTTATTTTTGTCCGATTCAATGACATTAGTTATTTATTTTATGCTCTGGCCAATAGCTTGTGGTTAAAAAAAGAAAAAAATAAAACACCTGTTGGATCTGAAAAGAAGGTACTGCATGTAAGATATGGATATGTCTACTAATATGTGCTGAATCAGTGAATACACAGTTTTTCCCTTTTTTGTAGTACACAGAAAGAAAATAAGGTGTTTTGCCTTCTATAACAGCAACTGTAATTACATGCTTACAGGCTTCATGATTTCTTTTGTTCTCTCTGAACATAAAACTTCTTCAAGAAAAGACACAGAAACGTCAGTGCTGAAAAAGGACTTGTTGCATGCTCTAATCTGTGCCCTTGCCTGTAAAGCAGCATTCCCCTGTGCACATATCTGTCAGTTTGCACAGTCTGATTTTTATCTCTAAAGGGCATCTTCCCTTGGGAGCACATACGTGTTTGTTTAGGGCGATGGACATTATCTCATGGGCAAAGATTTCACAGTGTTCTCTATTGATACATTTGAACGTTTCTTCCTCTGAACTAATTATTCACTTCTTTTTTCTTTGCTGTTGGCATCCTTCATGTGCCTGCAGCCCATTGTCATAGCAAGGCACGTTGCACATACTTTTCTGTACACACAAACCAATTATTCTTGGCAGCAACTGGCTTTTCTTGTTCTTGCTTTTCTCTGAACCCCCAACTGCCTGCACTAACATTCAGAGTAAAAAAGACGCACTCCAGATACCATGATACATACATCATTTTGTGAGGTTGTTTTCTTGACTGCTCTCACTTTTGGCTGAGTGGTGGTGAAGAAAGATGGGGACCTGTTTGTAAGGTTGAGTATTCCTTGTTTCAAATATAAAATTGGGTTCTGGTCTTTGGTTTTCCAGTCTGGTGTACATTCTAGGCTACAGATGATTTTGATGAACTTCAGTGCATACAGGTCTGGTCATATTCTGCTAGTCTGATCGCTTTTTTTTAATCTTAATATATTTGTGTTCCTTTCAATTGCTGTCTGTTCCACTGCCTTTGTTAAGGAGGACTGGAAGGAAATTTGCGTAGTTTTCTGCAATGATTGTGTTAACGGCTTACCTTTTTAACGACTGCTTTGTAGGAATCTTTCTGCATGCTTTTTGTACTGGTATTTTATACTCTTCAGTGGAAAGCAGTGTAGTGCCTCTGTATTGGTTCTCCATCTTTGTGATCTATACCACATTCTACAAACAGGCCCTCTGTGTAACCCTTAATACTGGACATGAGTAGAAGGGCAGGCCAAGAAGGGCTCTCAGTTGGGAGGTTCTGTAAATTAAGGCATTAATCAGACACCAAAGTAAACTTACTGTTTCTTTCTCATGATCAGACATTGTTGCTTGTATGCATTATTTGTGTTTTAAGGGCACCAGTTTTCTTTTTTGTAAAGGAATACAGGAAACGATTAAGAGGGAGGAAACAACAACATTGTCATCGTTGCCAAGGATCCATTTTTTCTGCATAGTGTCTATTAATTGTTACTCCTTTTATTAATCCTTTGGCACCTGTTAATTATTCAACAATTTTGGCTAGCAGCTGGAAAAGCCACTTTGAAGTGTTAGACATATTATTTAGTTACTAGAATATTCAGTGCATTGAACTGGAAGTATGTAGTGAGACAGGAAAAAAAAATCCTTCACCCTGAGCCACATTTAGAGTAGCAAGCAATAAAAATATTTACTTTGGAGGGATCAGTGGGGAACAAAACTGACTGACGCACATGCAGGAAAAGTAAAATAAAAGCTGCATAAGACAACGGGACTGTGAGAGGTGGCCAGAATGTCAAATTATTGACTATGAGACTGATCTGCTGAAATGAATACTTAGATTCCCACTGATTTTAACGGGATCTGAACTGTTCTCTTTCTCAGATAATTGGCTTCTTCCTCATCCTTCTTTTGCTCTTCTATGACAATACGGTCACTTAAACCTAATTCCTCCCTCTTACTGTCTTTCATATGCTTGTCTTTCCCATTAATCTCCTTTTTATGCTATATTTTTTCCCTCTGTGTGTAGCTTGTTCTTTCCTAAGCAATACAAATCCACTTAAAAAAAAAAAAAAAGCCTGAACATTTGCACTATTCTGCAACTATTCACTACCACCTTGATTGTTTGCAGTTCTTAATCTTCTTGCTGTTGTATCTCCTTCCACCACAGGCTTTTCTTGCACATTTACACTGTGAGCTACTGAGAGCAGTGCCCAGGCATTTAGTAATGATTTATGGTTGTGAATTACATACATGTTATAATGAAAAGTGTCAATAATAGATATGTCGTTTATACTTACCTTTACCTAAATGTTCATTTTCTACCATGGCTTATCTGAATTTAACTCATCTACAGATTTTCATTGCATTTCTAACAGCTGATATGGGGGAGGAAGGGAGACCAGTCAGTATTTTTGCTTCAGACCTTGCCTCTAAAACAAAGGACGTATTCTAAAGCTTAGCTTTAGATGGAATTTATCAATACAGCCAGCCAGTGACCTCTTGAGTGTGGTACAAAGCACATCCTGCTCCTGAGTGTTCTGTGCTGTTAGTTTCCAGTCTGCTTTGAGGAATCATATGCTCAGTCAATTTGGATAGGTTGGAAGCCCAGTCTCAGATTCACTCTTGAACCATGTCTGGACGTAGTATAGATGCAGCTATTCTATTCAGAAGAACGTGATGTGGGACTGGGGGACTAAAACCTTATTACTGGTCCAGCTGTGAAAATGGTAGCCTTTGCACCGTGAAAATCCTTATTTACGCTTTTCTGACATCATCTTTGTTTATCTCCTGGAGGGAACTGAGCCCTTTGTCCCAAGATGTACATCAAGGTGACTCGGGGTCCTTTTTGTTCTGTCACCCTGATGTAATCAGCTGTTGAGCTGAACTTTAAATCTATTTGTTCTTGACTGCAGCCTCGTTACTGGGGCAGAGGCACCCAGATCAGACGTGAAAAATGTTGTGAAGAGCCAGTGCCACGAACTGATTCCTGCTTCTTGAGAGAGTGTTTTGGACCCAAGCACTTTTTTATTTATACTTGCATATATAAATATATTTTTATATATACACAAATATTTTATTTTCGTGTGTGTACATATACATACACAAGCTGAGTTAGTGCAGCAGTTTCCTGCACTGACAACTCCAGTGGAAGTGTGTGGATGAATGAAATCCTTCCTGTCCTGGTGGGAACTTGTAAAGCAGCTGTGAGGTGGGAATCTGAGACCTCTGCTTTGGGGCATAGAGAGCTCATCATGTGAGGGTCTCAGTGGTACTCAGCCAATCTCTTACACTCCTGGAAAGCTTCGCTTATGGGTTTTAAGTATTCAGAACACAGATTCACCTCTGTTCAGTGGGGAAAGGGAGCAGTGTCACTTTAATGTGGGATTCAAGCTGGTCCCTTGTGGAATTCCCCTGGAAAATGTGGGGAGGAAAAAGAAGCAAAAGCAGCAGGACATTTATGGCATTGCTGGATTCGAAGCATTTTTAGCTTTGTCTTAAAGGGATGCTGTCAGAATCAGTGACTCTAAAATTAGATTGCATTTCTCTTTCCATCCCAAATGCATCAACTTTTTTTTTTTAAATCATTTGTATTTTGTTACAAATCTTATATGTGAATTTTTTTAAATAAAATTAATGTAAAGAGCCTAGTACTCTTAATAACCACACAGTTAAAGAAAGCACAGAAGAGAGACTCTGTTAAGCCTTGATTAAGAACTCCGCAATAACATGCGGTGAGTGCCTTGCAACAGAACACAGAAGTGATAGAAAACCCTGCAGAACCGACATAGCATGTGTGCTGCATCCACTCCTTTAGTAAAAACCAGAGCTGAGCCTCTGAACATTAGAAGAAAGCACACCTGTCCAGCACTTAGAGGGATTATCAGGATGTGGTATACCAGGATTTGGAATACTGCATCCAGATGTGGAGTCCTCGGTATGGGAGAGACAGAGACCTGCTGGAGCACGGCCAGAGGAGGGCCAAAAAAAAATGTTCCAAGAAATGGAACACCTCTCCTGTGAGGACAGGCTGAGAGAGCTGGGGCTGTTCAGTCTGGAGAAGAGTGACCTGAAGCGGCCTTTTGATATCTGAAGGAGAGCTACAGGAAAGAATGGGACAGACTCTAGCAGGGTTTGTGATAGAACAAAGGGAAATGGCTTCTAGCTTAAAGTAGGTAGATTTAGATTAGATAGAAGGAAAAGGTCTTTTAGAGTGATGGTGGTGAGGCACTGGTACAGGTTTCCCAGAGATGTGGCTGATGTCCCATTCCTGGAGACTTTCAGGGTGAGGCTGGATCAGGCCCTGGGCAACCTGATCTGGCTGTGCATGCCCCTGTTCTTTGCAGAGGAGATGGACTAGACGACCTTCCAACTGTAGGTTTCTGTAGGTTCAACTGTAGGTTCCTTCCAACTGTAAGGATTTAATGATTCTATGATAAGTGAGGAGAAACCAACTGCAGTTTCAAGATACTAGAGGCTAATGTAATGGAGGCCACGTGCATACCCACTCACCCTAATACCAGTTGTTTGACATCCCTTTTATTGATCTGTATTTCCTTGTACACTACTTGCCCCTGTGCTGGTACTCCTGATACAAGCACAGCCAGATTAAACAGGCTTTTGTGCCAGATTTATAGCTCCTCATTTTATTGCTGGAGCAGAAGGACTCAGTGATGATTTGTAAGTTCGGAGAAGACATTTTTGTTGAAGTGGTTCCATCCAGGTATGGTGGCTGCAACGCCTTAATTAGGAGTTTCATCTTAAAAAAGTTCCCATCGGTATTTGGAAAGGTGGAAGCTGTTCCTCTTCTGTGAATTCTTATGCAATGTCTGTCTTGTATGGGATGAATGTGTATGAATATGTTCACTGTTCACGTCTAGTGTAAACTTTGTTTTGTGCAAGGCATGCCCAGTGCAGGACTAGCAGACTCCTGTTAATATAACAGTGAACTTTGCTCAGTATATTTGTGTTGTTTATATATTTAATAGGAATACAATTGATGATGTTGGGAGTTAATGAACAGTCACTTCTGGTGGGCTTTCTACAATTAAAAAACTGGGATACTTACTCAGCTCCAAATCCTTGCTTATGGATCTTTGTATGTAAAAATCATACCCTAGAAATAGCCGTGAGCAGCCTGCTTTGTTTACTGCATACTGTGTGGTTTTGATCTCTGTATTTCTATATCCTGCTGTAAAAAAAAAAAAAAAAAAAAAAAAAAAAAAGAAGAAAAAAAGCGTGCATTCTGCACTGGCAGAGTAACTCTACAGCAATTGTACAGAGCAAAAAACGAAACTGTTAAATTAAGCTGCAACAAGTTAAAATGGAATGAACGTTTTCAATGATTAACCAACACATCCTTCCTGCCTTCAGAGGCATGATGTGGGGTGTTCAGTGGAGTGACAGGATAAGGGACTCCTTCTGTGGCAAAGTGATGGGTGTTGATTTGGAAGCAGGGCATGTCTTCCTATTTGAAAGTTTACTGAGCGGATCCTTTAGCTGCAGGTATTTGCAAGTCTCACAGTTACTTACTTAGAGCCCTGTATTTTATGTGCTGCAAGAAACTGAGCTTGTCTTCCAAAGGCAAACACACATTTCCTGTGTGGCCTTTGTCTTCTCTTAGTGCTGTGACATGCAGAGGGGATCATACCCCAAAATGGACTTTTGGCTTCATGTGTTGAAAAGGAGAGCAACGGTTTCATTGGGTTTTGAACTGTGCACCATTGGGTATGCCCTGAAGTGGAAGTAGATAGACTGAGATGGGGGACAAGATGTCAGAGAGACTGAGACTATTCCGCATACAGGGAAGATGAAATAAACCTGGTGTGAACATACCAGTTGTAGTCAGTATCATGAGAGCCAGCTTTTTGGCAGAGTAGTAAATTTTGCTAATGCTTTCTGTTTGAGTACAAGTTCTAGGAACTTGCATGTTTCAGAAGAAAGTAATGTAATGCTGGTAATGAAATTGCACTGTTACAGTATCCTGCAGAAAAGGCTTGCTTTCTTAGCTTAATAATTATGTTCTCAGCATTATTTTATGTTTCCCTCAGGTATCTTAAAGCTTCTTCTTTGCAGAACAGAACTCCCAAAGGGAGAGGGACCTGGTCAAAGCATTGACTTATTATTTTGAACCCACCAGCAGGGAAAAAAAAGAAAGAGTATTTTTGAAGGAAAATTTCCTTTTTGGGTTTTTGCATCTCTGAAAGAATTTCCGATGTAGGCAGACAGTAATTCCCAGCTACATGTTTCCTGATAAGGAAAGAACTCCAATAAATGCAGCTATAAATAGCTACCTTTTTATTTTTTGAAACGTGGAGAGGCTTGTTTAGCCTTTCTTTCAAACTGCTGAAAGAAAGGGTCAGCATGAGATCGGAGTCCTATGTTTGGCACCCACTAGCTCTTCAGATCCACAGATTAATATTTTAATCTGTATTTATATAACAAATTACTTTACATAAAGTTGAGGTGTCTGCTTATTTCTACTTGTCTCTCTCATGCTGCTGTAAAAGAAAAAAAGCCTTACTTGTTATATGGTAAGCAAAAATTGCAATTGCCTTCCTTTTTTGAGAACAAAAATATTACCTGCTTTAAGCAGAATTCAGTGTTTTTGCTATGTGCCTGCATTTTAGTGATTCTTTTCCTATGTTTAGTTTACTGAAGTGCTTTGTCATGTCAGAGTAAGCATCATCTGTATCTATAGTTTTTAAAACTATTTTAACATTATTTTATTTTAACATTAACTATGCATGTGCTGTAGGAAATTAATAGCCATAAATTCCCCTTTTTCTAAAAGCAACTTGTTGGGACAATTTTGTATTGCTAGTAGTGAGTGTATAAACCTTCCAAATTTTCTGTATTTTCTACCCCATTTTAATGGTTGTTTCTCATGTATTTTTAATGTTTCAGTTTTGGACTCCAACTAAGTTTTTCCTTTGCTAGTCCTGTTTTTCTTTTTGGTCTTTTAAGTAGTTCTTTTAGCAATCTCAAACACACAGTATCTTCAGAAAGTGAATAATTGTTTACATACACATAAATTTATAGAGATGAGTAAATCTGGTGCAAACATCTTTACAGATTTCAGGCTGGTATCCATGATTCATATTGTAATTGAAAGTGTGTGTGTCCACCAGCGTGACTGTTTTGTTGAGGAAGAGTCCACGCCATAAACCACCCTGATCAGCAGGCAAACCTCACTTTTGTTTTCCATAAACCATCCTTGTGTCTGCCCGCAGGCTAGAGTGTCTTGTGTGGCTGCTAAAGGGCGGCATCTCCACAGGCAGCTCTGGTGCCAGTGAGAGATCCTCTCTTCTCCCTGGTTTCTGCCTCATCTTTGTTCTGGGATTTCCCTGAGGGAGCACAGGTCGCTCCATGGTTGAAGCTCCTGCAGTGAGTGTGACTTCTTTGCCACTGGCAGTTAGCTGAGAGTTGTAGCCCAGCATGGCAGAAGCTGGATTGAACAACTTTCCTTTCTCTCCTCCCACTCCTCTCTCCTTCCAGCAATTTCGCAGACTCTTATGATTTGCAGCCAAATCCTACCCACAAGGGCACTCAGCTGCCACAGGCCCCTCCTCTTGTCCTGCTGGCTGCATTCAGGGCTGGCATGGAGCCCAATAGATTGCACAAGGCTGCAGCTGGTGGAAGATCCCCTTGCCCCTGCCATGCATTGCTAGTTGAGGTGCCATGGCAGATCTCAGTACTCTCTCTTTGTAAGCGGGCTGCACAACCCTCAGCACGTTGCTTGTAGTCCAGTCTCCTTTGAGAGCACCTGAAGCACCTTGACCTTCTCCCTCCTGTGCTCTGGGCCAGCACAGAAGAGGTTGATCTGTGTGTGCAGGTCTTGCTACGCCTCCTTGACAGTGGAACATGTACAATTAATATGATATTAATTAATTATAGGGAGAAGTTGCTCCTGGCAAAAGAACCAAAGCTTCCAGCTTATAAAGTGAATGCTTTGATGCTGAGCTTTAAAGAACATTTCCATCAACTCAAGCCAGCAGAGAGGTGCTGTGATATTTAAACTCTCCCTCCTTACAGGATCCAGAGCTTAAAATCCTGCCACACTGGGCACTAATAACAGTAATAATAATGATAAAGGAGAGCTCATGAAACACAGTTATGGATCTGCCCACCTGAGTGAAATTGCACAAGTCCTAGATGAAAACTTGGGTACTGAACCAGAAATTGTATCTTGATGTTAGTAGATACGAAAAAAAGAGCAAACTTCTGGACTCACTGAAGTCGTTAGTTGTCTCACCACCTTAGCAGCTGACATAGTTTTATCCAGAACGTATTTGTGGAAGTAAATGGTTTGTGCTGAGCTTCTACCTATTTGACCAGTGGCTGGGGAAAGAGAGAGGAAGGAATGATTGTGCCTCTTTGGTCTTATGCAATACTGAGAATTTCTCCCTTTCCACTTCCTCCTTCTTGGTAGTGCAGAAGGAAGTAGCCCTGGCCCCTGTTGGTCCACAAACCAGTTATTCATTTCAGTTCTGCCGCATGAGTGTGTCCTTGTGTATTTCCTAGTGGGGGAAATCTCCCTTTATGTATCTAAGTTCCTCCTTCCTATTTTCTCTTCCGTTCTGATTTCTTCCAAACAATCTGTCTCCTTCAGTTTTTAACCTTTCACTTCCTCTCTGAGCATTAGTGAAGATATTTTGTCAAAAAACACGCTCTGTACACAGACACTTCTTTGTTCCACTTTTTTTTTTTTTTTATTCTGTGTCATACTTCTTTGTATCTCGCTTCCTTGGAAACTTCCTCAAGGCTTATTTTTTTGTTTGTTTGTTTTTTGCTTTTACTGCTCTTTGAATTCTAAAAGGTAGTGGTGACAAATATCCTTTTTAAATAGATCAGACTTGTTTCATCACTACTCTACAATTTGCCTTGTTGTTTTCTCTTGCTGAAAGTGAGTGTAGCCAAATCACAGGATTAATTCCATACTTCCACTTTGTATTGTTCTCAGGGATGGAACACACCATGTAGGTTAGCAGTGAGTAGGTCACACACAGTACTTCAAAGTTTGCTTCAGGATCAGAGTTTTGGAACTCAGCAAAATACAAATAAGAGGCACTCCATGTCTATAGGAGCTAGAACATTTGCAGTACTCATCCAATTTTTATACCCTCTTTCAATTTTAAAATCAGAGTAAAACACAAGCAGACAGTCTGGAAGTGACAGCAAAGGTGTCAGGGCAGACCCAAAGCAACTGAGCTGCTAAAGGAGTCAGTGCTTGGCCAGTGTTGGACTCCTGCCACGGCATTATCAACATGTACAGTAATGATGTCTGAACCTCAGAAAGTTTGGCATTTGATTCAGTTTGTAAGAAAACCCGGAGATAAATTCAGATATCTCTCCAGTTGTTTGAATATGTAGTGTTCTGGTGAGTCCTTCATAACTGTGATTTTCTTGTGAGGACCCCAATAGTCCAAAGTGACCACGATGCCCACCCCAGGGCCTTTCAGGTCCTCCTCCATTATCTACAGTGAGTATGTGTATACAAAAAGCTTGAACTCTGAAAAGGGTTAACAGTCAAAATTCGTTTCAAAACTAACAAGTCTCTTTATTTTTATTTTCAATCTGACAAGGTGTCTCTTTGTACATGTTTGAAATATTTAGATAGTACAGAGAAGATGCTAGCTCAGGAACTTAGATTTTATGCACGGAGACTCTGTTGCTATTCCTTTTTCACTTAAAGCTGATTGCCACTTAAAGGATGTTGCAGCCACTTCATTTAGGTGAAGTTATAAAAGTATTGCTTATGTTGGATGAAAAAGATAGTAGACTCTTGTGCTTGCATTGTCCGCATTAGGCTTACAGTCTTCCCCAAACCTAGGCTATGAGAAGCAGATGGTGGAAAGTCAGCCAGAGTTTGACATTAAGGGCTCAAGTCTGGACTGGTCTTTCCATCTTTTTTTACTGGATTGAGTATGTAGAGCTGGCAGTACTGTAATGGTTTGAAATCTCTAATTCAGATTATAGTTGTAAGCGGGACTCAGTCACATGCATGTAGTGCTTTCTGACTGAATGTATTTCATCAGCCATTTCCTAAAGGCTAACATAAAGACAAATCCACAAACAGTCTTGGCACCACTGGGTTAATCAGAGTGAGTAAAGGTAGCTCACACTGTTATTTTTGAAAATACTAGGCCCACATTCTAAGCATTTTTAAAACAACATTTATGAGTTCAGTGTGACATCAACAATATAAAGGCTTTAAAAATACAGTTAAAATGGTACAACCAGCTTTAAATTTCACATGTACTTTATATAATTCGAGTCTCAGGCGAGCTGCACTTTAATAGATTCTGACAGCTGGAAGAGCAGGGACATCATCTTTCTCTGTATTAATAAAATGTCTAGTCTGTTCTACCTCTCTAATTTATGGTCATCTACTTAACTGACTTTGTTTAAACGTTTTGCACCAAAATTGTTAGGTAACTGAAGTTCTAATACAGGCTTTCTGAGTCTCGTGAACTTCTAAAGAGCTTTTTTTAACACCTTGTGTTTGTTCAAACTCAGTCCCACTCAGCATGTGGTGGTTTTATCCACACTATCATTTTTAATATGATAAGGAAGCTAACTAGAACACACTGCCTTCCCAGTTTTCTCTTTCCAGAAGACTAGAGACAGGGGATAGGATTCTGTACTATGAGGACAAGATAGTTTTCTAAGTGAACAAGTTGGCTGGGAGAATGTTGCCGTGTAGCTGTGAAATCACAGTTGCTGTAAAGAAGGTGAAGCAGGAATGATTATTTGGAGTTTCTCCCAAAACAACAAATTCAGAGAACTGAGATATTGGGCAGCATATCTAAAAGAAACATGAATGAGGGTGCATCACTATAAGGAGGAAATCATTGCAAGAAGATATGAGGGGACTGGAAGTGTAAATGCATCTGAAAGGAACAGGATAAACCTGTGGAGGTGCAGTTCATTAGGTCAGTGTGGAAACAGCGGTCTGAATGCAACCATGGCTGTTAAGGTCCTTGAACCACAGAATGGCAGAGACTGATAGGCAATATATTATAAATTAGATTAATTAATGCTTCCTTATTCTGTATACTTCTTGCTTGTGCAGCAACTCCAAAAGACATTTGGCTAGATAGGTCAACGATCTTTTCTAGTCTGGCAGTTTTTAAATTTCACCCTGTCTCATAACCACCTCCAGTGACTTGATGGTAGCGTGGATGCCATCCAAGCAGATAAATATTCAGCCGGCATCTGCTGTGCCAAAGGTCTCTTCTAGGTGATAACTAACTCATCAGCTAGAAGCTGCGGATAAAAGTTCAGTAGGGGGGATTTGCCTTTAAGCAATTCTGACAAAAGTTTCTTTACACAACAGCTGACTGAATCACTGAATGTAATGCCAAGGGCAGAGATAGAAAAAAAGTCATGTAAATTAGCTGGCGAGGGAACAGGGCAAAGCTAACTGGTGATGGGGGGGGGGAATGGGAGAGGAGGGCAGGCAGCCACCTGCTGGAACTTCAGGCTCAAGGACCGCATCTCTCTTCAAGTGCTGGAAAAACAAATTTTAAATACAGATGGAAGGGGAAAGGCTGAGAATCTCTCTATGTAGCATATAGTCCTCCAATGGACTGAAATCATCCCTAGGCAGTTCTGTCATCTCTTGTTCTCCCACATACCCTCAGAGGTATGCTTTTATTTACTTGTTGTCACCTAGACCAAGACCCAGCTCAGTCTTTGCCCGTTATTTGGCCCTGTCTCATTCACATAGTGTATAATGTGAATTTCAGTTCTGCTTCCTCTCTTGCCCCAAACAGTGTGGGTTTCTGGGTGCAGTCATTTTTAAAAAGATGTTATTCAGTAATTACTTGTGATTTGAAGTGATAAATTGAAAACTTACTGGAAGTCTGGCAGTGCTTCTGATCTATGTCCCCATTGCTAAGGTGCTTCATAAAATACCGTATGTTGTTATTCACTCTAGCTTGGATATTCTTGGCTCTCTCCCACTTAATGATTCACAAGATGTCTGTGAGATTCATTTTTGTAAATGCGGTTTCCCCCCCTTTTCTCCACATATTCTCCCCTCCCTTCCCTTTTGCTTACAAATCATCAATGCAAAAGGTCATTGAATTAAAAACAGAGTATATGTAAGGGCCAGAGTACAGTCTGTGGGGTTCTGTCAGAAATGCTCCACGATGCAGCGCAAATTGTCCCCGTGATTTTCAAGTTGGGGATTTGGAGTAGTTGGGGATTTTTTTCTACAGCTCACCCTTCTCTTCTCCAGCTATTTTCCACCAGTCTTAGCTATGCGTGTTCCTATCACGTGCCTCTCTTGATTAGAGACTTCTTCACTAGTAGAAAGCTTGGAAACTTGTCTCTTCCGAGTGCTCCTGGTTGCCTTTGGGGAGGGGGAAGCAGAAGAACAATCGAGTGCAGCAGAGTCAGTGCACACCAGCACAAGAGCAGAGCTGCTGATCCCGGCATGCTGGCTGCAGCAAGAAGCCAGGGGTGCTTGCGGGGCTTGCATGCCAGAGCCTCTTCAAACAGCTCTGCTCAAAGGCATGAGCTGGGCTCACTTCTGAGGGAAATTTCCTTTTTGGGGAAGTTGCTGCAAAGGAATTTCCTGTGTGGGCAGACAGAGCTTCCTGACTTGAAGGCTTCTTGGAAGGGAAACTGTTTCATAATGAAATGATAAATTAAAGACATACCAGCCTGGTTCACTTCAAAACAGCTATTGAGGGAGCTCAGGCAGTACACCATTATACTCCCTCGCAAAATGAAAATAAATTGCATCCTGACAGGATTCTCTGTAGTGCAGCATATCCTTCCCCCCAGCCTTCCTCCCTGTAAGTCTCACTTTCGTCCACTCCCTCCCCCTTCTTCTCTCCCCTGCTACTTGCTGTTGTTTCATATGGCCCCCACCAACCACCGAGGCAGATGAATGTGATGCTGAAGGTGGTTTATTCAGTGGAGGAGCCACTCTGCTCCTTCTCCCATGGAGCAGCAGCTCTGATTTGAGTCCTGCTGCACTATCCTGCTGCACTGTCTGGTGTTACCAGGACTCCAGATGTAGGACCTATAAACTGCAAGTGGCTGCCATGAGTACTGGGTGCCATGGCTGTGGTTGTGATTGTGGTAAGGAGAAATTAGGGGTACTGACAGTTTAAATCAGTCCCTATAATAAGGATCAGCTTGGCATGGTCATGCAAATTGTTGAGAGGAGGAGTTGCAGATATGTGCTTCCTGTTAAACTAGAGGAAAAAAAAGGACCTTTGTTCTATCCCAGCTAAGACACAATGGAGGGAGGGCATCCCCAGAGAGCTCAGCCTGTTGTAGCAGTTTTCAGTAGGCAAAAACTGGCTTGTGTTTTTTCCCTGTTTTGTACCATGCCAGTCAGTGGAAAAGTGAGAAGGGAAGTACTAGTCTTTGTGCCCTATGGAATTCTTACAGCTCTGAGTTCAGATGGACTGGGCACAAAGCTTAGATGAGACTGCACAGGTTGCTGAACGCATTGTGTATGGAGTTGGGGGATATGATTTCAGATGGCACAGGGAAGTGAAATTCGAATGTTTCAGTGTACCTTTGTCTCAACTGGCTCATCTGTAAAATGTACTGATGATTCTGCTAGTAATACCTGGTTGCACAAAGTCGTCTGATGTTCACTGCTAAAAAATGTGGAATCCACTTTTTTTCTTTCTTTTGAGAGTGGGTCTCCTGCTTGGATGGTAATTAAAGCTGCTTTAATACTTTGAAGGAGTCCCCTGAACTGGTGTGTATTATGTGCCTTCTGCCAAGAAGTTGCATTTTCTCTTATTTAGGATTTTTCTTAGTAGATTGGAAACATTTGAATCACCAGCAGAACACTGCTCTCTGTTGTTATTTTCTAGTGAATGTGCAAGTATGGGGAAATTTTTACTTAAAATTGCAGCTTCTGGAGTCAGTGATTGAAAGAATTTGAGATTTTATTTTTTTAAAGCAAGTTTATGGCCTGCATAAAGAGGAACTAGAAAAGTTTGTTCACAGGACTCAGAAGCAGGATACAAAGGTCCCCAAAGAAAAATATGTATGTGTGTGATCATATGTATGTGATTTTTTATTTATTTATTTATTTTTAACAGCTTAGGTAGGTTGGTTAGCTTTTCTTTACTGAAGGCCTCTTGCCTCTTTTTCAGACATTTGGGATTTGTAGTCTTGGACATCTGCAAGAAACAGAACTCCATTATTAGTTTGGGAGGTTGTTTCACTAATAACACCTGTAATCCTTCCTCACGTTGTACAGTAAAGCATAAAGTTCAAAATGTAGAACTTTGTTTTCAGTGATTGACGTACTGTACCATTGGCATGCGATGCATGGCAGCACTGTGAAAGCAAATCTGACACTGTGCCAGGACCATCTTACAGCAATCACAAGACAGTACTTCTTACATGAAATCTGTCCTCCAAAACCTGCTCGATGGGTGTTTCAGCCACAGAGCTACAACATACAGTTGTTACTGGGGGAAACAAGTGTTTGGTGTGCAGGTGCAGACTTTCACATCCATTCAGATGTATCACTGGGACAGAATGGGTTGCAAATTAAGCAGTTCAGAGCAGAAAAATCCTTACCATACCCTGTATTTTGAGTTTCCTGACCTGGCAAAAACCCTTATAGGAATATGTACTTTAAATAGCAATGCAGAACACAGTTGTAAGGAGTGCTGGTTTAAAAAACAAAAGGTTCCTATAACTAAGATACAGACCAGAAAAGAATAGTATGAAAATACCCACTTAGTTCTTAATCTGTGTCATAAGATACTTGGTGATTTTTTACTTGCAATGCTACTGCATGCAGATGTAGATTTGGAATTTGAGGATGGCTTCTCAGAAGCGTCTTCCATGCCAGATACAATGCCTGATCATCTTGAAAGGGCTTAGGGGCTAAATTATTAGCATTTACCTAATGTAGATGGCATGTCTTGGATGGGACATTTAACAGGCTCACTGCTTGGCCAGTTTCCTGCTGTTGAGTTATGAGGCACACAGAAGTGTACCAGGCAGTCTGACTGCAAAGGGTGGATAAACACCCTACTCAACACTTTTATGCTGTCACCACCTTTTGATAGCATTAAATTAATGATTAAAATCAATATACCATGTGCTGTTTACCTAAGTTGCTTCTCTTTCTGCACTTGCAAATGTATTTTGTTCAGCTAATCTGCACCTAAAGGAACTTTATTGCCTGCCTTTCTTACTCTAGAGTGATCTCTTCCTCCCTTTGTACTTGGATGAAGTTCTGTGACTTTACCACCCCTGCTTCCCAAATTGAGAACTCTTAATCTCTCATCTTTTCCCAACGAACACAGAATTTCTGTCTTAGATTTTTTTTTTTTTTTAGCAAAAACTAAACTGAATTACTTCCAATCTAGCCAGAGCTAAAATACAGATAATAGCCTGCAGTGATGGCAGCTGTGTCCACACCAGGAGAACATCGAAGTGGGAACACAATTGTTGAGCTGCACGTAGGACATATCACTCAGTTTTTTGTTTTTTGTTATTTTCCTTTATAACAAAGGTTTACATTGTTAATCAGGTGCCACTCCAAGCTCACTATTCAGCTTAACGATAGTGAGTTCCAGTAAAATGCGGGTGGGAGGACACTTACTTTGTGCTCTTTTTTTTTTGCTTTAAACACACTCACTGTTTGTTCTTGGCTTGGAATCAAAAGAGTGCTGGAAGGAAATGAGGTAGAAAGAGAACATGAAAATCAGAACTGCACAAGTGATTTCTTAAGGATATTGTTCCTACTTCCACATGGGAAGCACAGAGATTCCTGGTAGACATTCTTGCTGGGTTGGCAGCAGATAGAAATCTTGTATTTCACTTCTGGCAATAGTGGGTCAATAGGGATTTCTCTAATCAGCTAAGAACTAGCAGCGATGGAGTTTAAATAAATTGTGGGCAATTCATCCTGTGATAGGAATAACTGTTATAATTCAAGGTCTTCGAGGACAAAGGAAAGACTGGAGAGAGAAAGTAGGATACATCTTACTACTTAATCCCTCTGCTCTTACAGGTGATGTTCTATGGCCTTACCTTAAGCTCTGTCCTTTTGCATAGTGTGTACTTCTACTTAAAAGGAAGAAGAAGAAGGAGGTGGTGAGGGCTATAGTTCATGTTCCCATTCCAGTACAGTTCACTTTATTATATGCTTGTCCACTTTGGTGTAGCTTCTGTAACTTTCCTTGTGAGACAAATAGGTATTTCCTATATGAGGCTGGCATTCAGCCTCTCTTTTCCTTTCATCGTATTAAGTTTCCCTCTTCTGAATTACATTTATTTGGACCACTCAAAATTTCTACTTGCATGTTGTTGATGCCAGCTGTTTGCAGGTATTTCTCTCACTGTGTTGCTTCTTTTTCAGTGTTGCATGATGTGCAATGCAGGGTTTTTTTTTTTTAATGTTGAAAGCTCAGCAAATCTAATGTTGGAAAAGCCGGGGGAAGAATGTATGAGCTGAAGATCATTTCAGGGTAGCCTTTTCTCAGATTTTTGTCCTACTCTAACTTGTAGGCCCTTTGGATAGTAACTGGTATTTTAGCTGAATTTTGCTCTGATCGTTTGAAATGTTTCCTTTTTCACTTCAGTGTAATTCACAATCACAGATCTATTGCACCAGAAATGTTAACAGGAAAGAAATGTAAGCACTCTGACTCTGTTTGACTTCCTCTAAATATCTATATGTTTGTGTTGAGGGAGTTATTCAATCAAGAATAAAATAAAGCTTCCCAATGAGTCCTGGGAGAGCCTGATTTTGAGCTAGGTTCTCCTCCTGGGGATCAGGAGGGAGAGAGACTTACATATGTAGCAATGCTAGTTGGTACGTTGCCCAAGCTTTCACTATTCAACAATATTTGCATTTCAACATGGCATTGGAGACAGCTCTACACCAGCTGCATTCGCTTCCCATGAGAAAGTAGATTCTCCTGGAAAACCCGCAGGTTGAAAGTGAAAATTATGAACATGAATTTCCTCTCTTGCACAATCCCCACTTAGGGATTTTCAATTGTTAGGCCTGATTGTATATAAAAATGCTTAACTTATTAACCACTGGAGGATATAATGTTTTTCTTCTGGAAATTTCTCTCCCAGTATTTGAACAAATGTTCCATTGAGGGAAAGAGTGGAAAAACAATGCAGCTCCCCATGTGCCTCACTTTACTAAAGTACAGTTCAATCAGTACACCACTTTTTTCAGTAGTGAAGACCTGGATTAGAATTCAACATAAGGTCATCATAAGGTAGATAAGATGAACCTAGTCAGACTTTTCATAGTCTTCAGCAATTTGCAGTTTTCTTTGCTGTTATCTTGCAATTTTTCTTCCATGGCATGGGACATCCCCTGTATAGCTAAGCAAATATTATTGACCATGGGTTTACTTTTTTAGTTATCTTCCAAAGTCTTCTTGGAAATAGTTCAAAAGACACTCTGAAGTACAGAAAGTAGAATTTGAAAAGGAAATATTTGTTGTTTTCACTAAATGTCTACTCAGTTGGGCAGCTAACTGTGAAGCGTAGTCTCAAAAAGCAATACATACCAAGAACTGGAATATTTGCAGCCAAGTTCATCCGAATTTCCCTTATCCCTTTTTTCCCCATGTCAGATATTCAGCAAAACAATTAACCTTCCTGAAGCAGGTGAAAAATAATCTCTCTTCACTTAGTGTTTTCTAACAGTTTTCCTCAGCATAAAACACACTAAGTGGTATTTTTCTTGGGGAAATTTCCTTTCTAAGGAAGTTAGTCATATAAAATAATAATTATTATTTTTAAATCCAGTGTGAGTTGAGGGAGTGCCCTGGTTACACATTTCCTGGAAAAGGTTGTTGGTGACGTACTGTTGACTAATGAAAACTTGCCTGTTAGAAGTAGTTTTTTTCTGTTAACTATTTCAAGAGTATTTTAGAAGTACAGAGCTTAGACATTTCCTAGTTCTGCTTTTTAAACCCATTGTCAGAGGGCCTGTTTGCATCATTAGCGCCTATAGACTCATTGCCCTAAATACTAAAGTATTCCAAGGCTAATGCATCAGTCTGATCTGATGGAAATGGTTTTGATTCTTAGGGTGTTCTCAAGGTGCTTGTCTGAGATTATTGATAAAATTTTACTCTTCTTGTACTTCATCCTTGACAATAGTTATTCACAAATGTATATGCTGCAAAAAACTATGACATGAATAAGGCAATATTGTGAGGCAAGGGATATTTTTCTCTGGTATGATAGCTCTTATAGAAGGTAAAGAGATATGATCAAATTTTTCAGTTGAATATATCATTGCAACTCTACCTTCCATTTGAAGATTTGCAGCTAATATGTTTATGTTGACTGAGAAGTAAAGTCACGAATATACTACAAACTGATGATTTTTTTGCAGCAATCTTGAAACCTATTCTCAAATTTCTTAATCAAAACATAAGGCACAGCTGCTTTTTTTTTTTTTTTTGCTGTTCAAAGGGCTGTATTTAGCCAATGCATCTAAATGCATAAAATTATTTTCCATAACTTGAGCTTACCATGGTTTAAGTTTTATTTTGTGCGCTGTTACAGTTTGAAGCATAAAAAAAAAAAGAAGTTGATTTTCACCTTGAAGATGCATATTTAACTCATGAGTGGTCAAATCCACCAAAAATGCTAAGTCTGTGAGCCATTTTTAATCTTAATATTCTGACACAGATTTTCCTTTTGCTTCCATAAATGACTTGATTTCATTTCACAGATCGTAAGATCTTTTTAGCATTTTGCCTCAACTTAGCTACCTTTCTTCAGAACTGTTTCTCTGTAACTCACATTCCTACTTTTAAGGAACTCCTGGAATTGGTGATGATTCAGTCTCTTGGACTTCACAGAATTCACAGCTTTGAGGACAATTTGGATGTCATTATCAACTTTTAAAGCTTTCTAACATAAATTTTCTTAATGTATGATGCAGTGATACTTCATCAAACGTGAGTTGCTAGATCAGTTGTCTTGTCTTCTATTGATTTTATAAAACCCTTTTTTTTTAATAACCATCACTGGGGTGCCATCAGTAGCTATTCCAGTTATGTTGACAGAGATTAAAGAGAATCAAGTTAATGTAATCTTTACTGCCTCATACAAATAAAAAGATTTAGTTGTGTCTTTTAATGGCACCAAAGAAGCCATTCCTTCAGTGACTTTATATAAAAATGTCGAGTTGAGCCCTATCTATAGTATGAGTCTTTTCCAAATTATCAGCCTTACTCTAAAATTTCTTTCAATAGATTTTCCTGTTTATTCTATTTGCTTGGTGATAGTCTGGTGGGATAATCTGATTTTAGAAAAATCTGTTTTTCTTTTTATTATTATTCAGGACAAATTATATCTGCCATGCTTTCCATACATTGTTTAATAAACTCGCTGTCCATAAATGGTTTTGATTTTTTCAATCAGATTTTTTTCAAAGAGATGCCACATAATTAGCTTTTATAATAGAGTACATTTGAGTTGTAACTTTAAAAAAAAATATTGTTGAGATGATACTTAATTTTCAGTTTTGCAACATGTTTTTGCATATAATGTCTTCCCAAAAATGTAATTTTTGTGAACTGGCACAATTTTCTTACAAATTAAGCATAAAGCCATACTATTTGTCTTGACAAATCTGTCCATTTTTTTGTTGAACACTTACTTCATTCATTATTTTTCTTTTTTGGGGTTCTGCTTTCTTTTAAGATGACGTTAGGTAGGTTGGAATGTTGTTATAGGTAGTCACTGCATTTTACTCACCAAACGGCATAACTTACAATAGATGTGTTTCAATTCAGCTGTGTGTGTGTGTGTGTGTGTGTGTATCAGGCAGGAGAGTTGGAGTTAGCACTGCATTGCACATTTCTTGTGCTCTGATTTTAACTGAGACAGTGTGAATGGCACAGTGATGGTTTGGTTGTTGCTGAGCGATGGGTGCATGCCCAGGGCTGGACTGGACCACTTGTCAGGAAGAGCTGCTGCCATAATGGCACAGGTAGAGGGCAGCTGCAGAACGTGCTGGACTGGGCCCCTGAGCAGTGAGTTGGACATGCCTACTTTAAGTACTGGAAAGTGGCATCCCTCAGAGGGTTCTGTAGTCCCTACCTGTGGGTTAAGGACAGAGTTTAAGCCTGGGCAGGAAAGAAAAGAGCAGCAAAACTGAATGTGTGTCTTTGGATCATTCTAGGGTGTGTTAAACCAGTGTCCAGGAAATCTGGGAGTGGACAAGCCAGAACTTCTAAATACTGTTTTAGCTGTTATGTTTAGGTCTGGGAATTGTACTGCTTATACTCAGAAAAGCATGACTTGTGACAGCAATTTATTCAATCCAAAATGACCTCAAAGCCTTACTGGAAATTACCATGAAAAAAATCTCCTCGCATCCCCTTTTACTTTTATCAGAAGAGCTTTTTCAGTTTTAAAATCATCATCATACAACAGTTTATTTTGAATTTAAACCCAACAGTATCATCAGGACAGAATTATGCAAACAAGGAAATTTCCATGGTCTGAATTGCACAATTTCAAGAAAGAATCTCACATAATAAATGTGACCGCTGATCCCTCAACATTGAAGTCCATGCACTCTCTGCAGCTGTTGGAGCAGAGAGAATAAATATACTTTTCTTCTTCCCTATTCATTGACTGAACACACAGGTGGGCATGAATAGTACCTCTGTAATCGTATGTGTGTGTTGCCAAACCATAGAGGTTGTTCAGAGGACTGGCACGTGAGATACTAGCAGTGTTGCTACAGGCATTGAAGTTATGCAGTGAGATTCAGAAGTGTTTCCTAGTGCATTACATATTCTCCTGTACTTCCATAAGATTCTGCATGGTCTGTGAAGACCGCTAACTCAAGGGTATAATACCAGTTTTCAACTCCAACCCAAAAACTTCTATGAAAGATGCAACACAGACACCAGCCTAGCAATGGTCATTATTTCACCTTTCATCAGCATGCCAGACTGAAATCAAATAACCTTATATTCTCATATAGAAATCTTAAGCTTGCCCATCAGACTATATTCTGCATATGCTTCCTTACATGAACTGTATTGTTTTATTGAGGCAGTATTGTTTTATTGCTGTTATCACTGTATAACAACTGCACATCAGGCATGTTATGTCTGGAAATCCAGAAGGACTTATTTGTCTTTCAGTACTGTACATTGTTATATGGGTGCTCAGCTACAGCTGGGAGGAGTCTTACAGGAGTTGGGATAATTAAGTGATTAAAATAAGTGAAAACTCAATACTGGCCTTTGAATGGATGGAAACCAAAACTAGTATTGGCCATGAACAAAGTGATCTGTGATATGCTTGTGGAGGAGTGCAATTTTGGAAGAGCCATTCAGAAGGATTGACAACTCCAACAGCTCAAGCAGCTGATAGAAGTGGTTTTAAATGGGATTATTATAGAGAGGATTCAATTTGGTAATACCTTCTGAAGAGTGATCCACTTAGAGATTCCTTTTGAACCAATGCCCCATGGCCTTAAAGCTCTATGTACTGCTCACACAGGTCTTAAGCACTCTGTGAAAACTTCCATGTCAAAATCAGCAAGGATGCCTAAGATGTGTGAAAAAACTGAGGTTTAATGACTTACCTGGGGTTATCACATGCCTCAAAAACCTTTATCCCATGTAGACTGTAGGTATGCATAGTAGTGGAAGGGTTTGGAGTCAAGACATGGAAGAAAATAAAAAGGTGAAGTGCGAAAGAATTACCTGTGGTGCTGCAGGAGTTAAACAGTTGGAGTTTTCTGTGAAACCAGGAGGCAAGGAGCATGATGAGTATGCAGTATATCTCCAGTCTGCCTTGTGAAAAAGGAAAAATAGGAATCCAGGTACTGATGTCATGCAGTGGGACAGAACAGTAGCAATATTTGGCATCATGTGACTTGCAAATGCTTTCAAAACACTTTATTTCAGCAGAAGTTGCAGATTTTCTGAAGGTTTAGGAAATGAATATGAATGAATCAATATACTCTTACATTTTATTGAGTGATAATCAACTGGTGAGACTCATCAGCAGAATGATGGATGTGGTTTCTTTATCTGAATGTCAAACATAGAGTCTGTGTCATTTTTTACTTATGTGAGTTTGCCCAAGGCTTGCATTATTGGTATAAAAAAACCTGTCCCATTTCCTGTGCTTAATGATCTGCGGCTCATCAAGATTTCTGCAATACTTTACTGATTGTGACAATTTATTGCATAATGTTACTCACTTTCCCTACCTAGAAAAAGGTCTTTTGCAAGGATAAACAAATTAATACTTAAAAAAATATTTTGAAATTTGCTGATGAATGCTACTTCTTTCCACTATCTTCAGAGTATTAGCAATAATTCTGTCTGAAGAAGATGGGAGAATAGGGAATATAGGTCAAACGGCATTGACAATTAGAAGCTTATCTGGTAGAAAGGCCTGCCTTTAGCATAGAAGGTATGCAGCCATTTGAGAAAGGGTAGCTCTGTGCTATGTGCAGACTCTGGAACATCTGTGTTTCCAGAGTCCATCCCTGGGTGGATGATTAGTCTGTAGCATCCAATATCTCAGCAGGGAGCAGAGAGCAGAATTTTATGCAGGGAGATCTTTCCTCATTTGCAGTAATCAAGATTTTGAGTATGGCTACATTGTTATTGGCAGAATAATAATTTTCCTAATTTATCCCCAAAGTGTCACAATAGTCTGAGTACAGTGAAAAAAAAAAAACGATAGCTGTAATTTGGAAAATGTTTTGGCTCAATTACTGTAAGCAAAACCTGTTGGCTTGTTTGTTTTTTAACTTCTAGTGGTGATAGTGGTAAATGCATATGCTGGGAACTTCAGAAAGAGCAGCATTGTTTCCTGTGTGGGGTTTGGTTGCAAATTTCTCTTAATGCGTGTAAAAAAGAAATGCAGATTTTGTATTTTCTGTAGGGTTTTTGTAGGATGAAAGGCAATACAATCTATTTAACTGGCGCTTATTTGACTATGTGTGATGTAAAGATGATTTCGATCTCACTTTTGTCTTTTCAGAAAGACTGCAATTGAGCAGATTTGCAGTAGTGCAGAGTTTATGTAAAAGGGAAAGGAAAATTAGGCTTTTATATTTGATACCAGTACCAATATTTATCTTCTGTTTTATTTTAAAAGCCATGACATGTATTGCATTAAATTACTTCCTTTTTGTTCCCTCACATTGTTGTCTGTTTACTGGTCTGGGTGGTTTCTATTAACCATAGACTTCCAGTTATTTACTTTGCAGGTAAATACAAAGATGACTGCTAAATGCATAAGTGTAAACAGATAGCTGTTAAAAGGAAGTAGCTCTCCTTGAAAAGCCAAGTTCCTTAACAGTGCCAAAAAGGTATTTTCAACTTTAGAACTGGCATAAAGCTGTTGATAGCTGAGAGCTGTTTGGTTGCCTTTAAGTGAGGCTCAGCAGAATCAGGCCAGTAACAGACAAAAAACATCCAGCCTGAGTAATTCATTGTATGTGGGGGCATAAGTTTTTTGTAGTCCAGATAGCTTTGGAAGCGGTAGAGAATATTGCTGACTCTGGAAGCAGTTCCAGTATGCTCCTTTCCTTGAGATTGTCTGAGGTTTCTTAAGGCTGTAGGAAGTTAGGAAGTTCAGTCTGAGACTTCATCTCCTGTGATGCAGGTTGAACTGGACCAGGTCCTGCTTCATCATGTTCTATGCTTGTTTTGAGAGAAACTTGGTATAGAAGGCATAATCTCCTTTGCAAAGATACTAACGTAGATAGGGAATCTCAGACTGTGCTGGAGAAAGTTGTTCCAGTGAGCTGATCCATGTCCTCTGACAAATAATCTCATGCAGCCATAATCAGGGACAGCAAACATGCTCAGCTAAATAAAGTGGCTGCAAGAGCTGAAGCTGCCTCTTCAGCAGCTTTTTCTGACTTATCACATACCCTTCCCTCCTTCCACAGCTTCAAATACACAGAGATCCTTATGTATTTCAAAGATGGCATTCTTTATACCTTAGTCTTCCAGTTAAAGAAACAACTTTGTACTTCTGTTCTCCATATTGGTAAAGGCTTTGTTCTCTCAGGACCTCACCAACTCCTGTTCTCCAAAACCCACAAGATGGTCAGCCAAATGGGGAATGAAAACCATTTCATGAACATCACATACTCACTAAACGTAATCTTTTTTTATTCTAGTCATGGATCAATTTGTGGAGAGAAATGAGAGCTAAGAGGTGAGAAGGGAGAACAAGTATATCAGGGAAATATTAGATTTGGTTTGAGTCCAAATCTTACTAGTAGTGATTGTAAATGAACACTTGAGATGGTCTTTGTCCAGTCCTCAGTGAAGAACTGCCTGTGCACATCCAGCCCATATCATTATACAAGCTGTAGGTAAAGCTGTGAGCTGATAGCTCATCTGCACGGCTGGGGGAATCAGAGAGTGAAACAGGTTTTCACCTCAAGACAGCCTCTTCATGGCTGGGATAACATGGGCCAAGGCCACATGTGGATAATGTAAGCTAGCTCTTCTCTAGCCTTTGGGATAGAGAGCCTGTTGTTTGTGTCACTCTTCAGAGCTGATGCTCCATGATTTCCCACAGCACTGACTTCCCTACTGATGTGAAAGTGACTTGAAAGCATTAGAGAAAACCTAACTGTGTGATGTAGAATCAGTGGAGAGAAGCCAAAAAAAAAAACCACTTGTCAGCTGAACAAGTTAAAAAATAAGCACAAATTCAGCATTTTGTCAGTCCTTCACCCCCTGGCATTTCCTTCCCAGTTAGGACTTTTAATCATCAGTAAAACAATAATAACAAAACACATACAAGGAGTCCAACCATCAGCAATCATAATTCTCTTCAACACAGCAAGACACTCTTCAACAAATAACCATTACGAGATTAAGCGCCTTTTATGAATAAATTTTTTAGTATGCCAAAGGCAATTTGTTTGACATTGTTTTTGCAGGATTAAGGAGTCAGAGACCCTGACAATGCTAATTGTCTATACCTAGCATAGAAGCAGTATTAAAGTCTTGTTAATACTCCATGCTATTGACAAAATAGCATTCACAGGAGATCATTTGCTAACATAATCTTTAATTTGGCTGCTAACAGAAGTATGTGAATTTGTAAAATAATGTTCTTCATCCCAAGATCCTTAAATACCATTTTTGCAAAGGGTCTTCCAAAGCCCTTACAGGTTCACCTCAGGAAGGCATTATTATTGTTGTTATTATTACTAATGTAGGCCACAGAAGGTGGAATCAGAGGCTGCAGTTTTTACTGGAAACTAGGGTCATGTACTGCCCCAGCTGTAAAACGCCAGTCCTATTGCTCTGGTTGATCTTCCCACTTCATTACTGGCTGCTAACAAAATTTCTGTTTCCACACTTCAAATACTCAGACTGAAAGGTTCTTCTGAGTTACAACAGAGTCATCAGTAAAGAGTTAATTTTAACTAAATCTCTTTCTTGATCACACTGTTGCACAGCTACTGGAACACTAACTGTGTTTCAAGGAAGTGGTATGAAAACTGGAATGTGAGATGGGAGTGCGTAGAAGTGATTTACTGTGGCAGTGCCACTTGAAGCCAACCTGAAGTGCTCATAAAGTTAAGCCCCAAGGTACAATTAAAAAGCACGTTCAAGGGCTATTCACATCACTCTCATGAGTTTCTCTAAGTCAGCTTAAGTCTAGTGAGCTAGAATGCACGTGGACTGGGTCAAATGGAGTTTTTTGTGGAGAACTGGGGCCAGCCCAGGTAGCCTGTACCAACTGCAGTCAAAGCAGTAAGTGCTGAGCAGAAGCGCTGCATGCAGAGACAGTTGTCAATTGTGCAAGATACAGAGTCCAGTAATCCTCATTTGTGTTCCCAAAGCAGGGAAAAACATACTCCCCATAGCCTTGTAATAGCATTTAATCAGCTCTGATGTTACTCCTCTTTTATTTATTTGTTTGTTTGTTTATGTATTTATGTATTTATTTCCCTTAAGCAACTGATTTACAGGTGTGAAGCCTCTATTTCTCACATGTAAGGGCAGCCAGGGAAAAGGGGAAATGGAAGAACTTTTCCTGCAGCTTACTTCCTAGCATGGCTCAGTTTTCAGCTTCGTAAGGATGTACAGGGCAGAGAGAAGCCCTACATACGTGTTCGTGTTTACCTCTCTGAGCATTTGTCTTAGCCTAAATAACAGGGCACACTGACTGTTGGTCACTGTCCTTTCAGAGAAACTTGCTATTAAATCCTCAATTCCCTACACACCCAAAGAGGAAAGATAGAAAAGGAGAGAGGCTGTGTCAGATCTCATAAAAATCCTAAGTCTTAGTGATTTCTACCTTTGCTTTCCATAATATTTTTAATCTTAAAAATCGTGGAAGCTGAGATCAACCCAGAGAAAGTTAGAATTTACGTGTCTGGAAAGGTCCCCTCAGGAAGATGCCTCCTGCCACTGGATGATTGTAAAATCCTCCCTGCTAGTCCCAGCAGCTGAATAGCAGCTATCAATAAAGTGCACAGCTGAGGAGAGTGAGGCAATTTCACTTTCTTAGAATCATGATGGAGAGTCAGAAGAAGTCAAGTGTCCATAAACTCTGCCAGTGATTTGTTTTACAATGTATCTGGCCAGCATCTGCTTTTTTTTTTTCTTTTCTTTTTTTTTTTTTTTTTTGAATGTGGTGGAAAAAAAATACTGCTTTATTTCTTTATATGGCCAAGATGCTTGTTTTGCTGCATTATGAAAGCATTAGGTGGTACAAGTATGAATGGTCTAGTGTGTGCTTAGGCATATTTGAGCATGTGTTGTTGGCTTTGAATGTTCCAACTTTTGCTGCTAATGTTAAGAGAATAACATTGCTTCCCTCTGATCTGGATGCAGATGCAGACACTGTACACCTTGCCAGTGTAGGCAGTTGTCCTCCACTGCTTGCCAAAGGAAGCTCTTCCAAAATTCAGGAGTTCAGAGCCCTGGTGCTGGTCTTTGCAATAAACCTCACTTTACAATCAATCTCACCCAAGCATCTATCACTTAAATGAGGAGCATTATGGTTTTTAACAGCAGAGTTGGCCCTTGTACTTTGAATGCCAAGGGTTCTGGCTTTTACCCTTCTGCATATAATGAGGAAGGTGGCACATCTACTTCACTAGTGTGCTTTATGGCCACTTTTTGATTCAGGTAGGATGAAAACTTTTTAGCTTTTAGAAAGCAAAGAATAGATAACTGAGGTGATTACTTTGAGGTTACAGCAAGGAACTTGCTCACAAGTGAAATTCTTCAGCATAACTCATCGCCTGAGGAGTGTCAGTCCCAGGAGAGGCTGGAGAACATGTACGTTTTTCCTAAACTCACCCAGGACTCCCAGAAAACTGCTATGTGGAGTTCAGATGTTGCTGTGAGTGGTATGGTGTCAGGGAACAGAGGCTGCAGCAGGGCAAGTTGCTCTGTGCCACTAGAGCCTCTTTGAGCTGCCTTCAGTAGATGTGGGGTTTACAGCTAGTGAAGGCTCTGGGATGTTGCTGAGTGAAAATGTCATGACCTGTCTGTCTCACCTGTCTGTCCCCTCTAATTCTATCCCTCTAAAACACATGCAGTACTCTGGTAGAATGCTGTTGAGAACAGAGAAGAAAAAATATATAGGATATTCTGCTACTGGGCTTGTCGCCTCATGGTTTTCTTAGCAGAACACGTCTCCTTAGATTTACTGTGCACCACTCTTAGAGTGCTTCTTGCAACATAACTCCTGATCACAGCTGTTGGCACACTTAATTACATCTCAACACTTGTTCAATTTTTCAGTTTGGGGGGACTGCTCTTAGAAATGCTTATGATTGTTAATAATAAGCTTTGACCACTGGTACTTCACTCTAACAATAGGATGCTTGTTTCTCTGAAACAAGGATGAAGCACTGAATGAGATCACCCTGCCAATAACACTTCTCACTTATTGATCATCTTACCATTGCGTTTATTAGAGGCTGATAGTTCAGTGAGAAGGATTTGTTTGTGATGTAGATCACAGCAAGTCTCAGAGTCACCTGGCAATTTTTTTTCAGTGAGAAGGCACATGGGAGTTATCAGCATATACACCTAATAATACATCCACCTAGGTTCCCAGTTTGTAGTTGGATGTACTTATCAAGTTAAGTCATTTGTTGTATATGTCTACTCTGTCCACTATTGATGATTTTTAGAAATTTTATATTACCTACCATGGATTTTGCAAGGTGGATCTTGGTCAAATATTTCGGCTACCTGATGCATTTTATCTGTACTATGTACCATTCTCGCTGCAGCCACCCTTATGGTATTTTGCACTCTGTTCCTCTTTCTTTCTCTGTATTTACTTGTAGATGGGTGTGTTTAAGTATTCATTAAAAATTCACTGTCTTTATGTCTCACTGTCTGAGAATGGGAGAGGAAGATAGGGAGCTGCCAGTGAGGAAATAGTGTCTGAAAGCTAGAAGAATGGAAATAGTGAGAAACCATCCACATTTTTAGAGAGATGTAATGGGGAAAACAAAATGTTGTTACAAATCTCAATGTCCCTAAACGTCTTGGAACTCCAAGTGGAAACTAATCCCAGGTACGTGCATGTGTACAAATGATCTGCCTATGAAATTCCAAGTCCTCTGTGCATTGTACTGTGCCCAGGACAGATTTTTCAAAATACAGAACTGTAATGATTTTTACTGGATGTGGTGTAACACTGGCACTTTCAACGTAACAAGTTGTCTGATCCAGAAAGCAAAATATTCCAGGAAATGGTGCAATTGTGTATTCAAAGAATAATAAGGAGATCTCTAAAGCTTTCACAGTACTATTAGATGTTCAGGACAATAAGTCAGCACTGAACTGACTGAAATTGTCCAAATGGCAGTTGTTGGCTGAATCTATCTTGCTGGACAGTTTTCTATCACAGTGACTTCCTTGAAACATGTTTTGTAGTACCTACTATTTTAACTGCCTGACATTCTCCTCATGGCACTGAATGGCCCTTTATTTACAGAATAAGCTACAACCATTACCCTGATGGGTAAGAGTAGCTGAAGCGTGCGTGCTATGCTGATACCTGCACAGTCTGTCAGGGCTTGCTTGGTTGATTGAGAGACTTTGTCAGGTATCAAGGTTTGCTGTAACTTCTCTTTATTGCCTTGGGGATTTCTTGATTTTACTTTCTTGTTTCCTTTCCTTCTCTCTCTCTATTTTTTTAAATTTTATTTTATTTTAGAGAGACCTCCTTAAAATCAAATCACCTCTAAAAATAAACTGACTTATTCTTTTTTCTTGACGATTTATGATAAGCAAGACAGAGCCAAACTCTTCTCATTGTTTTACACTAACAATGCGCACAAACGGATACAAAATACTCCATTTTAACATAAGAAAAACTTCTTTACTGGAAGGATGAGCAACATGTTACTGAGAAAAGTTCTGGAATCTCCACCTTTGGAGTGTGCAAAAACTGACTGGATATGGTCCCAAGCAACCGGATGGTCTTCAGAGGCACCTTCCAACCTCAGCTGTTCTGTGATTCTGTATATGTGCAGGCTGATGAACCTCAAGAAAAACAAAAAAACCTTATGCTAGTGTTGACTGCTATCCTTAGTCTACTGGGTGGTTAGAGTAAACCAAACAAAAAGAGAAGAGGACTGGTTGTGACTGTATTTGCTGAGAGTCAGGTTATCATCTATTCCCTTTCTTTTCCTACATCACTAAAGTTCATTCAAAAGCTCTGCCTTTCTGATGGGGATGGGGGACTCTAAACTCTGCTGTTGGCATTTTAAAAATGTATATGCTGAAGTAGCTTCAGATTAGAACTTTAAAGGATAGTGGACTGAATTTCTGGAATCACAGTATAATTCAAGTCAGAAGTGACCTTGGGAGACCTCTGATCAAACCTCTTTCTCAAAACAGAATCTGCTATGAGGTCAGACCAAGTCCATCCGTGCTTTAACAAGTTGGGTCTTTAAAACCTCTAAGGATGGTGACAACATACCTATTTTGTGCAGTCTGTCCCAGAGTGTCTTCAAGTCAAAAGATTTTCCACCTGAAATCTCTTGCTTCAACAGTTCAGATGATTGAAAGTAACCAGTGATTTGGGATTTTCAGAAGTTTCTACGTAATGCTTGGGCACTTCTAAATGTCTCCCTGGACTCGTACCTTTGTTTTCAAGTGTGAAAGTGCATCTGAAAATCCTACCAAAAATTGACCAGGCATCATAACTTCAATAATTTGGAAGCTTGAAGGTAACATTTCTTTCCTTTCCAAAAGTATCATCTTTCTTGTAGTTATGAACAAAGATACAGAATCCGTAGAGGCTTTGATTACATGAAGGTGAGACTGAAATGTAACCTAATTGAACTTTTGTTGGTTTTTTTTGTTTTTTTTTTTGAGGTACTTGGTAGTCTTAGCATTCTGTTAACCTTGCTGATGTTAACAGTTATGAGGTAAAGTCAGAATTAGGGCCATAAATGCATGAAGTCTGCAAAGAAATGTAAGATTCAGAGTTTCTTTTGCAATGGCTAATGTTCTAGGAAACTGCATCAGAAAGAAATATAGGGAAAACAGCAAAGATAACTTGTGTGGGGGTTCTTAAAAACAGTACATCGGTGTAAATCAGGTAGGCCTTGTTTCTGAATAGCATTCACAGTAGAAAGCTTCACAAATTGGCTCCAGCAACACATATTTTCATGTGTGACATAGGTTAATGTTATACTTGTTACTCTAACCATAGTTGCCTTTTTTTTTTTTTCCCTCAGCACTGTTTGCTTTTGCTTTGTCCGTTTCTTGTTGTTCTTAAGAACAGATATTTGCCAAAACAAATGTATGTGAGTGATAAAAGCCAAGAGGAATGTCTGTTGGACCACAGGAAATTTCCTGTGCAGGAAGAGATCTTGGGAACTTCCTGTGGAGCAGAGCATTGTGGGTCTGTTGGCAGAAATCCCTTTACCACAGCTGCAATTAACTAGAAATGGGTGGAAAGCAGCATTGCCTTTTGCAGTTCAAACCAGGAGTCTGAACTAGACACTTACAAAAATATTGCATGAGCAAATGTTAAATCAGAACTGTGGGTTTGCAGAAGATTACTCTCATAACCAAAGAAAGAGCAAATAAGAGTGATACAGAATTACAGGTCACCTCTGCATTGCACCTCATGCCCACTTTATATATTCTAAGTAATGTGGTGTACATGGGAGTCCCACCTTGGTCACCAGGCCTGATACCTCACAGGACTGGTGAGACTTTACTTGACCCTTATTTTTAGATCATTTTTGTTTTTGCCTCTCCCTAGTTAACATGCATCTCTTTTCCCATCTCGCTCAGTTGATGCAGCAGGCAGGGAGACTGGTTCTGGAGAGAGAAGTGGGGGTACAGAAACAAAGAGGGGTATGGGGTGCTATCATGACATAGTGAAAAGAAGAATGTGGACTGTAGTAGGAAATGTATGTAGCTCAGTGGGTAGAAAGAGAAGAGAGAGAAAGGAAAAGATGTTAGAAAGACAAGTTTTATAAAAAGGGAAAATAGGCATTCTGGAAACAAAAGTAGTTTTTCTAACAGTATGTGCAGAGCATGATTAAATCCTACATGAGGTAAAGAAAAGTCTTTGTCTTAGAGGTTGTTTTGTCTAGCCACATTGAACGTAGACACCTAAAAGTCAATGGCAATTAGGTACCAGCTCTTTTTGTTGAAGAATTACCTGGGCATACTTCGGGAAGTGGATTTTCAGAGCAGCCCGCGGGTTTGGTGCAGTGTGGGGACAGAAAGTGTCAGACCCATAACTGGGTGATGGTAGAGTGATCTCCATATGAGAGTTTGTCCTAGCCTATAGTCCCCAGTTCATCTGGGAAGGTTATCACACAAACTGCCACTACCAGGCACTGGCCTTGATGGAGAAGGTGCCACTGAAATGGTGGTCAGGGTTGTGATCTGTGCAGCTCTCCAGAAGTGTCAAACAGCAGCTGATTCTAACATTTGAGCTGTAGCCTTGTGAACAAAACTTGAGCTTAATGGTCTCATCTGGTGGTTGTTTGGTCTTTTTTTTGTCTTTTTTTTTTTTTCTTTACAGCATGTACGCACACTTTTCTTTTGTACCAAGGAACTCTTTGTTTGCTTGCTAAGTGCTTCCCCACAGGAAATTTCCTGTGATGGAAAACTCTGGGGAAACTTCCTGTCAGACAAGATGCTGCTAGGGGCAGATAACAGCAAGGCATAAACCCACAAGCCACAGCAGCTGAAGAGACATTGCCACCGGGTGTTTTTTGCCAGAGGAGGCTGGGTCACAAGACAAGTCAGCTCTTTCTTGAGTGACTTGGGACAGTAGAACAGGGGAACTGCTCATTGTAAGATCCGTGGCTGCTGTGACTGATAAAATCTTTACTAAGGCTAGCCATTACAGTTGAATGTTGTTGAAGACAGATCGTGAGAAGCTACAGACTCATTTTATCATATGGGACTCCTTGTGAAGTTGTGTAGCTGCTTCTGCAAACTGGGTACTAAGGTATTACTTAAGTTGTACCCTAAAATGCACAACCAAGTAAGGGAAGCCATTGCCTTGTGGAAAGATACCACCTTTCAAAAAGGTTGCTGGTCTCCTATTGCTTTCCTGAAGAGGGGGCCCTGCAGCCAAATTATTTTTAATCCCATGGCAGTCTGTGGAGAATGATTTCTTATCACTAACTGCCATTTGCTCTTATATTGGTGCAATAAATAAATAAATAAATAAATAAAAATTTGCCTGACTATCAAATGACTATTACTAAGGAAGGCACCATAGACTCCAGCAGAGATATCCTGTCATTTCAGGCAAAGGATATGGCTCTGCAAAACTGAAGCTTGATTACTTCATCAGAGCTGTGACCTGCAACAGTGATTCAGTTAGTCCGAGGCTGACATTGTGAAATGTATTTGGGAAAAGCACCCTGGTGTGCTTTTTAGCAAAAGGCACACAATGCCAGTGGACATCACATCACTTACGCGGTTAGATGGGAATTTGGGGAACACTGAGGCCAACAAATGACCTTCATCCTTCCACAACTCTTACTGTTTAACCTCTCAGTGCTTCAGCTTCCTCAGATGCTAGTATTTCTTCCTGTCCCCATGCCAAGCTCAGTGGTGACCTCTGTCAATATCAGTGGTGACTGAGTGAGTAAGACTTCAAAGTTGTCACTCTGTCAGCGCAGAGGTGCACTTGCTCCGTAAACACTAGTTAGACCTTCCCTCTTAACAAATCACCTTCTGCCTTCCACAGTGTCCCCTTCAACTCTTCAAAAATGTTTTTGCAACACCTCAACTCTCCATGCTGTTTTCTGTCCTCATCTGTACCATACAATTCTTAAAGTGCTGCTGGTTCCTGATAACAATCCTTACACGTCCTTTTTATAGTACTCTCATTTCCATTTGTGGTCAGTTGCCAAAATATTGTCTACACAGCAAGATTTGTTGTTTGCATGTAACTCTTGTTTACATATGCCTGGAGTTTGTGACAGTTTTGCACCAAAAAATGAACAAGAGAAGAATCTTCCAGGCATTTTTACCTGAATCTTCCTGTTTCTCTTCAGAGCTCAACTTCTTGAATCTAGCTGAGACATTTAATTTGCCTCCTTGCTTTTCTGCTTATTTTAGAAATTTAAGTTGAGATAAATTAAATTAAGAAGTCCTGAAGCAACTTCTTTAGGTCCAGTTCCCCTAGATGAGGAAAGTCAGATTTAAACTTTCAGTTGCCAATAGGGCATAATTTCACTAATTTAGTCAGCAGGAACTGTTTCAGTTTGATTAATGGATTTGACTTATAAATGTATGTATGCTGGCCAAGTGGCCAGGCAGCCACTGGATTTGTGAGACAGACCAACTGTCTGTCATTTCTTGGCTGATAGGGGACCCCAATTTGCAAGTGCTGCTTCTAGATATGGGGCAGGCAGAAGTGAGACACTGCTTCTGGTTTTCAGGTAGCAAGAAGAATTGACTTTACGGCTATATGCAGACAGCAGTTTCTGTCTTGCCTAACCTGCCATATATCAAAGGCATCCAGGAAAAATGACTAGCTCTTTTTATAGGCTGAATGGCAGTACTACTTGTTTTTCAGGTTTCCAGACACTTCCCGTGGTAAGAACTTGTTTTTAGTTGTTTTTCAACTTTTTCATATTTTTACTGTTGTGGTTGATATTTTCTTTGCCAGGACAGAGAAGAATAAATTGGTGTTTAACTCTCAAAAGGCTTAGTGTACTGAGATTTGAACACACTTGAAGGAAGAGTCTCTCGTGTGCTCTCCATCTCCCTTTAGCAGGGACTGCAAATGGGAGAGGAATCTGCTCATTCAAAGGCAAAAATGTGAAAAGTTTGGACCCCAGGGAAGATGAAGGCATATTCCTGCTGCTGTCAGTTGCCTCCTTAGCAAAACCTGGCAGAGGTCTGTAAGTCCTGAAAGCGTTACGCCTGCTGCTGACCTGTGCAGGTTTCATTATGATGCCAGGGTGGAATTTCTGAGGGTTTTTTCCCCCATTACTGAGACTTTAAAAACAAGGGAAAAAATTACATGCCATTATATATGTTCTGTGCTACAGATAGTGATACCATAAGGGTGTGGAAATGTCAAGATTAACATTGCCTTGTATGTACATTGATCCTTCAATTATACAAGCTTTGCATATGCATTAATACAAGCAGCATCTAGTAAAGTTGGACTCCAATTTGATTGGACATGGACAAGTTTACCAATTACCAAAAGGAGGGAATAGGGCATCCATATAGTCAGTAGAGAGGATAGTTGCAGGAGAAGGCTATTAAGTCTGAAGGAACCGTGAGTCAGCCCACTGATACCTAGTGTCATTAGCACTCTTAGAGGTCACAGGCTATCCGTAACCACATCAGCTTTGCTAACTGCAGCTGAGGTGGAATAGTTGTCTTTGAAGGATGCAAGAGTTTCTGCTTGATTGTATTCTGTATCTGTGGGTTTATTAGGTAGAAGTGGAGGCCTGTGGCTGAACTCAAGTTTTCCTGGTCCCTTGTCCAGTGTCCTCCTTGCAAGAAGCACCTTCCTTTTTTTAGCAGCGTGCTGACCTACCTTCCCTTCCATTCATAAACAGTATCACTGTGGCAAATACCCCAGCTATTTACATGGGAGTAAGAGTAGGAGGAAAATATTTATTATATTTTTAGCAGTCTGTAATGTAATTTAGCAGATGGAAAAAAGCAAGGAGAGCCAGCTTTCGGGAGACCACCAATCTGCTCTTTGCAGGCCAGAGCTGGAGGATTGGTAAGTTAAATTAAGTGAGATAGTGCAAAGGTTGCTGAGAATATGCATGCACTATAAAGCTGGAAATTCACTCACAAGAAGACTTGTCATTAAAATCAATCAGATAAAGTGGAGGCCCTTTCACTGACTGTAGAAAGCTCTAGGTTAAAACCTTTTAGATCCTAAGATGTTTGATTGAGAGATAAGCGTGTTAGGGTGTGTGTTTGTAAAATTTTGTCATGCTGTAGTGGTAATACATAAATCTCACATGTACATGGATATACCAAGTAAGTGTGCTTCAGAAAATCCAGGATAAAGCACTGTATTGTTCATTCAAAAAATCTAATTTAGTTTTAATAATTCATAATGCTTAATAATGCACTAGAAAATGTTTTGAAATATATTGTATAAACATAATAAAGTCTTGGGGAAATTAGAGTTCACTACAGGTTGACTACTAAGTATTTTCACTGAAGTAAAGTGAAACAGCTCAAGGCTGTAAAATATGATCCAGTTGGTAGGTTTGTAAACTGAGAACTCACACTGCTAATTTGTAAATACAAATAGTGCTGTTTGGAAATGAAGCCATTAAGAGCTTATATATCTGTAAACTTTCTTGGCATTAATTTGTAACACTGTACAAGTAGCTGTCTTTAAAACAAAATTCTTCTTAGAAGAAGTCATCATTATAAATTTTTTACTGCTTAGCCCAAATTCAAAATAAGTATCACAGACATGGAATATTTCATTTTTACCTTTTTATTTTTTCAGTGGATCTGACTTTGCATATTCAAACAAACATTGTTATGGGCTCACCAGTCTCCTGAGTGCCATGAGTTTTGTGGTTTTTTTTTTTCCATTTTTCCCACCACCATTGATGGAGACCAAGATGTTGCTTCCTGTAGCAAAATCTATCTTTCTACCTCATCGTTTCTGTTTTGTTTAGATTTCATGAGACAGAGATTTCAGTAAAATACCAGTAAATTACATCCTCTTAATGGCTCTATTTAAAGATTACAATCTAAGGAAACTCTCTGGACAAAAATATCGTTTCTCTCCTGTTTGTGTGCATTACTAAGTATACTGGTGTTCTGGTTTGTGATTGCAACTGAAAGACTACAATTATGCAGAATAGTAATGCAGATATATTGAATTAGATGATGAGGATCATTTGATTTCTGTTAGGACAATACCTTCTGGCCCTTCACATGGAACAAGGCCTCATTTTGCAAGCTGCTGTAGTTGGTAAAATAACTGTTCTGTCCTTCCGTACAAGTAGGGCATCAATTCCACTGATTTATAACTACTGGATATTTGTAAGCTGTTATAATAACTAATAAACAAAAAAAAAACAGAAACAAAAACAAAGCAAGGGATTGCATTGTTAGTGAGAATTTCAGAATGTGTCAAAATGTCAGAATAATCCTTTCCAGAAAAAAGAGTTTGGAATTAAAGATAATCTCCCAGGTTAAAGATACACACTTTTGAAAAACAAAACAAAAAAAGCCAACAAGAGAAAGGCAGATTTTTCACCCTCTTCTTTCCCTGAAAAACAGAAATCCAACTGAGGCATTTTACTAACATAACTTGAACTGCTTTTCTAAGTAAAAGCTCACAGGAATGAGAGTTAAACTGCGCAAACCTTAATGTCTTAATGCCATATTTACTTATACTGATGCACATAAGTATTCGTCTTCCTTTCAAGCACTTATAGGATTTGCTTTACAATTTCAAATCTATTTCAATTTTTCACTACAGGTATGAAACTCAATTACATTTTTCTGTAGAATTGCTTTGAGTTTGAATAAATTTCAATTGTTTCATTTAAACACAATCAAGAGGCTTTCATTTTAAAGCAGAAAGATAAACCACAACCATTTTGATAGAATTTGAAAAAAAAAAAACTTTGCAGAGAAAAAGGAATTCTTTTCACTCCAACACTGCAATTTTCTGTATTTAATGCTGTGCAAATAAGAATAGTTACCTTAATATGCTGGCTCTTTACAAGAAATAAAAATAAATCTAGAATGTATAGCTGAATGAATCTTGGGATTAATGACAGATAAGGTTTTCCTAGAACTTCTCTGACACACAGAAAAGTGTCTGAGAACTGATGAAGTGGAGAGGAAAAGTAAGAGAAAAAATATATGCAAAGCCACTTGGGTACAGTTATGCAAATGAGCTTATCAGGATAACCAAAAGGCTTCTCCATTGTGCCTGCCAATTAGGAAATAACAGTGATGGACATATGCAGCTCCATCTTCCTGAGGAGATGCAGCTTTAGCCTGCATTGTTGGCAACCACTTTGTGAAAGGAGATTAAAAATTCTCTTCTTTTATTTCTTTTAAAGAGGTTGGCAGGGATGCTAAATGAATCCTGGACAGGGCAAGCACTGTGATGATATCCCAGTACTATTTTTTCAATTTCATTGGTATTTTAGCAACCCAAAGGAGCAAATGGATCACCAGGCTTTGACAGGGTAAAGAAATAATTCCACATTTCTTTGAAGGCTTCACAGAATTTTCTGTATTGGCATCTCTCCATCCTGACTGCCCCTCTGAAGACAGAATGGGAGAAAGAACACTGCCTGCTGCATAGCCAAGCTCTACCTACCCCATCCAGCTGTACTGTCCTCTTTTTTTCATCCTTTATGTTTGAATCCACTCTCACTTATCATTCAGCTGAGTGGAATAAGCTCATTGTGATATTATGTGTCTGTGAAGACTCTGTGTGTACCTGAGTTGTCTGAAGGCAGCCTGAAAGTTCACGCTCAAGAGCTGATTTCTGGATTGGATGCACACCTCAGGGGTGTGTTAACACCTCCAGTGTTAGCTGGTTTGCTTTAGTTACTGCTCCCCAGACAGAAAGGATGACTGTCTGAGTAGTGTTAAAGGGTGAAAAAGAAAAAAGAAATAGTGCAATCTTTCTGTAGCTTGAAGCAGAACTGCATGCCAGAGTGGGAACCCCAACATTTTGTCTTTTTCTTTTTGCCACTATGGTGGGAGAGGGAGCAATAAAGCCCTGAGTGGAAGAGCAAGATTTGTGGGGCTAACAGTCAGCAGCAATGTGTGCATTGGAGCTACCAGGATGGAGTAGGCTCTGAGAGAGGCATTCCTCAGGAAAGCTCCTAACCAAAGCTCCCAGCCTTGAAGGTCTATCTTGTTGCAAAAGGTTGTACAGAGATCAGCTAAGATCTTACAGAACGGTCAGTGAACTGAACTAACCAGCGAAAGTTTGGTGCTGGGCAACTGTGCTCCCTCCATCCCTGTTGGGGTCAGTGCTGCATCTGCCTCTGTTATCAGTGATATCTCTGTTATCAGCGATAACTTCTGCAAAAATAACAAAAAGGGAATTATGCCTCAGAAACATGATACTTTGTGTAACTTTGCCCTCAATAGTGAAAATCCCTTCTCTGGACAGCAAATGGAAAAGACAACAGTATGCTCACATACACAGAAAAATCTCAGTGTGCTCTATCATGGACTCTTTGACCTTATCAGTGCATATAAAGTCCATTCTTTAAGATCCCTTCTTTGTTCTGAAGTTTTCAAAATCTTTTTTTCTTCAAAACTAGTTCCTATGTGGAATTTTTAATACTCCCGACTGAGAACAACCTGTTTCCCTGTATCATTCTTCTATGTTAGCAATTGCAGTTGCTACAAGGATGCTTTTTAGTAACAGGGGAGGCAGTGAAGCAGCACTTGTTATGCACACCAGCCCCTCTCATACACACAGAGGCTTACATATTTCTGGAAGAGAATGGAAAAACAGAATAATAGTGCTGTGATTTTTTTAAATTATTATTATTTTTTATTCAAGCATGCTGCTCACTTTTTGTTTACTTTCTGATGACACCAAGGTATTTACGTGCAAACAAAAGAGACTCCTCTTGCCGAATCAGCCACCTCCTCCTCCTACCTGGTTCCATCAGCCAAGTTGCAAAAGCATGACTGTGACAGCACTAAATAAATAAGGGTGAGGTTAGCCTGGGAAAAGAAAGCTCCTCTTCACACTGTATGCACACTTTAGAGGTTCAGGGTGAGGGAAGAGAAAATCTGGAAAAAGTTCTGAACGGGACATCAACAAAACATGCTATTAAAGAGTCGTCACGCTTTCTTTTGAAGATTAATTTTAAAGTCAAGTTGTGTTTCAGGACCTGGAAATTCAAAAATTTGTTAAGGCTGGGGAAGAGGCAATACTGGATGGGAGCTGCCCATTGCAATTGCTTCTGAGGAATGTATAAGAAAAAAATACTATAATTTGCTACGGAATAGAAACCTTGTTCTGAATTTCCATTGTTTGATTGTCCAAACACCTGGATAGCAAAGGCATAAATCCTTTCAGAAATTGCATTAGACAGAAAATCTGTATGGTGTCAAACATGGGGGACAGTGTATTCATGAACATACAGTATTTGAGTCCATATGCTCTATGTTTATTATCTGCCAGAGTAGTGTGAGACATCTAGAGTCTGCAGATTTTTTCAGGGTTTCACGGATAATTTTTTGGCAGTTTGCATTCTCTAATATCATTCTGTGTGAAATTGCTGAAGGAGAGACTTCTACCTCCCCCAAATTGACAGTGTGCCCATGTCTGCATTTCTGTACCATGCTGTCAGTGCTAAGGCAGTTGACCCCAGTCACATGAAAAAATAAAAATCATGTTAATAAGCAAAGCATTTCACAGGAGTAGTGTTCCACTTCTAGCTTTCTAAGGAAAAGACTGGAATGTCATCTTGCTTTGCAGTGATAACATTAGTTTAGTGAATTATGTAATGTAGAAATTGTAGAGACAGGCATGAAGAGTTGGGGCAACCTAAAAAGTTAGGCTAGAAGGCATCCATTTTTAAGACAAGCTTTTCTATCTTTCACTAATATGCATGTTTGCTTCTTACCATCTTAACTTCTCTCTACTCCCTTTGGTCCCCGCCATCTCCTTCTCATACAAATGCGTGCTTTGATCCCCAGTCTGAGAAGCTTATAAGCAGTTGAAATCTGGATTTGACTCCTGTGTTCTGGGTATCCACAAACTTCCATCCTGCTGATCTAATATGGAAGAGCTTTTCCAAAAATTGCTCTTGCTAGTATGGTTGGCAAAAGCAGCTTTTATGGGTGCTTAGTTTACAGCACAGAGAGAGGAGATAGAGGCAAGCGTTTCTTAGTAATGCAGAAGACACTGCATCAGAGATGGCCAAATTCAGACAAGTCCAGATGTGTGACCAGTAGATTCAAACAGTGACTTTTTAATAAGATGTTTCCTCTTGTGCAAGTTGGTTGTGAATCAGTTTTCCCAGGAGAACAGAAACTCGAGATGATTTGGAAGTTACGATACTGAAGAATGAAGCTAAACTGGTTTGGACTTTGTAAACCAAGCAAGTTGTGAAGGATTGGAAGAATAGAACAGAAATGATTACCTTATAGAGAGACACTTCCGTTGCATTCCTGACTTTAATGTGTGATTGTGAAAGTGTTGAGTTTTTGTGAATAGAAATTGTATGTGAGCAGATATACCTACAAATCTGGATTTCCACATCAGGTAAGATATGTAATTTGACAAGCATCCGTCATAGAAGTGGCTTAAGTTTGCCAAAACAAAAGGAAATGCTACTATGAAAATTGTAATCAGACAAGTTGATGAAAGAGTAATTCAGGTATATTTTCACAATATCCACTTAGTATAAGAGCACATGGAGATTCCAGTAGTTTCAGTTGGTTCCCAATGGGACCAGCATTGTCTGCACACCATCATATTGTTCCCTTCGCTTGTGCATTTGATTCCTTTCCTCTCCTGTCTATTTATATTGTTATGTTCTCTAGGCAGGGATTTCTCCTTTTTAATGCTAGCAGGCACAACGCTAAGCAATGTGCAGAAGCCATCAGATGTTACAGTGTGATGTCATTAGAATCTTTCACAATACTTAGACTAGGAGAGATAGCCATGCTGCTCACCCTCCTCTCCTTTCAAAAGAGGAGTCACTTTTGTTAGTGGGACTGCAAAGGGTAACTTTCATACCCCTCTCTTCTGTCACTAGTTGGTCTGACCTCGGTTGGATCCCTGATTTGTGCTTAGGGACATATGTCCCCATGCTGGAGGCTCTGGGACACCGAACTGTGGTACAGAGAGCCCCTCTTGAGATGACACGGGTCTCTGCCTCTCACATCTGCAGTGGGTTTCTGGAGGTAACAAGCATAGGGATGGCCATTCTTTGTGGGAAATGAAGGGTGGAAAGAAGGGCAGAAAAAGATAGCTTCACTGATGTTGAAGTCATTTGGTGTCTCTACTAGCACAAAGACTTTACAAAGTATTAGCAATTGGGAAGCAGTGGTGCTATCAGTTGCTCTAATTACAGGGTATGCAGTTTCTACACAGCACCTTTACCTTTGTAAGAAAACCAAAAAGCAGGATGAGATAGAACTTCCATGTGAATTATGCATTTGTTTTCATTCTAAGTTTGATCCTCTACTGAAAGTGCGTAAGTAAATTATTTGCCTCTGTTGATATTGCTGTAATTTTTCCAGTCCTGAAAGCAAACCTTTCTCAGTGACATCACCAAGATTAAACTCAAATAATACATTTTTCTATGACATATTGTGTTCTGTAGAAATACTGGTTGAAGCATTTCCTCCCTTGTCAGTCACTACTTCCAGCTGTTACTCTTTTTGTGATTTGTCACTGTCTCAACTGGTTGTGTTGACCTGGTAGTGCAGCCTTGAACTGTTATTGCAGTTGTGCTCTTAATCAGCCCAGAAAGCTGATCTGGCAGATGCCAGTGTACGTGTCTACTTACATACAGATTTTCTCTCTCATCAGAACCACAGTATAATCTTATCAATTTCACTGGGCACATCAGAGGAAGTGGGCAAAGAGCTGCCACTGAGCAGTGGCCTGCAAGGAGCTTGCTTGAAGGACAGTGTAGTGAGTGCTAACATCCCAGTGTTGAGGTAGAAATTACCATCTTTGTACCAACTCCTTTGTACTAGGTAGAATAACAGAAAAATGTTCTGATATCCCCACTTGAGGACCAGCAGTATTTCCATCAAGCACACTACTCATTCAAGACACCTGTGAAGCTGGAGGGGTGAAACTGAAGTATGTCCTTTCACTGTTATGGGTGAGCAGTTGGCTGATGTGTTGACCCAACATTATAAGTAATGGGGTTCCATAAGGCTGGTGACCATTCGCTAGCAGAGTTCTCCAGGGCTCCATTTTTGGGCCAGTTCTCTTTAGGGGTTGGACTCAATGATCCTTACTGGTCCCTTCCAATTTGGAATATTCTATGATTCTATGATTCCATGTATTTCCGAAATCTCAGGCTCAGGCACATAGCTGTCCGATGTGCCCAAGAACTTGCTGAAGCCCTGTTACCCCCAGACCTCCACGTGAAGTAGCTACTATGGGGTCAAGTGGCTGTGTTGAGCATGCAGCAGATGTTCAGGCCCTTGTGACTGGCACCCTCGAGGGCACCCCAGAGATGGCTCCAAGCCATCTTTGAGACAAGCAGTACAGCAGCCTGGCTCCAGTCTGACGAGCCAGCAAACGAGATCTTGCATTCCATCCTAATTAATACTGATTGCTGATCACTTAAACAGTGTTCTTAAGCGGTCCCAAATAGAAGTAATGTCTTAACTTCCTGTGACTTCTGCAGAAGCCTGTTTTTGGAGGGGCTAATATGAAAAGTTAGTGAATGTGCTGCCTAGCTTCAGAGCAAGTAGGAGTTAAACCCTGGAGAGGAAGCAATTCTTAAACTGCAGCAAAGATAATCATGATAATTTATCATCTGATAATCAAAGAGCACACACTTAATTTGTTCTCATTATCAATGTATTTCAAGCACAAGTACCTTAGTACAAGAAGCCTGCCTATGCACAGGCAACGCTTGAAGGGTAGAGGTAAAGAGCCCCATGAAAATGCAGTGAGACTACTTCTGTATGGGAAATGTGTTATGGTGCAGTGTAGAGTCCATCCCCGTGGCTTTCTTATCCCCCCTGCATGTGGAGAAGGATCTTTAGCACATAGGAACATATATGTTCTATATATATATAGTTGTTTTAAGCTTCTGACCTTCCTCTAGGACAGCAGCATCTTCTTGAAGAAATGACTGACAGTACATGAGAGCTGCAGGGATTTGCTTCATTAAGGAACCATCAAGAAGTAAAGCTAAATGTGGATGTTTTTAACCATGTCGAAACTCTGGCTTGCAGCATCTTGGGAGCTGAAGGTGTCTGCAGCGCACTGAGAGCAGGTTTTTACCTGCAAAGCCCAAGATATGGCTCAAAACTGAGTACAATATGCAGTCTCTAGAGCTGAAATTTACACCATTTCCCCTAGTTATTTAATATTTAATGTTACCTGAAGGCAGGTCTTTCTGTAAAGCACAGAAGAGCTAATATACTGGTGGATTGAAGTAGTCTTTTATAGCCCTCCTGGATTAGGAGTCTGAAAGGGACAGAGGCACCCTGCATAGACAGAGATCCAAAAGTGAAATCAGTTAAGTAAATGCTGTTGGTAGATTTTTCGCTGTGCTTTGCTCAATGGCTACAGGCAAAGTAAGCCATAGGGCTGGCTGCGCTGCCAAAATCTGCTTTTCCTGTAGTACCACAAATGCAGCTGCAGCTCTTGAGACTGGAAGACCTGGTGCTGAGAAGCTAACATGTGACATCTTGCTGTCACAGCTTACGCTGTTGTGTAGTGAGGCTGGCCTCACGTTCCATGGAAACAGCCTGGAAAACATGCTCTTTTGTATACGCTCCCCCCTCCAACTCTCACAATCGTGGTTGAGTTAGAAAACAAAGTCCCAGCCAAAATTCCTCAAGGGAATGGGACGCAGCCTCATCACGATGTGAGCCTCTGAGAACAAAATCTCCCTGTGAGAAGAAAGCAGCTTCTTAATACGGGAGGATTATGATGTTTTGCTGTGTTGGTGGTGATGTTTTGCTGGCATGTGAGATTGAGATTTTAGAACTTTCCGCTTGATTCAGCTGCACAAAAAGGACTTCCTGACCTCTCTTCTGAAACTGTAGAGTCACCTATAAGTTTGCAGCTGCTGGAAGATCAAAGTAACCTCGCTGATATTGGGTTAAACCGATGAATTACAGAAAGAACCATCTTAATTTTAGCAACTGCACTGATTGTTACTAGCAACTACTTCTTCAGCTTTTCATATCTTTCTGTAGTGCTGACAGGATGCACAAAAATCAGTAAAACCATATGTAGGCCAAAATGAGCAAGATCTATTTATTTCTAATTACTTACAAATTCTCAGCACCCCAGCCAGGGATCCAGGCTGTATTATGTTAAAAAGAAAACAAAAAAACAAAAACAAAAACAGACCAGACTCCAGTGTATTAACAATGCATTCTAATACATTTTTGAGTGACAAGAGTTTGGAATTAAAATTACTGTTGCCTGAGTAAGTGCCACAGGAAGTAGGAAGGAAATGTTTTTCTGAACTAAAGGTGTGATGATGCTTTATATTTGTCCAGTTGTAAAGAGAAGCAAAATATGGTTCCTAGATTCAATTCCTACCGTAACAGATTTGGTGTAAGGGCAGGTGTCCAATGATTTTGTGCCTCACATCTATAAGAAAAAGATACAATAATCTAATCTGTCCTCGGTTGAAAGGCACTGTATAGTGTAAATATACAAGTGTTATTAGTAGTAGTATCCCATGGATGAAACAGTTACTGTAGTCAATATAGGAAAACTTTGAAGAATCATTTTTAGGTCTGAATTTTGACCTAGATTAAAATGAATTGTTTTAAAACAATAAAGAGGTGCTGATAAATAAATTAAACTTTTAAAAATCCCCTACATTTCTATTTGTAAATCCTCTTGCTTCTTGCAGCATGATTGTTTGAGCTACCTAACCCGTGTCATTGTCAAGGCTCAGCTAGTTTTGTTTAGGATACAGTTTTTGCACATACAAGGAAAAAAGCTACAGAAGACATTTCTTTCAGATCCTTTTGGAAGGGAGCAGTAGGAAAGCAATGTCTGCTGTATGGAAAATGGCCAAAAACTGGGTGAGAAGCAGTCAGGAGTGGATTAAGACTATAACTGGGAGCAGATCCAAACCGACATTTCCCCATTCCCCATCCCCCTGCCAGCTGTTTTGTTGCACGAGCTGCTCTGATAGGAATCCCATGGTCACCTGCCCTCTGACTGTGGTCAGCAGAAGAGTGAGGAGAAGAGTCATCTTGCACTCAGGCAATTTTTCTGCGTGTGGCAACTGTGCTAGCAGCCACAGTCAGCTGGCTGATGGTGTGCTGGCAGCATCTTGCTGACTCTGTCATGCTCTGGCCCTCCCCAAATGTGGTACTCAGATGCAAAAAAGCCAGCCTTCATTCCCCCCTGGAAGGAGTGCTCTTGCTGAGCTTCTAGGAAGGTTTTTCACAAACACTGCAAAAGGAAGCTGGAGTCATTCTGCATGGTTCTTGAAAACTCTTGGACATGGCTCATGGAATGAGTGCCTAGAAAACAGGCTGGTCTTTTCATCACCTCTGGTTGCTTGCGTCTTTGGCTGGTAGCTTTTCCCTTCTAGAGCTTAAAACAGTGTCCACTTCAGCACATGTATCAGCACCATTTATCTGGACTGATTTGCACCAGGAAAGAGATGCATCTTGCATGAATTCTTCATTCAGACTGTGGACTGCCTGTCAGGAGCATGTGGATTGTGCCTGCATTACAACACTTTCTGCAGCTGATCCCATACAGGGGCAGCTCACAGAGGAAAGAGGGCTAAATCCTAAAGGCTGATTTGTCTGCAAGTAAACTCCAGATGATGCAGTAGAAACAGAAAGGAGGGGGTGTCCACAGTGGGTCAAATACTGATTTCAGTAACAGGAAGTGCAGCATGACTGACCTATGTTAAATGACTGGGGCTGTGCTTAAAGCATTATTCTGACATCAGTTACAACTCTGAGGACTTCAAGGAATTGGTCTGCATTGTTCAGTGACTTTTCTGTCTGTTCTTGGGGCAAGGGATCTTAGGTGTGTCTGAGTAATTTTGTGTAGGATTTTGCTAACCGGTATCTGAAAAGAAAAAGTTTGGCTATGAAGTGAGAAAGAATATGTTCTTCGTGTTAAATCTCACAGAGAATGGCTTTTCCATTCTCCTTTCACACTTAAATTGACTTCAGATTTTGTGGGTTTTTGCACCGGTGACTTCATCTGCCATCATTAATCAGTGAGCTATCTCAACCCAGCAAGCTAATTTAAAGTACTGCTTGTGCATTTGATCAGCAAATGCAAACCGTGTGTAATGTCAGCAGGTCAGAAAAGGTGATGGAACATGGGATTTTCACTTCAGTTCCAGAAAGGGCCATAGTTGCTTCCAGGAAGCTGAGCTTGGCACTGGGTGTGGGGACTTGAAAAGATTTATTTCACCATATAAGAGCTCAGCACTTGATCATTCTAATCAAGCATTTTCCAATCAATATGTTTCTTACAGGCTTTCCAAAGGCTGCATTAGAAAAGCAATTTTATTTATTTTATGACCCTGAAGCCCTAAGGGATTAGGGTGTGTCAACTTAGCAAGTCTCTGTACAGGCAGTGAGAAAAGAAGGGCTGGGCCATGGGGAGCAATGTTAGCAAGATCAGCATGGCAGAAATCTGTCCCTGTGCCTCATCAGGCTTGTTTCTTCGTGCACAGGGTTCGTAAAGCAGACACTGTGCACAAGGCATTGCCTCTGGTCCTGCTCCATCTCCTGTACCCTGTTCAGCAGGACAGCAGGAGACAGCTACTCCTTTTATTTCAGATTACTACTGAAAAAGCTGTTTCACACTCTGTTTCCGGAAGTATGGGAAGTTTCTTGTCATTCTGATTACAGGCAGTTCTATATCTTTTAAAAAGACATACAGAACCCACTGAGGTGTGTCTTCCTGCCCATCACATGACTTCTCTGTTCCATATCTGATCACTTTTTTCCTTAACAAGGCCTATAAAGGCGCATTTTCGTCTGCTGCCATCCGTTCCCCTTGGTTTGTACTCACTTCCCCAGTAATTCTCTTCAAGGATTAGCCATGAGTAAGCTTTCCATGCTTTTCTACCTTTCCTTATCTCTTGGCCTCCAAAATAGAGCCAGCTTCCTACTGTAGGATGAGGCAATCTCTGTGGGCCAGCACCACCAAATGTTTTCTGCTACCGCGCTGTGTCATCCACATGTCCTGGCTTAGGGACACTTATGAAGGCTGTCCACATGCATGGAAATAGCTGAGCACCATTCTGTAGCTCATTCCCCAACCCTGAGGAATTTGAGTCCTCAGCCTGCCTGTCTTTGCCTTACTTAATACAGGCAGCGCTAAGCGTCTGCAGAGCACCTGGTGGTGGGAGCCTGGCAGCGCTGGTACTGAAGGGAAGGGGACTTGTGGTGGAAGATCAAGCAGGGACAGCATGAAATTGCACTTTGGTGCCTAAATTGTGCTTGAACTTGAAACTTCCTGCGGCACTATCGGCTCTTGGCTGCTGAGTTCCCTGCTGCAGCCCATCCCAGGGAGCAGCAAGACTGGAGGAGGGGACCTCTAAAAGTCTCTTGGGCAGAGCCTGGGAGAAATATCTGAATCTAATTGTATGTCTTTCCTCCAGACCATGTTGCCTTTACATAGAAATGGAGAGAAAAACAGAACCTCATGCCCCCGTCTTGTTTTTCATGTAGCAGCATGTGTTACGCTTTATGGATAACATGGAATAATATATTTAATTAATAACAAAAAAGAGAGTTTCAGTTCCAAATGAATTAGTTGGTAGCAGACATGCAAGTCCTCTGAGCTTTCCCAGCATCATTTTTCTACTAAAGACTCAGGCACTGTCCTGCAGTTGGAGTCAGCCTGCCTGCTGCTGCCAGTGATGCTACATCTGTCCCTGAGTGTTTAGAGCCAGCTGCTGATATGCATGTTCTGGCCTCTGTTGTTTGCCCATCTGAGCTGAGTAGCTTTTGGCATGGGAGCAAGAACAATCTTCTCTGCCTCCAGGAAGCAGGGATAAGAGGGTGGAGGGGGTGGGGGGCTGTCTGAAACCGTTCTCACCTTATCCTGCCTGACAGCTAACCAGGCGTATGCACGGAGGGCTGAGGTGGAACAAAATTTACACAAAACTCACTGTGATCACTGTTTCCGTTGTGCGGGCTACAGTACAGCTGCGTCCTCATATCGAAACTAAAACATGACAGCAGCTCTCACTTACTGTACATCGCCCTGTGCATTGGATTCGTGTCGTCAGATTGTTCCAAAGTGAGTCAAGGTGAAAACAGCCCACAGTACGTTATGTATGCTTCACATCTTGCATGTATCTGCTGTATCTATTGGACATGCAACACACACTGTGAAATACATATCCTCTGTTCAAAAGGAAAGAAAGAGATATTAAACAAGGGTGCATCACAAGATTCGAGTTTGCCTCCATCTTACCTGAAGGGCTCCCTGTTAAAACGGGAGTGAAGTCTTTGGAGGCAATGATCTTGAACTCCTTTTCAACATACCAATGCATTCTGCTGTGTGCATGTATGCATGAGCACTTAAACACATGTAAAAAATTTTGCTACCTACTTGAAGTAGAAAATGTAGATTATTCCACCAACCCCTCTTCTTTGTGCTTGTTTTTGCTGTGTAAGAAGATAAAGGAACAGAGGGTGGATTTCTTCTGTGGTCCAGTCTGTACCCTGGAGTGTAAGAACTGATCACCCTCCCCATTTATAAGCTGGCAGGTGCAACAGGTACTAGAAGCAGGACTTCAGGTGAGAAATAAGCAACAGAAGCTTATAATTTGCTAAGACACCTGTGCTCCAGCCTGCAGCATTAGAAAGATGAGCATAAATTTAGCTTGCTTAGGGAAGTTTAGAAGTTTTTGTTGTTGTTTGTTTTTATGCAGAGAGAGAGATTGAGGGTGGTAGTTCTCTCTAGATTCCAGCCAGTAGAGCAGTGATGGAAATGGGAACAGTGTCAGGTCGGACTCTCAAGTCAAAATTCACCGTCCAAGATCTGTGGCTCCATCAGCATCTACTGCAAGCAGCAAAACCTGCCTGCTGCTCAGGCGGCACAGCACTGTCCTCGTTTTGTTACACAGCACTCATTTTTCTCACTTTATTCTGATTGGTAAATATCTTTGTTAGTTCAAGACAATGCTGCTAGCTTTCACAGAAAAGAAAACAGGAGAGATAAAAAGAGCCCATTTTCCTCCACAGTGGATATGACAATAAAAGATGGAGAGGGGAAAATAAAAAAAAAACAGTATCCAATAAAAGAAAATTTATATAAGCAGGATTAGTCTTTTCTTTCACTGAGAGTGCAGAAGAGCATTTTGAGGACCTACTGATACGGTACGCTGTGCTATAAAATCTGTTCAGCTGCAGAGCCAACCCTCTCATTCCCTTGTTTTCATAAACCCAACAGCTTCTTTTTAAGAAAGGGCAAAGAAGGTGGCATACAAGCTTAGCAAACACGGTACTGCACATGAAAGAATTATTTTTGAGCAGTGGTTTCTGAAGCACTTTCAGCAGCACTGTTCTGCACCCCCATGAAAGCTGTGACAGAACTGATTCAGCCTCACATAACAGGTGGGGGAATAGGCAACTACAGAGGGCTTTTGGGGAAATGAGCTTCCTGGGAAGATGACAGGGCAGGGAGAGAGGAAGATGAGAGCAGAGGCAGTCCACCTGGGCATAAGTGGTTCACGTGTTTTATAGCATTTTATATCTTCAAAACACAATGCAAGCATTGAATTAAGATATTACCCCATGGGTGGAGGGATCTGGCTTCTCCACCCACTCGTTTTAGTACTAGCCAAACTGAACAAGAAAGGCTGCATGCTGTTTGTCCTAGGTCATACTGCTTTTTGGCTTTTTTTCCTTTTCCTTGAAGTTTCTGTCTCTCCTTTTCAAAAGCTGATACCCAGCGGAAACCTGGTGGGCATGGTGAAGTTGTATCCCTTTGGAGTCACCAGCATGGCACACCTATGGCGCACCAGAAGCCCTGCTTCTGTAGCTTATTTGGCTGTTCTGGGTCTAGTGCTGATCAATAGAAGCACTTTATAGACATGATACTTCTATATTAATTTAACAGAAAGCAAAAATACACAGACAGCATATAGGAAATTATGATCAGTGTTTGTACAGGGAGTGATTTTTTATTGTGTTGTTATCAGTAAGGGTGCATGCAGAACACGTGTAGTTATCACTCAGCTTTGTCCTTGGCCTGATTTTCCTAGTAATGTTTTGTTTCTTGCCTGATCTTGTGAAGCACGCACCAAAACTCCAATTAAATTTCCACATTACAGTGTTCTTCTGGGCAACTTGCTGCTTGTATGGTGTGGCAGATGGGGAGGAAGGTGGGAACAGAAGCCAAATGTGAACATTTCAAGCTCTCCTCAGATGTTTTTTTAAACCTTTTTATATGTTATGGTCTGGCTCTCACTTAGTTCTCCATTGCCTAGCTGCAGTGTGCACCATGTCCAGCAGTAGCCTAGGGTTCACAGTGTGTTTTCTGCAGGAGTGACTCTGTGCTCAGCAAAAGGTGAACCTCACTCTGGCATTTTAGCTTACATTTTGCACGTCTCTGAGAAGATCTTCACCTGATTGCACTCTCTGCAAAAAGGAAGGACCTATAGAAAGCTCTGACCTCGGTAACTAGCGGCTAATTCAATAGGAGGAGAGAGTTCAAGTCCTTCATAAACTCTATTTCTTGTGTCTTTTTTCTTGTGCACAGTGCTACAGGGGTAGTTGAAGCCATTGGAGACTTACTGTTGCCATGCAGACGCCCCTTCCTTTGGTCAGCCCCAACCGTTCCTTGAGCTTGATCTCGGTTCTCACTCAGGATCAGATTCAGTTCTGTGTGCAGCTGTGGTCTGGGGCTTTCCAAAGCTGCTGCCTGGGAATCTGGTGTGGCAGCAGAATGCAATTCACTGCATGTGACCTCTTGCTGAAACAGAAAACAAGATTGCCTATCTGCAGAAGTAAAAAAAGCAAAACAAAACAGTACAAATCTCCTGGGTTTCTTTTCTGACTTGGTAAGACAAGGGTAATCAGATTTCATAGAATGGTATGCCAGGAAGGAAATTTCTTCCCATGTGCAGCATACAATCAGCCAGGTGCAAGATGAGGAAGGGAGGTTCATCTTCCTCTGAAGCATAAGGTATTAGCTCCTGCCAGAGGCTGTGTACTGGAGATCTGGTATGATCAGATATGGCAAATTTTACGTTCCTCTGCGCAGCGTGAAGCTTTCATTTCTACGCAACGATTGTAACAAGTCAAACAATGAGTCATCCCACAAGGGGGAAAAGGAAAGAAAGCTTTTATCTCCCAGCAGACTGGAGATAATCTGCTTACCTAGGTATAAACAACTCTTCACCATGCTGCCTTCTTTCCAGGGGAAGAAAGCTGTTTTAAATTCATCTGTAAAACAGATACTGAATTGTCACACCTCCCAGGCCTTTCTGCCCAGGCCCAGTAAAGATGGCTGGAGGGGGCATGCAGGGAGGGCACTCCTTGCTTCTGTGAGAGGTTGCACAGTGAGCATGGAGGGGGCCAACAGCTTCGTCTCCTGCCTGCTCTGCACCTCAGAAGGAACAACTGGGGAACAACTCCATCCCACAGTGGAAACCTGGAATGAAATAATGTCCTAGAAGGGATGTTGAGGCATCTTCTTTTCTGGGATGCCCAAAATAAACCAGGATATCTAAACTAATGAGGTATTGCACAGCCCAGTATTTAGCGTAATCCTGACATCTCTCTCCCACACCTTGCCTGGAGACTTTGCATGTTACTGCGAGGGGAGAAATGGAGATTCTGTGGTATTTGCCTATATTCACATGCCTTGTCTAATTTTATAATGCAGTCTTGGTCTCTTCCTGGTGCAGGTCTGCAGCCCATTTACTGGAGCAGGGATGATGTCGCACAGTGGCTCAGATGGGCGGAGAAGGAGTTTTCCCTGAGGCCAATCGAGAGCAACACTTTTGAGATGAATGGCAAGGCTCTGTTGCTCCTGACCAAAGAGGACTTTCGATACAGATCTCCTCATTCAGGTGAGGAATTCTTATGGAAGCTACAGTTGAAAGGAGAGAAGAAACTGCAAGAGGGTCTGCAGCAGACAAAGGAGGATACAGAATCATGTTTGTTAGGGTGGGCAGGGCAGTGCAGCAGAGAAGGGACAGAAACTCTTATACGAGGCAAAGACAGAAAAGACAAGAGGGAAGATTGTAGGTAAATTTGGGTGTAACTCCAAATCCAAAGATGCAACATGTCTCTTATTAAAACTCTTCACTGAACTCACAGAAAGCAGGGTTCTTTGGCAGCATTTCATGGCTTACAGCTCTTTTCCATAAAGGCTTATCTTTTTGCAGACCCAACTACAGCAGCAAGTTAATCAAGTGCCCGAACCTCTTAAGAAGCTGACATTAGCATTCTGTCTCACAGCTGGCTTGGCTGACATGCTGCTAAGAGTGACTGCAAAATTCATCCCTGGGGAACCTTTTCTCTTTTTTACAGCCCTCGTAGGTTTTACTTTACTTTACTTTTCTCTCATGTGCTTGAGGCTGGCCCAAGGTAGAACACAGATAGGTGTGAATCAGTTGGCCAATTGCTCAAATTATGTCTTCGTTTATTCACACACATGATTTAGAAATGCCTATGTTGTCTTCCTGTACTTAGATCCCCTGCAGTCTTTCTGCTATGGCTTTACAGTCAGAGTAAGCCTCTGCCCTCCTTTGTCGGGGATGTTTAACTAAATATGAGTTATTAGTTCTATACAAGAGTTATGAGCTTTTTTTTTATGACCATACATGTTAAATATAAGGTTTACTCAATCACGATAGATGATCAAAGTGTTTGGACTAAGTGGTCATGGAGCTGCTGTTACCAGGCTTGCAGCACAAGGCTCACTCAGTGCAGAAGTACAGCTGGTGCAGTTTGGCTCAGGCTGATAAACAAGGAATGGCATTAATTCTGCTTCTAGCTCCTTTGTGACTCCCTTGAATGCATCCAACCATCCTCCTGCAGAATCTGCCTCTCATACTATGGCTTATGCTTATTCTATACAAAGTTTTCAAAGCATGTACTTTAAACCAAGAATAATTTTTATAAAAGGAAATGCCAAACATCTATGTCTGTCACTAGTATAATACAGTAGTGAAAACTGATGCCTGGAAAGATCCTTTGTTTTATTTTGGTACTCATTTTGAATGATTTCATTGCAAAAATTAGCCCTGCTTTAAGGCAAAAGAAGTATTGAAAGTGGGCAAGGACTGTAAAGGACGACTCTGCGTAACTTATTTGTTATTCTCCTTATCATACCAGTGCCCTGCTGCCTACCAGTTATTTCTCTACTCTTCCCTTTGTGTGTTGTGAGGGCACTTGAAATGAGTAGGATTAAAATGTTTGTTGGCTGGAGATAGAGTGTTCTCAGAGAAGAGCCTCTGGCTTGCAAATCCACAATGTGCAGAAGGTTAAACTCTTGTTTACCTAAATGGTTAGAATGGCCCCTTCCCAGCTCTTTCTCTCCTCTTTCTTTCCAGGTATTATTCCTCACTGATAATAAACATTTTAGAGGATATCTCAGTCAGCCTCTGTAAATGTAAATGACTATAGGTAAAGTATGCCTCAACGTTTCCCAGAAATAAACTACACGTGAAACGTAAGAACTGTGAAATAATATTTGCTACAGAGTTTAAGTTTTTCTAAGAGTGTAGGTATATAAAGGCTCTGTCCTTTCCATTCCTGGTAAAACCAGTAGAATAGCATCCACTCCTCCCAGTGATTGTACCAATAAAATGGGTACACAGCCACCTGCTATACACCGATTTAGCACTGGACCGGGAAGAGGGCAAAGGAGAGAGAGAGAGAGAGAGAGAAGAGACTTGTGTTTTTGTAACTAATACAATTGTGTCTTTGTGATGCAGAAGTGTAAATATGTTGTTAGGTGAAAAAAGAAAAATTTATTGCTTGGAGTGTTACAGTACTAGTTATGATTATGCCGCTGTTGCATTCAAAAATGTGAATTATGAGGTAAAATCACTTTTTAGACTTTCATGTACTAAACATGGAAAAGGTAACTGAGTTCTTCAGGCTTTGTTTTTAATTAGATTTTCAGGTGTTGCAGTCACTTCGTAAAAATGCCCTGAAGTCACTACGGAGACAGTGAAAGCAGCTGAGATTCTAAAAACAAAGGAAGCTGAACTGTGGGAAGCAGGATAGCTTTAACTATTTCATACTAAGACAATAAACTTCACTGCAAGTACAACATTGGCACGTTATAGAAACAGCAGCTGAATGGCACACGGCTTTCAATCTCATAAGAACATCTACTAACCCCACACATGCTTGAGAAAACTCTCCAGGAAAATCCAAGGTTTCCTAGTTGAAACTCTGTTAAGTACCTTTTCACATAATATGCTGCTGCTGTAGCTTGTTCCTCTGTATTATGAGGTAAGACACACAGAAGAGAGGAAATAAAATTATAAGCTGGGAGACTTTGTGCCCTATATTGTACCTTTTTACTTTGAAATGTTTAGCAAGTTACATCACACAAAACATATAAGTATGTAAATATTTAATGCAGATTTTGGAGGGAAGGCATCAGTACAAGATGGAATACATAAGAAGATACAAAATAAGCAGTTAATATTGATCTGCAGTGGTCACTGAAGTGACATGTTCCACTAAGGAGGGATATAACAATTCTGGTAACATGGACTGGGAGGAAAAAGTGAAGTACAGGCTGCTTGCCACCCCAAAAAGAAACAAGCCTTGGATTGAGTCATGCAAAAACATGATCACATGGTGCAGTACAATTCTGCAGACATTTCTGTAAAATAACAATCCAACAGCAACTAACAGACTATATTTACCCATACAGATCACCAAGTCTACTGCATTAAGTTCCTTAGTATGCATCGTGTCCCTCTTCTAATACTGCCTGTTGCAGTGAGCTCTCTACAGATCCTAGTGTCTAGAAATAACTGGCTTTGCGATCCTATTTGGGCTTTCCTGAAGTCCGTCTCAGGACGCCAGAAGTTCCTGTGGCAGCTGTGGCACTCAACAATCTCCAGAAGTTGTCACCACAGCAGGGGTTACATCTCTTCATTCTTTGCAGGTCTTTGAGCTTACCCCAAAGTAGCTTCTCAGAGTGAGAGTTCTTCCTCCTATTGTATTTCCTAGATTGGAGTATCACAGTAGCATACTGCCTTTGCCCTTGGGGCACTGGTGCTGCATGGAGAGGCTTGGCAAGATCTTCCTCCTTGCCCCATAAAGCCTGAATTGTTCATTAATTAAGGAATAGCACCTTGTTTGCTCTCAGCAACTCAGTGCATAATCACATACTGTGCATTTAAGAATTTTCTGTCCTGAGGTGTCTCTCTAAAAAGACTAAAGCTGTGATGAGAGAAGGTGGAACACTTGAAATATTGCTTACAAAGGGTGTGAACTCTTGAATGGGCACTTCTGTAGCCTGGAAAAACTGTATCAGGGTAGTAACAGCCACTTCTTTTCAATCTCCCATTTTTCCAGAGGTGCGACATGCTGCTTTTCTTTTTCTTTTTTTCCTTCTTTCAGAAAAGAACCTTGCAAAACAGTGAAATGCAAAGTTTTACAACAGACCTGTTTGGATATGAAAATAGCAACCAGGAACATGAATTAATGCATCAGATGGCTAAATGAGTCCTACTGTTTGTCTTTCAGGTGATGTTCTGTATGAACTCCTTCAGCATATCCTGAAGCAAAGGAAATCTCGTGTGCTATTCTCACCTTTCTTCCATCCTGGGAACTCTATCCATGCTCAGTCAGAGGTTTTATTACATCAGAACCATGATGAAGGTAACTGTCTTGTTCTTATAGGAACTATTATTATAAAATGGTGATTGGGTGACTGGAATAAGGCTGTATGGAATGTTGTCATTTTCTGGCTCCAAAGTTACTTAAATAAAGTTGCTGTTTGCCATTTGTCTCTGTAGCTGTTAACAGTGAGTTGGTCTAAGGAGCTGACTGTCTGTTCTCCATATATTTTCTATTGCTTTGTCCTACTTCCAAAGCTGCCTTAAAAGGTATAACAGATGTAGAATTAAAAAAAAAAAAAGTCAGAAAGTTTTATTGACCACATTGATTTGTTTTTCCTCACTATCAGTTGGGTAGACAAAGGTGCTTCATGGACTTTGAGTGTCCTGGAGATGCAGCTTGATGCAGTTGTTTGCAGAGCTGGAGAAAAGGCAATGTTAGAAAGGAATATTTAGCACAAAGTCACTTCAAATGACAGTGTCGTCACATTGTACTAAAGTCCCTGGCATTGAGCCCATCTTGTTGCTCAGCTCTTGAACTGGTTAAGCAACTCATTTTGAGAAAAGGTTTTTTTGCAGTTTTCTCCCATTTTTACCATCAGTAGCAGTATTTGCTTAGGTTATTAGTTACCCTCCTAGTAGTGTCCTTACACACCATGACTGTTACAGGTGGCGAAGAAAGAATAGATATATGCTTGTGGCATTGCAGATTTGGACTTCTCTTTATTCAGATATTCTCTTTATGCAGATCAGAATGTTTCCTTCCAATGAAAAGATACAAAGCCTAAGATTTTTAAGAGATCCCTTCTATGAAAGCATCAAATATACTTCTGTTGTTGATTTTTCAATAGAAAAAAAATATAGGAAAAAGTAGTGTTACAGAATTGGATTACGATTTCACTCAAGTTTGCATTTAACATTTAGATTCTTCAGCTTGATCACAATGCAGACGATCTGTTTTTTTTCTCCACAGATAGCTTTGTCCAGAGGCCTTCAAGACCATCCACAGAAGCAGTCCACCACAGCACCCCAACCATTGAACTGTTGCATCGTTCTAGATCACCCGTCACCAACAACCACCGTCCGTCACCAGATTCCGATCAGCGGCCACTGAAGTCCCCTATGGACAACACTGTCCGTCACCTTTCCCCAGCTGACAGGGTGCCAGGGGCCAGGTATCATCAAGAGAACAACCACCAGGAGCCCTATCCTCTCTCAGTGTCCCCGATAGAAAACAACCACTGCCCACCTCCTCCTGAGGTTCTTCAGAAGCCTTCCAGCCCTCGCCAGGAGAACACCAGGGTCATCCAGCTGATGCCCAGTCCTATCATGCATCCTTTGATACTGAACCCCAGGCACTCTGATTTCAAGCCACTGAGGTTGTCTGAGGATGGGCTGCACAGGGAGGTAAAGCCAATCAACCTGTCCCACCGAGAAGAGTTAGCTTATATGAACCACATCATGGTGTCTGTATCCCCTCCTGAGGACCATGCAATGCCAATTGGAAGAATAGCAGGTAAGTGACCTTCTCCAGGCTGTGCCAGGAAATCTTTGAAATCTTTCATGTATAACTTACCATTACATGTGTTAGTAGCTCCTCATTTCTTTTTGCCACACGGTGACCTCAGCAATTATTGGCATTCTGCAAGTTTCACCACATCTATAGTTTAGGCAGGTAAGTATGATTATAACAGTTTCATGACGGGTAAGCAAAGATGCAGTGACATGCTTGTGACCACAGAATGCGTAATTAGTACTGAAAACGTGTAAGTCCTGACATTTGCTGCCTCTCTACCCACTAGCAATTCATTTGTTTCCCAAGATACTTATCTCCAAAGCCTTCTCCTGCAAAGAGATAATTTTCCAAGAATTGCATTCCCTTTAGTTATGAGTTCTAGGCAGACGCCTTCTGTCGGTTGTATTTGAGACAATGCAGTCAAACTTGTTATTGCAGAGACAGTGGGACTAATGAAATCTCACCTCAGAGTCCTGCTTTGTAGGCTTTCCTGTCTTCTTATGCTAGGATTGTCCCTTTTTACAGAAACAAGGTTGCCTTTGTCCCACACAAACCACAGTCATTGTCTCACTTTTGTTATCGTAAATAACTGACATCATAACAGCTGAATCAGGAAGCTGAGGTTACAGAAAATGTTTTTTGTACTTGAAAGGGAACTGTAAATAGATAGGGAGAGTGGGAAGGGGAATCGAACCACTTCAGAAATGTGCTGAATGCCCCACTAACTAGTATGTCTTGAGGGGTGTAAATGCACACCATACACAACACACCCAAAAACATTCCATACATTTACATCAGCAGCAAACTAATACGATACTCAGCTCCTGTGGGCTGTTATGCATGTCTACGTGGGTACATTTTAAAACACCTTGTTCGTTTCAGTCCTTTATGCGCCTTTAACTTGTTACAGATGATGTGCTGCCTCAACTTTAATGAGGAAGATTTTGTTTTGAGACTTATCGCTCTGTATTCAAAAGTTACATACCTCACCAGCTAGTCACAGTCAAGCGCAAAAAGGGCTGTGATCCTTTCGTGTAATGGAGACATGAGCTATGAAAATTAATCTTTTGGAATTTTAGGCTGGCTGACATTTGTCTCTCTTCTTTTGACTTTTATTGCCCACTAATCTCAGCAAATTAAAATTTATAGCTAATTTTGTGGCAGAGAGGACTCTGTTCTGATTGCATCTCTGGAGTTTTCCTTCCCTTAAGTAGTGTTGGATAATCAGGGGAGTTGTTAATTTTTTTTTAGAATAAAACTTTCTCCAAGAATGGAAAGAATATCAGAAAAAAATGTGGTTTTGTTCTTTTTTCAGCTTTCAAATTTAAACCAAGGGGTCTTCTTACATAATTAGGAATCTTTGGTTTCTATATGCACTGGATCCACTAGCACAAGTTAGTGTTATTCTGATTGAGTCCTCATGGCTTCTGAACTGTAGCTGGACCCTGTGGGGGGGTTCACAGCCTATTTAAAAGCAGCCAAATGTGAATCAGTGAAAAAAATGTAAACAGGCTGTATTTCATACCTGAAGTCAACTTTGTGCTTCTGAATTCAATGGCAGCATAGCTAGGTCCAGTAGTAAGAAAACACATATCTTTCTACTTGCTTCCCTCCCCATCTCATAGCCTTCAATTTAGAGATCTTGACATTATATGTTTTGGTTGTATAAGCATTTCTTCTGTGTGTCCGTATAAATCTTTTTAGATGTTAGTGTCCTTATCTTCACTAATGCTGCTATAGTTAACATGGAAGCTTTTGACCAGCCGTGCCTCATTGCTTTGATTTAAGAGAATCCATAAGAATTACAACACATGGTTCTTAACACTGCAAATATACATCAGTACAGATGTATTGTTGAGAATAGCTTTTTAGAGATTACTGGCATTATTGGTATTATTTCCATTTTATGGATGAGAAATTCTGATGGGTAGAGTAATGCGAAAATTTACCAGTAATTCAGACACAGAGCTAAGTATTTAAGTTTACATGGGTGAGAAGAGAGCCTTGGCTTTCTGTTAACTATTTGCATGCAAGTGATTTTCACGGAAAGCAGTGATGAAGAGCAGCTACTAGGGAAGCCTCATGTGCTGCTGACTAAAACACTGAGCTCAAAAACATGTTCTATACCCAAATCAGATATTTTAAATTGTAAAACAAATTCTTCCTTGACTCAAGATACCTCACAGACTAATAAACCTGTTAACTTGGAGATAAAGTCTATTTTTAAATGCAGTGTGCAATTATTTCATGCTGAGAAAGAAAGCGATCTTTTCACCTCATGCTGTCCATTGTGCTCTGTTTTCAGAAAGTCAGTCACTAAAGCTGTGGACTTCCTGACAAAAGGAAAAAAAAAGAGGCTCTGGCTGTCAGACAAAATAATGAGCTTTACATACCAGTAAATAAACCTTACCTTTTCATGTAATATCGTTTCTTAAGATATTAACTTCACTGGTAACTCAGTTTTACAGCAAAGAGTTTAAAACTGAAGGCCTTGCTTTCATTTACTCTAAGGCCATTTCACCCTTCTTTGCAGTTAAGAGGCATAAAGTATCTTTACGTTACTCGGTAAGGTCCCATTTATTATTAATCAGTGGCTTGAGTTGATTTTAAAAACCCATGCTTAGCCATCTTAATACCATATGTGTGAGTCTTCAGTGTAACTTAGTCTGAGCTAGAAGTCATTAGACTTGGATGATCCAAAGGTGGGCCTGTATCCCTGCAAATATTCCTGGCAAGATTTAAGCTACCTAACTCAGGCATCAGTAGTCATCTATAGCTATGACATCATTTAAAAATAAAGTCATTTAAAAAGGGAGTTTAATAAAGCAGTGCAACAGACTATTTTCCCTTTGGAACTGCAAATTCAAAGCAGTGACAGTGTTTGTTGGTAGACAGCCTCTGACTTGAACTCTTGCAAGCAGACGCTCCATCTGGCTGACTGAAAAACCAGCCCTTCTAGGTTCACCCAGATTGTCTCAAAGCATTCCACCCTGTGGAAATAGAAAGACACATCTCTGTTTTTTTAAACACGGTTGTAGTTTTAATCAAGGAATTAGCTGTTCTTCTAAATGTGATTGAAATTAGCTGTTCTTCTAAATGTGCTTGAAATTAGCTGTTCTTCTGAATGGAAATTCCACTCTCTATGCACCTCTGACTAGAAGGGTTTTGTTATCAAGCATTTTAGGACTTTGGTATCTCATAAGGGTACTTTCCCAAGGTACAAGGACAGATGAGGGTTCCTGTGTTGGCAGATTTTCTGGAAGCATCAGGGCTGAGACATGCACAGCACTAGTGGTAGAACCACTGCCACCAGAAACTGTCTTTGCAGCCATGCTGAGGTTCTGCCCCCATTGCTTCCACAAGTGCTCTGCTGTTGACTTCTACCACAGCTGGCTGTCAACATACAACTATGTTTAGGTGTCAAAACTATATTTTTTAAGATAGCAAGATACACTTGAGCTTGCTAGAAGGAAGGAAAATGGGCACTTGACATAGCAGATCTAACCAGAAACCTGTTAGTTGCCTAAAGGGAGATAGGGGAATCCCAGCAAGAGGCAATTAAGGGATTATCCAGTTACGATAGGTTGGGTTTCACCCTTATTTTTATCACCTAGAAGTTAACTTAGAAATGTGAGAATGTAATGACGTGTTGCAAAATACCTTGCTTTTAATTCAGTCACTTAAAACTCACTGGGACAATTCTGAGCTTTTTATTTTGTGAGAGGAAATACTTTGCTGAACAGATTTCTGAGATTCTGAGATTTCCAGTTCTCCAGTGGTTTTCTTTACTAGTTTTCTGGGACAGAAAAGTTTGTCCATGAATCCAGGCAACCTGTGGCAATAAAACTTGGGTATTACACACTGTGCTACCCTTTGTTGTGGCATTGCCATTTGTCCAGTACAGAACATAACCAAATGACTATGCAGATAGGAAGGATGAGGTGCCAGAGAATTGACTGTGGATGCAACTCAACTCCTCCCAGGTGTTCCAGATACTGTTGGAGTTGGAAACCAAGGAACACCATGAATCTGTAGGTCACCCTGTGCATGCCTTAGGCAGACCTTTCCATCTCGTACAAGTAGCTTGGTAGGACAAGCATAACTTTAGATCCCCACTTTACATATTGCTTTTGATTCTGCTCTGCCCTTAGGAGGGAAAAGAATTTAAAGGTAGGTAAGTCTCTTGTGCCTGCTTTTGTCTATTAGCATGCTATTCTTATCAGTTGAGTTACCTTAGCAACGAGGCTGTATTTAGCTTTGTAAGCTGCCAGATTTGTTTATTCCCCATCAGTAGTATAAGGAAAAGCCAAGTAATGTTTAAACAGTTCAGAGGCACATTATCTGCTACTGTATTGGTTTGGCCCATAAAACAATCGACTGCTACAGGAAGAAAAACAAGCTACATTCTTGCCCTGCTGAAATCATGAAAAAGATCCATCTCCAACTCAGCTTCTGACTTGGGATTTCCGCCACATCCCTCAGTGTGCCAAAAGTCCAGAGAGTGCAGGAGCATAGCCTTGAACCCAACAGATTTGTGTACCTGACATCTCTGCATAAGTAGTCAAAGCTGAAAATGTTGAGAACACATCAGTCATAAATGACTCACGTTGTACTAAAGTCTACAAAGTCTACAGTACTTAAGATGTGTGGCTCTGACCACCGGAAGGTCTTTCTCTTCAAAGCCCTGTAAATACAGTAGTTTTGCAGAGGCGCCTGGAGAGAGGTTGGAAGGGGAACAGAATCAGGGATTCTCCTCTCCCTTTATTTGAAAAATTTAATCACTTCCCAAAAATCTGTGTAGAAGAGGAAAAGACTGGAGGAGTTAACTTAGTGAATCTTTCCCAGAGTGCTTAAAAAATCAGTTAATCAAAGCTTATTTATTTATTTATTTATTTATTTTTACTTTAGAGTTGAGCTGGAAAGCTTCTTTTAAAGGAGATTAAGAAAAAATTCAGCTGATTGAGTTATTAGATTCGTAACACTAGACATTTAGAGCTTATACATTGGAAATCACTGTACTTCAAAACACTGCATCATGGCCATTCTTCCTCAACTTATCCATTAGGATTTGGTGTCCCAGCATTCATGTTTACTCCATGTTTGTCAGTGTGACATTCACAATCATGACAAGTTGTAGGATGATGCCTTTTTTTTTTTTTTTTTAACAAGTAATTTACCAAAATCACTTGTATAAATGCAGTTATACAACATCAGTTTATTTTCCTTCCTGTACAAAAATGATTCTACAGGCATGGTTACTATAGAACGACCCATGGTGGGTAGTGGGGAAGAAGAGTTGGAAAGGAGACAAAAAACAGTTGTACCTGTTTAATAATGGAGGTAAAATCCTACAACTAAGCACAACTTATGAGTTCAAAGTTTTGCAGCAACTAATACTGTTAGCCCTCACACAAGGGGTTCAGTTTCCTATTTCCTTTGCTATATGGTAGTGTCTATGTGCTCTGCTATGCTGAAACCCCTAATGTTTACTGTCCAAATAGAGAAGGTAAATATAAAAAAAGCAAGGGCACACAAAAGTGAACGGTGTTTGCAAGAGTTCCAGCACTGATCAGAAGCAGTGTAGAGGAGAAAGCTATACCGTATGGCAAAATAAAATCTATCAGTAGACAGTATCTGACCAGTCCCCCACTCAGAATCAGAAGTTAAGTGTATTTCCAGATTCTAGTTACATGTAGCACCTTCTGTTATGCTACAGTGTCTCACATTTGCAGATTCCACTTTGTTTGAAAAATAACCAGTTTAAAAACTGAAACAACTCAGACCCTGCACTACTATTCGATCTGATACTCCTGGTTTTATTCTTCACTACACTTATCATAACAGCAATCTGAGCTATCCATAAACCAGGTAGAGGCCAGATATATAACTTAATGAACTTCCTGCTCCTGCTTTTACCTGTTGCAGCTTTTAAAGCCAGTCATAGCTTTGTTGTAATAGCTGCTTGTGCACCAGTGTTGCTGTTGCATCCTCCAAATAAAAGCAGAACCTACCCAACTCTCTGCACTGCACTGGGGCAGTGGCTTGCATTCTTGTATTCAGTTCAGTCTTTCTGATCTTTCCTGGGGGTATGGATTGCCTACATGTATAAGTCATTGAGCACAAGTGTTAGTGTTAAAGGCTTGAACCCAGTTCCCTCTTATTGTCATTCTGTCGTTGGTAAGTGACTTTATTCCAGAGTGACAACACTGCTTTAGAAGTAGAAAACTTCTAGAAGAAAGTCCACTTATTGTGGACAGAGTCCTACTGTAGCACTCAGTACTGGAAAGAACCTACACTATTTGGGTTTTCTGAGTCTTTCAGCCCTCCAGACAGTGAATAAGCATCACTGTTTGATTTGTTACTGTTCCCAATTTCTGGATCTGCATTGTTAGTTTTACCGTGAGGAATTCTTACCTAAACTGAAAGTGTTTGCTTTGTCCACATTTGCAGAGAATGAGGGCTGACAAACCAAACGTGGCTTTTGTCATGTGCTTCCTTAGAGGTATTCTGCTTTCTTTAAGAAAGCACGTATCATTACTAATGCTGTAGAAGCCTACTGTATATGTGCCTGAGAAAGCAAAGGCTATCTTCAGCCATCACAAGACATGATCCCAGTAGGGTTTGACAGCATCATAACAGACCTGGTGGGCTCTTGTGAAGCACTGCCTTTACCTGGGGGCAGCTAGGGCAAAACCCACTTCCTGTCTTAGAAGCTGAGCAGTTACAAGTTACAGCCTGGCAAACTACAGCAAACCAAAACAGTGTTTCATTTCAGCATGAAGAGTTGTAAGCGCTGGGATTTGAGTGCTTGATTTCCAGGTAGCCTTTGCATAGGACAGCAAGTGTGAAACTTGGAAGAATCAGGGATTTTTGGTATAGGTATGTCCTGTCACTACCAATTGGATATGACAATTATAATGCCACTGGCTTTGTTTAATCTCTTGTTTAATCCTTGCAGCCATGTACAGTGTTATATTTACAGTATGCACCACATCAATTTCAAGCCTCTTGTGAAGAGCCAGACTACTACAAAGAGACTGAAGTGTGGATGAGAATCAAGCTCAGAGTTCCTTTCCAGAGGAGGAATTTTCATGATAACCTTGAGAGCCATCTTAACATGGCATTAACAATTAATTTCAATATGGAAATGTGCCTTCCCTGCCAATATAACTAGTGTCACTCAAGCAGTAGCAGAATGACAACAGCTTGGATAGGTAGTTTCAGATTTTCTGTGAAGTGTCTTACTTTACAGATGCCGTCATTCTGCATAGGTACAGGAGCAGAAATTGCAGCCAGGGTATGTTCTTGTCTTTATATAAGGTCTGACTGACAAAGCTATAGGAAAACTCAGTCATCTAGCCTTCATCCCTTCTCATTACTGTTCTGCAGCGTCTAACGTGTTGTGGCTAGATGGATGTGATAGGTGAGTTCAGAGTACCCTCAGCAGCCACTGAGGTTGGCAGGATGTTGAACACCTCAAGTTCATAGTCTTTTTTACAAGAATGTGAGCCTTATTTTCCCTGTACATTGCACACTTTTTTCAGGTTGAAATTGTGGCAGTAATTCAGATTTTCTTTTACAAAGGAAACCTGCATTAGTTTGAACACTTAGTTAAATCGGAACAATAGACCTTAGTGTTGACACTATATTGTACTCTCTTTGGAGACAGGCTTACTTAAGTCTTATTTTAATACTGATTGGTTAGAAATTGTACACAAAGGTTTGCACTATTTTATAAGATTTAAGATGCAGGGAAGTTCTCTGCAGGATGCTGTTTTCCCTCTCTGTTGAGGGAAGGGTTTGGCTTTGTCTAAATGTGGAGATGTAACCCTGTTTCATTTTTCTGTCAGACCCATCAGAAGGGGCAAGTTTACAACTTATAAAGAAGTCCTTTCAGCAGAAAATTCCTGAAGCCATAGCCTCCAGCTACGCTCACACAGAAGAAAGATCTCTGGCTTTTGGGTGGAGCACAGAAGTGAGGTTTTTGGACAGTGGTCTCCAGCTAAATATGATTTTCCACTGTTAGAAAGAAAACAGAACAGCTCAAATACTTCACAAGTTAAAGATCACTTGAGCTTGTGACAGAGGGTACTGGAGCTTCACATTGTGAGGTCAAAAATTACTACCCTGGTTGAGTACCATAGAAAAGTCACTTCCACTTTTGCCTGCTTATATGAAGTAGGATTCAGAAGAAAAATGTTCATCCTTAATCTTTAATTCTCCTTATTAAAGTGTTTGGTCAATTCTTTGGTGTCAGACAGGGTTTGAGGTGTTTGTAGAATCTCAGTTAACAGGAGAACAAGCAGAGGTTGAATTTCTTCCCCTTTTTCATGTTGTTGCCCTTCATAAGCAATTAAGGTGAGGAAAAGCCATGGGAGGATCAGGAGCAGATTTTGTTATCAGAATAAATGGAAGAGTGAACCCCACCATTGTGGTGGAGCAGGTAAAAAGAACACTTGAAACTTAGTACTGAAAATACATCTGTTTGGTGGGGGATGGAACAGAAGAATAGAACAGGGGAAAAATCACCTTTTTTAATAACATAGTCTTTATCTTCCAAGATCCTCATCTGTCAAAATGTCCTTTCTCAGTCTCTGACCTCTCCATATTCATTATATATCCTTTGGAATCTGAGAGCTCCTTTCTTCAACCACATGAGGAATATGAACCTTTTGGAGCTTCCTCTTTTTCATACATTTTTATTGCCAAAGACAGAGCTTGGCCCTGTCTTGCCCTGTTATTTCTACAACTGTTAACAGCATGACAATCTCAGGTTTCTGCTCTGCTTCTGCCTGATCAGCATTTGGGTATAAGACAGAAGCAACATACAACCATTGCACTGTGTGATCTGGCAACCTATTTCTCCAGCCCCAGCTTGAATTTACAAAGCTGAACGAACATTTGTCTGTTAAAAGGTTTCTCCGCATAGAAACATCGACTTTACTGCACCAGCTTACCATCCTTCTAGCAGCAGCCAACATTAATGGAAAGAAGACACTTTCTCCCTTAGTAACCTGAACTCAGATTACCATATAGTGTTAATGCTTAGCACCCCACAGTCCTCAGAACCATTTAACCCCTTATTTGTGAGATTTGTTTACTTCCTTTTTTTTGACTTCTAAAATAAGTTTGTGATGTTCTTAGATATTGAGACTGTATTGTTCATAACTGTATCAGCACAACAGTAACCTTACTGTAGCATTTCTTTCTTTCTGCTTGTACTGTCTTTCACCACCAAAAAAAACAAAAAACAAACAAACAAAAAAAAACAACAAAAAAACACCTTTCAGAAGATACACAGTAGGTTATTTGATATGATCCAGCCATATGCCTTCCCTGTCCTTACCACAAGCTTTAATTTTCATCCCTCTCTATTTGTGTGGTAAAGGAAAGCTGATAAAGTCATTGTCACTGTACTCCTGAAATGAATTATAATATCAGCCAACCTGGTGAGCATCATGTACCACTTTGATAGCCTGAAGGTCCATCTGGCTTATGCAGAAAGCTCTGACTGTTGCAGAGTTGAGGATATAGTTAAAATGCAGCTTAACTCTATGGCAAGCCTGAAACAAGACAGGAGTCAGGGCTTCTGTGGCTCCCAGGCTGGATGTGGCTCTGGACAGCCTGGTCTAGTGGTTGGCAACCCTGCGCATGGCAGGGGGTTGAAATTAAATGATCATTATGGTCATTTTCAACCCAGGACATTCTATGATTGTATGACTCAGGAGTTCTCTCCCCAACTTTATTTTTTTCATACAAGTGAACAGTCATTAACTTTAATGATTTCTTGCTTCTGGCTACAGTCTAAACACATCCAGATGCTCCAAAGTAATGCCCTCTTCTCAAACAAGGGGAATGATCACAGACTGTAGATCTGCAGGCACCTTCTGGGGGGGCCTCTCCCTCTTTCTTCTCCACCTTGTCGACTCTGCCAGTGTAGTCTTGCCTCCTTCTTTTGTGCTGGCAGTAGCATTCACCAGATCTTCCTGCAAGCAGATTCAGCTCTCAGATAGCAGAAAGCAGGCCAGTGTTTTTTGCAGGGTTTGTTTTCTCCTGTTTGAATGAATTAAGTCAAAGCATACGGAAATCTAACAAAATAAGAGCCAGCATGAGGTAGGCAGCAGGAGGAAGGGAAAAAAAAAATGGAAGGGAGATGAGACTTTTTCCTCCTAGCAGCTATGGCCCACTGAAATTTACCAGTTCACAGATTTGATACCGTAAGTATAACCATGTTAGCTATCTTAACTGCACTTCAGGTGTGCTTATAGAAACCAGAATAAGAGGATTAATTCTGGATACGCTCTGTCCATTAGTCTTAGTTGTGAACAGCTGTTCATGTGATGTTTGCTTCTCTGTGAATAAACACAGTTGAAGTACATACCACCTTGTAAAAAATGGGGCTTGAGCTTGGGAAAAGTTTTCAGCTAATAGAAATCACAGAACCATTTAAGTCAAATAATAATCATATGCTGGAGAAATTTTAGGCTAACTTACTCAGCAAGGAGTAGAACATCAGCTGATGTCAGAGGGAGTATGATTATTTTGGCACAATCTCTTTCTCTTAAAGCTATGTTTGTTTCCAAGTCAGTCAATAGCCATATTTAATGCATTTTATATAATGATCTCCAGGGAAAACTGTGGATGGGTCTTGTAGAATGTTTCTGTGTTTAAGAGGCTTTGGTAGTTGATATGTGAAGAGAGGTAGCTCTACTTCTTTGTCATGGGCCTCACAAACAACAAAGGTCTTAGATGCAGTGTATATTTTAGGGAATATTGCATTGCAGATGAATGTGATATTCTGAATGAAAAAGGTCGTTAGCATACGCATGCTTATATTGTTAGCAGTATTGTTTAGTCTAAGAGGGTGCAGATTTAAGAATTATCTCACCACTGCAATATCAAGACTGCCAGCTGTGTGTCTGTCTTGGAAAACTGGTACCACAGAAGTCATTTCTTAATGATTGGACAAGTATCAAAATGTTACGAACCTAAAATCAATAATGTTGAATGTACACATCATGATGATATGGTATTTTAAGTCTAAGGAGTATGTATATTGCCATCATGTAGCCATTAGGGATTATTTATATGCCAAAGTTCCCTTAGGCGTGTATTCAGAAGACTGTGCCCATAGACTTAAAGTAAATTTGAAAAGAAGAATTTGTAATCCATGATTTCAGTTGCACAGTGACTACTGACTGTCATAAGGGATTCTTAACAATACTGTGTCTACTCTTTTTTGTAACATTGCTGAAAGGAGTGCTATAAATGTGGGCAGTAAACAGCTTCTCAGCCAGAAGAGCTGAGAAACTGGAAAGGAGAAACTGAGTTTTATTATGCCAAGGAGGAGTGGCTGAGTCTTGGATGCTTGTGCCTCATGGAAGAGAGTCTTAAAACTGGAGTGAGGAGGCACGCTTGCTGCTATCCAAGAGATTTTGTCTCATTCCTCAAGCCCCAAAAACTCCTTGTCTCTTCTTACTCACTCTCTTCAGAGCTCTGCCACCACTTTGTTTTCCTGTGTCTCCCATTAGCCCTGGTAGCCAAGCAGCAGCCAGCGTCTGGATGGGCTGACAGCCCTCAGGCTTTCCTGCTTCTCAGCTGAGCTTAGGGCTTTACAACACATGGCTGTTACTAGCCTAAGTGCCTCTTGCACAAGTAGGGCAGTCTTTATGGAGGATGTTTTAAGAACCAACTAACTACAACTTTTATCTTCATTGTGCATAAGTATAAAAATCCCCCTAGAAGCATTAACCACAGGAAGAAAGTTGTAGCCATTCCTCTCCATTTGAAGATATAGCTGCCCTAATTCCCATCTAATTACATACCTCAGTCTTGCCGAAAAGTACTGCTGAGAAAATGGCAGAACGTGGAAACATCTGCTTTCAGAAGCCCTGCTGCATGGCCACAGCAGTTCACCACCTTCCCACTTTGGCTGGGTTGTTTGTTACTACATTGTCTTTAAGCCTCTCAGTCCCAGTTCTCTCTTCAACAAAATCCCATTAGTTTCAGATTGTACAAATTTCAACCATCTGAGTTCACTTAAACAAAAAGTAAGTGTGTGTTAGGGGGAAATGATGTTTCCTTGTGCTACACAGACATACTTTCTAAGTAAGCCGTAAAAAACCAAAAGGCAGGGAAATTGCAGCATGCCCAAACAATTTAGATACCAGCCCTGACTCAATTCCCTTATTGAATCTCACACACTTTTAAACTTGCTGGGCCTCAGAAACATCCTTGTGCTTTCTGCTGTAGTTCACTAGCTAACACACACCCTGTGGAGAGTCGTGCCATTTAACTGCTCGTATGGAAGCCTCCTGATAGCCAAAAGTGATTTAGGCTTCCTAGAGGCATTCACAGCATCCAGACTTTCTTCAATCAAGTGGTTAAAACTTAGGAAACAGTATCCACAAACAAGTCCTTTTTCTGGGTTTCTCCATCCTTCCTGAAAATACATTTAACAGTTTTGACCTTCCTGGGGAATGCACCTTTTGGTATTGTCTTTACTAGCCTTCTGAGGAGCCGTCTCTTATCCCAGCTGAGAAGCTCCTTTTAATTGTTAGCATTGCCTTTTCTTGCATTTTCATGAATTTCAGAGGCTGCAGTCTACTCCACTTGGGTTCTGATTTACTCTAAATTCATTACACTGACTAAGAGATATCAAATGGTGTTTGACCCATGGTGTCTGTTGACCTACTAAAGATAGATGTGGGTAGCTTCCCCAGCAGCCACCAGGCAGGGGCAGGCCACCACAGGCAGGGTGGTGGGAGGAGGTGGAGGAACTGCTTGGCCCCTCACCACTCTGCCTATAACCTGGCACACAGCGCGTGGCTGTGGTGCACTGGGCAGTAGAGGTGGAGCCCAAAGAAGCTGCTCCTCACTGTGGGTGGATAGGAGCAGGACATGCAGCCCCTGGCACCTGTCTAGGCAGGAGTCATTTGCCTTAGGGCTGTTCAGGAGTGAGCTGAAGGGGAGTGAACTCCTGTCAGTAGCGGAGAGAGGGCAGGAAAGGTTAGGCGCTGGGTGAGTCACAGGCAGTGGGTGTAAAGGAGTACTTCTGTATAGCTGCTTAGTGTCCAGGTTGCCACCAGAGAGGTGGTAGATGCCCCATACTTGGAAATATTCAAGGTCAGGCTGATCAAGGGCTCTGAGCAACCTGGTCTAGCCGTAGCTGTCCCTGTTCATTGCGGGGAAGTTGGGCTAGGTGACCTCTAAAGGTCCTTTCCAACTCAAATGATTCTGTGATTCTTTGATTTAGTTGCTGCTCCTTTGTCAGTCAGGGAGACCCCTTCTGACTTTCTTATTTTATTTAACTTGCAATCTGTGGAGAAAGGTATTCAGGCTGTAAATAATTTATGATTAAAGACAAAAAAAAACTCACTGAATGTGTTCACGTTAATAAAGGTCTACCTTTTGAAACCTGTATTAAGGCAAACTGATGCAAGTACTTCACAAAGTGCTTCCAAGCTACTAGTGCTAAATGCTTTTTATTTCCTATTTGCAGTGTATGAAGACACAGTAGCTGTTGTTGAATTGATATATGCCAGCTCATTAAATTATTGCAACTTAGTTATATAGTTTTTTGATTGACAAGTGTAGCATTTAGTCTGTAACTCGTAGGAGCCAAGCAGAATTTTCAAGAATTTTCAATTTTCCTATTGAAGCAAACAAAAATTTGAAGACCTAGGGTACTTTGGCGGTGTGGGTTTTTTTGTTGCTTTGTTGGTTGTTTTTTTTTTGCAAATTTCATCAGCCTGCTAAATACCTCTGCAAGTCTGAGCAGCTCAGTTGGTTTAGAATATGGGATGAGGCCCTTGATTGCTTGGGACTTTCTTGTGAAGATCTCAAGATGCAAATCTGAGTTATTCTCATTTGAGGAATGCTAATATTCAAGCTTAGCCTGAATCCATTGTAAAAATTAAGTGAACAACAAAAAACAAATTTGCACTTGAATACATCCTCTTCTGAGCGTAGTTACAGCAATATTCTATTGATTATGAATAACATTGCAAGTTGCAAATAATGTGCTGAAAGTAAAGTTTGGGGCAAATGATATCTCTGCAGAACTGTAAGTATTGATTATAAGTTAATATAATCAGATGATTTCTGCCACAGGTTGCATGTTCAAGAATATAAGTCTGACGTTCATATGTTTGTGTAGGAGTGCCACCAAGGAAGGTCTCTCCTAGGACTGGCAGTAGTGACACCATCAAATCCAAATGACTGACAGTAGGACACTGACACCATATAGCACTCCCATGCTGGGGCCATGTACCAGTCAAGCACCTCAGCAACCTCCTAGCACAGTCTGAAAGCACTGCTTCAGCCACAGAACTACATAGCCTTCCTCTCCCCACAAGTTTTTAATAAATTCATGGCTTGACCAAAAGGTGTCTCTTTTTTTCCCTGACTAATTTATAATGTCTAATATCTACTATGTCTAAGTCTGCTATCTAATAAGTCTAATATCTGACTAATGTAAGTGAATGTTTTCCAATTTGAAGCAGCTCCCAGCAAGACAGACCTCTGTAGAGATGAGCTGAAGCTCATCTACACTACAGGTTTTTAGCTCTGTTTGAACCTTGCAAGCCTTAGCAGAAGCCATAATTATTTGTATACATTCCTGGTCAACTGACTGAAGTAAGCCCTGAAGCATGCTTATGGGGAGGATTTTCGTAGCTCTTAGTTTACTGGGGATCCACGTGAGTCCCCTGCTCCACCCTAGGTAAGCCCCCCGAGCTCTAGAAACTGCTCTTGGCCAAAGCACCATTCTGCTACCCTCAAATCCAACTCCAGTAACAGTTGTTAGCTACCCAACTGCAGAGGTGGGTACATCAGTTTGGTGTCCAGTCGGCAGATGAGAAGTGAGTTTTCCATGTGGTAACTTGCTGCCAGCTCATGGCTTGTGTGGCCTTGGTGAGTGATTCATTGCTGGCCTAAAAAGTCATGCCACCTTTACAGTGATTTGAGTGGAGTAAACATGGATATCTTCAGGGAAAAAAAATATTGTAGATATTTGAATGTAACAGTATTACAGTGCAACTCTGATCGTTTGGCAGAATATACCCTGAGGAGTCAGAGCCAGTAGAATTGAAGAAGGATAAGTGGTGTTTAAAGATTTTTATTTTTCTTACTTAAGATTCCTGATGCTTTTTTTTCTTACACAGCCTTTCAGTTCAGAAATGAATTGCACGTGTGTCACAAAACTACTTATGTGGACTCTTCCTACCATATTACCTGAGCACCTCCCACATTATTAAAAGGCTCAAACCACTGCAGCAATATAATCTCCCTTCCCTCATTCCTTGTAAATGAAATCTAAAAAATAAGGTTTTTTTTCAAATGCATGCATGTCTAAGAGATTAAATAAATTAGTGTGAAACTAGTGGAAAGCTTGTAATTGCTTGTGCCCAGTGCTGTACAAGCTGTTAGAAGCAGTAGCATTCAGCATTACAGCGTTTAGTTTTAGCCAACTTACTTTCTCTGTATTTGCAGCCTTGGTGTAGGTGCCTGGGCCAAGTATGCAAGCTGGGGCGAGAGGAAAGTTTCTATGTATCCCTGCACAGAGAAAGGGCCAGTCTAGGCTGGTCATTAGAGAATGAGTGGGAGAGAATTATTTCTCAGATCCGGTCCTGGTCCTAGCTAGCAGTACTTCTTTCCAGTCAAAAATTCTGAATGTCTTCTTCCTTTCTTTTGCCTTCTTGAGAGACAATACAGGTTTCAGAAATAACAGTTTGGAAGTGGGTAATGCCATCGATAATGTTAATATCTCTAACCGCTTCAGGTACACTCACTGAATGTATTATTCATATGCCTTTTCAAAAAGCATTTTATATTCTCAGACTGAACATATCATCATATCCCCATTGTGAAACATACCAAACCAAGACAGACAGGAATAGGTAGGCTGGCAAGAATCTATTTTAGCACCTGGAATCTAGATGTCCTTGGTTACCAGTCCTCTAACCATTGCAACAAGCCACGTCTGTGATATTTTGTCTCGGGTTTTACTTTCAAAGTGAAATACAACTACATCGCCAGCTGAGTGATCTGGCCAGTTCATCTATAAAAACCCCGTTGTTTCTGGCAGCAGCAGAACCTCTCGCTCTGTGCAATTTGCTTTCTGTATTTCATAGTTCTGCACACACACGTTGCAAGCAGGAAGTAGGAGCAGCTCAGCTCTTGTCTTCCCCTGTCTCAAGAGACTGCCATGAAACTGAAAAACACTAAACTATAACCTAAGTATCTGTTAGACCTTTAATTAGCGACCTAAAGAGTGTTTGCCAAGAGGAAATTTTAATTCAGTTATTCAAATAGAAAGTATTTAACCTCTCAATAGCACTCAAGTAATTATAATGCTTGTGTTGTTTTTTTTTCAGGAACTGTAAAAAACAAAAATCAAATTGAAAAATGATAGGAGGCATCATTTTTATGTGACATGGAACAATGAAATTCTCTGTTTGAAAGGAAAGCTGCAGCATTGCCCATGCCTCAAACCCCTGTAGCTGACACAGAAAGGAGCAGCCTCAAGCAGGGAAAGCAGGTTGCAGATTGTTGATTTTCCCACTGAAACAGCCTGAAACAGCATCGGGGCCAACTGTGGTGGTTTTATGTGCGTCACTACAATAGCAAACACCCAGCAAAGATCAGCAGGTCATTTCACACAGCTTGTAATGTGATAAAGATGCTCAGTCAGTGGCGGGAGGACTAGGATGCATCAGAAGAGGCTGTATACTCCAGTACATTTTGCAGATATTAGTCAATACCAACCAGGCTATCTGCATTTCAGATTGCAGCAGCTGTTTCAGCCCTAACTCTCACTGTTCTTTCACTAGATATCCACTCAGAATTTTCCAGAATTAATCCCAAGAAAAAAACAGTATTTTCTTTCTTCTGTTTTCACAGACTGTAGGTTGCTTTGGGATTATGTTTATCAGCTGCTTTCTGACAGCCGGTACGAAAATTTCATCCGATGGGAAGATAAGGAATCCAAAATTTTTCGGATAGTGGATCCCAATGGGCTGGCCCGGCTGTGGGGAAACCACAAGGTAAGGCAGCAGTGTATTTTCCCTCCTATGGCACAGCACCTTTTATAACATCACAGGATTTACTTATAAACAAGGGAAAAGGAAGGAAGCGTGTGCATATAAACCACTCCTGGAAGGTTATAATCTTTCATTGTACTTACGTTAGAAGTATAAAGCATCCAGCCTCAAGCACTAAAACTTACCCTTCGCATGAAGAACCTGTTGTTTTGGTTCAAAGGCATTCTGTTATAGATGTATTTAATTACAAAATTACGACAAATGCAAGAATTAACGTTCCTTCTCTCTCAAAGCATCTCTTTTCTTCCTGAAACCCGATGCTAAGGATGTTCTGGTTAAGAAGTGGTCTGCAAGGAGCTGTGTACAACACCTCAGCAGGAGCTTCTTTTCTATGTTCCTTTCTGCTCAGATTTCACAAAAAGAAAGGCTTCTGTCTTGTGATTGACAGCAAATGCTGTAAGATTATGCACTTCTTTGTAACAGGTTGATTCTGCTTTGTTCACTGGAAAAGAGTTACTGATGTTTGCAGTTTGGAGCTGAGTAAGTGCAGACATATCTGAGTACAGATACACGCTCCTATCTTTATTAATGTATGCATACGGTTACAGTCATATAGGTACAGTCAGCACAGGCTTATAAAAGAGAAACTGCTTGACCAATGTGATCAACTAGGGATAAATGAACTATGATGAAATTACTAGCTCAGTGGAGGCAGGGAGAAAGTAGATATTGGTTACCTTAACTTTAGAAAGGCTCTTGAGACCATCCCTTCTGTAATATCCTTGGACAAACAGATGAAGTATAGACTAGAGAAGACAACAGGAAAATGAATTAAAACTGGCTGAACTGCTTGTCTGAAAGGGTTGTGATCAACAGCACAAAATCCAGTTATTAGTGGTATTATGCAGAAGATTGATTCTGGAGTCAGTACTGCTTAACATGTTCATTGATGACATGGATGATGGGACAGAATGCGTCCTCAGCAAGTTTTCAGTTGATACTTAAAAAAAACCAGCAGCTGAGAAGAGTGGTTGGTATCCTCACAGAGTTGTGCTGCTGTGCATGACAGACCTGCACGTAGTGAAGGGTTAATGAGAATCTCATGAAACCTAACAAGAGGAAATGCAGAGTTTCACACCTGGGGAGGAATGACCCTACGTTTGGAATGTTTTTACCAGAAAAGTGATTAGATGCTGGAACAGGTTGCTCAAGGAGACTGGAGTCTCCATTCTTGGAGTTTCTTGGATGTGTTCAAAACCAGAATAGACACTGGTCCAAAGACCAGCTCTAGTTGTCCCCACTTTGAAGGACTGGACTACATGATTTCCAGATATGCGTTCCAACACCAACCGTTCTGTGATTCTGTATATGAGTGAACATAATTTAAAATGTTGATAAGGTCAAGATTTTCTCTCGTGACATGATTTACATCTCTCTTAGAGGTCTTGGGCTGTGGTACTGGGAATGAAGAGTTTTACCTCCATGCCAATAATCAAGTCTTGCCATCAGGTCTTGTTTTAAATGTCTAAAATTGAAGCTACTTAAATTACTAGTCACTTGGGATGCAGTAGCTTTTAGTGTACAAGAAATGGGAAAAGCACATACAGTATTTCAGGGGTCTTCCCAATGATCACAGTCTACATTTTGCAGAGAAATCATTGACATTCTTCGTGTTTAATTACTACAGGAACTCTTAATAAGGCTTTCCTTAGCAGAGCAGCTGAGGTTAAGGCAGGACCTCAGGGCCGTTTTAGACAGGCAGTTCAGACTCATTTAATAAATCTAGATGAACGCCACAGGTGATCTTGGACCGACAGTACTGTGCCAAGCCAGACTCTTACCATGAGGGCTCACAGACTAAAAGCATGCTTCTGCTAGTTTGTCTTGTTTTGCCTACGGCAGGGCAGCTGCTCTATACTCATGCAAACATGGCTTTGACAGTATGGTGCCCTCTCAGCTGGGAGTTTCTTCACCAGTGTGGTAACTAGTGCTCTTTGTACCAAAGAAAAATGCTCTTCAAGCAGATGTAGCCAGGCAAGTACTATGGCAGCTGCCCACTTACAGCTCCAAAATGAAGGCAAAGCTCTACCACAGTGGCAGATGTACAACCTAATGGACTTCTTGATTTACACCCCTGTAAGGAGAGGACAAACAGGCTCTCAATCTCCACAGTACTCTGTAAGCATTAACTAGTTAATGGAGGGGAATCCCAGAGGAACAGTGCTCTTAGCAAGGGTTGCTGACAAATGCAGTCTGTTAGCCATTGTTCTTACATTTTACAAAAGGTGGTTTCATTAAGAACAGGCCTGTCACATATCCATATAGAGTGAGCATCTCCACCTAGAGTCTCTTTTTGTGGTTGATGAAGCCTTTTGTTTTGTGCGATCCAAGAAACTGCAGAAAAATGTCACTTGGAATTTTTGGTAGACTTTCTCACTTAAATTGCCTTGTATGAAAAGAGATCTAGAAATTTCTACTGATGAAGGCTGGAGGCGCAGAGTGGGCCTGCAAACAGCAGAATAATGAAACGTGATTTCTTGAACTGACCTGGTTATTTTAGCAAGCTTGTGATAATTCTGCAATTCATTTGGGGGCTTAGGAAGATTTTAATGAGTCATCTCACCACATTTTCCCCTTTTCTTTTGAAAAATACAGAACAGAACAAATATGACTTATGAGAAAATGTCCAGAGCCCTACGCCATTACTACAAACTAAATATTATCCGGAAGGAGCCAGGACAAAGGCTTTTGTTCAGGTAATCTTTTTTGTTATCTTTGCTGTTCCTTTTGAAAGACAATTAGATTTTGAAGGTGGAAGATGGAACTGTGTGTATGATATTTCACTGCCACAGTCAGAACATCAGTGACAATGGGCACAGATTTGTAAAAGCTGTTCAGACCAGTGCTTCCCAGCTTTCAAGGCAACTGCACCAATTTAGGAAAATACAGGCATTTTTCAGTTATCAGTGGAGTCAATAGAAGTGTCTTTCACTCACTTCAAGCAGGCCCTGCTATTTTTTAAGACTTGAGCTATATGATTTGTGATCTTATCAAAACCCCTGGAAAGTCCAGTCCACATTTAACTTCTCAGATACAGCAGCTGTCAAACACTAAGTAGGGATCTGACATTTCCTCAGGGGCGTCAACATCGCAGAAGGGATGTGCTGACGAACACATCTTAGTAGAGGTGCCTTCGAGGAAGAGAGGGACCTGCAAGAACTGTTCGTAAAGCCTGAAGCATCAAATTTGATGATATGACCAAGAATATAAGGAAGTAGGGCCCTAAAAACACAAAGCAGGGAGTTGTTGTATGAACTTTGGTACAACTGGCAGAACAACTGAGCGTAAGCACTCCATTTCTCTGCAGGGAAGACAATGGAATCTAGTGTATAATCCTGACCCACAGAACACTGAACTCAGCCCAACGGCTGCTTTGGATCCAGTCTGGATTACTTGTCTGGATCCAGTAATGTTCATAGAGATTGTATCAATAGAAAGGCAGTCTTGGAGTTTGTTTTCAGAAAAGAAACTAACAAAATTGCATTGGCTATATACAGCTGAAGAGGTTTCTGTGGTATGTCTTGTTGATATTCATTTTAGAAAGAGAATGAAATAGGAAAAAAAGCAAGTGAGGAGATCGCAGGCAAAATCAACTGTATTGTTTTAATTCTTTTTGGCAAAAAGTTAAAGTTGCTCCCTAAGGAGTGGTACCAAAGGAGCCTGGATTGGTGTGGCCTTCTGTGAAGATTACACTTCCTGGGGGAATTCTGTGGTGCTGAATAATGCGTGTACTCCTCTTGGAAACTTCTCTTTGGTGGGAGCACAAATAAAGCAGGAGTCCATCTCTCCTTGACCAGGCTGCCTATTTTCTCTAAACTGTAGAAACTTACTACCTTTGGAGATCTCAGTTCCTCTGTCAGATTTGCCCAAAACTGACCAATGGATTCAAAGGTCACAGAGCAGCATAAAACATGAGCATATAAACTTCATTTCCTTTGGAAACTGGAGGGCGAAACAAAACAAAGCATTTTTTGCACAATTCCCAATAAAAACTTACTGATGTTGTTTGCTTAGACCAATTTATATCTGTAGAGAAAAAGAAGTACAGCTGCAGAAGATCAAGCCATTAATGTGCCTTTCTTGGCTATTTCTCATAAAAGAAAGGGTTGGAAATGTGACTTTTTAAGAAACATGCAGGCAGTTGTCTCGTGCAGATATCTGTAGAGAGCTTTATGTAAAATGGAGTGAGGGAAAGTTTCCTAGTAGTTTGGCTGAATACCTTTTGCAACAGAAGAGGTTATAGATACTGTAGATACCATTTCTTCATTAGCATGAAGTTCTGGGCTGTTTGTTATTTATTTTTTTAATTTATTCAAATGCTGTAATAAACATCCATACTTGGCATTCCTCACTGTGAATTAATAAACAGACTAGAAGGAATACCCAGAGTTCTACTGTACAGTTCTTATCAGGCCATCTCCCAAATGATTTAGGAAACAGAACAAGCAGAAGATAGGGAGGGCAATGGGATTGTTCTCTCTTTTGGTTTCATCCTCATGTAAGATAACAGGACAAGCACAGGGTTTAAATCAGGGCACAGTCTGGCCTGTAGGCTTTGATGAGCTTTCACTGGATAGCCAAGGACTGATTCACCACTTCTGTATGCTAGTTTTTCAGTGCCATAACACCATTTATATCAGCAGAGTTCTTCCAGCATACAAATGGGAGTGACACAGCAGTGAGTCACAGACAATTTCTTTTTCCTAAATGCATATGTGCATATGATTTCCAAAATTAGAAGAGGTGGCAAGAGGTTAGTTCCAGGCTGTGCTGTGTGTTTGCTGAGAGGCTCTGGATTTTTCAAACTGGAAGCCTGAAGCTTCATAACCACAAAAGCAGAAGGGGGAGGCAAGTCTTAACCCATGAGCTTCAGCACTGATTGATATTAACAAGGTTCATCTCAGTTTGTTTTGTTTTCACTGGAGCCAGGATATCAAGGGTCTCATCAGCCTGAAATAAAGTCAGCTCCTCTGATTAACACATTTTGTACTGCTGATGTTAGACAGTACCTCATTAATGAAAAAAACACAAAATTTTGTAACACTTCCAATACAAACATGTCTCATTCTAATTTTTCCAGAAGTACTTACGAGTTAGGAAAGTGATTTGTGTTTAGACTATGATTTTATCCTTCCTGTGCCATTCTCTCTTCCTATGCTGTTAAATCCAGAAAGAAAAAGCAGAGGTCTTCCTTGCTGCCTCTTTGCAGTACACAAAAGCACCCTGGCAAAGATCAAGACTGCAGACCTGACCTGCAGGCTGGTGAATATCCTTCCCCATTCCCTATGCTGCCATGCCTCCCTAGAGGCAGTTTCTGTTTCTAGCCCTTTGCAGACTTCACTGCAGCAAGGCATGGTACTGGGAGCTGTGGCATTCATTTACAGAGGACACTGCGATGTTACAATTTCACTTGTCTCCAATCACACAGGAGAAGACTGCCTTTGTCTAGCTTAGCCTACAAGATTTTTCTCTTGGGGCTTTTTCCATTTCCCAGAGCTTGTTCTGACTCGATCCTTGAACCTTTCCAGCCCTGCTTCAGATTTTCATATTCCCCTTCACTCACCTACACACAAGCCAGCACAACTAGTAGTCTTTTGCCTCTGTGTCTTGCAGGTGCTTTTGCTTTGAAATGTGCTGGCAATAAAGACCATTCACATGTCTTTCACCAGACTGCATAAATGAGTGGACATGTGGCATACCGTCATCTTACATGGCAACAGCAAACAGTATGAGGAAGAAGAAGTAAACATCATGCCTTGGAAAAGACTGTGGGATTTGGTTAAAATTTGGACCTTCAAAAAAGTGGAGCAGGAGGAAATGCTTGTGATTTTTTTTTTAAATTCTTCTCCATGTATGGAGGAGGAAAGAAGCCAGAGGGCTATGGAGAAACTGGGAAATAGCAAGTGATATTGGAGAGTATAGAAAAGATATTTCTGGGGAACTGTAGAGCTCAGAGAGTTCAGCATCTTTATGAAGAGAAGGGCTGAGAGCACTGGAAAATCACTCTTGTTTCTGTGCTTTTCAGGTTCATGAAAACCCCAGATGAGATTATGAGTGGCCGAACAGACCGCCTTGAGCACCTTGAATCCCAGGCACTGGATGAACAAATATACCAGGAAGATGAGTGCTGAAGGGAACTGGTGCACCACCTCTGTGGGTCTATATGAGAAACATCTGCTCGGATGGCTGGCACGGTTTGGGAGGGGAAGCAACCCTACAGAAGCAGTAGTGGGGGTCTCCGCTTAGCTTGAAGACCATGCAGGACCTGAAGCACCTTAACGAAACAAACTAACAGGCAGAAGTGGTGCTGGCAGAAAAGTAAATGGGAGAAAGCCCGGACTTACGCACTACTTCACTGTTCCTACAAAGCCTCCCTCAAGTTCTTTCTTTCTTTTTGGTTTAAGTTTTTGTTTTTTGTTTCTTTGGGTTTTTGTTGTTGTTGTTGTTTTTTGGTTTTTGTTTTTTTTTTCCCCCTAATAAACATGTAGTTTGACTTCCCTTTTCTCACATAGGGCAAAACGTGAGATTATGCTTTTTTCCTTTGGAAGGCTTTCCTTTGGGAACAGAGTGTTCTTACTTCCAAGTCTCATGAGGTAACACCACGTGAAACAACAGTGACACAGAAGGGATTTGCTCACGGGTTCCAGTTTGCTTGGATCAATTTCTGTGTGCTGTGTTTGGTAAATGTACTGAAGCTACCAAAAGAATTTACCACACATATCTGTCAAGCAAAGAGGAGTCACCCTTCACGTGTAGGCTGGGATAGCATCCCAACATAGCTCGGGCTTGTGAATCCTTGAATAGCTATTAACTTCAGGCATACGGACCAAAACCAATCACCTAAGTGCTCCAGGGAGGAGAGAAATAAATGTGACAAACCTCTGCAATAGACCGATGTTGACATTTTCCCTCCCTCTAGCAAAGGGGTGATAGAATGGAGTGGGGGGGAGAGGGACAGGGGCAAGTATAAATATATATGTATATATGTGAACCCCACAACATATGCACAATGCAGAATTTTAGCTCAAAGGCTTTGATAAAAAAGCAAAGGGTAAAATATCTGAAGTCACAGAAGGAAGGTTTTGTTCTTACATGTGCTAGCAATTTTGGGGTGAAGGGTGAAGGACTTTCCGTTCTGAGGAGAATGCAGAGGGACCCATCATGTGGTTTGTACTGCTCAGAAACCACTCCAGGATCATTTTGTGCTCCTGGAGAGACAGATGATTCACCAATATAAAAACCAATGGTAGAGAACTAGAAACCAAATAGCTATAGTGATGCCTTGGAATTGATTTTGTCTTTGTTTTGGAGTTTGATTTTCTCCCTTCCATGCCTCCCAACCCTTCCCCACCACATGGCTTTCCCAACTAGGAATCTTGTCTCAGTTTGCCTGTTCTTAATGTGATTTAAAACACCAGAAAAAAAGAAATCCCAGATCTATGTTGCTTTCTTGGTTTCATTTTTGTTCTTTGCAAGATGCCCTATTTTTTACACCTTCTATTTGGTTTGCAGCATGAGGGTGCTTTGCAGGAGGCAAGAGCCGTGCCTATTTTGGTTGCTCAGGCTGGGAAACTCAGTCGTCCTTAATGCTCAGTACTAGAGGAACTACTGGCCCTTTGCATTTCACACTGCTTGGGCTGCCATGACAGGGAAGTGTGGTGTCCAGTTATCCAGTGATCCATCAGCAGTGATGCACGTAGTGTAAAGAATGCAACTGAGAAATTATACTTGCAAAGAGCGAAAATATACAGAGAAACTGTGCAGGAATCACGTGATTACTGGAGGAAAACAAGTCCACACTAGTTCATTAAAAACAGAAAGCCTCTTTTATGGGAAAATGCATGCTAGAAATAGGAAAAGAAAAAAAAAGAAAAAAAGGATTAATCTAATCAACTTCAACCAAAAAAATAAGGTACATTCCCATGATAGCGCTTCTATTAGCTATAAACCAGCACTGCATTTGATCTTAGCACATATTTAACAAGAGGGTCAATCTACGCAGAAAAAAATAGCACTTGGCAATGAACAGTGGCCTGTATGTTTAAACAAAGTCCAGTCTCACAAAAGACGTTATTGAGTCACAACTGCAGGAGGAAGGGCTTTGTTAAGGGTAAAGATAGGCATCATACAACGAGGAGAAGTTTTGCAGAGCCAGTGTCTGATGAGGAGCAAGAGGGTGTACATCTCTCCCTGAGCTCTTCCCAGGCACGTGTTTTTATTACAGTATGTTACAAGTCTGAGCGCACAAAGTGCTTGACTTCTGCCTCAGAAGAAAGGGCACATGAACGTGCATCAGAAAGCTGAGCAGAGGACCCATCACTGCTACATCTCTGAAATATTTAGAGCTCATGAGATGGAGGCACGGGGAGAGATCCCCTGCTCACAGGCCTGAAACCAGAGGGGCCGTGATGATTCCAACCCAAAACCTGGGGGCCACAATCATAACTGACCCCAGGGCACTTGGTTGCAGCCGTGCCTTGGGAGCTGGGTGTATGTCCTCCAACTGAACGTGGAGCACAGAGAGCATCGGAATACGTCTTCCTGGGGAGGTCAAAGGAATAACTCAGAGAAGATGGTGAGTGACAGATGAAGTGAGTGTCAGTGTAAAGGAAATCTCTCGATGGTATCTTCTGTTTCTTAGGATGTACAGCAGTAGGAAAAAAAAAAAAAGCACAGTTGATATCCTTTACTTCTCTGGCTGTGATGACTGCATGCACTGCATCATTTCCTTGCTCCAACTGCTGTTATGAGATGATGGGGAAGAAAGACAATAGACACCTTCTATTTGAAGCATTTTGCTTTGCTGAGCAACAAGATTTTGTTATGGTCAAGGTGCACACAGGGGAAGTAGAGACAGTCCACCAGCGTAAGCCCAGGCGCTCACCAGGTAAGCTAGCAAGCAGTTTGTTTTCAGCACTGGTAAGGCAGGAGAAAGCAAGGAATCCTAAAATCCCACGTGTTGTCCCAGCGGGAAAATTTGTAGAGGGAATTTAATACAGAAAATGTTCACCTTTACCAAAAATACGATCATTTTCACTTGCAGAATCAAGTCAAAGGGAAAAAAAAATGTTGGAACTACCTTCCTGTTCGTGTGTAAAGACATCTCAGGACAACTACTTCTCCCTCCCTGTCATAAAATTCACCCAAGTCTCAGACCTGCCAGAAAGAAAATATCCTTCAAACATGGAGCAGGCTTTTCCCTTGGACCCTGCCTAGCCTCCAGCCACTGCGTGCTGCAGGCTGAAGCATGGATGACATACTGCTGGGGCTTGAGACGTTGTGTGGAGACCTGTGAGACGTGAACTGTTCCTAGGGTCTTGCAAGCAAGGTTATCAGCAGTGGCTAAAAAATATAGAAACAGGCTACAACAGCTGCAGTAAGCAGATTCCCCTCTACCTCACCTCCAAATGGCAGATCCGAGGAGTGCAAACTGCGTTCATGTTCAGAGCTGCAGAAACACTTGTTGAATGTGCAGGCTAGCACAGGCAACACTGTCTTTCCACCAGCCCTGAAACCCACCTCCCCTCCCCACTTTCTGATTTCCCAGCACAGAAATTGCTAGCAACTCAGCAACCAAGCTTTCTATCTTTTCCTCCAGCAAGTGGGAAAAGAAATACTCAGCAGAGCTCAAGAAATACTCAGCAAAGGATCTCCACACTGCAGTTAAGTGGGATCGTCATTGCCTTCAGTGTGCTGCAGCCCCACAACTAAATATTTTCTTGAGTTTCGTGGTTGATGTTGGACATTTTTTGATGGCCTCTCCATCCAAAGAACACTACTGGTGCCCTTCCTGCCCAGACTGCAAATCCACAAATCCATGCGTGCATTCTCCAGATCTCTTTGTCAAACTGCAACCCTGTGCAAATCCAGAATGCATCAGTTTGTGTTTTTTGGGGTTCTGGTTTTTTGTTTGTTTTTGTTGGTTGTTTTTTTTTTTTTCCCCCAATAAAATTCTAGTCTTTTCATCAACGGTGATTTTTTTTTGTTTGTTTGTTTTTAAGGTGTGGGTTTAAGGGACTGAATCGAATGTAACAAAACAAAAACAAAAACAAAGCCTAATCTCAGGGCCAGTGAGTTGCAAATAATTTTTAAAATGCCTGTAATTACATCATCTCAATAAAAAATTTAATATAAAAATGGGAATAACAAGTTTTGTTGGTGCAATCATTGCTAAGAAAGGTCGTCTTTTTAAGAACTCTGGTAGCTGAGTAGATACAGTACACAGCAGCTGGTTTCAGTCAGAAAAAGTAACCTGCGGGATTTCCATGCCCAAACGTGTATGAGTGAAGCCTGCATCTTCCCTGGGAAGCTTTGTTTGGAAGAGGTAATGCTGTCCCTTGAAGTATTTACTTTGCCTTCACCCTTACCAATCAGCAGAGTACTGCAGGAGTGCCAAGATGGAAGCGTCTGCTTCTCTCCCCTTCTGCAGACTGTACGGAGGGAAAGCTCAGAAGTGAGGAGGTGTGGTAACTGTTGCAGCTATCGTGTCCTCCTAAACAGACCAGCTCAATTTTGAGGACAATAACAATTTCCGTAGCTTTCATCTGAGCAAGCCAGTCTAGAAACAGAAAGCCCCTAAATGCTGCTGTTCCAACAAAAGGGAGTCCTCATCTTCCTGTTTCACTTTGAAGCAGGTAAGATGCAGGGACCCCAGTGACACCATGTTCTTGCTGGCAAGGAGACAGCATGGCAAGGCATCAGGCAGTTGCTGCTGTCCATTATTCCCTGGACAGCCCTTTCCCATGCTGAGCAGGCTGTCAGCATCTATAGCAGCTGAGTAGTCGCTGCCATGTCACAACAAGCAGTGAGGCCACATCTGGCACTCTCTGTGCTGGGTGAAGTCATGCGGATCCCAAGTATGGCTTGGGATGGACCCATGATAACCTGGCTGATCTGTGGAGTTATCTGCCCAGCTGCTTCTCACTTGGTATTTTTTCTTGCTTTTCTTTCACTGTTGTTTTTAAACCACAAGGTAAAGAATAAGCACTGAACGAACTCCTTTTTGAGCCAAGACATCACATGAGAAGGAAACAATGTGTTTTGCTCCACAACTCTGCCCCTCCAGGCTATTTCCCTTCATTTGAGAAGAGGAAATAAGTGTATCCTACATACCATTGCAGCTTTCTGTTCACTCTAAACAACAGCTAACATCGCAGGGTGAGAGTGTATGGAGGAAGGTTTTGGTGTTTTTGGCTGTCACTGCCTTGAGCAACAGTTTCAGAGCTGCCTCTTGAACTCAGAGACCTTAGAGAATATGCTTTCTGGGCTGCAGCAAAGGAACACTCTAAAAGCAGGTGCTCAATACATCTTTTCCTCTGTAGCATTAATTCAGCTCTAGAGCTCCTATGCCAGTACCACCACCAGGATGACAGCTGGTACGTGTGCTTGCAGACCATGGCTGCAACACACTCCACAGTGATGACCAGAAGAGAAGTGGCAAGGGTGGCAAAGTACAGCCCATGCACCCCAGAACTCAATGGGGCTGCCAGTAAAGTACTGACTGCATCACTTAATTATTAGAAACCCATTCTAAAGTAATACTTTGCAGAAACTTTTTTACTTCTCCCATATGAGGCTCCACCTGTGAGGCCCATGCAAGCAAGAACATTCTTCTTTCCCCAGAAAGATCCTGAAGTGTCAGAGGTAGTGTGCACATGTGTTATGCTTGCTTGCTGCAGCTCAGAGAGGTGTGTCTGTTCAGATGGACTGGAGAAAAAATCACCTTCACCAATACTTGGAATCACAGAATCACAGAATGTCACTGACTGGAAAGGACCTCGAAAGATTACCTAGTCCAATCCCCCTGCAGGAACACCTAGATTAGGTCACACAGGAATGCATCCAGATAGGTTCTGAATGTCTCCAGAGAAGGAGACCCTGCAACGTTTCTGGGCAGCCCGTTGCAATATTCTGTCACCCTCACTATGAAGTTTTTTTCTTATATTTATGTGGAACCTCCTGTGTTCCAGCTTGCACCCATTGCCCCTTGTCCTATCATTGGATGTCACTGAGAAGAGCCTGGCTCCATCCTCCTGACACTCACTATTTACATATTTACAAACATTAATGGGGTCACCCCTCAGCCTCCTCCAAGCTAAAGAGACCCAGCTCACTCAGCCTCTCCTCGTAAGGGAGACGCTCCACTCCCTTAATCATCTTTGTGGCTCTGTGCTGGAGTCTCTCAAGCAGTTCCCTGTCCTTCTTGAACTAAGAGGCCCAGAACTGGACATAATATTCTAGATGCGGTATCACCAGGGCAGAGTAGAGGGGGAGGAGAACCTCTCTTGACCTAAAAAATGGAGAGGAAAATGTTGAAGAGCATGGGGAAAAAGTATTCGCTGTGTTGCAGGAGCACGGATGGCTCTGAAAGCCATATTCCTTCATGAAGCACGTTAGAAGAAACTGCTGCAGACATGCTGCCATCCTGCCAGACACAGCAAGGAGGAAGAGGGTATGGATGGAGTAAGGAAAGGGGTGAAGACCAGTTGAAGCTTTCCTCTCACCAAGAGGCCTCTGAGGGGCCCAAAAGAGAGCACAATGATGCTGGAGGCTGAGCTTCCCAGCACTAACCTCTGAAAGAAGCAAGAGCATGAGGTGCCCGAAAAGTCACTGCCAACCCCAGCAGTGGAGTGGTTCGATCAACAAAACTGCATCAGACTTTCTTCATTCATGATGTTCCTCCTACCTGTTTTTCCGAAACTACTCAAAAATTACATTGTTTTGCAGGCAAAGTGGAAAAAAAGGAGAAAGAGTCTGTCTTCCCACCTTCTTAACTCCAGTCCACCCTTTCCTCACCTCTCTGCCTTAATAAAAAGAGGGGGGAGGGGGAGGGATGGATAGTCATCTGCTTGTTCTGCTGGAGCTGGATCTGTCAACGAAATGGCTTTTTTCTTCTTCCCTTGTGACAGTAATCTTCTATCCTTGTTGTAACTGCTCTCATTAACCCAAAAGGACAGCACAAATGTTACTTAATGACTTTTTTCCGCTGCTGATCACCATAAGCTGGGCAGCTGCTACAGAGACTTAGGGCAGTGCATATTTGCTTCAGTGTTGTCCCTTTGCCAGTAAAAGCGACTGTGTGTAGCTCTGCCAGCCTCTGCAGAGCACAGAAACCAGACAGGGACACCAATGTACAACCAGGCAGACCCCGTGTCTGTGATGCATTCAGCACCTGAAGACTACAGTCAACATTTAGGTTAAAAAGAACACATAGAGACCTCGTGTAGGACAATAGAGGTCATTATGACCGATACGATCAGTTGTAAAACCTGCAGGGACACATCAATCTTTCCGCCTCCTGCAAACACCTGTGCATAAAGTTTCCCAGCATCTCAAAGTGTTGGAGAACAGCCGCAACAGGAAGAGCGATAACAGTTCAGGAATTAGAATTGATCTTGTGCCACCTGATAAACACTACTAGCCTGGGGTTGTTGGTGTGAAGCCAAGCTCTGCTAAATGGACAAAGTTTTCAAGTGAACCCTTCCCAGTGTTTGACAAGGTAAAAGGAAGGAACCAGAGCAAAGACAGCTTGAACAAAGCAGGTATTGTTTCCCTGGGCTCCATGAGGACGTGAATGCATAACCCCTCAGAGGAAGGTGAGGAAAAGAAGCAGATAGGTAGGTAGATGAAAGCTGAGGCAAGGAGGGGGGCAGTTTGGACCAGCACAAAGCTGAAACCTGAGAGTGGTCACTGTACGCCCTGTGCACCAGAAACCAGTATGTTCAGTCTCTCCTTCCCAAGGTCAGAAGCTTCTACTTGGCCCGTGCATTCTTGCAGGATCTGAACCAGCCTCCATTCAAAGACTTGAAGAATGAGGACTCCAGCCCCTACGAAGGAAATGGAGTTAATCATCCCCAGGATTCAAATCTATGCCTTCCTTTCTATTTGACTGTTTCTCAACTCTGCTTCCTAGCTCTCACAGCCTGGAGTAGAGAAAGCTGCTGGGAAAGTTGATGTCAGCCTTTCTAAAGCAGGGCAATAAGAAAGAAGAGGACAGACTTTTTAGCAGGGTCTGTTGTGATAGGACAACGGGAAATGGTTTCAAACTAAAAGAGGGGAGGTTTGGACTGGATATGAGGAACAAGTTTTTGCAGTGGTGAGGCATTGGAACAGGTTGCCCGGAAAGGTGGTGGATGCCCTGTCCTTGGGGACATTCAAGGTCAGGCCAAACAGGGCTCTGAGCAAACTGACCTAGCTGTAGGTTTCCCCATTCTTTGAGGGTAGTTAGACTAGATGACCTTTAAGCATCCCTTCCAACTCCAATGATTCTTTGATTCCATGATTGCACTTTTCTTTCTTATTCTTCCTGTATTATTCTTGCTTATGCTTCTTGCGAACTGTAATATTTCCATCCATACATTAAGATCCTTACCAACTGCAATCAGTTCAATTCACACTCACATTTTTCAACTAAATATGCTTGAAATGCATGGAAAGAACTGAAGCTCAAGCACATCACTGCTTCCCAGAGGGGCTATACCCAACACACAGAGCTACAGGATGCAGATATGCTTGCTTCTTTGGGTGATGATGCAGCTGCTCCTGATGGAAGGGCTGCACAGTCCATCTCTTTGGAGCAGGCTGACATGGAATAGAAAGGCAAAAGGGAAGTCCATGCAGGTCCATTTAATTCCCCAAGACCTCAGGTAACCCAGCAACCACACTTCTTCCAAACTTTCAGCTGAGATGTGAGGTTTTCTCCCCATCCAAGAACAACCCTGGAGAGAATGACTGAAAACAGAGTATCAAATACATCAGCACAGGAGAGTGTCTGTTTCCTTATTTCTCTTCAAAATGTTCTTAATGTTTGTAAATGCTCTTGGGAACATGCTGACTCAAAGATGAAGGTTTCTTCCTCTTCATGTTCTTTCTCATCTCACATACCGCTTCACTCACAAAAATCAGGGGAATCAGCAAGCAGAATTACCAGGCAACTGAATTTCACATATCCAAGACTTCACCCAACATTCAGTTCAAATCCTCCAACCCAATGCTGAAATTTCCTCATCATTACACAGAACAGGGAGAAAACAGGCCAGATAAATATGCTGTTCCAGCATCAACAATTTCATGCATGAAGTGACACCTTTCCTTTGCTAAAGCCAATGGAAATTAGAACTGTATGAAATCTGTGCAATACAGAGGTCTGAGCAGTATCCAGAAAATAGCCTACACAAGAAACCTGAGGGTTTGCTACAAAATTAGAACTTACGTAACTCCCACAGCAAACTTTTCCACCATACCAGTTACCACCCTGAAGTCAAAACCACAACAACTTGTTTTGATGGTTATTTGCAGAGGTCTGGATTCTGTACTGACATCCATCAGCTCCCAACACAGATGAACTGACAGCATAAAATCAGATTCAAACCCAATTATCAAGAGCTTTATCAACTCACGTGCCCAGGGTTGTCAATATAGATGTGTTTCTATTTAGAAGGGTTTCATTAGAATTGTTTTCACAATAAAGGGTAACTGATGTGCAAAAAAGAAAGGCTTTGTAAAATCAAGCCAAGTTCATCTCAAAACAGAAGAATATGAGGTTCAGTTTACAAAAGGACTAATTAACCCACAGTTTTCACTGAAGCCAACAGAAGCTACCATTCATTTGGAAATCTGACTGTTCATTTAGTCTCCCAAATCCACTGATTCTTGATTTGTGCACTTTATTAGCCATACTTTGTATTATACTTCCTAAATTGCTTTTCAAAATTGTCACTGCCCAGCGTAAAGTCCCTGTGACACGCACGTGCAGATTTCTTTGCAGAAGCCTAGCTGGAGGAGTGAGGAACTATGGTGCCTGCGTTCATGAAACTGAATCCCACAGAAAGTTTCTTTGGTTCCTTCGCATCTATCTGCTGCTTATATAAAAACGTTATGTGCTGTGGAACTACGGGCAATCAGATGGCACTCACTGCTGGCTGCAGCAAGGGCTGGCCGTGTTCCTGTCAGACGTGCCCGAGCCCTCCCAAGTACCAGACACAGTGCCTCCCTTTCCCAAACGTCACTGGTGATCTGTCACTCTCTGGTGCAGCCCCTGTCCCTGGCCCCCAGCTGCCCTCCCCTGACAGCTCCATGCCGTTCCCTCGGGCCCTGTCGCTGTCACACAGCAGAGCTCAGCACTGCCCCTCCGCTCCCTCTGAGGAGCTGCAGCCGCCATCAGGCCTCCCCTCAGCTTCTCTGCTCTGGGCTGAGCACACCAAGGGACCTCGGCTGCTCCTCATGCACAGGTGACACTGGTAAGAGGATGAAGACACACTTTCACCTTCATAACAGGTGCAACACAGTTTTAAGTGACGTTTATATAAGTAGTGTGCTGCTTTGGACTCCTACACCACCATCATCGCTCAGCACTCCTGCTTCAGACTATTGTCAGGAGGGCTGGGAGTACACCTTAATTGCAGCATCTCTGACTGAAGCCAGAAACGCACACAGTGCAGGAAGGAGTGAAGCTAGAGTCCCTGCTGAGAGGCAGAGCACAGATCAAGACCGCAAGAGTGAGACTCTGATGGGGAAAGGATAAATATTTATCTGAGAGAGTTTTAGAAAGAAGGGAATATTTTTCATTTAGTTGTAACTCGTTCAGGAAATTATTCATTTTTCAAATGAAAACGTTTTCTTCAAATTCAAAACAACTGTTTTTCTCCTGGATTTTATTTACAAAAAGAAAGGAAGAGTCTCAGCTCTGCCCTTTTTCATTCATCCTCCATTAAATGTCATCCAAGTCCTGTGTCTCAAATTGAGAAGTCACTTTTCATAATAATAATTTTTAAAAAGTGTTGTGAGGGTTTCCTGTAGCCACAGCTAAGGCATGGAGGGCAGTGAGATCCAGTGCCTCTCCACTTCTTGGATGAACACCAGGTTGGTTTTTCATAATGAGCTTCTTAGTGCCAGAAAAAGTGAAGAGGAAAACAACTGATTGGTCTCTTCAAAAGCCGCTTAAGCAGTGCTAGTGTGAGAAAACGAGTATCTCCTGCTCACTCCTATTTTTTCCATTTTGCTACTTGTTACTGAAGACAGGAGCTTCCTGCAGGTCCCAGTCACATGGGTATGTATGGATTAAGTGAGAATTTCCAACTCACAAAATAACCTTCTGTTCCTCCCTCTCTCACCTCACAGTCATGTGTCCAGGATCCCTGGCTACAAAAAATTCACAAGCTTTATGCCACAACTGAGGGCCAGTAATGTGGTCTGTTGCTAAGCCTAAAAGAATTAAAGAGCTGAGGCTATTTGGCCTGGAGAAGAGAGGGATCAAGGGAGACGTGAGAGCAGCCTTTCAGTATCTAAAGAGAGTCTTTAAGAATAGTAGAATCATAGAATGATCTGAGTTGGAAGGAACATTTAAAGGCCATCTGGTCCAACTCCCAGGCAATGAACAGGGAAACTCTGCTCTGAGCATTCTGATCTAGCTGTAGATGTCCCTGTTCATTGCCGGGGAGTTGGACTAGATGACTTTTAAGAGTCCTTTCCAATTTAAATGATTCTATGGTCTGCACTCTGTGGTCTATGATCTAACTCACAGTCTCCAAGAACTGAGAGGTAACATCTGCCCCCTATCCCTTATGGGGACTCAAATCAGGTGTTAAAAAAAAAACAAAACTCCAGCTTCATAGAGCATCTCAGCTGCTGTAGTAATTATATGACCAATCAAGACAAAATGTTAGTTGTAATTATTAAATCTTACAAATGCAGAAACAAAACAAAATGGAATATAAATTGTGTAGAAGGGACATATGCAATGTCTCTAGCATGTAGACCACCTTTCCCATCTGCACATCTTAATGTGCAACAAATTGAGAACATAGCATAGTAAATCCATCCTAATAAAGGAATGGATGTACCTGAACAGGGAAGAAGAAATGGCAGCCAACCAGCCAAGTGAGAGCTGTTGCAAAGTGGCAGGAGATAACATGCTGCTTCCAGGAGCAACTGCAGCTACAAGATGCATGCACAACTGCAACTGAGGATATAAAGGCAAACAAAAAGCACAAACATATTGCAAAAAAACAGCTTCCCAGCTCTGGCCGCTTTTGTGACCCATCCTCTGGACCAACCAACGCAGCATGGCTTAGAGCATATTTAGCCACAGATGTTATTCTGGTAAACCCAGGTCCTCCCTCATTCCCAATGCCTTCCCAATGCCAGCACCAGCCCTTTGGCAGACACCAAGCAAACTGACCTGGGAAAAAATAACCCAAACAGAAAAACAGATGCAGGCTGGTTCTCACCCACTTCAATGCCCTGATCTGACTCACTGCCAACTGTGCAAACCCTATTGCTGCTGCAAGGTGGACAGCAGGAACACGCATCCCAAAGAGAAGCACTGGGTCTCTCCAGTCAGCACTGCTTCCCTCTCTGGTGGTCTGCCTCAAGACCACCATAGTGTCAAGAGAAACCCCATTCTTCACAAGATCAAAATCCACCAGAAAGAGTTCACTTCAGTGCACATTCTACTTGATAACACCATGCACATCACAGCCTCCAGGCTGCTGTGTTGGCACTGCAATGTGCACTTCCAGTGCGCTCTGAAAATCAGCCCTTTTGTCTTGGATCAGAGGTTAGACACAGAAGTAACCACCTCCACAGAAGATTGCTATAATTCCTGGGCTCTAAAATCCCCAAGATATTCACTTGCCAGCTCCCACTACTGTTTTGATCCTCACTGCCTCCATGAACATGAATGAAGGGAAGATGATGGATGTTGCAAGCTCTGCTCGCTGAGGCAGCAGGTACTTTCCTAATGTCCCCAACTGCCTCTGGGCAATTCCCCCTTGCCTTAAACCCTCCCAGCTCTTTATGGGGTGATAAAGTCCAAGAACAGCAGCAAGGGGATTTTAGAGGCTCAGTTCTGCCATCTAGCATCACATGGGGAGCTCCCATGGCTAGGACCTCATGTGACAGCTTCCTCTAGAATTCCCCTGAGCTTGACCATTTGGGCATGGCCAGCTGAGCTGCACCACCCTGAGACCTCCAGCCTGAGCATCTCCTGGGCTTGACTTGGCCAAGATTGCAGTCAAACACTTTGCAACCAAATAGTCCTTGCTCCTGGTCTGTCTGCTCTGTTTCTTCCCCAACTACATCACATGTTAATTTAATTTAGCCCTGCAGGCTGCTTAGGTTTTTTCACCTTTGCACAGATGTTACAGTTAGGTGTGCAGACTTTTGCTTTCATTTACATTCAACTTCTTCAGTCTCCTCTTCTGAGCCCTACAGAAAAACACACATGCTTGCCAAAGACAAATTGTTCTCATTTTCTTCTGCCCCTCAATGAGGAGGTGAGAAGGATATTGCTATAGGTGTGCTCCCCACCCACATTTTCTTCTCACTGCCAAACATATTGCATCAAGAACAATTAGAAAATATTTCTTTGTGTGGGTTCTAAGACAATGTATGAAGTACAGAAATATATTTTTTTTCTGCTTAAAAAACTTAGAACAACAAGAAAAAAGTCCTCTTGCATGATCTTTCGTCTGATTTTCAGAGAACTCATTCAGCTGTTAAGGTGAGGAAGCCTCCTGTTGTGATTGCTATAGCAAAGCTGTTCTTCCAAGCCTAGTAAGGGAGAAAAGGATGCTTCGGAGCTGTTTATTTAGTGAAGAAGACAAACAAACCCAGAAAGAGCTTTTTTTGAAAGTTGCACCTACATACACTCACTACAGAAGCAGATTATGGAAAGTACATTCTTTCTGCAGCAGCTTCTGCAAACATCATCATATTGTTCCCCAAAGCACCATCCCAGGGAGCTGGACCCTATACCTCAGTGTGATAAACAGGCAGAGAACAAGACTGAATTCACAGTAATCAAATATCTGACCCAAAAAAGGAACCACAACATCCATTACTACCATAGCAGCAGAAGCAGAAATTCAACAGCTGTAAGCATGAGGGCACTTGTCTGACAATTGCAGCCAATATTTCAAAACAGGAGCTTAATCATATTTCATGTGATCGCTGTTTTATGGTGTTTAATCCTTGGACCTGTCCTGCTCAACTATAAAAGGCAAATGCTAGCTTCCCCTGCTGCCCTGTCTACATGCTGCAGGACTCCAGGGTGTTTCAATCACTATTGTGAGGCTGGGAGTTTGTAGTCCTGTGGTCTATGAGAGTCAGTGTCACCAGCAACATGGGGCAGAGGGCTGGGTGTGAAATGCCATGAGCTGAGCAGGGAGGTTCTTTGCCCAGGGCCAGCTGGAAATGAGGCTGGAGAGGTGTTGTTTAGCTTCAGCTCTGTGCCAGAGAAGTGCCAGAAGATTCACCTCTGGTGTCCTGACAAACATCAGGTTTGGTTCAAGACCAAATATGTGCAAGATTTTTATGCAGAAGCTACATCTAGGTGCAGTAGAACAGAGCAAGGCAGAAGCTCTCACTCACTGCCTCTCCATCTCCACCTTTTCTCCTTGTACTGGGATTAAGCCAGCATCCCTCATCCTGGGGCTGCTGCCCCTACCTTGCCAAGGAGCCTCTGGGATCTGTGTTCTTCCAACACTGGCATGCTCCCACCCAGCATGTCTTAATGAGTGGCAGGCACCGTTCTATCAAAGCAGGTTATCACTTTCTCCCCTCTGACACAAAGCAAAGCACTCCACACCTCTGCCTGCAACTCTAACCACATCACAAACAAGGAGGAATCCACACAAGTATTCAAACCATCTGGATGTTGTGCCTCCACAGCAATTAAAACCATGCTCACTTCTCACACAATGCCTGGAGGGAAACAGACAGAATCACAGGGCACAGGAGGACACGCCACGGTGAGCTTAGCTTCCTCATAGCCCAGCTCCATGTTGTAACTTCCAAAGTGGTATGCAGCTTGACAATCTAGTCCACCCTCTCCCTGGCATGACGTGTCCTTTCTTCAGGAACACATTGTGCCAGGACCATGCTCATGAGGAGCTGCAACTTCTGGGTTGTCCTGCCACTCCTTAGTGCTTGCTTTTTGATAAGGGCCCCTTGGCACCATCTGATCCCAGGGGGCTGGGACCACCCAGGGCCATGCCACCCAGCACACACTGCAGAGCATAGGTTGCTTGGAGATGGGTTTCACCCCAGGTGAGGACAGTGATGCAGCTGAGGTGCTTGCAAGCATCTGCCATCTGCTGCCATTCAGAACATGTCCTTTCTCACCCATATATGCCACAGAGATTTGCCATGCCCTGGTCCATGAGGTGCCTGCCTGCCACCACCAGATACCATGGAGACTTTCCCATGGTAGTGTTTCCATCAGACAAAGTGGGGTTTGAAGAAGCATTCTGCAGCACTGCCACAGTTTTGGTGGCATCTCAGAGGATGTGAGGCAGGTTTTTCCCCCTGCTTTGGGTATGCTGCCCAGCACTGCCCACAATATGGTGGCCACAGACATGCTGTGGGACCCCAGAAAGTACCTGAAAATCTCCCCCGCCCACCAAAATCCCTTTGTATTTACTGCTTCAGAAGCATCACAGAAACAAAACTGCAAAAAAAGGCATTTAAATTGTGTTTCAGCATCCATGCTTTTCTATCACCAGCACCAAATTTTCAGGCAGGGACCTGAGATAAAAAATAATGCTGTTCGGAAGGCAGGAAGATATTCCTCTTGAGGGGTGCAGAAAAACTTGCTGGCACTTCTTGATGCCCATTGCCTGCATAATAAAACACCAATCCAGGACCCACATGCAGTTCACGTTACCCCAGTCTCCCCTTAGCGTTCCATTGCTTCCAATGACCTGGGACAAGGTACTTCCTCTCTTAACTACCTTTCCAGCAGAAACTTCTCATTCCTTTGCATCCCACAAAAAAAAAAAGAAAAGTTTTGTTCCATCTTACTTTGTTGCTTTGTGCCAACACACTCTTTGCAGTGCAGGCAGTCTTAGCTTTACACTTGTGTAGTGTCTAACAAAGCAGGGCCCTGCTTACTCACTGCAGTTTCTAGAAGTTTGCTCAACAGAAATGAAGAACAAATGGGGCAACTTGGCTGCCAGGCTGCAAGCTGCTATCAAGTTTGCAAATTGCTAATCAACTAAATGAGACTAAAATCTTCTGCCTTGGTTCAGCAGAGGGAAATATTTTTCGTAATAGCGTATTTTCTAGGAAAAAAAAAAAAAGGAATTTCAGAGATACTCACAAGTGTTGCAAATACAGGTCAAATGATGCAGATATTTCCAGCTGAAAAAAGAAGCAGGGGAGATTTTTGTAGCCTTAAAACCTTTAACCTGATGTACTTGAAAATGAAATACAGATATACAGATACAGAAAGGTCAAATGGACATTCAAAAATTGACCCTAATTCATTCGAGGAGAGTTTTGAGTAACAGGAGGTAAGGAAAATATACCATTCTGGATCAAGTAGGAAATTATTGTTTTTTGCTTGTTTGTTTGTTTAAATTATTTTTCTAGAGGAAATAAAACTATTTTCTTTGACTTAAACCACTGCTTCTCCCCAAAATATTCCCTTTAGCCAAGTTAGCCACATCAGCAGAAATTTGATCACAAAAAATTGCAAGCGTTATGACAGCTCAAAGCACTTCTTCAAGGTATGTACTTTTGTTCTGGACAGCTGGGACCACAGAAAAATACCCAATACGTTCAGGGACTTATGATGAACAAGGAGAGCCAGAAGTAAATCGAGGTCTTTGATCCTCATTTTCTTGACAATAATGCAATAAGTCTGGATGGTTCTGGCTGGGATGCTTTTTTCTCCCAATAGATGATCTCTTCACTATCTTCCCAGGCTCTATTTGAGAAACACTTTGGAGGTGCAGCTTTATCAACATGGGAAACTGAAATGCAGAAAGATTTTTCAGCTGTATTTACATACTAAGAGGCCTGGAAATCTGGGGCGCCTGTGTTTTTGGCTGCTTGACTTCAGATACCTGCAGCCTGATTTGCATGAATATTATGCACCCAGAACTCCTACTGAGATCAAAAAAACAGCTCAGTGCCTCTGCAAAAACAGGTTGCTGGCATCCATAACTGGAAGCAAGCAAACTGTGCACTTTTCAAAAATCTGGGTCTGCATCCCTCATCAGGGGTGGCCATTGAATCAAATGCTGGCTTCAGTCTCAACAGCTTTTGGTAGGAGCCAGTTCAACTTATAGATCTAAAAATGTCCATCTGAGCCCCTCCTACAATTCTGGAGACTGCCAATTGACCTCTTGCTCCCTCTTTTGTATTTTATTTATCACATGATTTGAGGCATTTTTCCTAGAGCCTAGAATCACAGACTGGCTGAGGTTGACAGGGACCTCTGGAGGTTTTCTGGTCTACTCCCTGCTCAAGCAAGGCCACTCAGAGTAGGATCATGTACTAACAGATTTTAATCTTGAAGGCTAGAGACTCCACAACTTTTCTGGGCAACTTAGAAGTACTTCAAGTTCTCCACATTTGCCGTGGGCCATCTCTACATGCACACACATATGCAAGTACAAAAGCAGTCATCCTACAGCAGCCACCATGAGGTTTTGCCAAGAGCTGATTGCCCCAGAGTTTAACAAGAAGGCCCGTATTTTGTTCATGGACTTCCATCGTGCTATAAGGTCTACGTTGACAGTCGTGCTTGTTGATGCTCGTACTACACTGCTGTACCAGCATGCTGGGCTGCTCGTGGCTCAGTGCTTACCAACCCACACTGGGAAGCTGCAGCAAATGGAGGTGTTTTAGTCCACATGCCATCGGTGCCATCATTCTGTGGGGAAAAAATAAAAAAGATCTAGTAACACTTACAGCTTTTCTTGGAGCAAGGTGGTCTCCAGAACAGTCTGAACTATTCTGCAACACTTCCCTTTGGGGTTTTGTTTGGTGTGCTCAGAGAGAGGTGGCTGTGCTTGGCTCTGACATGGAAAATTCATTACCAGAGTTTGAAAAGGACAATGCCATGCCCATGTTGGGCGGTTAGCCCAACAAGGACTGGGCTCCCTCTAGCAGTGGCAGGATTGCTGGGTGGTTGCTTTCATGTGCTTTTTGTTTCATGTTCATCATCCTGGCATCTGAACAGTTTGCATCTTTGGTTTTAGCAAAGGTTTAACCACAACAGCTTCTTCCTTACATGGAGGAGGAAGAGTGAGTGCTTCACAGAGGGTGGGGTGCAGAAACTAGCAGATTCCATCTCATCTTGTTTCTACTCTGATGTTCACCAAATGCAGCTCGGTAGGCAAGCAAGTCTGCTGCAGCCCTCAGAAGCACAGGGTCAGTGCCAGCATTGCACTAGGATGGCAGTGCCTGGAGGAGTTGTGGTCACACTATTTTTGTTTGTCATCTTTGCACCTTTTGCTTGTGCTATGGTATTAAAACCGTGCTCTGTTTTGGAGGTGGTACAATAGCTAGAAGGTCAGGAGAGGGTGTTAAGAAAGGAAAATTAATCACTTCAAAAAAACTGCTTAAACCAGATGGTTACAGGTACAGTCTCTTCTGGGCAAGAACTGTATTTGCTGTGAGTTCTTTCACTGATGTCAGTTTGTGTTTCAAATCAGCTTTGACACAACCTTGACAAAGCCTTTGAAGTCTGAACTAAATGTGCTGCAAAGATCATTATTCACAACCACTCAGATGGATAGGGAATATTTTTCTTTTGAAAGGTCCTGTCAGACCTGTCCTGTGCTTTATTTGCTTTTAGAGGCACTCTGGTCATTCTTTAGGAGGAAGGTCATTCTTTAGGAGCTACTGGATGGAAGAAAGAAAGAATGAAAACAATCCAGCAGGTAACAGCCTTCAAAAATCGCCATTCAAAACCTCAATCATTAAAGAAGCACAGCTGGAATACACTGCATAATAAGAACACCACACAGAGGACCATTCTGCGGGATATTCCACAAAGGCTAACTCCATGACACCCTGCCCCACACTTATTTCACTGGGAGCTAAGTTGATTCGCAGGACCACAGATATACCAGCATTTGCAAAGTGCAACACAGATTGTGCAACACATTCAGTGTTTGCATACTTGGAGATCACAAATCCAAGTCAGTCCAAACTGCCACCATCTAGGATTTTATAATGCGAAGATTGGCAGGGATGGAGGTGCATCTCTGGGATGGTTTTCACAGAATCACAGAACCACAGGGTCAAAAGAGACCTCAAGAGATCATCAACTCCAACCCCTCTGCTAAAGCAAATGTCCTACAATAGGTCTCACCGGTAGGTGTTTAGACAGGTTTTGAATAGCCCCGTAGAAGGAGACTCCACAACCCTCTGAACAACCTGTTCCAGTGCTCCATCACCCTTACCTTAAAGAAGTTCTTCCACATGTTAGCATGGAATATCGTATGTTCAAGTTTTAGGTCACTGTTCCTTGTCCTATCACTCCACACCTCTGAGAAGAGCCTGGCCTCATCCATTTGCCTCCCACCTCCCTTTAGATATTTATGAACATTTATCCGATATCCTCTCACTCTTCCTCAGGCTTTACAGACCGACCCAGGTTACTCAGCCTTTCCTCATACAGGAGATGCTCCAGGCTCCTTATCATCTTTGTGGCCCTCCACTAGTCTCCTTCTAGGAGATCCCTGTCTTTTCTCAAGACCAGAACTGGATGCAGTATTCTAAATGTGGCCTCATCAGTTGTCATGATTTTCATGTTTTTTAATAGGTATTTTGCATCAAAACATTGTGCAGTTCACTGGGAGTTAAAGAGTTAATGCTACAGCTCCATGAATTGTCGGCATTTCCAGTTTCCACTTCTCAGAAGAGAAGAACGAACTACAACTCCCAGAAGACTTCGTTTTTCCTTTTCCATTTTCCCTTTGGAAGGAAAAATAAAATGGACTGGCAGTCACAAGATTTCCCTCTGGGCTCCCCGGCTGCTTTGGCTACAGCAGTAGAGTAAGGACTTCGGTTTTGCAAACTCTCTTTTCCTCATTTTATTTGATTTATTAGTTCCAATCATATTGTATTATACTGATACACCAGATTTTCATTGCGTTGGCATACAGACAAAGGAGATGCTGAGTTTGAGAGATAATGCCAGCAGAAACCCCAGGAATGGAGAACAGTTTGAATGTAGAACCTGTCAAGACATCTGAACCAAAGGCAAAGCAGCTTGCTACTTAAATTCCCTCTCTGGTGACATCCTCAGGCCATTTGTACACCTGAGTACACCTCTAATATTTCCTCAGATTTGTTTCCTATGTCCCATCAGGTGCTGGGCTACAGCTGCTTTTGAACAACTTGGTATGCGTCGTTCACTAGGATACAACGGAGCAGAGATACACTGCATCTGCTTCAGGGCCATAAAATATTGCTTCAAACAGGAGATTTCTCGGGAATTTATTCTCTATATTCCCATATTTTTCACAGTTTGTGCAGTGAAATACCCAAGCACTTGGGTGAGTGTAAAGAAATATTAATCTGGGACAAAACTAGGACTAGAGGACAAAAGGATAGGAAGCTCAAAGGCTGTGCACTCTTTCAGGCTTGATGGCTTCATTGCAGTTTCTGTAGAAAACCAAGACTGCTAGATGATATTCTCTTGCCAAGTCTAAACAATTTTTGTAAATGGCCAACATCACCACTTGTGCTTTACCGCTTGCAGCTCTTTTCATCTCTCTCATATGAAGAGATTCCTAAGGAGAGAGTAGATTTTCCTTTTTTTTTTTTTTTTTCTTTGTCTATTTTTTTTAATGAAAAAGAATGCTGGAGTTCAGATTTTTCTCCAGCGTCTGATAACATACAGAATGAGAAGGGTGCTGGGAGTGCTCTGAGTAATCCAGTAGTAAATAAACATTGGAATTTTCCAAACCAATGAAGAGTCAAGAGGTACAGGAAGACAAAGATCACGGAAACTATGATAGTCAGTGAAATCAGTATTTACTCCGAGAAAAAAAATACATAACAATCAACAACAAAAAACATACATAAAGATCCTTAAAGGTCTCACAGAGTAAGTGTTTCACCTCCCCACCTACTATCTTCCCTGTGCCTTGGTCATAGTGTACAGATACCTCTGTTTGTCAAAGGTACAAAGCATTTCTCAGAGTACAGCATCTGAAGTGATTCCATAATAAAATGACAAGTCCCATTCTACACAAGGTCTTCTGGGAGTAGAGGCAGAACAAAAACGTATCAACACCCCATGAGAGACTCGAGGAAAAGCTGCTCTTAGTGAACAGAGAGGGAGACCTTATGAAGAGACTTTATGAAGTTTTCTCAGTGTAGCTGCAAAGCTGCTCCCTGACTCCCAGCCCTGTGAATTTCCACTCCAATCTTGCTGTTTATAACCAGTACACAAAGCCCTTATCTTCTAAGCACAGCTTTAGATTATAGTGAGGGCAGACTGTCAAGAGAGCCTGTCAAGGCTAATGAGCACAGGGTTAGACCAGTGCTGCAGCAATAGGACACTGTTCAAGGAGCAGCTCAGCACTGGGCTGAGTTTCCAGCACATATACATGTTTACATCTGTTTTCCCCACTCTCTCATTAGTTCCTGTTGCTCTGAAACTATGATGTGACCACCTAATCTCAGAATATATAGGCAGAAATAGAAGTTCCTTTGAGCATGCAGGATTGCTTTGCTTGCTGTAGCCCCACCAGCCAGGAAAACCCAAGGGGGACAGAGAAGCACTGGTGTGGTGGCAGATGAGTGCTTTCAGAAACATTGCAGTTGTGAGTGTTTCTGGGGAATGCTTATCTTTGTATTGCCTTTTTGTATGGACATCAGTGCTTTTAAGTATTCCTATTAAATAACCATGGCAATTCATCAAAGAGGTTCACATAACCCATGAAGGAACTTATGAAAGTCATGTGCCTCCAAGGAAAACACTGATCTTCCTCCCTGGACAGAAAAGAAGGAGAATCCCACCAGATGACACCCACACAAATTTAAGGGGACAACCTTCTTCCCTGTGTTTTGGTATTAGCCAGGTAGAAAGGTAGAGTTTCCACCAAAACTGTTAATTATTCAGAGAAAAACCCTCCCACGTCGTCTGTACTCTAAGATTACAGCTCCACAGCATGAATGGGAAAGGTAAAGTTAGTGGAATGGAAAAAGAACAGTTTGTCATCACTATAAATGGAAGGCAGCTTGTTGAATGTGGAAATCACAAACATTCTGATACATATTTTTGCATTTGTATCATACATTCAGATAAATTGAAAGCAATCTTTTGTATCATACTTCCCCCGTCTATCCAATGCAGTCATTTCCTCTAATAAACTTCCTAGTGCTTTGTGTGGTCAAGTGTTAGTTTTCCCCAAAGGATGAAGTTTCCACCACTTCCTTGCAAGGCACTGCACATCCCTCCATTAAGGAGATTCTTGATATTCAGTTAAAAGTTTCCTTTCTCATTGCACTACCATTATTCTTTATTATCCATCTGCATACAGTCTTAAATAAATATGTTTAAGCATTTGCATTTTTTTCTAATTGGTGACAGTTATCACATTGTCTCTTATGCATCATTTGACTACTCTATAGAGAAAAAAATATGGGCTAATGTATTCACAAGCAAACTCCCCTCCTTTTTTTGGGGGGGTTGCTGTTCTTGAATCCCCTCCAATATGCCTCTGCCTGGCTAGAAGCACAATGCACAAAACTCAAGACAGTCTGCCACACACTGTCTCCCCACATGTAAGAGGGTGTCAACCCACACATTGCCCACTTCTACAGGCTGAGAAATACCACTTCCAATCATCTAGCCATTATCGTTCCTAGATCTTTTCAATGTTATTTATTCCCGTTGCATATTTTGCATTTTTCCAAGTTTGAGCTTGTATTGTTGTTTTCCACCCACTCTTTAATCTCTCTTTAACTACTTCATATCAGTCTCCTGTCTGTTGGATGTTCATAACCTTTTCCAGTGCAGCAATGCCGTGTCTTTCATTTTTTGTAAAAAATTAAAAGTATGCATATAAAAAACACACAGGCATCAGGACATTGCTTCCTCAGCCAGCAAGCATGGGGTTCCTTTGCTGCATTGCTTTGCCTTGCATAGGCCTGTTTAGGGAGTACCATGAGCCTTAGCTTGCCACCCACCTTGGTTTCATCAGCTGCTATGGTCCTGCAAACTTTTTCATGGCAATTATTCTCCAGAAGGAAGCACATATTAGTGGCTTTATTGATTCTATTTTGTGTGTGTTTATGAAAAGAGAGAGATTCATGCATATAAGAAAGCAATTGAGTAAAGTACATGCATTTCCTTCTGCTTGCCATTATCTATGCACGTTCAGAGCCCAGAGGAGGCCAGGCTTTCACGGGGTCCTCCTGGCCACCACCACAAACAGGTTCAGAAATACCACTACTTTCAGCTCCATTTCCCCCCAGGGACGTGTGTCACACAGCAATGTACATGTCAGCCCTGCTGACTGTGAAACAGAGGAATTGAGTCTGTTGTGCTAGATGTATTGGAGATGTTTGTTCAGTTCCTTCTTTCCTATCTTTTCCTCTTCTATTTGCTGCTTGTTTGGTCTCACAAAGCCTTTAGAACAGTGAAGATAGCCATTAGTGGAAGGCCTCCAGCTCTGGAATAGGGCCTAACAGTCAAATGGCAATGTTATGCCATCTGGAGTTAGGATGAGGAAAAATATTGTCCAGTAAGAATCCCCAGCAGAAGTCTACACAGAAGCAAACCACATGGAGATACACAGCCTGGGACATGGCCAGGACAGTACCACAGACTCACACCTCTATGTATTTTACTTTTTTTTTTTTTTTCCAATAAAATTGCCAATAAACTCTTGTTACCACACGTGGGCAAGACAGAGGGCCCATCACCCTGTCCTGCTTACAGAGGCCATTGCCTGAAATGGCTCTGACAGTGTCCTTGGAGGCCTCCTGTCCACGCTCTGATCCAGCCCAGCACGTCTTTGCTCCTGACAGGATCACAGTACACAGACATGCATGCCTGCAGGCAAATAATCACACCAGAGGCTTCGACATGACGGAGCAGAGGCTTAACCCAACCACTGAGCCTGCTTTGGGTACAGTTCTTTGTAGTCTCACAGCTCCCTAAATTAATGAACATAGCAGCACAACGTGACAGGCACTAAGCGGGATCATTCACACCCATCTCACATCCACAATAAGGTGGATCAAAGCTGCATGCTGTGCTGAGGTTTCAGTGCCCATCTGCTGCCCTACCTGTGGCAGGCAGCGCAGGGACCGACTGCAGCACAGCAAAGGGGCTGAGCTTGAATCAGGAGACTGAGCACATTAGTGATGCAGCGCCGATCCTCCCTAGCAGTTTTTGCTGCTGATTTATAGAGTGAGTGCAACTCATTTATCCAAGCTACCTTTGTTTTATTGTTATTAATTGTTACGAGTTTTTTTGGCAGGGATGGGGAAGCTTGTCTGATTAAAAATAGCTTTGGGGACGGCAGCTGGCAGAGTCTCAAGGAAAGAAGAATCCAGCACCAGATCTTTTTTCAAAGAACGTGCTCTTACCAAGTAATTGGGTGCAATCAAGTGCAGAGATAAATAGTAGCACTTCCCAAGGTGTAGCTTGAGGCCCTGGCTGTGCCAGTTGCTGCTGGCTGGAAAATATTCACAGAGGCCGAAGGTCTGCTCATGTCTCTGCAGAACTTCTGGCTGTGCCCAACTGCTTTGCAAGGCTGCAAAGAAGAGATTTTTTTCTACGTGGGAAGGTCTTTCTGGTGTATAACATACATTACAATTCTATCAAAGCAATGCAGCATTACTGGGTAACAATCTGAATCTGTAAATGCATGTGCATCTTCACTTTTTGTGGCTGCTGCATGCGTTTCTATGGGACCTCACCTATGCTTTCCAAGCAGCTCCCACAGCTTCCTCATTTTGCATTTTGCATTCAATGAAGTTTCCATAACCAAAAAGGAAAATTATCAGCAGGCTGAAGAAGTGACAATCTGACTGAACAAAGAGTGTGCTGACAACTAGAACAACATTCCTCTCTTTTCTCCCCTTTAAATAATGCCCACAGATTCTTGCACCCCACTTCCAATGCATATTGGTACACATAAAGGCTACACATCCGAACTTATCACTAGGTCACAGATGTTTGATTTCCTCTGGCCAATTTACCCGTGATTTTGCCAGGATGGCTCTCAAGAAGTTTCAGCAAGCAGTGCTTCAACTACACTACAGGAAGGTTATGCTAGGAGGTTTTGTCTAATGGGTTCCGAGATCATTGCTGGGGATCTGAGCAAACCAGCTTTCCAGTACTCATTCTCACCCCATCATCAAGCTTTGTGCCAGCCAAGCCAGAAGGCAGTAGGACTTCTGGAGAGCTGCCTTTGAACTCCTTGCAGATATCCCTGCTGCTGCACCATCCACAGGCTCACTGGAGCTTCTCATGACTTGTGAACACATCAAAATTTTGTGATGCAGCTTTACGGGTCAGGAGGGCTGGCTTACCTTTCACATGCTGCTTTCATGTGGATCATCATATATACTTTCAGGAAAGTTTTGGCAGCCTGTGAAACTCTTTGGAAAACATCTTGCACTGTTTTGTTCAGTGAAAATGGCCACTGGAACAGTTAAAAAAATAAGATTTGCCCACAAATTCTAATTGCAGCAGAAAAGTACCTTGTGGCTTTGTTCTGGATTTTCATATGAAAACGTCTGAATCTGTTAGGATTTACATAGGCATATTTGGTAGGCTCTTTGGATCCAGTTGGACTGGGACAAATTGTTCAGTTTTGCACCTTGTCTGCTTTCTTCCTGCATGCACTCACTGTCACTGGAAAAAGGCTGAGCAGATCAGGCAGCAAACACTGTCACTGTTAAACAGTGCTGGCAGCAGGCAAGTGCTTCTTGCTGGAAGTCAAAGCACTGACACCGAAATCAATAAGCCACAACAATTTGTATTTATGCTGAAGTTTCAACATAATAAACTGTATTCTGATGATTTTTTTTCCTGTTCTCTTTTTTCCTTCATTGCTTGGGCATGTTTGCCCCAGTCCCAGGCAACGTGCTGTGCTGAGCCCTGAGTCAGAGCAGAGAGTGCCATCTACTGAAACCCACATCTTCCAGTCCTGCTGCCAGCCAACCTGCAACACTCTTTCAAAAGGCACAAAATCCAAAAGGATATCAGTCATTTATTATATTTATTATATCCATCAACTTTGTTTTAACAAACAAAACCTCAGAGTCAGACTGGCACAGTAGAAAGAAGGGGATTTGTTCTCCAGGCTTTAATACTGCTTTCAGCAGAAAAGTACACAAAAAGACTAAAAAAGTCCAAGCTTGAAAAGCATATGTTTTCAAAAGGAATGATGTGCCTTTAAGAGTAAGGTAGCAGGCAATGATCCATCTTCACTACATACAGACTTGCCTTGTTCTTCCATTTCTTGTTGAGTGATAAAACGTTAAATGTCATTTCCTGTATCAGTGGTTAACCGCTAGATGCTGGATCAGAGATTTACCAGAAGTGCAATATTCAGAAGTGGACCTGCTGCTTTCAATAACCCTTTCTTTCACCCTGTGGGAACTACTTAACCTTTGGAGGAAAAGAAAAAAGAAAAAAAGAAGAAAGAGCAAACAGAAATACTCTGGATTTGGGTAGGGCATTAAGTCTTGGGATTTGCACCAAGGGCTCATACCTTGTTCAGGAAGTCATAAGGATAAATCCTTCCCTGGCCTCAGTTTGGCACAGCACTGAGGTTTGTCAGAATGCAAAGCAGCTATGTGATCTTCTTACTAGCCCTCAGTTCTATCAGCAATTGGAGATCAGGCACTGGGGATGTGGCTCTTTTGCACCCATTTTCCTATAACAGAGCCAGCCTATTTAGAAAATAGACAGGCACTAGAATCCAGAATCAGCTCTTACTTCCCTCTTATTGTACAGAGCAGAGGCAAGCAGTTTATCTGCCCAAGCTGTATTTATTTTATTGTCATTACCACAGTCAGTTAGGGGACTGGAAGGATCATTTTCAGAAAAGCAGCTGAAACAGTTAGGAGTAGATGAATTTCAGTTATGGCAGAACAGTTAGGAGCAGATGAACTTCAGTTAGGACTACATTTCCAAAGGCTGAATTTTGAACACATGATTGTGCAATTACTTGTGCAAATAGAGAGTTACTTTCCTAATTACATAATATCTATAAAGGACTTAGAAAATAAAATGGCTAAGCACACATCGAGAAACACTAGCTATAGAAGTTTGTGGACAAATAGTACAGATGACCATCTAGAAATAACAGAAGTAGGTACTTTGGATACAGACCTGATGTCTAAAATGCTGCACAAGGCTGTGTTAGGTGCTGTACAAAACACCTGGCACACAGTCCCTCCCTCATGAGCAGATGCTCTCAAATGTGAAAGGCAGCACTTGCATCATCCTCATCCATGCACAACTCAACCACAAGTAGCTGCCTACTGCCCTTGGTTTAGCTCCTGAAGCACCAGGAACTGCACAGCTCAGAGCCCGGGCTTTCCAGTACTAAAATGGTATCAACACAGCACGTGTTGTAATTGCTTTTTACAGTGTCCACAGCAAATGAACAGAAATAAATGGAACAGAGGGCAGGCTCCAGGGGAAAGCTTTTTGGGCTGCTGAGGGGAAAACTGAGATGGTGGAAGATCCAAGAAGATTCCCCCAGAAGGCCACGTGTTTTTTTCTTTCACTCCAGAACTCACAGGAAATCTCCAGATTACTCATCCTTTCCCAGGAACCCTAGTTGGAAAAAAACCAAGGGGCCTCACTATTTTCCTACAAACACACACACACACATGCACACACACAAAGGAGCCCTGCAAAGACCTTAACACCAGCTGTGCCTGCCCTTGCCAGAACTTCCTGAATCCACCCCCGTTTACCCTAGCTTGCCAAGCAATGCAAATATTTGAGAGGCCACCTCGTTTCCGCAGCATCTGATGTAAAAATCCGCATCAAATCCAAGCAGTAAAGGCTGTGACTCACAACTACTCAGCAGCCAGAAATCCTGTCAGGCAGGCCAAGCCTTCATATAGCAGGAGGTCACTGGAACACAGTCTGGCTCACCTCTCTCATTGATCAAAAGAGTGCAACCACTCAGACATCTCCTGCTTGCCTTCCCTTTTAAAAGTCAAATGCTGAGAAGCTGCTTCCGAGTGGGCAGAGAACAGGATGACACAGATACAATATTTCTGGGAAATAAAATTAAGTTTTGCCTCAGCAACTGCCGAAACTCACTGCGCTGATGAGTTCTGCCTTGTAACCCAGGGGCTGCAGCCAAAAGAAACTTGAGTCAGAAGACCCAATTTCAGTTCCTGCCTCTGCTACTGCCCAACTGTTTGATCTTGAATTAGTCACTTCACCACCCCTGGAAATAAAGTCCTTCTCTGAGGAGTACTTCTTGGGAACAGCCTGGAGATCAGCGAGAACAAGGAAGAGACGGGTGGGTGGCATTTGCAGCTGAGCCCCAGGTCAGGGAGAGAGTGGCAACATATTGCTGCCAGTTCTGCACAGAAGGCGAGTGCTAAGGAAGGAGTGGTGTAGAAATGAGTGCTGAGGAAGACATCAAGATGTTGAAAAAAGATTAATGAAATGGTGACTTTCCCCCTGCTCCACACACTGAGCATGCAGAGGGCAAGTTCCTGGGCTTCCAGCAGGCACACCTCACAACCCTCAGGATGTGACTTGCTTTTCATGCTTGAGAAGTCAAATATTTTACCACATCAGCAGTCCCACACATTCAGGAACCATGAATCAGGGCTTCAGAAGCTGTAAGTCTGACTTCAACTTTCCAAAGTTTCCAAAGCATGCCCCTGCACACTATTTTCTTCTTATATGAGCACCCAGATTATTTTCCATATTCAACTGACTCCAGGAACTGGATTCGTTTGTCAGCACATAAAATGGATGGCATAAAATAGTATGTCTCTCTTCAGTCCCAATATTTGAAGAGCTTTCTCTGCTGATATGTAGATCTGTAGTGGAGCACACCTACAGCACAGAGGAAATAATTTCTGCCTGACTAAAGACTCAGAAAAGATAATCAGCTGAGATTTTTCTTCTTCTTTTATGTCTTGTATACCTCACAGTTGTACTATTTTGAAACAAATTTACTGCAGACTGAGGACACATGAATTGATTAAATCAAATCAAATCAAGCAAATCCGTTATAAGAATACAAGTTCCAGTGCATTCAGCCCTGACCAGGAATAGTGAATTTATCCCTGGACTGCAATGCTTTCGTACACAACCTTTCAGGGTGGTTACTCCGCCCTTCAAAAGCCCAAGTTTCTTACTTGCACACAGCAAAGGGTATCAGGCTTAAGCCTCAAGCTTCACTTCTCCTTCTGCACATCCGAGTGATACACAGATGTATCACACTGGGTGAACGTGCTGAAGCTGGTTCAAAGCTGTCTTACAGCAGTGTAGCTGAATTCTAATCCAGCTGCTGTTCTCTACCCCTTCATATTTATCTTCCTAAATCTTCCCTCACAACTGCAGAAAGGGGTTAGAAATCAGAATAGTTCAGTTGGAAGGGACCTAGGAAAGCCATCAAGACCAACTGCCTGACCTCGTCAGGACTAACTACACTTTAAAGTATGCTATTGAAGGCACTATCCAAATGCCCCAGTGAATACTGACAGTTATGGAGCATCAATCACTTCCCAAGGAAGCCTGTTTCTATGTTAGACCACCCTCATGGTAAAATTTTTTTCCCTAATGTCCAGCCTGAACCTCTGCTAGCAGCTTTGTGTCATTGCCACACACTCCACCATCAGTACCAGGAGGAGAGCCCCTCTGCTTCCCCTTCTCTTCTCTATCTCAGGTGCAATACCAGGCATTTTGCTTTGCTCCTTTGTAATGTGGTTTTTGATTGTCCAACATTCCAGCATAGCCAGATCTCTCTGCAAGGTTTCCCATTCCTCCAGACAGTGAAGAGCACCTACCAGATCTACAGCATTAGTGAATTTGCTGAAGATGTGCTCCTCTCCTACATCTGAACACTGACAAAAGTGTTGTACAAAATCAGTGTTGGAATTGAGTCCTGGGGAGCACAGCTAGTGATCAGCCAGCAGCTAGATGTATTCACTGCAACACCTTGTGCACCTTCATTGCAACCAGAGCTGCATTGCTATTTGAGAGGCTGAGGCCAAGAAACCTAAGAGAAACATGAGGTGAGGTAGCCACAACCCTGAGGATATTGTGAGTAAATATCCCTTCTGGTTAGATTTAAATAGCCAAAAAAGGAAAATTCTTCTTATCCACAAGTGGCTTCTAAAGGCATAACAACTAACGGGCTGCTTCCGCAGGGCATAACAATCCGCTGAGGAAGGGCAGGGAAAATTTTGGCTGGCTTGGGTTGGAAGTGACCTTAAAGCCCATCTAGTTCCAACCTTCCTGCCATGGGCATCCACTAGACCAGACTTCCAAGGGCCTCATCCTGTCTGGCCCTGAACACCTCCAAGGTTATGGCTTCCACAAGTTCTCTGGGCAGTCTGTGCCAGTGTCTCACTACCCTCTGAATAAAGAATATCCTTCTAACATCTAACCTAAATTTCCCCACTTTTAGTTTAAAGGATGCCAGGCTTGGCTGTTAAACTTGCAGTTAAACTACAGGTCTGAAATGAGTGATCTCTCTCTGAATGACGTACAGACAAGTTATCCTTGGCACATTATGAAATTTTTGAACTTACCAGAAGGTAAAGATAGTGTTATGGGGAAAATGCAGAACTAGATGTTTCTTAGGAAATGCTGTAGTTTCAGAGAACACTGTGTCTTTTTATTTCCCATGATACTCTATAAAGGACGTTGTCAGTGACAGTTTTCCTTTTACATCCATGTTTTTCCTCATCACTACAGACCATGCTTTGCAGTCATTCCATTTCTATTGCTATGCATGTATCCACTCAACTAGTAGTTTCCAGAGCAGTGTAGGATATGACATAAGCAGACAAAAATGCGCTGAAATGTAAACTTATATACTTGGTGGGAATGTAATACAGAAGAGTTACAGAAGTTATTATAGTTTTACAGATATGGACATAAGAGAGAAGCAGCTTCTTCCATGGTATTGCAAACCCTCAGGGCTTGCACATTATGAACTGGCTCCAAAAGCAAAGAGAAAAAAATAATTCACATTTTATTTATTTTTGTACTTGCTATCTGTAATTTACATTTTCAAGATTTTCTTTTTAAGCAAGGGTAATAAGTCTACATTAAAAACATAGTGGAAGTTTAATCATGCTATTCCAGGAACAAGGTCTTAGTGGGGAAAAAATGCAATACTATGTTTTTTCCATGCATGTAACTCATACCAATGAGATGATGCTGGGGAGATGGCAGGAGATGCACTCCTGAAAAAGAAAAACCCACACAAGAGTGGGGACAACCTTTAAAGACTGCAGCCAGCATAGGTCCCACACTGGGGCAGCAGCAGTGGGAAGCCTGGAGGAGCACGCACTAAGAAACAAAGACCAGAGGATAAAGACTGTTATGCACACAACTGCACCACTGCTACCTCACAGATCAGACTGGGAGGGACTGAGTGTAACCTGTAGTGAAAACAGGGAATTCAACCTAAGAAGGTATTTGTCAGAAGATGAGTCTGGGGAAGGGGCAAGAAAGGAGCTTCCATGAGTGTTCATTTAATTATTTGGGTTTCCATGAGTGTTCATTTAATTATTTGGGTTCCTTACCTGCTTCACTCCAAAATGGACTTTTCATCACTGATTTGGGTAAACGAGCAATAAATCAGGTAGCAAACAATTCCCAAAGTCAAGACTGCTCTGCCTTCAACAAGAGGCCACAAAACAATCTTTCCTTTGCCTAAACCCATGTACTACCCATTCTGCTTGCTGAATGACCAGATGGAGGGGATATCCTTCTTTTTTCCCCCAATTCTTAAATAAATAAATAAATAAATAAGAAAAAAAGCACATGGCTTATTCACGTTATACAAGAGCTGAAAAAGTGTTTCATCTGTCTCATACTAGTGCATAACTCAAACATCTAGTATGCCTTCCTAAATCTAGCCCTCTAAATTTGGTGAGGCCAAGCAGCTATTCCCTTATAAGGTTCATTTTACTGCTACCCACTTCTTGAGATGTCTCCTTGCCTTCCAGCTGTTTTATTTTCTCCAAACTTTCCTTGCTTCTTTCCAGCGAATAAGGAAGTAGCTTTGTTTCTTTAAATTTGTCACTCATTCCCTCATAGACATGAAATTATAAACAGCTGTCTACAAAAACACAATTGCTTCTGGAGTAACCAGTGTTAGGGAGGCACAGAGAGGGTTATGACTTCAGACTGCGTACAGGGAGAGAGACAGGGATACAGGAAACAAAGATCCTGTTTCAGTGCAGATTATCCCAGCATGAACAATAGGGGGACATACGGGATGCACAGCCAATTCCTTATAAAGAAACTGCCTCTTGTTTTATTCAGGATGCACCAGAAAGCCAAACGAGAAAAAGAAAAGAAAAGAAGAGCAAAGCAGGTCCCCTGCTGAGCCCCCAGGTACATGACTGCATGCCAGAAAGAAAAGCCATCCAAAGCCACCTATGCAGATGCCCACAGAGCTTGCCAAGGAGCAGATGCCTTGGGCAGTAAATCATCTACAGTTTGGCCTCTGAGGTTGTATGACTGCTATCAAAAAATGCAGAGAAGAGGAGGAGACATGGCCACTGGCACTGAGCACTACTCTGAGCAGCACCTGGCCAGTATCAGCTGTTTTGGTAAGAAATATTGTTGCACTAACACATCTGTGTTTTAAAGAAAAGGTTTTCCAGACTTACACAGATGCATAAAGATTATTTTTGTTAGCAAACCTTAGTTCTAAATAAAACCCAAAGCTTTTTCCCTGCAAACTATCAGAAACGACCTGCTGAGAAATGCAACCACTAAATGTGAAACATGACAGATTGTTAGCATGAATGCCTTCAAGTTCTAACTTCTGTATAACTGTTTAAACATGCATATTAATTTGGTCTTGGACTTTTCCTGCAAGTGCACTGATGACTCTGGACAATTGATAATCAGTGTTTCCCATCTGCCAACATCCATGTGTCCTCAGAATTCGTTTTCATAAAAGGAATGTGGTACTTCTGTCTACCAAAGGAGAGCTTTTTTCTTTTTCAGGCAGACACAACAGCCATATGATAAACTTGAGAACAGGGGATCACAACTTAGAAATGATTATAACAAAAGCTCACCAATAAATATCACCTGGATTAAAGAGAAAAATCTACTGATCTGCCTCCACTCCTCAAAAACTGTATTTTCACACATGAGAAAAAGCATTTAATTTCCTACAAAATTATTCCCTACAATATCTGAATAATATATAATGAATATCTGGCTGTTAGATAGATACCTAACAAACTATTTTTCTGAAACAAACGTCCTCACACTTTTGTATGTAGAAAGTATGGGCCAGCAGGCAAACGCATACTCACTTAATAATTTTAGAGAATCTTGAAAATTATAAATTTGTAGTGGAAACAGAAGCCAACTAAATTCTGAACTCTGTTACTGTGAGACTTTGGTTTCATTAAATGAATTGTCTCATGATAAAGATGTCTAATACAAACATTACACTGACTGACTCCAACCTCAGACAAAACTCAGAACTGCTTGCAGAAGTGCTGATTTTCTTATGTTTAGACAGTCCATACAGTGTGCTGTAAAGAGAAGAAACATCTGTTTTCATCTTATAATCTAGCAACAAGTGAAGAACAAAAGCAATATCTTCACAAGAATCAACAGTGCACCTTTCCCCTGGATCTCTCTTTAAGGTCCATCTGCATATTGTGGCAGGAAGGGGCGACGGGAAAAGGAAGTGGAAAAGACTTCTGCTTTTAATGGTGCAGCACTAGAAAAAACAATCCAGGAATAGAATGACCATATTTTACAAACTGACATGTTTTGGGCTTTTGGTTTTGGGTGGTTGTTTGTTGGTTTCTTTTTGTTGTTTTTCGTTGTCTTTTTTCTTTTAAGTGAAAAGCGTTGCAAGTGTATATTTCAAGGAGAAAAAAAAAAAAGCACCACTTTGTAAAGGTCTCTTGCTATATCACTACAAAGTCCTCCATTTCTAACTGAGAGGAAAAGCCCAGAAATACCTAGGTGTGGAAGATTATGTCCTGACAACTTTAATGTTAAGAGTCTTAGTGATATCCTTTCACACACAACTTTTCAGTAGCAGTTTTAGCAGATGTAAACTCTGTGTTCCCTTCTTGCCCAAGCTGTTTCTCCCTGTGCTCAGGCCAAGACTTTTATTGTGCCAATTCAAGTGTTTGGAGCAGATAATTGATCCCACTGAAAACATTTTCTTTTCTGGCTCTTGGCTGGATTTGCTCATGATCTGCTCACTGTACAGTCACACAAACTGTTATACCAGCAAGTACAGGAGGGGGAGGTGAGGAGTGGGCTGCTCGTGTTGGTGGCAGTGTCACTGTTGGACTGAAGTGAAATTCAAGTGAAGGCAGACACTGAGAGAAACTACATTCATCACTGAAGCTGCTGGACATCCCACTTCAGGCAAACAATAGTCATATTGTAGCTCTGTAGAGAAACTGCATCACATAAACACCTCAGAGAAAGATCAAAACGTTTCAAAATGAGCTGACATAGGATGCTTCGCTTTTTCAAAACGACATTCCACAAACATTTGGCTAAAGTGAGGGAACAGCCTACATACATGGTGCTGGGTTGGGAGGAAACTGCCACCAAAACTAAGATGCTTTATGTTTCAGCAACTGAACAACCATTCCAGATTGGTTGAATCAGCTCTCTAGGTATTTGAGACAGCATGCATAAATCCAAGGTGGCATTTAATCCTAGGATTAGGGTCTTCCACTGGTCTACCCACCAGATGGGTCGTATAACTAAAATCAGAGAAAAAAAGGCCTTTCCCAGACCCTGTCTCGGCCGCCGCCCGGGCTCCCGTGCCCCGCCGCGTCACGCCGCCATGGCGCCACCTGGCGCTCCGGATGGCCGGGAAACGGAGGCCGCGATCGCCCACCCATGGGCTCGGATCCGTACCCGGAAGTGCGATGGGCTGCGACAAGAGCGGAGTCGAGCTGCCGCCGGCCCATTGGAGCTGGTTTACTGAGGCCGTCTGAGCTGTCCTCTCCGCTACCCAAGAGGGAAAAGAGCTGAATTATTTCCTGGGAAATGCTAGTACCTTTGTCACTCTCTTGTGCTAGGTTCGGGCTTTTCCACTGACTCGGGGTGGAGGCAATGTAATGTAAATTGTATGAGCTTTCTGCTTCTCCGTCACTCATCTCTTTTGCATCATCTCAGCAATGTCACAAATCACACTTCTCTACTTGTGCAATTTACCTGCTTCGGCTGCTGTGAGTACAGGCCATTCAAATACAGCAAGTAAATTCACTAAATCACTCAAGGCAACATATGCAGCACCATTCTGCAACAGGCATAGGATTTGCAGAAAAATAATGACCTGGGTTTGAGAATGACCTGGGTGGTAGATTAAGCCAGCTCAATCAAGCACAGGTAATGTACTGCAGTAACATACAACACATGCTGTTTTGCTGTGTGGTTATAGAGCGTGGAGCTGAAGGGCCAAGCTCTATCCGAGTCCTGATACTTGGTGAGCCATCAAAGTAGCAGAATCACCTTGGGAAATGGTGAGAGAAAACACTTGAAAGAGACACTGGTATTTCTAGGAATTTTACCAACAACCTGGCATATTAAGCAAAGAAGCCCTGCGAGATGAGTATTCCTGGCCCCTTAACACATAACATTAGGAGTTGTGGTTTAACCCAGCAGATGGATCACCACCACACAGTCATTCTCTCATGACTTGGGATGCGTTCTGTTTTATATCTTTATTGATCTGGACAAGGAAAATTAAGTGTACCCTCAGTAAGTTTGCAGATGACACCAGGCTGCTAGGAAGTGTCAATCTGCCTGCAGGTAGGAAGGCCCTATAGAGGGATCTGGACAGGCTGGATTGCTGGGCTGAAGCCAGTGAGATGAAATACAACAGGACCAAGTGCCAGGTACTGCACTTTGACCGAAACAACCCCAGGCAATGTTACAGGCTTGGGGCAGAGAAGATTGTGTGGAAGAAATGGACCTGGGGGTCAATACTTGGCTAAATTTGATCCAGCAGTGTGCCCAGGTAGCCAAGAAGGCCAATGGCATCCTGATTGTATCAGAAATAGTGTGGCCAGCAGGAGCAGGGAGGTGATTTTCCCTCTGTACTCACCTCTGGTGGGGCCACACCTTGAGTACAGTGTTCAGGGCCCCTCTCTGCATGAAATGCATTGAGACCCTGGAGCATGTCCAGAGACAGGCAACAAATCTGATGAAGGATCTGGAACACAAGGCTTCTGAGGAGAGGCTGAGGGAACTGAGGTTTTTTAATATGGAGAAAAGGAGACAGGGGAAACCTTATAGCTCTCTACAACTACATGAAAGGAGATGGTGGCAATGTGGGGTTTGGCCAACAAGGTGGGGTTGGGCCTCTTCTCCTGCATAACTAGAAAAAGGATTAGAGGGAATGGCCTCAAGTTTTGCCAGGGAAGATTCAGTTTGTATGTCTTCTCTGAAACAGTGGTCAGGCACTGGAATAGGCTGCCCAGGGAGGTGTTGGAGTCACCGTTCCTGGAGGAGTTCAAGAAGCGTTTAGATGTTGTACTAGGGGATGTGGTTTAGTGAGGAGATATTGGTGGCAGGTGGATGGTTGGACTGGATGATCTTGGAGGTCTTTTTCAACTTTGGTGATTCTATGATCCTATGATAAACAATACTGATACCCATCTAGCCCCCAGTGAAAGAGCATGAGATGAACTCCCACTCCCTTCAAAACTCATTCCACTTGATATCACATGCTATGGAATATCCCTTTGGCCAGTTTAAGTCAGCTGTCCTAAATCTGTTCCCTCCCAGCTCCTTGGGCCATTCACTGCAGATGGCCTTGACTCTGCAAAACACTGCTTAGCAGTAACTATAAACATTGGTGTGTTATCAACACTGTTTTTCTCTTAGAACTAAAACATAACATCTTGCCAGACCCTCTGAAGAAAACAATTCAAGTCATACAGGAGTGTCTATTTTTTCTATACCAATGGAAGTGTCTTCCCTCTGAAACTGAGCAGCCACACACTACTTTTCAACTGACAGGTGCTGACTGGGAAAGCAGCAAGGCACTTCTGCCTACCACAAGGAGCCAGCTCAGGAGACTTCACCCTGCAAGGCAGTGCTGAGCTAATACCCTGCTGTGTTATGGGGGTGTGAAGAAGGATAGAAGGATACGGGGACGTGACTCCCTCACTGCAAATACCATCTTTTAGTGAAGTCAAAGATTCTGATGATTTACATCTTCTGAATTTCCTTTCTTTTTTTCCTTTTTTTTTTTTAATTTTGAAGCTAGGCCCTGACCAAATTTATTTATTTTTTTTTTTTAACAGAAGTGATATTCATATCTCATATCTTAAAGCATTTGTAAGATTTGGAGTAATAATTCTGTTATGTCTCAGACAATCCGTTTCTCAGGACAGCCTGCATATCACTTTGCCTGTTAGCATGACTGGGCTGTATTGTCCAATGTATACATGTCTAACTTTCTCTGCTGGGACAGTGGTGCAGGAATGAAACTGGAAATAAAGAAGTGATGTGCTACTGTAGTGGAACACCACAATATACTGCTATTTCTAGGGCATTTTTAGAGGGCAGTATGAGACAGAAGATATGGCAAGTATAAAAACCATCCTGCTCTTCTGTCAGGCCAGGTAGCTTTTGGCTTGCTGAGTTGATTCTCATTGTCAGAAAGGTAGCATACTCTAGAAAAGCAAAAATTTTGGTCTAACCATTCTACCAGTTGGAATGACTCCCCTGTGATTTTCTTCACATCTGTGACTGACTTACTGTTTGGTTTTTCTGTACCTAAGTAGTAGAAAGGGAATTTTTGAGTATGTATTTGCGTAAGCTGTCTTTGTAATAGTGTAATATTGAATATATTAGCATTTGGACATAAATATAATTTTTCTAAAACATTATTTAAAAATCCATTGTGCCTAAAGCTTTATAAACCTTTGGACCCCGTCTTATTCAGCTATGGAATTTCCTAAACTTAATTTTAGGCTGTAAATCAAACCTCAAGATAAGAAAGATTAGATGAGTTTCCCACATAAATAAGACAGACTTGCTGGGGGTCTGAGATAGCAAGCCAGAAAGATTTAGGAGTCAGTGCACCTTCCAGAGGTTGTGCTACTGTCACACATAATTCAGTTCTCCCAAGTTCCCCCAAGACCAGTGTCTAGCCCATCATGTGGTAAGTTGCTATGAAAAACAAAAGCAAAACTTTGTACAAAGAGAGAAAAATGTGTTGCAGTGCTGGGTGCTCTCCAGGAATGAAATAAATATTTTTTGAAGATATAGGGAGTAGATAGGAAGGTTGCAAGATATCAGTATCTTACTATCTTCTTATAGAGCGGTTGTTTTTCATTTGTCTCTGTGCTTCTCTGTTCTGGCTTTCTAAGACACATATGAAAGAGATGCTATTGAATTTCAGGTATCAATCCTACATGACATCAGAATGGTCATTCATTCACTCAGAGAAAATTGATGTTAATTCAGAAATTTGCACATTCTCTTCTCTTTGGTCAGCAGTGAAATGGTTAGTATTAAATTTAAGAAATTGCTGAACTCATTTTTTATGAAGAAATAAGGACTGTTCATGATCTTCCATGTTCAATAGCTGCAAAACTACTGTGTCTGTACTTTTAACTGTAAGATAGTACAAAGCTGCAAGATTTAAACAAGAAGAAATATTCCTGAAATAAATATGAAATTTGTAGTATAACACTTACTAAGTAGATCTCAGAAGTTCCAGAGAGGAATCCAACAAAATTTAAGCATTATCTTAGATTTGACCAGTGGAAGTAGCAGAAGTACTGTTCAGCTAGTTCATTCCTATCCTGTGCTGATAATGAGGGTAATTCTTCCCTGGTGTGTAACTTCACTCTAGTCCTTGCAGTTGTACCGCATGACATTTCTTTTGGTCCTTCTCTTGAAGTCTCTCTGGATTAAGGCTCTGCAATTTGTGTGCCCCTGATTTCTCCAGAACTTATTTTTATAAATCAGATAGATCTCATTAGATCTTCTGCTTCTTGGCTAATTCCCAGGAATTCTATCTTGAAATTGACAGATCAAGGCGAAACCCACGCTCTGAATTGGAGCATCCAAACCACTTATCTTCCAGGATTTCCTCCAGTTCCTGCCACCAGAGGGCACAGCAGGCAGCTGAAGATAGTCCTTTCCTCGATCGCCACAGCCGCACCACACCACATCTAATTAAAATTATTAACAGAAGCATTTTCTTTGGCTTTGAGAAAGCATAAAGAAATAAAAATAGATTTAGTTAAGTCACCCATTTTGGAATTTGAATGCCTTCTTCTCATTAAAAGTGATATAGATATCTTTAAAGCTGCAAGTGGGCAGCACTAGAACTCTGTTGTCAGTAAGAAAGGACAAATCCCCAATGAATTTTTCTCCAAGGAGAAAGGAATGAAAAATATGATGGAACATAAATGCTCAGAGTGTTCATATGAAGTTTGTAAAGGGAAAAACATTTTTTTCTTTTTTTTTGTCAAATTATTGGCCTCTATACATAATCATAGAAACATTTGAGTTGGAAGGGATTGTTAAATGTCATCCAGTCCAACTCCTCTGCAATGAACAGAGATATCTACAGCTAGACCAGGTTACTCAGAGCTTGGTCCAGCCTGACCTTGAATGTCTCCAGGGACAGGGCATCCACCATCTCTCTGGCAACCTATTCCAGTGCTTCACCACCCTTATTATAAAAAAAAACATCATAGCCAATCTAAATCTCCCCTCTTTTGCTGTGAAACCATCTTCCCTTGTCCTATCACAACAGACTCTGTGAGAGAGTTTATCCCCTTCTTTTTTGTAGCCCTGTTTTGAATACTGAAAGTCTGCTATTAGGTCTCCACAGGACCTTCTCTTTTCCAGGCCAAACAGCCCAAACTCTCTCAGCCTGTCCTCATCGGGGAGGTGTTCAACCCATTGGACCATTTTTGGCCCTCCTCTGGATGCACTCCAACAGGTGTTGGAAATTTGAAGTGTGCTGCAGTATTGCCAGCACATCATCTCAAGGCAGGGTATTGAGGGTCCCCACTAGCACCCTGTCCCTTCAACCTAGCTATGCCATCCTTTTCATAAGCTTGCTCACCATTACCCTCCTTTGACTTCAAACCTGATTTAAAGCCCTGCCAATGAGCCTTGCTACCATTTCGCCATGGACTCTCTCCCCTCTTTGAGAGAGGTGAAATCTATCTGGTGCCTCAAAGCCCAGTGCTATGTAAATCACTGCATTTTTCAAAAAACCCAAAGGGAATGAAGTAGTAAAATATGCTATTTATCATAAAGCTATGGAGCTGCACTTAGGGATAGCAGTCCAGCTGCTTCCAGCTTTCCTCATTCATGCTCTGCTTTAGGGGAGGCGGAGATGACAGAAAATAGCCTAGATCTGGAGAGTCTGTCTCTGGTGGTCTGTCTGACCCCTGTGAATGTATCCAGCTGCTAAAGTTTTGTGTTGTGATGGCTGGATGCTACAGAACTAGTGTCATTGTGTTCTGATACCGTATTGTTGCAGTATCAAGATAGTTTTATAAGTGAAATCAATCCTAAATAAAGTAATTCTGTGTGGTGTACATATTTTGTCCAGCTAATAAGCAGGCAGAAATTTTGGTTCTTGCTTCCCTTCTCCCTCTGCAGATTCTCTATATGATCCTCCCTTCTGTCACAAATGGCCTGAATCCATCTTCTTGTTCCAGAAGGTTTACCAGGCAGAACATACAAGGCACTAGGGGAAATGCTGTCATTAGAAAACTGTTGCTATCAGTCATACTGGCAAGGGAAATCTATTGGTGGAGCAAGAAAATAGCAGGTGGGACCAGTCTCGGTTACAGGAGCCAGGTATCCCTCCTCCCAAGATGAAGAAAGACAGTAAGAGACCTTAGTCAGGATGCAGTAACCGCAGCCCAGATAAGAGCTCTTAGCAAGCTGCTCCTCTCTTTGATATAAGCACCAAAACAAGTCTGTTGCCAGCTTTGGAATGAAGGAGTTAATCTTTAAAAACAAAAGGCTCGCAGCAGGGAATGGGCTCTGCATCTTTAAAGCCAGTTGTGAGGGAAGCTACAACTCATTATTTTATATAGCCATTATTATTTTCTGGGTTATTTAACAGAGTGCAGATGTTTGAAGGGCCCATTCAGCCTTCAGCAAAGAAAATGTTTTTTTCTTCTCAGGTGACTGTAAGGTTTTCAGCAATGAATAAGCATCCTCTTGTGTGGAGAGCATTCAGCGCGTGATAAATATTACCTGGTTATAAATTCTTTGTATGAAAACTGGTAGTAGCTTGACTTGGTTAATAGCACTGTTCTTACTAAAAAATTCTAGACACTCTTGATCTAAAGAAGTGAATTTTAAATATTTAATGGTGGATCTTTGAACTTTATTTCTTTAATAACCAAAGCTGGATTGAACTATATTTCTGAGGGATGTGAAGATAAATTACTTTAACCCCAAAAGCAATGCTTCTTTAAAATCCAGGTTTTATTTTTTTTTACTCGAAATAATCCATTATAAACTAATCCCAGAAAGCTTTCAGAAAATCACTCAACATTTTCAGCATCTCTATTCAGTAAGCAGAACTTGATGCACATTTCTTTTGTTACCATATCTTAAATAGCAAAACAAAAATCCAACAAAACTGTAAAACCCACTGAGAAACAGTGGCACTTGGAAATCCTAAGAGCTGTCAAAGTTATAAAGAAAGTGAAAATATAGTATTCTCATTATATATAGACACAGAAATTTGTTTAAAATAGCTTGAAAGTCACTTTGAAATTCAAATAATTCTCACCATGTCTATCAAGAGGTTTGAGATTCCAGCACAGAATTGGCTTACACCTGATATGCTACTAATTAAGTCAATTAGAAAATCTTCTCCTAACAATTAATTAGGATCCTGATTCCTGTTTTCAGCTTCTTGGGCACTGTAAACTGAAAGTTATTTCTGAAAAACTTTGCCTCTTCAGCTTTTATGAATGTAAATACACTGCACCGTTTCCAAAACAAAACAAAACCAACCAAACAAAAAACCCAATCTCCAGAGTCTGTATCCCTCTTTGCCTTGAAGATGAAGTGCAATTACTGTTGTACCAAAAAAAGAAGCAAAGCACCTTTGGGCATAGAATGGGAATTGGGACAAGTGAAAATCACAGCTTCTGTGCTGCAAGGACGTCGGCTGTTTTATTACCTTGTGTCCTACCAGCTTGGAATGGAAATCTGAAGACATAAAATATTTACAGTCAAAGAAAAAATATTTCACTGAACTGGTTTTTTTTGTGCACTGCTTTGCACTGCCCAACATAACCCCACATAATCCCACACAGCTCCTGACCGCCCCAGCCAGAGAGGAGATGGCTGCCTTTGAGGGAGGCTGTTTTCTGGAGAACCAAAATGGGGGCACAAAATAGGACCTAAACCAAAGCTCCTGCGAAGTGAGGCAATGCCAGGCGAGGCAGCGAAATATCAGCATAACCGAAAATACAAGTTAGTCCAAAGAGATAAAACACAGCTATTTGGTTTTGAGGGAAATAGAAGCTTCATTTCAATCCTACATCTCCCTTTAAGTGTATTTTCAGATATTCAGCAAAACCGGAATAACGCCAATGGGAAACCCATACCAACTTGTATGGGGAGTGAGGTACTACATCACTGCATGTATTCTGTGCCTGTAGCAGGGTGGATAGTGCCATTAAATAATTCTCAAAAAGAGCATTAGATCCAGCTCTAAAGAGCAGTGAACCAGGTTACAGAAAGTGCAGGCACTTTCTTTCTCCCTCTTTTGCCACCAGAGGCTCCAGTGTTGCAGCTGATATAATCTTTCCACCTTGGAACTTCCTGATGGTAGAAATGCAGAGGGCATCACTGTTGTTGGGAAGTACCTCAGACCTATGTATTATTAGCAGGCCCTACTAGTTTCTGCAGGGCTCTGCACAAGACCAGCAATCCATCTGCTTATATCCATTTACAGAATTAAGGGCCCTCATGGTGGCACAGAGTCTGAGAGATCTACAGCACTACAGAAGTGCTAAGTGTTACAACTAATGGACTAGCAAATGCCAGAGAGGTAGTAAGATTGAAAACCCAGCATCTCTGTCTCTGAGGAGAAGACCCTTATTCACACAGATGGCTTTAAGTGGAAAAAGCAGTTTATTGTTAATGTCAAAAAACATGGTAGTAATCCCCAAAGGGTTGCACGAAATGGATATCCCAAAATTTAGAAACCATACAGGAAGCCAGAAATTTTATTCCATCTATTCCTTTGGGAATTATTATCCTCTTTTAACACCAAATGATAAATTCTTCATCTTTTAATTACTGAGACTTACATATCTGCCATCTGTGTGATCCAACCAGGCTTTGCCCACCCTGTAGTAGCTGTGCAAATCAAGGCAGCTCAGATCGCTTTGCAATACTTTATATTCTGATCCAGTATTTTTCTCTGACTGGAAATACTGACTTAAATTAAAATAATAATATAATTTCAAAAATGGATCTAGTCTAAATTAGAGGCAGCACCGGTCAGAACCTGCCTTGAAGGCCCTGCGCCCACCGGAGGTCGCTGCCTGCTGCCATTTCTCTGCTGCTTTCCATCTCTCAAAGCATTTTTTTTCCTCTTTGATTTATTTTTCTCTTCTGGAAACAACTAGTTTCTGCCACTAGAGATCATAAGCTCCTCCTACTTGATCAGGGGCTTCTTCTTTTGCTTTTGGCCTAACACATACAGTACAGATCAGTCACCACTCTGAGAGGCAGTGGGAACAGTGGTTTTATTTTTAAGTGTTCTTATACAGGCTGTGGAAAGCAAAGGTTGGGGTGTCACAGATCTTAGGCTGGGAGTTAGCCTAAGAAACAGAACTGGAACTATCTTATAACTAATTTAAATTGCCCAAGGTGAGACATGAAAATAAAAATAATAAAGAAAAAAAGAAAGTTAAAAGAAATTAACAGAATGATCTCTTTTAGAGAACTGCGTGAATCAATATCAGGTGCTTGGCTGAGTTATATAAAGGTGAATGAGAAATTTAAAAAGAGGTGGAGAAATCACAGAAGATAGTAGGCAAGAGAAAACACTAGAAACCAGAGAAGAAGCTGTAAGGTGACTCTAGGAAATTGAAACCCATAAGATCGGTAACACAAGCAAAACAGAGAACCTGGTTTGAGTCATAATTCAAGAAATAACATGAAGGGACTGAGAACTGAAAGAGAAACCACATGTGAAGCTCCTATATAACAGGGGATAATACTACCATTATTCACAATGTTTGCACTTCTCTTTCAGGAAAGGCTATTAAAATAAATTTTCCTCAGCAGGAAAAGCCGTGGGAGGAAAACAGAGCAGCACAGTGAAGCAAAAAATAAAGTGCATTAAAAAGATATTACATTGTATCTACAAGATTTTTCCTTTTACATCCATCTTGCCTCCTCTGGGACTGTTTCTGGTTCTGTTTGTTTGAGAAATCCACCACAAGAGTGAAAAGAGCAGCCCTGCTTAGCCTGAGCCTTCCTGTGCACTCCTGTCTGCCCAGGCTGGCTGTAACATTAGAGACATCCCTCCTCCTATTGTTGCTTTATAATAAACGGTTAGGTCCCTCCACCCAGAGGTTTTAGAAACCTGAAACTTCTGCCAAGGCAGAAAATGAGCTACTGCTTTTCCTGAGTGCAGCCAGGGATGTCAATATAAAATGTGGGCTAACTCACGTTCTTTCTTAAATACCCCAGGGGATTTGGTGGTCCAGGTATGTCGATTGCACAGCACCTTGAAATTGTCACCAGAATAGCAACTGCTCAGGGTGTGGGGATGTTTGGAGATTGAGGTGGGAAACTGCAGAAACTGATGGGAGCAGTGAGCTGGCTGAGTAACTGTCTCAGACAAAGTCATGGCTCCATGTGTAGTGGTGCTACTCAACACCACAAAGTCTGGCTTTGCCAAAAGTTACTACCCATTGGCATACATCCAGCTCTGGTTGCAAGGTTGACAAAACTGCCAAGTGGAGAAATGGGCAGATTTTTTTCTGTCTTTCATGATATGCCACAGAACTACAAACTCTGTAGGAAAGGAGTGCATAAAAACATTACTTTGTTCTCAGTTCTCTCACTCTTCATCTGGTGCTATTAAACACAAAATGTCTCTTTAAAAGTGATAGCTGCTTAGCTCTTTTCCTTGTTTCCAGCAGGCTGCTCTTCCCTTTTCTGGGCCTCAAATGCTGGGGTTTTTTTTCCCCCTTGTCTTAGTGAAGAATGTATATTTTGCATTGGGGTACAACAAATGCTTAAAAAAAAAAAAAAAAGACTGAAGTTTTTGCTGTCCACAAATGACAGATCGTTAATAATCCATAACACACAGGCTGTATATCTGCTGTTACTGCTCTGAGGTCAACTGGCCCTGGTAAAGCAGGAAATAAAAGGGGAAGCTTCAGCGAACAAGAACAAAAGGCTTCTATAAGCCAGTAAAGTCGAAGCAAACTCCAAGCCAGTATTCCCAAGAAATGCAAAATTTGGCTCCATTTATATTTCTCTTTCAATGAGCACATTCATCACTTTGGAAAAAAGCCAGCAGACAGAGGTGTTCCTTACAATACTCATGTCCCTCAAGTGGCGAGTCCTCCTCATCAGCCTCCTGACAGTCTGTGACTGCTACAGTTCTTTCTCCTCCATGGGTAAATCACAAAACTACAACATGACTGAGGCTGGCAGGATCCTCTGGGTCCACCTGCTCCAACCTCTTCACATGTAGGGCCACCCAGAGCAGGCAGCTTCTGAAGATCTCCAAGGAGGGGACCCCACAGCCTCTCTGGGAAATCTGTACCAGCGCTCCACGCAGCACAGAAGTTCTTCATGGTGTTCAGAGGGAACCTCCTGTACTTCAATTTCATAGAATGGTAGAATGGCTTTGGTTGAAAGGGACCATAAAACCCATTTCCTTCCAAATGCCCAGTCATGGGTGGGGCTGATATCCACTAGATATGCCTCAGGCCCCATCCAACCTGGCCTTGAACACCTCCAGGGATGGAGCATCCACAACTTCTCTGCACAGCCTGTTTCAGCACCTCACCACAGTTTGAGTGAAGAATTTCCTTCCAGTACTTAAATCTCCCCATTTAACTTTAAAGCCGTTCCCCTTGCCCTATTGATATCAGCCTGCATCATTCTCCCTCCTGTTCATAAGCACCCTTCAAGTACTGGAAGGCTGTCATCAGGTCTCCCTGAAGCTTTCTCTTTTCCAGGCTGAACAAACCCAGCTCAACTCAGATGTCCTTCATAAGAGAGGTAGTCTGGCTCTCTGATCATCTTTGTGCCCCTCCTCTGGACCCACTCCAAAAGTTCTGCATTCTTCTTGTGCTGGAGACCTCAGACTTCTCCTTTTCCCTGCTGGTCACCCCTGTTTTGAAGCACCGTTTGGCTTTCCAGGCTGCAAGAGCGCAGTGCTGGCTCATGTCTGGCTTTTCATCCACCAGAGCTCCTAAGTTCTTCTCTGTAGGACTGCTTTCATTGAATTCTTCCCCTAATCTGCACACAATTCTGAGATTGCCCTGACCCCAAGTGTGATATTTCAAGTCCTTTGCCTTTGGTTCTGAGCACCACTGAGAAATGAAAGAGTTCACCCCCTTGGGTGGCAGGACAAGGCTCAATTGCATATACCCAGCCCCTCTCAGCCTGCAGCTTCATCTACAAGATCACTGTGAAAATGAAAGTCCACTGACATGGTGAAAAGCATATTGAGAGTCATGAGAGTCAACCATGGCACTGTTACAATAATCTTATCTATTTCATCTGGTTAATGTTTAACAAGATTTTGAAAAAAAAAAATACAACTCAACGACATACAAAAAAAAAAAAAAAAAAAAAAAAAGAATCCTTCGTATATTTATAGAAGAAAAGGCACGGTTGATTTCAGAACACGCACACGTACAAAAATCAGTACCAAAATGATAATTTCATTGAACTTTTACCATGAAGTGAAAAAAAAAAAAAAAAAAAAAGAAATACTTCCTTTTTTTTTTTAAGGAAAAAAACAAAGCAGCCCAGAGCAGTTGTAGACCATCCCACTTGCCTTACTTGCTGCTCAGCACCAGTCACATGCTTGAGGGAAGGCTCCACCGTTCTTGCTTTCGATGAAATGAGCTGTGAGATGTTTGAACACTGTTCTCATAAGGAAATGCAAGGTCACTTCTTCACTGGAAGTGCAGTAGTGAAGCTTCACGCGTGTATTTCCATGTGAGACTGAAAATGTTAAATAGAAGAAGTGAAGGAAGTTAAATGCTTTTTTCTTTCCTTTTCTTTTTTTCTTTTTTCTTTTTCTTTTTCTTTTTTTTCTTTTTTTTGTGAAGGTAACTCCTGTGCTTAAAAGGCTGGTTCTACCAAAGAAAGAAGTGTAATCACTGGAAGAAAAGGAGAAAGAACTTAGATCATCAGGCACACCGTGTTGCTGGTGCAATGGATCCAGAAGGTAATAAATACCCTTTTCCTCTCTGAGCCTTGTTTCTTATGTATAATGCCTGATAGTCCATAATCCAGAATGGGGTTCACTGAATCTTATTTGTGTATGGATTAAATTGCCACATTTATCATGGTTAATTCAAAGTAATTCCCTGTCAGGCTTAGCTATGATGTCAAAAAGCAAAGGAGGGAACTGTCCTAGGACTTTTGGAACTTCTGTACAAGCCTTGCTATGTTTGATGGTGTGCCTGACATACATAGCCAAGTAGAGCAAAGTTCTCTTCTTCCAACTGCAGCACATTTAACCGCGGAAAACTGGATTTAAAACTCAGGAGTACCTCAGTGAATTTATGTAGCCAGTTGGTGTATGGATTCTCTTCTCAAGTCTTGAGTGTGGGGCAGCCTTTTGTCTTTGTGTAAGAGAAAAACCTCTGGGCTGGCACAGGCCAGCATATAACTTCTCTGAAAGATGTGTATCAGTGCAGACCTTTCTGTATAGCATGCATTGTATCTCTTGCACAACAGTCTTCATGAAGAATCTGTTGCCACTGGGGATGTTTATCCTCATGCTGGTGTAACCGTTTACTAGCTATGTGGTTCCTCTTCAGTTAAGATTTAATAAGGAGCACATAATCTTTCAAATTGCGTCTCATTGCTTTCCATTCTGGAGGAAACTGCACTGCAGTACTTGAGGAGAGATGTGGCCTCAAGTGTAATACTAGCTTTCCACAGGATTTGTACAGTTTAAAACAGCAAAGACTCTCCTGCTCAGAAAACAACAAACCAATTAGGGTTTTATGAGAATGCCTGAGTCAATAGGCATGAAATACTGCTTTCAGAGAAGTGTACTACTCGCATATGTGTGGCCTATGGAGACTTGTGACAGTTCTGAGCTTCTCTATAAGAACCAAACCAAACATCAGCACCAGCACTGATAGTGTTTCGCCTCTGCTAGTTCAAGGTTCCTCAGCCATTTGTAGAAAAACCCCCAGGATGCAGTGAGAGGAACCCTCCCACAGAGGACGTATTGGGTGATCATGTCTGCAGGTGCTCTGCTTTGCTGGTGTTGGAGAAAGAAGCACAAGAGGCAAGGTAGTAAAGTCAGGAGGAAAGAAGGAGCTTGGGAAGCACGAATGGGGCAGCCACAAGTTTGGAGTCAGGTGGACTGTCTGTTGATTGCAAGACCAGGGGGTTGTACAGTTAGCTGCTGTGGTAGTTTGGGTTTATACCTGAGAATATTTTCTAAAAACAATGTAAAAGAAGTCAAGAAATGGCATAGCCAAGACATGGCTTCACAAAGTTTTGCCAAACATGGGTCTAGAAGTGGGCATCCTCCAAATAAAAAGTTATTTCACCTACTTTTGAATCTTCACAATATACTGAAGCAGAAGGGAGTAGTACTACTTCCTCTGAGGTCTGCAAGCTCCCGAAGATAAATAATTTAGACCAGAGTATTTTTAAGTAGACAGAATGAGACTGCGCTGTTACCCTCCATCATCTGATCCTTCAAGTTTCTTTTAATCATTCTAGGAAATAATATGCAGATTCTGTGTTCAGCTGGACTTCCAAGCACTTGCCAAAAAAGATCAATGATTGCATTAAAAAACTTTCTGAGTAGAAACTTATTTCTGGGAGTGTTCATGCAAATTGAGTGCTCTTTCTGCAAAAAGCTTATCCTGTCCCCAGCTTGTATCAGATGGGATATTAGGGAAATATGGTTATAGTACGTATGTAAGAAGTAATTCTAAAGAGAGATACAAACCAACAATTAAGGTTTCACACTTTAAAATGAGCTGCAAAACAAGTTTACTGCTTGTTCTGTCCAAACACCAAACAGCATGTGGTGATACCTTTTTCTTGCTCTCTGTGAGCGATAGAACACGTAACATACAGACTACACTTCGTTCTCTTTTTAGGCTCTTCTGATCTAGTTGGATAGGAAAAAAATGTCTCAGTATGGAAGCTTCTATACTACATTTTTATCAGAATGATTTGTTTCACTTCTCAGGGGCTGCCTGAGAAGGAGTAAGGAGCAAGGAGCAGGTTTAACTCTACAGCTGCGTCTGAAGAGCAAGTGCTCCTTTGCTGTTATGTACCAGGAAGTTGTACATTATACCTCCTTCATTTAGCCTTGCTTTGAACACCAACCTTTGAACCCTTATTTGATTTTTATCTGTACAGCCACATTCAGGATTGGTTTGGGTAGGCCAGTTCTTAACACATACTGTTCAAGTGATATTCTAGGTTATACAACTGTGCTGATTACTTTATGCTATTACAGATCATTCTTTTTGATGTTTGGGAACGAAACTTCTATTTTTAAAGTAATTTGTTTATAGCTTATGTAATATTTATATTACTGTTTATTTTTATTTTTATTTAGTTTTATATACCCAATAGAGATGAGGAAGCCTGCTCTGTTTTAAGTTCTGTTGGTTTCTGGTCTTAGGTGTCTGATCTCTGTTATGTCCACCAGTAATCCCCTCCTGGCACACAGTGAAGAAGCAGCCTGTTTCAGTCTTGCAGCATTTCAGTTCTCCCTGCTTTTCCTGTGTTTCAAGCTCCTACTTCCTTTTCTCCGCTGGGTTTGCTTCTTGTAACAGTTTGCTTTTAGTTTCCTTTGCATCAAGCTCTTGCTGACTCCTTGAATATTTGGAGGCAGCAACTCGCAAGAGAGTGGCCACTGTCACCTCTGTGCTCAGCAAACAAGGACTGCTTTTGGAATGAATTTGGGAGCAAGAGATTTCAAGCAGAATGGGCCCCCACCAGGCCAGGACTGGATGCTCTTCATAGGCAACAGAGAAATGTCTGTCACCTGTGTCATCTGTTCTCAATCAGGTGTGCAGTCAGGGAACAGTGAGAAAATTTGCCACTTGAGTTTAGATATAGAGTTCTACACACCCAACAGCTAGACAGTGCAACACACTGCTTGCAGAAAACTGAACAAGCTGAACACTAGGAAGAAAATTTCAGAGAGGCTGTTGCCATGTACTGGAAACAGGTTGCTGGAGGCTTGGGAGAGTGGTGAGTCAGAAGCTTAACTTGAAGACAGCTGAGAAATCACACTTTGGCTCACCTGTGGGGTGAATTAATACAGAAGTTCCCTGGAAGACAAACAAGTCATCTTTCTCAACTAATGGAAGTGTTGGAATTTTCCCCATCTTTCTCTCCCCCTACACCTGTCACACAGTTTTCATTCTCGTTTCTTTGGTGCTTTGTTCTAAAGTGACTGTGGAAACTAGTGACATCTCAGCACAGCATCTGGATACAGATCTTTCTCTTGAGAGAATAATAGCCTCTAAAAAGTGATGCAGATTGTGAGTTGCACTGCTGCATTTAGCAGTGCAAAGAGGAACAGACACATCAGACCTACAGTGTGATATTTCCAGGGTTTCTCCTTGGCTCTTTCTCCTTTCCTTTCCCTTTCCTCATCCCCTTCCCATTTCCTGATAAGGACAGTGCTGAACAAAGAGCACATGTAAGCCAGGGGCTTAGAGTTGGTGCTAATAATCTAATCTCTGGTGCTCAGACATTTCTTAAGAAAGACTTTTTTTAATCTTACTTTTTTTTTTTCTTTCTTTCTCTTTTGTCTCATTAACAACCACAAAACAGTTTAGCATGGTGGAAGTATGTGGCATGTCCAAGTTTTGATTACATCAGGTGCTTTCCACAGATTAGGTAGAATGGCACATAGTGACATAAATGATTTTATTAAAGTTACTTACAAAGTTAGAAATTTGAAACTTTAACAAAATGAATCTTACATTAAAAGCAGTATTTTAAACGAGGCAATCAATCAACTGAGATTTATTTCTTTCTATCATTTTCTGGGGCATGGAAATCTTTTTTTTTTTTTTTTTTCCCACTTAATCAGTTACTTCTGAGTGACTCCACACTTAGGATCTGAGCATCCATTTGGTTGTGTATCAGCGAGAGTGTTTTATTCAAAGTTGCAAATAGCTGAATGATATTCCAGGCAGGAAGAAAATAGCTTACATTTGTTCCTCTGCACCTGATGGCATATGAATTTGGTACTTGTTCAGGAGAAGGCAGTGGGAACAAAGCTTCCTATTTTTGTTTGTAGACAACAGAAATCCCAGTTGCAGGATAAGAGTGCAGTTTCATATGACTGGGGTGGCTGGAGGGGTGGCTACATCACAGCTGAACACTCCTTGTTCTTCCTTTTGATGCTCTAGCTTCAGAGCCTCAGTGGCAAAGGAGTCCAGTGCAAAGTAAACATGAAATAATATTTTGCACTGAGCAGGACAGTTGCTTGTTAAGTTACAATGCCAGAGCATGCAGCAAGGTGGAAAAATGCATATGCATGCTTTGTGATTGTTATATTTGTTTAGACAAGTACAAGTTGCAATAAATGATGCCATCACCCCAGTCATTGCACACAGTCAAGCGTGTAAGATTGTTGACTCAGGTCCCCTGTAGTGAAAGAACAGCTGAGAATATGAAATGTATCATCATAGTTTTTCCTAATGTTTGGGCCAGTTTTTGACTGTTTTCCACCTAAATCAATCAGGACCCAAATTTGTCAACACTTCTTCTGACAGCAGAACTTGTATTTAGTTAGATGCTTGCTTTGTGGCATGATCTGAGCACAGTGCAGGCCTTTCCTTTGCAGTGCTTTGATGAATCATTTTTCTTTCCAACTTGAAAATCAGATACTATTATGATGTCTCCTATTGTTCTGTGCTGCACCCCAACTATTGAATACTCCTTGAATTTCTAAATCCTTCCTACTGTATGCTTCTGCTTCTCTGGAAAACAATGACTGCTGTTAGGATTCAGTCCCTTTACCTGCTAAAATGAGCTACTTCTTTTCTTTGAAGTATGAACACTCCAAGGGTTTGGGGCAAATATTTTGTATCGTAAGCTGTCTTTCAGTAAGGGAAAATGGTGTTGGGCAAATATCACTTGGACTGAATAACTACTGAAAGGAAAAATTACAAACAAAATGCAATTAAAAGTGAGTACTGTATCTCCTGTTACATTTGTTTTATTGCTTTGATAACCATTTGAGGTATTGCTTAGTAACCAAATTCTCTTCTAAAAAACAGTGATTCTATGATTTCCAGGAAATGCAGTATTTCTATCACTGGGGTTTTTAAGGCATTCAGTGAAATATTCCTTAGACATGTCAAGTATTGGGTAGTATTTATGAAAAACAGGCTGTTTTTCATAACATTAACATTAACACTAAGAGTATGTTCTTGCAGGAGCTGAGATGTCTTCACCAAATGATGTCAGTATGGAAGAAATATTGCTGGAAGACAATGAGCAAGACACTATAGAATACAGGATCCTCATGGCCTATGCCCAACGGAGGTTGCCAGCCAGCAGATATAAGAAACTTCTGAAAAATGAGGCAAATGTGCTGAAAACATCATCCTTAATCAGGAGTGAAGGGGAGATCCAACATCAAAGTGATAAAAGTGGGCCACACCAAGTATCAGAATTGCAGCATGGTGCAAAGAAACAGAAAAGCAAAAAGCAACCCAAACAAAAATTCTTGTCAAGATATTGTCTGCCCTTTTTCTGCAGGAGAGCAGAGCAGCAAAGTCCCATAAAAACACATGCACCCAACAGTGGAATGGAAGATTTCTCCACTTCTGACACCTGCACTGGGAGCCTTCAAAAAAGGAGTTTTCAGGAGCAAAGTATGTCTTAGTTCTTTCCTCTGCTGTCTGTCCTTCATTTACTCGCTAAATACGTTAAATGATTTATGAATTGCTCATCATGTGCTGTTGGTTTCCATTTAGGAAGTCAGATTGCTGGATAGATCATCACTAGTGCTTGCACATGAGATTCATGCTTCTGACCAGCTTTTTTGTTTTTTCATCATATGAAGATAAATACTATGCAACTGCTTGTTATGAGCTTCGGATTTTTGTTTTCATACCTGTGAAAATGTGAAGCACTGGACAGACTGCAAATCTCCACGCTAAAATCAAGAAAGAGAGATTGTTTGAAGGCCTTTTCAAAGAGTTTTACCATGGAGTGTATGTTCCACAACATAGTCTGAAGTGCAAGGCTTTCCTTGTAGCTCTGGTGCCAAGCAGTCAGAAGCAGCCAGCCTCAATTAGGGAGAAGTCCATGTCTCTGGGCTGCCTCTTGTAATCCCACTGTGTATCGGAAACATCAAAGTCTTCCACAGTTAGATAAACCTTCTTGTTGTTATCACTGCCACAGGACTCTTCTCAGATCCTGACTGAGATGGGTTTAAAAATAATGCCTTGTCTGAGACTGAGTTGGGGAGGTTATAGGGTTTTGAGGAGGGCATTTTCCATATCAGGTCTGGATCTGCCCTTCCATATACTAGAAGGAGAGTTAGTGGTGGTAGTTATGCATTCGACATTCGTGATCAGTTCACATGCACGTCTTGCACTCTGGCCCCATGTAGGGTGCTGCACTGTAGGCAATTGTTTGTTTTCTTGTTTTTTTTTTTTTCCTGCTCTGGAAAGTGACCCATACCTTAACTTTTCATGAAAGACTGAGAGAGGATGGTGAAGTATCTGCATTAAATCACCAAATACAGCATATGATCTATTGCCATATTTTATACAGGTGTTTGTCTGACTGGTCCCAGTGTGATCCTGATGGCTCACTGACCTTGGTGTCACAGCAGTTTCTCCTTCACTTCACTGCATGTAAAAAATATTCCTAAAATTTATCACCCGCTGACTTCTCTAGCCTAACACTCCATTCTCGATCAGTTTAACTAACTTGGACCAGATCCTGCCCACCAAAGGATCCTAATTCTCCCTGCTGCCAAACTCCACAGCGTCTCCCAAGAGGCGCTGTGTCATCCCAATATGTTTTGCTAGCCATAACCTTCCATCATCTGGATCCAGATATCACAATCAGCTGTGTCAATTTTAATTTCCATTTCATTTAACATCGCTAAGGAAAGCTCTCAGGAGTTTTGATGGTCCTCCCAACTCATGACCGTGGTCTCTGCAGGTGGCAGCAAGACCTCAGTGGCACCTCACCCTGCTCCCCATTTACCTCCCTGGAGCAGGTGTCTGGCCTTTGATCCAGATGTGAACTGTCCTTGAGCAGATTGCTAACCGTATTCCTAAAACATTATTTTTTATAACTTGCACTACTGACAGCTGCGAAACACACTTGCTCTGCGGGATAGCTTGCCCAAGGACAGCATGTTCTGTCTAAAACCAGTAATCTTAGGTTTCTGAAGACATAATCATACACTGTCACAAATGGCCCACTCATCTTCCTAGAAATTCAGTGGCTCTGTATGTGAATGGGAGGAAGGAAATTCTGGGGCTTAATTCACCACCCTAGAAAGGCAGTTTTCACTGGCATTAGCACCTCACAACAAACTCTGCTTGTGAATTTGTGAAGTGTTTTGGATCAGACCACAGCTGAGCTTTATTTTGCCGTCTGCCAGTTGCATTGGAGATGCCCCTAAAGAGAGTTCGCACTTGCATCCCCAGCTCCACGAGGCTCACTGTGAAGACAAGTGCTTTCTAGCTGAAGCAAGTCTTACAATAATGCCTGTTGTTCCCTGGGCTGTGGCAGGAAGCCTGGCAGAGTTCCTTCAGTGAGAGGGAAGGCCAACAAGGTCAGCTTGCTGGGTGGATGAAGCCAGTCTGGCTCCTGGATGCTGAGTTTTCGCAGTACTTGTGTGTTCTTTACACAACAGTGTTGAGGACAGGAGAAGTTTCTGCATTAGAGGTACCTCTGAAGGGAAGCCTTCTCTTTTGCTTAGAGTTAACGTGGGGAAACTAGGAAGAGAGCATTCAACTACATCACCCTTCCTGAATCTGGGCCTATAGATGAACCAACTGTGGGCAATTTCAAGCTCATAATAAGGTCTGTGATTCACAGTCCTGTTTCTTAATATGTGCTGTGCTTCTGAGTTGCAAGGATGTCTGCTAGTGGGCAACGCTCATCTTTTCTTCCATATGGTCTACGTATAGTTAGTTGCTGTTCAAATATTAGAGAAAGGTGGAAATGCATTTCTCTCTAAATTATTACCAGCCAATCTCAGGAAACAACAAAGCCCCAGCAGTAGAATCTGTATCTCTTGGTATTCCACCTCAGCAAACATATGAACAAGTAAATCTCTGAAATATTTCTGGCCAAGATTACTTACCTTCTTTATTTCCCACCCTTCTTCCCATCCAGGTGAAAAAGCAGATGTCAATCATATTGTAGACAAACTCTCCAAGCTTGTGACTAGCAGGCCTCAGCCATCTCCTTCAAATGTGGCATTCAGGATGCTGGTGCATACCCGGGCTCTGGAACAAGATAGTGGAGATACTGCTGATGAAAATGAGGGTGAAGGAAATGGTAAGGGGAGGAATTTCATTCTCAGAGGCAATAGCTCAGGTTGGTGTTGCAGAGCAAGGCACTTTTTTCAGGAATGGTGAAGCACCCAGAAGTTCTGTGGTAAGATGCTGTGAAGGGGGAATTTTACTCTGCTGGTTCCTGCCCTGTTGCCCATATTTCAGGGATATCCTTTGCTACTTGCTACTGCAGTTAAAAGCAACATCCTTAAAAGTCCAGGCAGGTGTGACATGCAAAAGGAGAATGACAGCAAAGTGACACAAGGTGTCAGAGCAGTGCTTAGGAGTGGCAGGACTGGGAGCAAAACAGTTTGCTAGGGCTTTTAGGACAAAGACCTGCTTCTGGAACAATGATGTCAGTCCCTCTTCAGCAACAGAACAAGATTGACCAGCAACATCTGTTGAATGTTTGAACTGTCTGTCTTCCATGACATCTGCAGAAGTTTGCAGTTAGTGCAAGCTTCCTCAGGATTTCTGGTTGCAAGAGGGAGCCTGTCATGCTTACACTTTCTGTAATTTGTTAAACCCAGCATTTGTTTTAATAAGTTGCAGAAAGTGCAATTGGCAATCAGGAGAGGAATCTCCTCCGCTAATTTCGAGTCCATATTCTTCAGCTTTTGCTATCTGCTGCTTTGTTCTCTTATCAGCCATACCTCAAAGCTTACAGGGCTGGCAGCAGGATACTAAGGCTCCTTCCAAGGTTCTTAACTGGAGCAAAACATCGTGCAGAGAAAAAGTATTGCCTACTCCATGCAGACTAGAACTTAGAGATTATAGATCCTGGATATACAACTCTGTGAATTTGCCACAAAATAACATCTCTTCATGATTAAGTAACATAAAGACTTTGCCATGCTTTGCTCTCTGGATCCTACTAGAAGACAGCAATATTTATGTCAATCTCTTTTCTTTAACAGATGAAGAAAAGACAATACAAACAATAGTTGCACTGTTAAGAAAATCAGGGGATCAGCTAGAAGAAAGGGTAAGTCCTGCTTTCAAGAGCTACACAGGCTAGAGTGGAGAGAGAAATTACGCATTTGCCAGGAGTGAATGTTTTGTAGCCCTCCTCTCTATCTCTATCCTGAACCTCTCTTTGCACCATTTGAGGCTTTCTGAATCCACCACCATTCATTCTGAAATCTTAATCTTCAAACTAGAAGACTAGTGCAGATCTCTGTTGGAATGTAGGAGGAAGTCCACAAAAAGATGTGTACTTCAAAGGTTCACCTGCCTCAATCCCATTCACTTTTGCAAGACTTTGGACACTGGACTGACTCTGAGAACCTCTTGTGCTTGAGTTAAATTTGACATACATATTGTTCTCAGTGGAGGAAAAGAAAACCTACAGCTTTAGGAATTGCTATAGAGAAGGGTTTGGTTTTTGTTTTTTTTTTTGAGACAAAAATGTAGAGACATTTCCTGAAGGAATAGCTCTGCAGTGAGATGCAAGGTTTGTGTATCATCTGCATTCAACACCACAATTAGCTTGTATTGCATGTATTATCTAGAGATGCTCTCCTTTCCAAGTAGGAAATATAAAGCAATTACAACGGAAGTGGCTCAACCTTTATTCTTATTTTTCAGTTCAAAAAAGACAGGAGTTTCTATCAGCGTTTTGAAGATATGTTGTCCTATGCCTTCTTCGAGAGGCTCACCGATTCATTCCTGGAGAATGTCTCAGCAGATTCCACAAACGAGACAGAAGACCAGTTACAGTGCACCAAAGTTGCCTTTGCACTGGAAGTTGCCACCAGACTTACTGCTGTGGACAACCATCCTATGAACCTGGTCATGGGCTTTGGATTAAAGTACCTCCAAGAGCACTTCAGTCCCTGGATTCGTGATCGTGGGGGCTGGGTAAGAGTTTTGCCTCCCTTGACTCATGCATAATCTAGAAGTACATACTTTCACAGAACTGGCATGGGCCAGATGCAAATCAAACCTAAAAGTTATTCTTGAACACAATGTGTACTTAAGCTGTGGATTTGCTTGCTAAAATACATCTTCTATGCTGCAAGCTGTTTATTTACATAGATCCAAAAATTAATAGGAGACATTCACGGAGGGCTGCTCAGCGTAACACACTATTCCTGGCACAGGCAGACTCTCCACCACAAAAACCTGAGGTCTAGGAAAGACACCAGGAAACTTCACCACATGCTTGACGTAATCTTAACCTTATCCCTGAAGTCCACTGTTAGCAAGTTCTGGGAGCAGCATAGCAGTTCATAGCTTCATACAGTCTGCCCTTATGGTATGTTTTATGTTCACCTCTCCATACACAAGAACATCTATTTATGTTCAAGAGCACTGTGCAAAGGGCTTTTTGTCAGCAGTGGTGCAGAGCTGTTGCCCTTTGTAACTTGTTTACCTACCTTGTTGAGAGGTAAGAGGTCCTAGTAGATTTGTACTTCATAAACCCCTGTAAAGCATAAGTCCATTGGAATAGACAGCATGTGAGGTCAGGAAATTCTACTGGACTGACCCCAGCAGAATAGAAACTAGGATCAGTCATCATTGCTTTTAAATTTTTTAACTCTTCTTTCTCTATGATAGGACAAGGCTTTGAGTTCACTGGATCAAGAAGAAGTAGAATAATTGTGACTGAGTTCATTCTTCAGGGTACCTGAGCCTACAGTTAAGGAACATGCAGAATTTGATGCCAATGGCTATGTATTTTTATTTTTATTTTTCACGTGGAATGTTTGACCGTTCTATTTCTAAGTCTGATGGGTACAACAGCACTTTCTCAAAGTAGGTATTGATGTACTTTCTAGTGGATATGAATTCACTTCCAACTTCTCTGGAGCACTCAGCCTCATGGACATTGATTTCAGTTAGATTTCTGCGTAGAGTTGCTTCCGACTGCTCCTAGAGGTGGATGTTAAAATGCAAATGGGAGGAAAAGAAGGGTAAGCAATCAGGAACCACTGGAGTCAATAAACCATCAACCAGTCAAGATGTGCACTGCCAGTTTTGTGTGGTTCATAGTGGTACCACCAGTTACCAGTCCCGTGTACCTTGTTAGTAGGTGTACCTACATGCTACTGTCAGTGCTGCCTCTCTCTCCCTTTCCCTGGTTAGTTTCTCCAAACTATTCATGCCATCTTATAATTCTGACAGGGACTGAGTAAAGCTAATGGAAGCTATTTGCTCCAGTGCCTTCCACATTCTCCCAAGATAATAGACTTGATCTACCTTAAGATGTTTTAATTTGAGTTCTTTTGTTTTAAACCTCTTCAGAGCATAATGCAATAGATGTTGTCTTTTATATTGCTATTTTTTCTACTGAAGTGGAAAATACAAAAATGGTGAGAGATTTTTTTATCCAAGAAATTTAAAACAATTCTATTGTGTATTTCTCATTATAGAAAAGCTCGATGCTCTTTAATCTCAGGGATTTCTCATAAACAGAAGTGTACTTTCAGGCATGGAAGGTGAACGAACTCATTAGAGTTCCCGAATCTGTAGGTGTGGCAGAGGAAGGAATAACAGCTTGTCATTTAAAGCAGAGATTTATTCCAGTTAAGCTATACATTATTTTAAGTCTTGACTTGTGACATATTTAGTCATGACTTCCATCCCCTGAAAATCCTTGGTGGATGGAGAGGGAACTTGGAACAACTCCTGAAGCTGTGCCATCATGGTGTTGCTTCTGTGATTTTCCAGTACAGAGTTGTTTTTTCCTGAAAATACTCTCTTCCCCTCAGTAAGATGCCCTTCTATTACAGGTACTCATTCTGACTGTACAAGTATGTTAACAATTGAAATTGCATGAGGAACTTACTAACAAATTATGAATTTGAATAAAAGTGATAAAAAGCATTTTAACTGGGGGTGTAAAATATGCAATACCATAAAAGATGAAATATTTTTCTAATAAACCTTAAATTTTCAACTTATGAGTAGCAAGCTGCTGCTGTTTGAACATGTATGTGTGAAACAAGGCCGAGAACATATGATGGAGTGAGCTTTGTTTCCCTGCTTCAAACGACTTGGGAAACACTTGTTACATCTCTAGACTGCAAATCCAGGATTCTCTTAGTTGTTAAGAACATTCAGTCTTTCTGACCACTTCAGATATCCCAAAATGGGGTCTGACATGGAGGGGGGACAGCATAATTTGGGGAGAGATACAAGCATTTAACCAGAAGCTCAATATGTTATTTTTCGAAGGAGAAAAGCATCCTTCCCTTTGTCTGACGCCTTTTTCCAATGAGAAGTGTTGTGTGGTGTTATGCCCTTCCTCACACTAGAGGCTGCTGTTTTATTTATTATAAATTTGATTGGCTGCAAAAGCAAGCTTGTTAACTAGATGTTGGCACTGAAGAACTAGAAGTGATTCCACTTTAATTACAGGCAGACCAGACTTGGTCTTCTGGCACATGCCATTTGTTGAGAGCTAGCCTGTGGAAGTCTCTTATTTATATTTCATCTTGAAGAATGGTCTGATGTTTAGGAAGGTGAAAGTTTTGCATTTGTGAGTGTGATTTTTAAGCTGAAGGTTTAAGAGCTCTGAACACACACTTACCTTTCCTTCCCAATCTGGTACCTCAGGGCCAGTTTCATGACAAGAACGAAGCCAAGATAGCAAGACAGCAAGATAGACAATTTTGGATGTGAATGTGAATACTAGCCATCGAAGAAAAGATGCTCAGCTGGTTTTTATTTTGCTCTGGGCAGTTCAGAGGGACTTTTTCAGTAGCAGTAGGGGCCAGCACAGATAATCAGCCAAGTGAGCTGTTTCTTATTTAGACAGTCTTACATTTATCATCCACGTCAGTTAGATTTTAAAAGCAACCTACTCCTTTTATGGCAGAGATCTGTGGTAACCTTCTTGCTGGAATGATGGTTTTGGTTTATTGTGGGAGCAGTCAGCAAGGCTGAGCACCAAGCTGTTGTCCCTGCTCCTGGCTGGTATTAATTAGCAAAATTCTACTACTGGCTCAACCAGTCTTGCCTTGTTTTCTTTTTTAATCTGTGATGACTAAGCCAGTGGCAGACAAATGTGTGAGTCTGGGATGTGTATGGGAGTAGAGGGAATGTTGTGAAGGACAGTGCCTGTCCATGCCTTCATTTTACTTGAATGTCTCACAAGAAATACTTCTCCCTTTATTGCTGTAGGACCCTGTGGTGACAATCTGGGGTGTTACTTTGAAGATAGAGTGGTCTACTATTAAAACAGATTGTTGTTTGGGACTTCTATTAAGGAATCATAGAATGGCTTGGGTTGGAAGGGGTCTTCCAACAAGATCATCAAGTTCCAACCCCCCTGCAATTATATATGTATATATATACACATATATATATTAGTACATATCTAAGCTCTTTGCTCTATCAGCTAACTCAATCTTAAAATGAACTTATTTTACTGAGCACTCTGTAGGCAGTGCCACAATTTATCTCATCCTGCAGTTGCCTTCTAGGCTGTGTAAAATTGAGCCGGTCCCCCAGGGCAGCCCAGGAGCTGCTGTTCCAACCTAACTCACCCTCCATGGGCCAGAGCTCTAACTGTAAATGGAATCTGCCCCCAGTGCTGTTCCTGGTGTTAAAGCATCAGAAAAGAGGATCCCACTGCCCATGTGTGTAGACACTCACAAATGGGCTGTGCCCAGGCTCATGGCTGCAGCACCCTTGGTCCAGTGAGTAAGAAGCAGGAGGTAGAAACGGCAGAACACAGTGGAGTTCTTGCCCCAAACCAAACATTTCGCTGCTCCACTGCTTACCTTTGCTCCAGCCATCAGAGGAGGGATTTCTTTTGGCTCTTGGCTGGTAGAGCTGCAGTTTTCCTGTGGAACAGGCTGGTGAAGTATTAATTCTTCTTGCTGTATCACATGGCCTCCATCCTTTCAGAACTGTCTCCTCCTTTTTCTCCTTCCCACAGGAGAAGAGTGAACACATGCATTTCAGTAGTTGACAGAAAGTGAATTGCAGTGGAATGATGAGGGGAATAGCCCAAGAGATAGCACTGTCTGAAATGTGGATTTACGGTCTAAGATTCGTCCGCTGCAAAGTCTGAAAACCTGGAAGAAGTTCAGGGTGAGAAGTTCACTGCTGAGGCACTGAAGTGTGAGAGAAAGGTGAGAACTGAGCAGAAAACATTAAAGCCTGCTTGTTCATTGTCTGTTATGAGCTTGTCAGGGGTGGTACTCTGAAAGAGAGACAAAAATTGTGGAGAAGTTGCAGAATACCTAGAGCAGCAGGTCGTGGGGTGGATTAGGATATGTCCTTGGGTTGCAACTACTGCAGCTCATCCTCATCGACCAACAGAACTTTTCTCCTGTGTGCCATGACTTGCTCCACTGCATTTCTGCTTCAGCCAAAGCAAAAAGCATTTTTGCTGGGCAAATGCACAAACAATGCATTTTCCTGCCTAGGGTGATGGAAATGATGAGTTGCAAAAAGATTTCTTGCTGGAGTCAGCATCATTGCTGGCTGATATGATCTCTGTGTTGACTTTCAAGATAGCCTTCTTTTCATCTTCCTATCCCAGGGTCACCTTTGGTAGAAGCATGCAAAACCTGGCTCTTATCTCTGTTCTAGCAGGAGGCACAGATGCTTCCCAGGCAAAGTCAACATGCTAATGCAAATCCAGCCCAGTTCATCACTGGGACATGCTGGAGAGAGATTGAATCTAGGTTTCTGGAAGCTAACAATTACAAATGGAGATTTCTGTCTGCTCCTGCAGTTTCTACTTTAAATACACATTATACATAGCACTGCAGTGGAAAAATTTAATTACACTCTGTGCTAGCTATCTGAACCTGCATCTGCTTGCATGACAGTTAGCTGATCTGACCACTGTGGGTATGAAATGTGTTTTTTTGTCCTTTATACTCTCCCTGCTGCAAAGCCAGAAATGGTGTATCCAGAGGAGTGGTGCTCCTCAGGGGTCAGTACTGGGGCCGTTCTGTTGTTATCTTTATTGATAAGCTGGACAAGGGAATTGAGTGCACCCACAGCAAGTTTGCAGATGACACCAAGTTGGGAGGAAATGTCGATCTGCCTGAGAGTAGGAAGGCCCTCCAGAGGGATCTAGTGGGCTAAGGCCAATTGTTAGCTTCAAAAAAAGTTAATTTCCTTCATGCTTATAAGCTCCCTGTCTTAGCTGGCAGCCATCTAAATATGAGCCCAGGTGGCCAAGAATAGCAATGGCATCAGAAATAGTGTTGCCAGCAGGAGCAGGGAGGTTATTTTCCCTCTGTACTCAGCCCTGGTGGGACCACAATTTAAATACTGTGTTCAGCTTTGGGCTCCTCACTACGAAAAAGGCATTGAGGCTCTGGAGTGTGTCCAGAGAAGGATGGTGAAGCTGGTGAGGGGTCTGGGGCATAAGTCTTCCAAGGAGAGGCTGAGGGAACTGGGATTGTTTAATATGGAGATGAGGAGGCTCAGGAGAGGCTTTGTAGCTCTCCACAGCTACATGAAAGGAGGTTGTGGTTGGGTGGATATCAGCCTCTTTTCCCAGGTAACAGTGATAGGACAAGAGGTAATGGCCCAAAGTTATACCAGAGGAGGTTCATGCTAGGAACCTCACCTGGCACAACAGTGTTAGGAAAAATTTCTTCTCACGAAGAGTAGTGAGGTATTGGAATAGGATGCCCAAGGAAGTGATGGAGTCACCATCCCTGGAGGTGTTCAAGGAACGCGTAAATCATAAAATCATAGAATTTCTCAGATTGGAAAAGACCTTGATGATCTTGAGATCATTAAGTCTGACCACAACCTAACCATACTACCCTAACTCTAACAATGCACTACTAAATCATGTTCTTGAGCACCACATCCAAATGGTTTTTAAACACATCCAGGGATGGTGACACAACCGCCTTCCTGGGGAGCCTATTCCTGTGCTTAACCACCCTTTCTGTAAAGAAGTTATTCCTGATATCCAACCTAAGCCTTCCCCGGTGCAACTTGAGGCCATTTCCCCTCATCCTGTCACCTGTCACCAGTGAGGACACCAACCTCACTCTCACTGCAATCACCTTTCTGGTATTTGAAGGGAGCGGAGAGGTCTCCTTTCAGTCTCCTTTTCCCAGACTAAACAGCCCCAAATCACTCAGTCGCTCCTCATAGGGTGTATGTATCACTTAGGGACACAGTTTAGTGTGCATGGTGGTGATGTGTTGACAATTGGGCTTGGATGATCTTAGAGGTCTTTTCCAACCTTAATGATTCTCTACTTCTATGATCTGCTAGGTTGGTCCTGTTTTCTAAACAGGCGAGAGAAGAGGCATACCGAAAGGTTCTCAGCCTCTCAGACTAAGCGCTCTGTATATAGTGGCAGAAAGGTGGATAAGAGTGAGACTTTCCATGCTGAACAAGGCTGAAAGGAAGTCTTAGGTGGTGCCAGGTGTGACTAAGTATTTAGTGTGGGTGCTTGTCCTGAAATTAAAACTTTCTGGTGGGTTGAGGCCCTTGACCTGGAGGCAGGGGCTGGACCATACAAGGATACAGGAAAGCTATGGTAATAAGAAGCGTCACAGTGCAGCTGTGCTTGTAAGCAAGTGACTAAGAAGTCATGGTGGGAGGAAAATGAAGCAAGAACTGCTCTCTAGCACTAACCATCATAAATATTTTGTGTTGCATACAGGATGCAAGAATTACTTCAGGCATTATCATCATTTTATGCATTGGAGAAAAAGCGGGGGTGGGCTTGTGATAGACCTCTTCTGACAAAGATGAAGGAGGCCATTAACAACAGCCAAATTCTGTGCTTTTTGTTGCCAATCCCAGATTTAACAAAGTCCTGAGTTAGCTCCTCTACCTCCCCCTGAAGAACTCTGAAAGATTAACCCCTTCAGTTTTGAGGTATTTGTTATGGAAATACGGGACAGAATTTGTCCAGGGTGGCTGTTGCTGTGCTCTACCAGCTCACAAGGCAACTCATGAAGCTTGCTGACCAAGAGAGGTCCTGAGCAGGCCAAGCATTCATGTCAGCATCTCAGATTTAGCCACAAAAAGACATGAGTTAACAACAGTCATGAAAGACTAAAAGTTTCAACACCTGATTCCAACCCTCATGAAATCTGAGTGCTGATGGACATGTTTCCCAGACCAAATCTGCTCCAGTCCTGAGCCTGCAGAGTTATCACCAGCATCTGTCCCCTTGTCACTGGCCAGGCTGCTGCAGCAAATGAGGTGATACCAGCTCTTGCTGCAATCTCAAGCAATCAAACAGAGTTGATCATCCAAGGCATCACATGTGCTCTGCTGAGCCTTAGTGGGAAGCGATGTGTAAAAGTATTAGTGAGGGATAGTGCAGAGTTCAGTGCTGGGGTCAGCCCTCTGCTTTCAATTAAAGCGAGTGCGAGTTGGGAAAGACAATATCCCATTATTAAGTGGGTAGTGGCTGTCACGTTGGATGCCATTTCTGCATTCAGTTAAATGAGGCAAATTAGCCTTTAGTGCCAGAAGAAAAACCAAAATGAGAGCCAGTCTGATGGACCAAAATTAAATGTGACACAGGAAGAATTTATTGTTCCCACAAAAACGTTTGGAATACACCCTGGAAAGAAACTTCAAGAAATCCATGCAAATGCTTTGAAGGGGACTGACTCACAATCACTTTGAAGACTAAGTTGGTTATTTACTCTTAGCTTTTGAAAAAGGTTTTAGGATTCACAAACTGTGTTACATTTGGATGGGGGAGGGCTAGCATGTCCATCTACTCTTTGCTCTCTCAAATGTTTCCAAGCAAAGCGCTTATCCTCTTCATTTACTCTGGAGATCAGTGGTGCTCAGCATCTCACCCTGAGCAATGTTCTTGCACCCAGTGAAAAGCAAATAACCAGCATGAAAAGCAAGTTACTGGTAATTCTGGGTGAAGACTGCTTTCTCTTGGACACAGCAGTAGACACGTGAAGATACATCCGTGTGGACATGAGATCATGGTCTCCCATATGGGAATAAGGAACAGGGAAATGTGAAAAATGAAGTAATTACTATCATTAAATATCCTGTTTCCCCCACTACTAGTAATGGTTTCCAAAAGAGAAAGGCAGGGAAGTGTCATTTTGTTTTATCTTCAGATACTCCAGAGCAAGCTGAAAGCAAATATGTCAATAAATGTGCTGTTCACAGTATGCACATCAGCCTGCCATTCCTTTTGGAGGCCTTGGTACAGACCTTATTAAGCCTCTTACATCAAGAACAAGTCAGCTAATTATCTTCTGGCCTCAGGGTCTCCCTTTCTAGCAGCCCAAGCTACTACAACACTGAGCATTTGGCTGTAGTTGTTCCCAGAGAAGAAAAAAATGATTTGTCCTTCAGCAACTTTATGTGCATATAGAAATATAACCATACAGAAAACCAAAAATCCACTATGTGAAGGTTTTTTTTCTTGAAGAAAAAAAAAAACAACAAAAACAAACAAAAAAAAACCCTACAAAAATAGTAGAGGCAGTTGCAATTATGAATAGGAGCATCAAGCACTTCCAAGTTCGTACAAAAATGCAAAGACATAAAAGATGCATCAGATAGCTGACTTTATTCTGTTTGGAAGAAGAAGATGTAGCAATCACTAGAAATAGAAGTGATATGGCAGTTGTAATGCAGCAGTAACACAGAGAGAGAGAGGTAGATCCTTACTCTTGATGATGGATGTGGCATTCAGTTCTTCCTGAGGACTTTTAGCCTTACGAAGTACCTTTAGGCAGAAGGCTGGGATCTTCATATTTAATACAACCCTTACTAGTGTTGCTTTTTTATTTTTCTCCAAACTCTTACATTTCACAAAATAACATGGGAATAAAACAGTCCAGGAATCATTTCAAGTATGAGGTGGTCTCATGCAGCTACGTAATAAGGAAAAACATCATGCAGAACAAACAAAAACAAACAAAACAATACAATCCAAGAACAAAACAACAAAATCCATCTCTGCAATGCTCTTTCTCATTGCTCCAAGACTGCATGCTGCAGTCAGGAGACCCAGTCCCTCCATACCTGGTTACAGCGCCAGCATCTAATGGTTCACACCAGCAAGACAAATCCCAGGTAATTGAAAACAAATGTTAGAGGCCTCAGAGAGCCTGCAGTAAGTTATGAATCTGAATTACTAAGCACTGTTAGTCTTACAGGTGCTTTGCCAGTTGTTTTTTACAGTCAAGGGAAGAGATGGGTTTTATCACTACTGTAAAATCAAGTGAAGGGAACAAACCATGGGGACGTGAGGATCACATCTCATCCGTGTCTTCTTGGTTCTCTGTTTTTGGAGCCATGTAAAGCTGGAGGATGATCCAAACATCACATGAGAAGAGAGAAAACATCCACATGGTAAAAGAAGCCAAGTGTTTTGAAGCAGCACAAAAAAGCCTCTTTCCCTCCTGTTTGCACTCTCCCTGTGTGGAGAGACAGTCCTGTTTGCTACAGAGACTTTGTTTCTAGCAAACAGAGGGAAAACGTAGTTAGGAAAAATACAACAGAATTTCCTTTCAAGAATCTGTTGCCTCATGAGAAATTTTAATTCAAAAACAATTTACACACTTACCTCCTGCCCACTGTAGGACATGCTTTCTGCTCCTTTCTTCCTGAGCTTTTCAGTGCTGGGTGTATTTGCACATGATCTAGATCTTTATCTCAAGGGTTCACCTGCTGCTTGCTTCCCACTTGAAGCCAAGTAAGCATGTCAGTAACACGGTGCCTGTTCCCAAAGCAGCCCACTGGGATTTCACGGAAGGGACACCGGCTGCCTCGGTTAAAGTCAAAGCCACAGAAGCACATTAAATGCCCGAGGAGGCAAAGATCTGGCGTTCATTAGGTACTTCACATAATAAGAACCAGGGGAAGTGAAGCATAGGAAGCAAGCAGTGCATACACACAACTCACATGAAATTCTTTTTGTGTCAGGGAGTCTGAGCAACATTTGGCTTTTGGAGGGATGGCCCTTCTAAAGGCAGGGCTGCTGGAGCTGATTCTTAACACCATGCCCATATTCTCCAGCATGATCTCATCACCTGCTGCCCTCCAGACAGTCCCAGATCCTGGAAACAGATACCTCTTGCTAGCAAAGAAGTGTCTTAAGCATTTAATCCCCCAGAATGTAGTCAGGGCAGTACACAAGAAGGGCTCTTCCCACCAGGGTGTTCTTAGTCTCACATCAGAAGAGGGAGACAATGTGGCCCAGAGTAGTAGTGTTTTCTACCTCATCAAACTATGATACTCAATTTTACAGAATCCTAGAATGGCTTGGGTTGGAGGGGATCTTAAAACCCATCCAGTTCCAACCTCCCTTCTGTGGTCAGGGTTGCCACCATCAGATCAGGTTGCTCATAGTGCCAAATAACTGAACCTCTAAAAATTCCAGGGATAAGGCATCCACAGTTCTCAGTGCAGCCTGTGCCAGTGCCTAATCAGCCTCTGTCATGGAGGTATTATCTCTCTGTCAACATTTCAGAAGAGCCTCTCTATTTCTGAGGAGTAGTTTTCCTGCTTTAAAGACCAAATGGAGACACAGAGAAACAAAGCACACCTCCAGGTCCCAGTATAGGTCCAGCCTTGCAGGAAATGTCCTAACCAGCTTCAGCATGCCCCTTCTGCCCCACTGTCATCCATCCCTAGATGTGGAGAAGGCAAAAGCAGGGTATTTTTACTTCCATCCTGTCTTCTCTGCTCTAGGTACAAACGGGATGCTGGGAAGGGGTCTCTGTTAAGTCATCTCTGGCCCCACGGCATTCAGACCCTGCCATGATTAGTTCATTTCTAGCACAGAGGGGGAAGACGAAGCACAGGACTCCCTTCTTTTCTGCCAGATTGCTCTGGCTCTTTGTCTCAACCTGTTCAATCTGGTCTCTTCTCCTCCCTTTCCAGGCTATTCCCCCTGAGATTCCTACCACACTAATGAGCCACACCACTTCTCTGTGTCTCCCCAACCACACGTTCTGCAGGTTAGGATGGCCATCAGCTTCTTGGCAAGGGAGCAGGGCTAAGAGTTTCTGGCAAGACTGTCATACAGAGAACACAACCTGTGAAACCCTTCCATTGCCTCAGACACAAAAGATGTTCTCCACAGAATCACAGAATGGCCAGGGTTGGAAGAGACCTCAAGGATCACAGATCTCCAACCCCCTGCCACATGCAAGGCCACCAACCTCCACATTCAATACTAGACCAGGCTGCCCAGGGCCCCATCCAATCTGGCCTTGAACACCTCCAGGGATGGGGCATCCACAGCCTCCCTGGGCAGCCTGTTCCAGCACCTCACCACTCTCATAGTAAAGAACTTCCCCCTGATATCCAACCTGAATCTTCCCGCCCTCAACTTAAAATCATTTCCCAATTCCCAATTCTCCACATGCCTTCACACAAGCAGTCTCTGATTTCTGTAGGTATCTAGTTGCCAGACATTCTCCTGTTAAGCTGTTTCCTTATGCTAGATGGTGGAAGCAGAAGAGGGCTGGTAGCTCACAGCCTTTCCTATAAGCAAGGGGTTTACATTTAGCTCCATCAAAGCTAGCTGTTGAAGAAGGGTACAGGCTGGACGACATAAAGTTAGTTTTGGAGACACAGAGTATTTACAAAGGAAAGTTTGTTGCTGTTGTTCTTGTTGTTTCCCTTTTTTGTTTTAAAGTCACTAAGCCCACCAACATGTGTAATATATCCCCAATCCGATGGACCAAGGAAAGGGGTGTGGGAACAGTTATCCTTCAGGAGCAAGCACCTGGTTTTATATTCTCGCCCCTTCCTTGGGGAAGCATTGTTGGTGCTGGTGGATTCAAAAAAAGTCTCATCTTTTACACTCCTAAAGTGACATTCTTCCTCTTACCCCCTACCACAACAAAGTGCAGTGTGTTAGCCTTCCTCTAATATAAAATGAATGGCAGGATTCCAGCACTTGTACTCATCTCTGCTAGTATGTACATGCGCAAGGGAAGACACAATCATGCAAAAGAAATAAATAATTTCTGGACTTCCAAGTGTTCCTTTCTAAGACAAACAGGGAACATTTTTTAAATGAGAAACACCTCAGCATCCCTTACTGTGTATTAGCGCCTGGTAAAAACAGTCTCAGCAGTTCTGCTATCTCTGAAGCCTTTGGAATTGGCATGGAGAAGACACGTGGTAGAGCTGCAGCTGGAACACAACTTGCTTGTGTTTGCTGACTACGTTCTTCTAAAAAGTATTGTTTTTTCAAGACTTAACACAAGTGGCTCAGTGATTGGGGGGCTCCTTCTCTTTCTGGTGTCTGTCCATGCTACCTCTCTGTTGCGCTGTGGAAAACTACATTCGAGATACACTCTGATGCTTAACAGCTGTATCTGGCAAAGACTAAGATTCAGTAAACCCAGCGTGAATGCTATTCAGGCTTCCAGGCTGTTACAACAACACTGACACTGTAGCAAGGCAGCCACCGCTGTTTAAATAAAAAAGAATGCTGGTGAGCCTTATGCAGCTCCACAGCAACTCACAACTGGCACTTTGAGTAAGCAGCAAGGCTCCCACCTGCTCTAACATAACAGCTCATTTTCCAAGGTAGAATGAACGCAGCACCTTATGGTGTGGTATTTGAGAAGGTGTAGCAGTGGTACGTGGCCTATGCCTCCAGGTAGAAGAACAGATGATGTAACGATCTCCCCATAGCCATATCCATTCCAATATAAAGCCACAGTGGTCTAGAGGGGTGGAAATGGAGTAGGAACTTCTATGCTAAACTTATACATTCCGAACTTCTTCCTACCCCATTACACATTACAGTGAGAGGACTGTGATTTGGGTGTTTGCTTTGTTTTTTTTAATACCGAAAAACCATCTAGTTCTCCTTGCAAACATTTAGATACAGATTTAAAGGCCAGCAGCCTCAAATTTTGTAACTGTAATTTATCTCTTCAGTGATGATATCCTTGGCAAACATCTCTAGTTTGTATTCTCATAAACCAATTGAAGTGATGAACAATGAAGACTTTCCTTTCAGCTTCAAAATGAATCAATCTGTCATGTGGAATAACGGAAAGGAACAGAACTGCTTGAAGTCAATTGTGTATTTCACGACAACGCATCTGTGTTTGCAGAGTCTGCCCACAGCATCAGCGAGTTGAGCATCTTCCGGCTTTTAAAAGAGTTGAGCAAACACACTCATGGGACTCCACCTTTCGTCACCACTCCTTCAAATGCTGAAATAAAATGAGGCGCACACCTCTTTTTTTTTTTTCTTTTCACTCTTAGTTTTATTATAAAAATCAACATTTCATTTGTTACAACTCAGTTTATAGTAATTATTGGAAAGGATTTTTGTACAAGGTTTATATACACCTCATAAGTAAAGCACTTTATTTTACAAAAAAAAAAAAAAAAAAGTTAGTGAATGAGTGAATAGGGTTGACCAAATGTTGGTCATTATAATATAAATACATCCTTGCAAAGCACCATCTTACCAAAGTTGATGAACAAGAGACACCAGCTGGCTTTAAGACAATGACAAACAGCGATTAAAGCTTACAAAAAAAAAAAGAAAAAAAGAACAAACAAAACAAAAACAAGATTAGAAGTCTGAAAGCAGCACCAGATCCTTCATTTGCAAACAAGGCTAGTTCAGCTTAAGCCTGGTGGTATCCCCTTTACAAAAGACACTTTCATTTTCCCTGGCTGACTCTCAACTGCCTGGCTTAAGGCTACAGCCATTTTAATCGGGACTTCAAAGATGCTCCTTGTCCATTGAAAAGAGGGGAACACGACTGCTCTCCAACAGTTACATCATGATAATCCTGCATGCTCTCAGGACGTTTCTAATACGGACAGTTTTCTTACTCTGCTTTGCACTGTTTTGGAGTGGATTGTTCAGGCCCTATAAATACCAGGTTATTATCAAATACTGACCTACCTTTTTAAAAATGAAGGAAAATTGTTTATTTGGATCACTATGGCTTTTTATTTTACTTCTTTTAGAAATAAATTGAATGTTTTTGAATAAATGAATTGTTTGGGTTGGACTATACAATCTCCAGAGGTCCCTTCCAGCCCCTATGATATTATGATTCTGTTTTGCAGCCATTTTTAAGCTGTTAGGTCATTCCTGACTTATTTTCAAGGTGCATTTGTCACCTGCCAACTACATTAAAGGTTAATTTGCAAGCAATAACCCTATCACAATGCAGCTTAAAAAGAATGGCTAGGAAAGCATTTTCTCAAAAACATTGCTGAAATTATTTGTGCACCCAATGAGCCATCTATTTTTTGTTGTGTAAACAATCTGCTACATGTACAGTATGCATTCCAAAGGGGATTCTCTGCATAATAATATTATGAGTCAAACACAGTCAAGACAAATCTGTCGGGCACAGAGTGAGTGAGGATGTTTTAGTGATATTCTGAAGAAGCCATTTGGTTCAGCAGCATGCATGGCCAGGGAGTTCTGCAGATCGAGCATCTCCCTCTAGAATGGTGGTAATCAACTCAAGGAGATTTCCAAAGCAATAAAGAATGGAAACACTCAATATTCAAGAAAGTGGCCTTTTCTTTATCGTAAGACAGACTTAACTGGCTTAAAGCATAATGAATGAATCCCTTTTTAAGACTCACAAATCAAACAATTTCTAGAGGCTCAGGCACAACGAATAGAGAAGTAATGCGCAAAACAGAGACCAGAATACCAACAAAATCCATGAATGCAACAAACGGACTTTGTGGATATTGCTTCACTTGCAGTGGATAGTGCCACCTGTCATGACAAGCAGTTTGGGTGAATTTTTCTTCATAGTTACTACAACAGATTAGTTTTTATATACTTAGAACAGAAGAGTTTTTACTCATCTGCAAACTGGATGCCAGAATTAATACAACAGCATCAAAAGTGTGCTGCTTCTCCTGCCTTGCAGGATAGAGAACTAATTACTCAGGTTTAAATAGCAAATAGTCTGCTGTCTATCCTGTAATCTGGACAAAAGAAGTCTGTCTTACGAGAGACATCATAACAGTACCCAGCATTAGCACTTTGAAAGCCAACAAGGCCAGATGTGCCATTGTGGGTATGTGAGTATGCACGTATGCACAAGAAAATTATCAGCTTTGGGTAAACTCACATTATCAAATGTATGTACCTGCATATATATATATACACATATACATATATATACTTGTACATGTTCTGATGGGGTAATGTGATGGTAATAATTTGGAATTTACAATACTGAAAGTTACAACTCACAGCAAAATTAATCCCTTCATTATAAGCTGTCTCATTTGCATGTTTTGCATTACTGTGAATATTCCATTTAATGTAAACATGAGTTGCATGAATGCATGGAAAACATTCTTTATGTCATGTTATTTGCATGTTGTGTTTTACCCTATTTAAGTTCTTTTCAAATAAATATCTTGTCATCTGAACCAGTGGAAAAATGATGAGTCTTCCTTAGGAAGATGAACAGCATCATAAGGCAGGCATAATTTTAAAAGGCAATATTAGGTCTCGTTTATATTGCCACTTAAACACATATAGATCATGCAAAGGTTAGTTTTAATCAAACTTTACACCGTAATGTTCATTATTATTAATACTATTATTTTTAAACTAGAAAGGACTGTTCCGTTCCTGTTTTCTCATGCCAGCTACTTCCATGCCCAGACACTCAGCTATGAATACTTTCCAGGTGTCCAGAGGAAAAACTACACATTTAACACAGTTGAGTTAAATACCCCTATTTATATGCTTTTCATGTTGTAAGATGAGGATATTTGTGCATAGCTTAAGGACTGTGGATACTTTTCATTTATATCAGTGTGATCTCTTTAATGCCACACACCTATCCAGCTATATCCTAAGTTGACATGTGTGCATTACCTATAGTCCTATAGTCCTAATCAATTTCAGAAGCAGAAGAAAGCGCAGCTGTGATTGAGGGAAGAAGAGAGTATCAGTCACAACTGGCTTAGTGGCAGAAAGGAACAGAGAGGTCATTTAGTTTCAATATTCAATCAGTCCATGGTTTGTCCACTGTGATTAAGTTGGGTGCATATATTAGCTGCAGCAATGCTTTTGTAATTTGGACAGCTAGCCAAGAGGATTTTCACCAATTCGTTTTAAGTTTCACTCTAGATTTACTGGAAAACTACATGTAAATGCAAAGGCAGATCACAGTTTCCCACTAAATAAATTCTTTGGATAATCTAGACAAGCAAGTCTGCTCACTATGCTGGTCATCTTCAGTGGAAAAAACGTATCTGTCCACTTTCTTGCTATTTACATCCAGAGACAGATCACTCAGAATATCTGATGAACAACGTGAGATAAAGACTTGATCAAATTCTACACTAAATCACACATCCACTCCACTGATTACAACTGAAGTAATTATGGATGAAAACCAGCACAGAACTCAGGCAGCACAGTTCACATGAAGAGAACTTTCATTATAATTAACCCTCATTATAATTAACACACTTATGAGTTTACAGCCAGGAAATTCCCTGAAAAACTAACCTTCAGCAAAGCAGTGCAACTGCAGCAGAAAGAGGATACCATTCCTTAAGCTTAACTACCTTAGGAGATTTTCAAACAGAAATCGGCATGCTGAAAAGAGTATTTTGCAAGAAGACACCATTGCCATCGCAGTACAAGCACTTGGACTGAGATACAACAATGCAATATTCTTCTGAGTTCATTAGTGCAAGTTTCCACATGTGAACCCCATGTGGAATGCTGCACATGACAAAATGTAAACAACAGAGAAGGTTCTATTCTCATTGGCATGCCAGCCTCGACATCCACCCCAGCACACCTGCCCTCCCCCCCTTCATATAAAAGTCTTTGAGTTCCCTTATAGTTTACAATACCTTCCACATCAGCCCTGCTGGAGAACACAGACAGGCTTCTTCAACAAGAAGGAAGAGCCTAAAGAACAGCGATCACAATTTCCAGATACCTAGAATGAAGCTGATCAAACTCTCAGCACACCAGATCTGGAGATCAATTATAGCAGCCTGGAGTCCATCCAGGATTTTTTTTTTTTTAAATGCTTTCTCAGGTATCTTTTACTGTGAGAAAAACTCTTAGTTACAGCTGGGATTCCAAATGGCATGGCTTTTCTCAGAGCTGAAATAAAACAAAGCTCCAGTACCCAAGACGAGTGGCAGAATTATTTGTCACTAATTGTGTCAACAGTATGAAGCAAAGCCTATGCCACATTTTTAGATTATTTTGCTCAGTTGAAACTGGATGGGAAACAAACAACAGAGAACAATACAAGCCAAATAGGACCTCTGAATGGTTATTCCATCCATACTGAGCCCAAAAGGCTCAGAAGGCAGAAGCCTTTGTTTTGAGAGAAAAGAATCAGAGGTCCAACCTTTAAAGGCATCAGCACCTTCAACATGGATTTAACATTAACAAAAGGTGCAAATGCATAATGCTGTCTAGAATCAGTTATACTGTGAGCTCAGCTACAGTCAAAGCAAATTCAGAGCACTGCACTGGAGTAAGAGAGGAAATCATAATATTCTAGGCTGTCCCTCAACCTACGCAAATAATGCTTTCACTTGTTTATATACCATCCCTTTCAAAATCACCATGGTGAGGCTGAAGGGAGAAGGGGCTAAATAAGGTAATATACAAAAATAGAGATGTGAATAAAAAATTGTTTGGTTAAGAATATCTTAATTTGATACTCACAGCGGTTAATACTAAAGCATTAAACTCACACTACACAAAACAGGAGGTATGTCAAAATCATACTGAGAAAATTGGCTTTGCCTAACACAAATCACGAGCAGTTAATACAGCAAAGGAACTCCTTCCAATGATCAAAACATTTATTTCTTATGGATAGTTGCTCCACTGAAAGTTAAATGCTTCCTTACTAGGAAAAAAAAATATATATATATATATTATATATTTGATTTGCGTGCTGTGGTATCAATATACATTGAATGTACTGCAAGGATATATTATTCATTTACAGTAAAACTAACAATCCATGGTTAAATTTATAGTTTATAAATACACTGTCTCTATTATATGTGGTAAAAAAATATTTGACATTTTGTGGGCACTAGGTCAAAATAAGGGTTTTTTTTTTTTTTCCCAGGGACTAAAAATCATTCAGGTATGTGCATATTACCCTTGTCAATCATGTGAAAAATCACACTGACCTGGTACAAAACAAGATCCTCATGTTGGCAAAATTAATGGAATAATGTATAGCATGACACTCATTGCACGACAAGGCTAATTAGGAGCGGAAAAAAAAAAAGAATTTACAGCAGCCCAGTACTTTAAATAAGGATAATATGATTTAAAGTGACATGGGGGGGAAGAAAGGATGTAGAAGAAATGAGAAAGGCTAAGCAGTACTAAAAAAAAAAACCAAAAAAAACAAACAAACAAAAAAAGCACATCTTTAAAATATACCCAACAAAAATCATTGAAATTTCAGAAGCAAGGAGAGAGCTCAAAATGCTCAAGTTTGGTAAATGTATTGAAGAAAAACAGAGGTGCACTCTTTTAAAAAATTGTGTCATTCTTCTGGATTCACTGCTACAATTGTTGTATTCCTGTAGAAAACAAAGCCCTTTGTATAAGGTTATTATCTGTCCTGACTGCATTTTCAAGTTTAACTTAGTTGCTGGCCCTCTGTAGCTAATATAGAGGGTATTTGGCTACTTCCAAGTATCTATGGTACGCTGCTCTGAGACGGACTTCTTTATTATTAATTACTTTAAACATTTTTGGTATTGATAAAACCCACATCTCACCTCACTGGACAAGCGACACATACCTGGTCCTTCCATTTCACTATGTGCTCAGTCACTTCACTGGATTAAGGCATGTTTTTGTGTTCAATTTGCAAAAATAAAAACTTTTTGTACAAACGTCTGGGTTCTTTTATACAAAATTTTTTCTTATGGCACAAGCAGCAGTTGCTGTTTAAGAAAATATATAAATATCCTTTTTTTTTTTTTCTTCTGTACAAATATGTCCAGTATTCCACCACCCGACTTAATAACATTTAACTGTACACTGTCCTACCTCATCCCTTGCCAAGAACTCCCCCCTCCCTGGTAGAACGCTTTGTATTTACACTTCCACGGCAGAGGCAGATTGCGGAGGGGGGGCTGCCCCTCATGAGGAGTCTGTGCAGGGGGACGGCGGCGGCGGGTAGAGGTGGTGAGAGTAGCTCCGCTCTGTGTATGGGGAAGGGGGGCAGCTCTCGTAGTTCTCCTCCGCTGACAGGTACTGGCTGCGCGGGGTCGGAGGCGGTGGGACGGGCTCTGAATCATAGTTCAAGTCACTGGTGTAGCCCTTGGCCATCGCGGCCGTGACCCTTCGGCTCGGGGCATAGTCACTGTCACAGACATCCGTGCTACAGGGTGTTGTGGGAGGTGCAAAGTGGCGGTAGCTGTAAGGCCTGTAGCTGCGGTAGGGAGATTTTTGGGAAAAGCGTCAGCAAATGGACTGAACATTTTGGGCGATGCATCCATGAACAAGAGAGGCAAGTAGGTCAAGGTGAAAAGAGGCAGGAGTCAGCCTCCCTGTTGCAGACCCACAGTATCAAACCCCTCTGTGGCACAGCGGACTTGTTAACTCACCTGGAGAAAGCCCAGCTTTGCACAGCATTGGTCAAATTACAGGAATCGGCGAACAAAATACCAGTTACCAATTGCTTACAGACAATAGTTTTCCTAAGCTGAGGTAGTGAAAATTGCTACTAACAAGGACACTGCGTGAAAAAAACAGTGTGTTGCAAACTTAGAGAAGACATTCTAGTATCCTCAAATAGAGTAATTCCCAATTTTAACTGACTTTTAAGTTGAGAGAGAGACCAAAAATCAACTGGCACCTTTGTAGCGCTCAGGAGAATCACCTGCTAGAGCAATAACTGGGAGGGAATTCTCAAACACTATCAAACATTTTTAAAAATGAACCCAAGATCATTTAAAGAAAGCTGTATTCTGTTTCTTGGGGAGACCTCATTTCAGCCTTTCAGTATTTAAAAAGAAGCTTATAAACAAGATGGACTCTGACATTTTACAAGGTCTGATAGGACAAGGGGGAATGGTTTTATCTAAAAGAGGGGAAATTAGGAGGAAATTCTACACTCATAGGGTGATGAGGCCCTGGAAGAGGCTGTCCAGAGAAGTTGTGGGTGCATCAACCCTGGAGGCCAGGTTGGGTGGGGCTCTGGACAACACAATTGAGAGGTTGGTAACCCTGCCCATGGATCTAAATAGGCTTTAAGATTTCTTCCAACCTAAGCCATTCTATAGTTATATAAAAGAAAAACTAGAAAGGGAGGTGGTTGGTAACTACAATTGCCAGCATCAAAATCCATAGCTGGTAACAGGTGAGGATGCAGTTCCTCTGTATTCAAGTCAGATTGTTAGGAAATATCAGAATTGGCAAAAGTAGGGCTTATTTTTGAGTGGGGAGCACTCTGAAAACATCCAAGTCTACACTACATCTCTATTATAATTCCATTTATAATTCAAAGAGTCATGCCAGCTGACCAATGATCAGCAGGATTCATGCTGGTGCCACAATGTGGCTTTATGTCATTATTAAATCACAAATCATTTTGACGGATTTTTCATATGTCTGCAAGGGACCATTACAGACATACAAACCTTCTGCACAGCAGAGGTCATATTTTCCGCCAATGGAGAAGAGACATCTCTTCAGCCCCAGAGACCTCATTATACAAAAGCCCCCAAAGACTCTGTGCTAGGGAGACATTTCTTTGAGGAGACAAATACAGTCTCAAATCTCACTGACTAGACCTACTAGTGATTTGAGAAGGGAATCTTTACACTCTTGGGTAGTAAGTCTCTTACTCTTTGTTTTTTTCTTTTTGTAACTAGTTATAAAATGATAATGGAAGGAAAGTGAGAAGGATGTGTTCAAAAAAATGAAGATAAAGCTTTCATGTTTCAAATAATCAGGGAAAATAAGCAAGAGATTAGCAATCTCATTCAGATATTAATATTAAATTCTAATTTGATATATTCTTGTGATTTATCTAGGCCATTAATATGATCTTACTTGTGAAATACTAGCCTTTGTATTGCCAACTTTCCTCCTATGTGTGTTTGACTACTATTTTTTTTATAATTACATAACAAAGTATTTATAACTATTTATAACATATAATTTATGGCAGGGTTCATTCCAGCATACATATTTTTGGCTGTAAGTTATCATGATACCAAGTCAGCATTTAACTAATATGGTGAAGAATTAGCATTGTTATTCCCCCTAAAGCAAATATACTCAAGAGATGTACCACTAACCCACTCACTGTATGATTAACCTCAAATTATGCTACACTTAAACATACGCTGCAGTGACATGATACATGTGAAACAATTTAAGCATCTGTTTTAGCACTCGCAGCATTAAGGCCTTTGATTTCAATTCTTATGGAGCAGGGTATGTCTGCATTCTACATTTCTACAGTAGCTGCTTTGATCCTGACAGATGCTATTGTAATAATAATTACCTGTAAGATCTATGAGTGGATGGGCTGTTTGAAGAATAACCGAATTCCATTGTATAATGTGAACGTTCGGTAGCTGGTGATGGTGGTGGGTTCAAAATCTAAGAAAAAATTAAGAAAATTTGCAGTTATGATATGAATGCTGCTGCAGTTTAACCTGGTTGGTGGCTCAGCACCACAGAGTTGGTCACTCACTCCCCCTCCTTCCCAGTGGGATGAAGGAGAGAATCCAAAAAAACAAAGCAGAACTTGTAGGTTGAGATAAAACTACTTACTAAAATAGAGAAAAGGAAAGTAATAATAGTTACAACTACACATATTTATAAATATGTATAACAAGTGATACATAAGAAATATGTTCTCCACCCAATGACCAATGCCCAGCTAGCCCCCTGACCAGAGAAAGAGAGAGCGATGAACTCCCACTCCCTTCAAAACTCCTTCCACTTGATGTCATATGCTATGGAATATCCCTTTGGCCAGTTTAAGTCAGCTGTCCTAATTCTGTTCCCTCCCAGCTCCTTGGACCCTTCACTGCAAATGGCCTTGACTCTATAAAACACTGATTAGCTGCAGCTACAAACACCAGTGTTACAACATTGTTTTTCTCCTAGAACCAACACAGCATCATACCAGACACTCCAAAGAAAATAATTTCGTCCCAATAAAATCCAAGACAGAATGTGAATCAAGAAAACACCAGTGTTACAAACTTTCTTTTTAGTATTCTTACTTGAAGAACTATATGCATAGTCCCTCCCAACAGGAGGATTTTTCTTTTGTTTATTCCCCAGTTCTGTAATAAATGCTGGAAATCCTGCTTGTTATTCCCATAGAAGATATTAAGCTATTCTCAAAAATGCTGACTGCTGTTGACTGCTGTGTATTTTGACATAGCCAGTGCTGAAAAGGAAAGTTTAAGCTAGCTGTTCAGTACAACATAGTCACTAGTGATATCACTGCCCTAGGAAAACCAGCAGATGTCCACCCTTGCTAGCTTGTAGGCCTTCAGTACCATGCTGTTTTAGAATATTTGTAGTTTGCTGACCAAGGCAAGCATCTGTTCCCTACACTGTCATACTCTTACTGCATGAACAGAATTTTGGTTAATTTCAGGATATAAGAAGATGAGTTATTTTCAGAATTGCATAACAGACAGTTGAAGATTTTAATCTCTGCTGACCAAGCATGTAACTCTAACATACAGTAGTGGCTTGTGGACTCCATATAAAATCACTAAAACAACCACCAGATGTTAAATTAAGTAGATACTGAACCCTCTAAAGCTGGTAACAACTTTCATATAGCATCTAATACAGTAATTTTCTGTTCTATGTCTATAGGAATGTTATGGAGTTGAAAGACACTTGTTTGCTTTGGAACATGAGAGAAAAGTTCATTTTAATTAATTCAAGAGCCTGTAGAGACTCCAACTATGGTGTTTTCTCCAGAGGCACTTGATGGAGTGTAATGGAGTTCACTCTGCCAGAGTTGCTCAACATTTACTCTGATTTTTTCATCTCTCCTGATATTTAATCTAAGACCATTTTTTTCTGGTGGTAAATCTCTGTAAAGCTTTAAAAATTAGTATAAAACTCCCATATTGTTTTATAAAGAGACAACCTCTTCTCCCTTCTCTTCCCTTCCAAAGTCACTCTCCATATTCAAACAAATCTTTTATTCTAGAAAGGTAAAACCAAGCATGAATCCGTAAACAAATTATCTCCAGGAACCTCTCTGAAAGTTAGTAAAGATCTATGAATAACAGAATAACTTACTGGAGGAAAGTAAGTGCCTTTAGTACTTGAAGAACTACTGGAAGATGCTCCAGTGACATGGGCCCTGTCATAGGGCGGCCCACTGCTCCCTCCCATAATGCTGAGGGAGCTGATCACAGATTTTCCTCGAGACATCCCTAAAGAAGAGCAAATATGTATGTCAATACTCAATTCTTCAAAGCAAACAGAGAAAAGAAAGATTAAAGAAAAAAAGCTGGTAGGATAACAGCGGTATCAGTGCAACTGCTAGAAGCAAAACTAATCTTTTCAGTATTAAGAGCAAATTCAGTGCTCTTTGATTGAGAAACAGAATGAAGACTGTCAGGGGATAAGCATGTTGGTTTTGTGCATCAACAACTGAACTGCAGGATCTGGCACTTGTCTGCACTAAAGCTGCATGAAGAGAACCAGATTCCTTTCACTTGAACATCTGTAAAAGACTTGAGAGAACAGGCATTCAGGCATTATTTCTATGTCCTGGAATAAAACACAAAACTGACTCTGACCACAACAACTAAGCAACTGAAATTCAAGCAGGAAAAGAGAGAGCTTGTTCTTTTATTTCTATATAGGTAAGTAAGATTTTGCTGCTGGACTGAATAATGCTTCCATAGAGTTGGAACAAGAAACAGACAGGTATGTAATTGTGCTTGAAATAATGCAAATTCTCTTTAAAGACTCTATAATGAAAGCAGGTTACTACAGAATGTAAAGATATTTGGTGAATTCTTATAACCCTGTACTAGCCTCAAAAACACTTATGTTCTAACTGCAACCCGCTGGATCCAGCACCACAAGTTACAGTTCATATCTAATCAATACATACAAAAGAAATGCATACATATGAAGTGCACTGTTGCAGCCAAATCTTATTTTTTAATCAGCAGTAGCATCATGCATGTGAACTGGTATCAGAAACTTCATTATCAAATAACGAAATAACCTGAAACCAGTTATTGCTGGTCATTTCTGACTTTACAAGAAGTTTTACAAATATAAAGATCCAATCTACAATTCTAATAATTATACAATCTTTAAACAAAGTCTTATGAATATACCTCCATGTACTTTACCATGATCTGTCATGACACCTTGCCAGTGTCATAAAAAGAGGCTTCTTTTGCAGCAAAAAAAGAACTCCCATGGTACGTATATTTATTTGAACTTATGGTTCTGCTAAGAATCTGAATGCTTGTGAGTGGCATAGAAAAGATAGAAATTTATTGCAATGGACAGCAACAATCCTCAACTGTCCTGTCTCTCAGTGGCTTGGCAGGAAGAATTATGCTTCTGGAACCAATGTCTCCTGTGCATACATGCACAGTATCCTCAGCTATAACTATGTGAGGTCAAAGAGCAAAACAAGGAACATGCTGTTTACTCACCAGGAAGAGACCCTGACAAAGAGCTTGGGTGAGGCACATAACCAAGAGGTACAGAGGCTGGTCCATGTACCACATAGTCATTGGTCATTGTCTCTCCATCCCCCTTCATGCGTGGGCACAGCACCCTCTGGCAAATGAAATACATTGCTCCAACCACAAAAAGTGTGAGGATTACACCAATGATGGAGCCTATCGTGTTGTTGGGCTGTGGCGCAGGCTCCTCTGTAGTGTCTAGAAGAAAAAATAAAATTATACTGTAGAAGCTAATCCAGCAGCTTTATACATCAACATCAGTTTTCACGATATCATTCAACAGCCTCCACTTCCACAGGCAGATATCAGATATCATAAATGAATTTATGTTAGGAACAAACATACAAGTGAACAGGTCTGTTTGAAGACTTCAGGAAGCCAGTAGGGCCGCCTGTGCACATGAGTAGTTCCACATGTGCAGAGGTTTTAGAATGGGATGCCAGGAGATGAGTAAATACACCCATGTGCAGGGGCGGGGGCTCATGAACCAGGTCCTGAACTAGCTGCCCTTTGAGCTGGGTGAACAAGACCTGCAGCCAGGACTTCAGATTGTACTGTGCTACCATTAACAACAGTGACAACTATTTTTGCTTTGCTCTGTCACACAACCCCTGGGTTATCAGTCTGCTTAACAGATTGGCATTCTCTGTTCTGAACTGTGTAACATTCACTTAGTAGAGATGATATCAGAAATTAATTTTGGGTTTGCTGCTATTTATTTAATTACCTAACCCATTCTACATCTATCCCACACTAAAGGATACATCTTAACATCAGCTTTAGAAGTGCCAAAGTGTTGAATAATTACTTTGGATACAGATTCCTTACAGCTAAAGTGATCGGCTTTCCCTACAATACCAGTTCTAACCAATGACACTTATGGGAATAAATGACAACTCCCTGCCTATCCTTAATGAATTTGACAAGAAAAGCAGACTTAAAAGAATATTCCTGCTCTAGTTGGTATTTTACACCTTAGCCATTATAGAAAGCCTTTTCCTCAACATATTTCCTTCTCCTAAAAAAAAGAATTCCACACTTGAACCAACCTGTCACAGTCTACAGTGATTAGTAAACAGACTTCTGATCATACTGGAAGAAGGACAGAGACCAATGCAACTTTATTCCAGGCAGATTTTATATCATAAAAACAAAAATGTCTGAACCATAAAAAAGATAATTACGTATGTATGTGATAAAGTTGCTACTAACTTCCTTACATGATAGCACATCTCTTATTACTCCTTCTTAAGATCAAGGCCTTGCATTTTCAAGTCATGTGTCACCTGTGATACATAGATCTCCAACACTAGAAAAGATGACACCTATTTACAATTTCTTTCAAAACACCAACAGTGAAAATGAACTTTCAAGCTGGAATTTTAAAGGCAGTGTTTTTCTTGCACAATCCTGGAGATTTCAAGATAGTATGTATCACGCTACAAATCAGAAATCAAGCTCAAAATTACCTTTTTTTTTAAGAAGCCAAGGAAATTTTAGAAGGCTTATTCTGTAAACAGAGTGCTGACCTCATTATAAAAGCACCTGCTGCTGATCTTTGTACAGGAAAACCATGAAGCAAAACAGTTCTATATAAAAGCCTCATACTATAGTGCAGTATTTAAAATCTTTTTCTTTCTCAGCATACAAATTCATTATCATAAAACAAGCTTCTCATTTCTTTTAAAACTTCACAGTGTTATGTGAAAAATTTGACTGCATTAGAGAGGATTAATTCAAAACACGAGTTAAGTCTTTGATTCCTATTCTACTACACTTATGCATTGATTGCATAGCAACATCCATTTTGGGTACAATTCAGATTAAAATTAACTCACCGAGAAGGTAAGAAGTACATTTCAGATAATGCAATCAAGTCTCAGGTTTTGTACTTACAGCATCCTTGCTCATCTGAGCTGTCACTACAGTCCAGGTTGTGATCACATTTCTTGCTTTTACCAATGCACTGCCCGCTGGCGCACCGGAACTGATTGGTTAAACAAAGCACTGGGAAGAGAACCACCCCACAAACCAAGAGTCAGTATCAAAGACTTCCACTCTTTAAAATGATTAAGGAAAGTAGATACCACAGCATACAATCAGGAATATTTTGGGAGAGCTTAGTCTCCTGTTAGCTTCATTTCTTGAAGCAGTCAGTGGTATATAGAAGTCCCTCATGCTAAGCATGCCAAAAAAGAAAAAAAAGACACTGGACCCTACAAGGAAAAGTCACCTCAACTGACACAAAACAAATGCAGAAGGCCACAGGTAGGATAGAGGTGAGGATATAGGTACTTATCTTAGGACATGGTTATGGCAAAATGACTTTAATTACTTCACTCTAAATATGTACTACAAGAAGAATTAAGTTATTAAAAATAAATCTGCCAAACCACAATGTTAAAATCGCTTAAGAAAGATAAATGTGGTTTCTCAATGCCCTTGTGCACTACTTGTAAAATAGAAGACTCCTTGATCATACGACAATGTATTTCACTTGACATTATGTTTTAAAACTGAAATGGAAGACAGAAGACAAATCTGGATCTTTGCCATTACACTCAAAAACTAAACTACTGCTATGGGAAAAAAGGTGCTGCAGACAAAGTACTGGCTGCTGCTGTTTACACACAGTTTTGCCCCATTTCACATAAATTTTAAATTCTTCCCGATTTCAGTTGAATTAAGAAGTTAAACTACAGGCTTTTCTGGGCTGCACTCCACCTGAACATTCTGAGTAACAGAGACATTTTGAAGATGATAAACAGCCCTTGCTCCGATATCTCTAGTCACTGGATGATAACTGGGAAACTAACCTGCACAAAGCATTTTCAGATGTCAGCATGCATCTGCCTAAAAAGCATCCTTCATCACAGAGGAATTTCTGCATCAGTTTATATATTTTTGTTTGAGCTGGAGAATATCTTTTGGAAAGAAATTCATCCTTAATTCAAAGACTCTTAGTCTCTTCAAAGAAACTGTATTGAAAGAATATATTGAAGAGGCATCCATTCAAGCTTATAAGTTGTCCCTACAATTCCTTACTATTTGTGCAGTGAGGAAAAAAAAGTCAAGTATTCTAATGCTGATATAGTACTAGGGTAGTTCAGACTCCTTCAGCATAACCTGCCCCTTCCAACACAAAAATTCCCTAATTCTCATTGTGTCGGTAATAGCACTTCTCTCCATAAATATAGCCTAACTGCTCTCTCTTACTGTACTCTGAAGTGGACATCTCCAGGAATCTCATCTGTCTCTCACTCCCACTTACTGAAAAAAGTTTACTCCAAAGTTACCAGGTTTCAGAGCTCTAAACATACAATTCTTTAAGAGTACTTTCCACAAACATAGCTTAAACCACTATGCAGGACATGAGCAGGTGGAAAAACAAAAGTATGGAGCTGTGAAATAATTTCCCACTCAATAAGCTTGTGACATAACAGCAGAAATTAAAATCCTTTGGAATTCCATATTCTGCAATAGCTTTGGTAACTTTCATAGCATCCCCTGTGCAGTTTTGTTTCTATCATACTTTGAAAGACCCTCTGTACCTTCGCAGTTCTTCTCATCTGAGTTGTCCTGGCAATTTGCTTCTCCATTGCACCGGAGGGCACTGTCTATGCATTGTCCACTTTCACACTGAAACTGGGTGTCCGAGCACACTGGGCAGTTTTTTTCATCACTATGGTCTTCACATTCAGTGAAACCATCACAGCGCCAGGCCACTGGGATGCAGTCAATCTCACCTGTGAAACAGGTGAATTGCTGAGGGGAGCATGTTGGAGGTTCTTTAAAAATCAAGCAAACAAACAAAAAGTAAAAATTCAGGTGAACAATCAACAGATCACAACAGTTAAGGACAAGAATAACTTAGCTGCTTTGACATCAAGAAGCTGGTAAACATGCAGCATCATAAGATGATTTCCACCCCCTCTGTCTCTAATCATCTGAACAGGTCTTGAGCCTCACGTGACAGATGCAAGTTCATGTCAGTGGAGTCTCGTTAGACAAAGAAGAGAGAAACACGAACACTAAAAAGACAATTCTTTTCTTCCCACCTCAGCCTCTTTTATCCTTCTCCATAGATCTCCGAAAGTCTTTTCTTGAAGTCAACATACTTTTTCTCTACTCCCCCTTTCCTGCAGCACCACTGCATACACAGTTGATTGTTCACTTTCTTAATGCTCAACAGTCATTGTATAGACAACATTAAGAGATGTAATGTGCTGCAGATGGATGTGCTGTGACTCAATGTCTAGTTATGCGCCCTTGACAGCTCTGTTGAGTCAAAATTCTTCTAAAATGACAAGAAACTGTTACATTTAGTTGCCTTGCTATCTCAACACAGCTGTTAGTTATTTAACATTCACTACTGTAACTGTTAATCTCAGGCAGTAAGTAAGCATAAGTAAGCATGTATTCCTCTCCTCCACCTTTTTTTAAGTCCCCCTTTCTTCCTCTCTCCTTTTTGGCCTGGTGTTAAACTTGTTCTTTTGTTACACTTGAGAGAATATCTGGATTATGTTAGCTCTTGTTCCATTGTGAGACCACACGTTGCCTTGATGCCAAGAAGATTGCATAATAAACTCACTCAGTATGTTGGCACAAAGGGACTGAAGTACCAAAGTGCCTTTCCTATCTCCCATTTCAAACACAACCTTGGAGGCACCAAGCATGTAGGCTACTGTGATCACGTCACCATGGAGGAGGCAACTTGCCCTTCTGAGGCTGCAGTTCAGAAAGACGTGGTGAATTTCAGGAGTAAAGAAAGGAAGAATTAAATGGCACAGACAGTAGATGGGGCAGAACATAGCAGAACATGAGAGCTATTAGCTGAAAAACAAGAACATGCACAGTGATGCAAAAAGTAACAAAGAATTATACAATAAAAAAATCAAATTGAAATAATTCAATTGACTTAAGTAGAAAGCATGAACAGAGATCCTTATTCTACAGTCAGCTAATGGAATTATCCTGTTCTTTTACTCCTCAAAACTTGCAGATTTAGCTTACTGGAGTGAGGCAAAGAGATGAACATGTAAAAACGTGTTACAACACTATCGTGTTATTTCTGCTCGGAAGTGACCCTAAACCGGAGACCTCCTCACCCAGAAGCTGCAAGCTCAGCAATCCAGAGCACGGGAAGGACTTACCTCCACAGGACAGCTCATCCTGCAGCAAAACAAGGTGGACTGGACAAGAGCAGCGTGTGGTGCCATCGCCCTTCACAATGCAAATGTGTGAGCAGCCACCATTATCTTGAGAACAAGGGTGCTGTCCTGTGATTTTAAGAATAAGACAAATAGGGAGTACAACTGCAATCACACTTGTGAGGATGAGTACATAAGATAGTACTGTTCTATTCCTTGCTCCTTTTCAATTTCCTCTACTTCAGATACCCTACAGTAATTGGGGAATCTGGAAAAAGCCAAATCAGATTTACTTTCTAATAATTTGGTACGTCCTGTGGCAAGAAATCCCCATCTCTTTTCAAACCTTTCAGTGATATCACAGGACTCTCCTCATTACTCCCTTCTCAATGTGCAGGGCATTTCTAAAATCAACTCTGAAAAAGTTGTGATTCATTGTATTATTTTTCTTTACACAAATAATTATTTACCTGTGACCTAAAACACTGAGAATTACACCGTATGGCCTTTTAAGCTAGTAAACAATACTCAAACCATTTACTCTTGTGTGAGGTAGAATAAGCTCTTCAGCAAAAAGAGCAACATTAGTAATAAAAAGTTGCCTTGGGTTCTATACTTCTTTAATTTTTTCCTATCAAGAACCATTAAAAAAAAGGAAACCTTTCTAATTAATGAATTCTGAAGCTTTCACACTATCTCCAAAATTCAAATTAACGTGCTCTAGATAAATAAGACTCTTCATTTTAATGTTTAATAGAGACAACATACTTTCCTTGGAACTGCTGACAGATTTACTGAGATTAATAGCAAACAAAACTAGTAGTAGTCTGCACTGATGCTTTAATTAAACATCCCCAGACATCTTTCTACATATTTCTTGAAGGCACACACACAGCCTATTAACCAGGCCTATTTTGTCCATGCAAACAGCAGCTCTACTGCTTTAACCATCTAGCTCCCTTCATTTCAAGTGAGTGTGTGCAGGGAAAGCTATATCCCTGTAAGCAGAAAACTTTTTAAAGTGCAGGCATATGAAGCACAAACTGTTATTTAACACACACTTTCTTTGTGCAATGCAGTGTCTACCATTTAGTTTCAATACAAACTGACACTAACAAAAATTTTTCATTTTTCTTTCAAGGCTGTGCAGGAAAGGTAGCTAGTCCACTGAAATATTTACAACTAGTAAAGAGCCCTAAGAGCCCTTAGAACTCCAGAAGGAGTTAAGTTCTAATAGTGACAGCTTTGATACTCTGTGTCAGTAGTCTGCCACATCCGTAATCCAGACAATCCTCTACTAGGAGTTACAGGATGTTCCCACTGTGCCTATATACACTCAAATCCCAGGTACTTGTATAGAAATAACAACAAAGTTGTCAGAGCAACAAAATATGATGCTTTGTGATAGTTTGCATGTCTACTGCCAACCACACTAAGGAGGCAAACAATACCATTCTAGCAATATAACAGATGGAATGATACTTCTGGCCCCTTTGATTCACACTGATGTTGATCAGTGATAAGGGAAAGCAGGCTTCATCTCTCTTAGTCATTACCTGCCTCCAGTCCTACAAGCACTGTTTTCACTTGCAAACAGGAAACTGTACTTACTGTATTCCTGAACGTTAAGCTCTTTCACAGCATGAATGTCACTGAGTTGTGCAATACGAGCTTGGACCTTTGTACGTCCTTCTCGACCAGACATATCAATCTTTTCAATCATCTGCTGTTGTCTGTCAATCCAATACAACCAGTTCTCAAATACAGTTAGTCCCACAGGTTGCAATATATTGGAATCTTCCAAAACAACTCGGTTAGCACCTGCAGAAGGAAAAGAGTGGTTTAGCTCAACTGGAATCAACCAAAATACTACCACAAATGTTTTCTGTAACGTTCACATCATCATTTTCTACTACTTTTACACTACTAGTTAAAGCCAACTATAAAACTACATGCAATCTTGGGTCCTATGATGTAAAACTGATGCTTTGCAGACACATGATCTTTCTTCTAAATCATTTTCATCAAAAGACAGTTCTTGCGCTTCAGATACATTTTCTGTATTTAGAAACTATATGGAGTCGGGGGCCCAGCTCTCATGAGACTACTCAGCCTTTTATCAGTGTGATGGTAATTGTTATTTCTTTTCATTCATCTATTCTTTTTTTAAACTGCTTTGTCTTAGCATTCAGCAGGGAATAAGACGACATTATTAACTTGAGTTAACAAAATGCAAGATAAAATACAAGTGAAGACAAAGTAATTAGTACTTTTCACACAAATTATGAGATTAAGGTAAACATTTGACTTTTGACTTCTTCGTATTTTTTTATTTCAGCTAAATTATCCTCACAAATGTTTTGGTGCTAAATTAAGAACATTCCATTCTTTCTAGTGAAGACTTACTTTCTTCAGTTCCCTTAGCAAACATCAGCACCAGTCAAGAAGCCTGACGCCTCTGAAAGCGTTTGCTGACTTTTATGCTACATTACCCATGGATTGCAGTCCATATCAACAGAAGACAGCCCACAACTGTTTCAGAAGTAACACTGAAGACCGCCCAAAGATGGTAAAGGCTTCATAACTCGCATGCAATGGTCATTATCACTCAAATATTCAGTAAGGTTTACTAGACTCTGAGCATGAAATTACTCACAGACATACAGATTTTGCTTCAATTTTGAAATGCCATAACAATATTACAGTTCAAAATTAGACCAGAGCTTGAAAATACACATCCAAATCCTGTTGCTTTCAGGTATCTGTGCTCACTGCTACGCTTATTTCTATTTTCAATATAGCAGATAATAGTTTTGCATATGTTCTTCCACAATATAATTTTCAACAAGTTGTAATATTTTTTTCCTGTAAAAGTATACTAGTATAAATGAATACCACAGAAGAGTTACATGGTATCTGTACCATAGTCATACAAGATACTGTTATGAGACAGAAGACACCTATTTTATGATTTTATAATTTTCTCAGGTTCATCCCTCTATCTTTGGCTCGTTGAAAACTTTAATCAACAGTATGCCAGGAAATGCAAAACAAATTAAGCTACAAAAAATGTATTTATCTCAATTTTACCAAATGTGTATGGAACTTTTAAGCATTTAGCAAATGGTAACATCTAAAGCAGACGATGGAGATTTTAATCCTCAGCTACACAGGGCTCTCATTTACCAATTTGGAATAACACCAGCAATGATCTGATTAAGAAATAACATTGATGTATTCTCAAGGAATCCAGACCGATGAAGAAACTAATAGCCTGAGTGATGCAAGGCAAACTGAAGATCTGCAACAGTCCTCATGAATATGAGTCATCTTACAGGGAAAAGGTTAGAAACAGCAACCTGCATCTTTAAGAGAAAAATAACTCAGCTGGGAAGTGGGGAATATGCAAAGATGACAGGAAAGAATATAATTTAAACTAAGACCTTGACCTACCCAAATGGAGTCTGCACATACCCTGCTCTACTATGCTCATGTAAATCAACATGGCATTTTGCAAAATGCTCCTAATGCTCTGAAACTTAAAATTTTCTCTATATTACTGTTTTAATCTTTCTTTCTAACATTTGTGGCCAAGTGTAGCTGATTATTTCTGAATAAATTGAGACACTGAAATCTCACCTTCCATAAACCAACAAGAGCATCTGAACCTGTCTCATCCAGATGCTAGCCCCCCTTATTAGGAATGTCAGGTGAAAGGGAGATGTTATTAAGACTTTTGTCTCCTGGCATCACTATTCTCTTTCCAGCAATACCTTTTAAGACTTACAAACAAACGAATACAAAAAACAGGACACACCCTCAGCACATTCTATTTCCAAAGAAAAAATTACTTAATTCTAGAATCATCAGATATTTCCACATCACACAAATTATTCTGGAATAAAAAAAAAACGTAATTTCCAAATAGTTTCCATAGTCAGAAGCTAATTTCAGTCATCTTTTTGTAAACAACCCTTAGCTATGTGAGAAATCTTCAGTAGGATGTGAGGAAGCTTCAGTAGGAACTCCAATTTAGGCAGTACAACTGATACCCAACTGAATGCCCAAAGAACGGCGAGTAAAAGAAGGACTGTGCCACATGAAGGCATTCTATTTCTCCTTCTTTTTAGGAGTACTGGCATCTATGGAGTCAGCATAGCAAGAGATTGTGCACATTTTAAAGAAGATAACACATGCAAAAAATTACTTTGCCAGTCAAAAGACTCTATTAATCAGCATTCCTAAGTGCAGGAATGCATCTCGGCAGTTAGCAATTTATCGTGGTGATTATAGCAATCTATTTGTGGTGCAGAAGCCAAAAAGCAAGAGGGGTTTTGGAAAGATTTTTCATCATGTTCATCAAAATGAGGAGCTCTTACTTCATGACATTAGTAATCCAACAGTGATCTTTAAACAAAACAAACAGTGAAAATGGCTGATATTACCACCAGATGGTTGTACTGCTTGAAGGGACAATGCACGGAGGAAAGAATTAGGCTCTTTTCAGTGGCGCTCAGTGCCACGATCAGAGATAATGGGCACCAACTGGCATACAGAAGATTCCTTCTGAACACCAGGAAGCAATTCTGTGCTGTGTGGGTGCTGGAGCTCTGGCACAGGTTGCCCAGAAGCTGTGGAATGCCCTCCTGCAAGATGTTCAAAAGCAATCTGGACGTAGGCCTAGACAACCTGCTCTGGGTGATCCTGCTTGAGCAGAAGTGGGACAAGATGAGGTATCCTGAGGTCAGCTTATGCCTTGTGTTTTAAAACACAAAGTAATCAGGGTATCACAGTTCATAAGCAACCTTGAACCTTCCAGTAACATATGCAAATCATTGGGGGAAAAGAAAAAAAAAAAAGTAATGTTTTACTAAACCAACAAACATGAAACAGTGAAACATTTTCCAAAACAAAAACTTATTCTTGCAACTTAACAAAAGGCTGAAAACCACACTGGTGTCAATGGGATTGCATGCCTCCACTTTGAAAGAAGGTATCCATGGAATACTCTAAACTACCAGTATCTGGCTAAGTTTTCAATTTCGCTCACGGATTGCAAAGTATATCCTTATTTTCTTATGCATTCAGTGATAGCTGAATAACACTCAGCAAAAGTGTGTTATTCAGACTGGCGCTGGACCTACTTCAGGGGAAGTAGAAATTCTGCTGCTGACACCCGCAGACAGTAATATGAGGGGGTTTATACCAACATGTCATAAAGAGATGGGTAGGTATGTGTTCAGCCAACTCATATTACAGTGAATTGCTATCCGAGTCACAGAAGACAGTTGATATGATCCAGCAACTAGCTCCATCTAACTAGTAAACAGCAGATGTCTGTATCTCTTCCACCTAGTCTAACTGCACAATTTTGCCTCTTCTCTTGCTCAAGTTCTGGTTGCTTGCTGGATCAATTCAGCTTTTCATATCAACAGAATACTTTTCTTTGTTTCTCTTTTTCTACGTTGCTGTTAGCTTATAGTTTTGCTTATATAGTAAATAGAGCTAAATCAACTCATAGTGGACAAGCAGCATAACCAACATTAAGGAGCAGGCAAAGAGAACTATATGGCTGGAAGGACTTGGTTTTTTTTTTCTTTTGAGAGCAGAAAAGCGTTAAGTCTTACTTTACTCTTCTCACATTATGTCCCAAAAAGGATGGACACATAATTAATCTGCACACCTGCTGCTTTAACTCAGCAGGAAAGACTTCTCCATTAACAAGAAACTCCCAGTTTACAGATCACTGCACCAAAAACAATGCCTATAAAAGAAAACCACTTCTCCCCTCCCCTTTCCAAAACTGCTGCAATTTATTTGCGAGTTAACATTGGGAAACCACACAAAGGTCTTGCAGTGAGAAACCGAAGTAAACAGCAAGTGTAACAATTAATAATGCAAATCACAGATAGAGGTACAAGACTGCAAAAGCACGTTGGATGAATCATACGCATTCCCTGGCTGGGAATTGAGGGAGCAATTAGAATCACAGTACAGACTCTCTATAGCAGGAAGGAAAAGACAACACCTTTCTCTACATTCCCCCACACCCACCCCACACAAATGAATCACTGAATTAAAGTGCTACTCTACCTGAAAGGTCGCTGCTTTCAATTCTCCGCAGGTCTGAATCAGCCCAGAACAACTTGCCTAGCTGGCTGTCAATAGCTAAGGCAATAGGCTTGCTCAAACCACTGAAAAAAAGGACCTCTCGTTCAGTTCCATCCAGTGCTGCTCTCTCAATTTTAGGAGATCTTTCCTGCAGGTTGGTGAAATACATGTATCTGGAATAGTAATGATTAGAGGAAAACAGTTTAATTGACCTTTTCATATTTTTGCTATATGACCAAGACATTTTAGCAAATGTTACAGTTGCTTTTATTCAAACAAACAGAAAACATCAGTTTGATTCTTAAAACCTTCTGCTTGAATTTTGCCATATCACTATTTCTGCTACTTACCCTTTCTCTGGATTCACCACAATGGCCCTGGGTCTATCTTGATCTCCTTTGAGCACCACTCCCATGGGTCTCCCATCCAAGCGTGTCACGTTGATGACATTAGTGGCTTCACAGGTCCAGTAGATGTAGCGGCTGTAGATGTCAATGCTCAGGTCATAAGGCTGCATGTCGAGGTTCTGATTGGGAACTGGACTTGTCACAACAGTGAGGCTCTAAAAAGGAGAGAAGAACAACCCACACAAGAACACTTAGCAAATATAATTGCCTGCATTGGATCTGGCTATAGATAACACATCAAATTATTGCCAAGGGGAAGAAAAATGCCACCAAAATATTAGCATAAAGTAGGAGACACACAGGACCAGTTGTTCCATTAAAACTTTTGATTAGATTTAGTGACTTAGTCCTGACAGTTTGTTTTAATGGCAATCAAGTGGTTGCAAAACACAACATTCAGCAAATTTGACCAAAAAGTCCAAATACCCACCATGTTAGAGATTCAAGCTGAATTTCCTTGCCTCCTCCCCTTTCTTGACAACACTTAGTTTGGATAGACCCAAATCCAGACTGTATAGCATTCTGAAACAGAAACACCTACACCCCAAAGCTGCAGCAAAGAAGATAAAAAAATACTGGCCAAGTAAGGCCAGACAGCACTTGAAATTCCTCTCACTCTACTTTACCATCACTGCCATCAAACTTGAGAGAAATAAAATAAGGATGAACCATAAATGGGAAGAAAATTGCCAAGAAAAGGTATCAGCTAGCAAGTTCTCATACCCTTTCTTTCATTTTCTTTTTTTCCTTTTCTTTTCTAAGTTATTTTAAATGCATAGTCAAAGTGAAAGACTAACTTAGACTGTCAACAAACTTGAAGAGGATTGTTAAAACACAGCCTAAGATAACCTTTTTGGAAAACTCCATGCTTTTGACATAAGTAACCTCCACTCTCTTTGTCAAATTAAACTTCACTGGAAGATCTGCCTAGCTTTCTTTTTTGGCTTGACACCTTTATGAAAGGGTGTGTCTAAAGTCCTGAATTTGTTTACCCTGCTAAAGCTGGCCTGCTACATCTCTTAGAGGTCACAAATTTCAACCTTCCCTCGTGTCTTTGTGGTTGACAACAGCTCTCTTCCTACCCCCATCAGAACCTAGAAGGATTTAAACACAACCATATGCTGACAAAGTCCCAGCCTCTTTATTTGAGAGTCAATGTTTCTGTGCCCTTCTCATTTGTAACTTTTCTGTCACTCTCTTGACATGTTCATTTTCTACGAAGAATCTTCTCTTCTATGCTTCATGACTCTCACATAGGAGTGTCCAACTGCCGCCAGCCAAAAGACAGGGATATGCAAATAATGCACGAAGGACCAGAGTACCTTTAGGCCAGCCCCAGTTTTCCATGTTTCATTTCCTACTGTCAGTAAACTCCCAGTTTACTGACTGAGAACTCCATAAACTCCAGATGCCACTTGTTTTGCCAAGAGCCAGCTGATAACCTACCAGAAACCTGTAGATATAAATTATTTCTGTCCTCATACATTCTTAGATATAGAGCATCTTTTAAAAATTCTACTGCCCACAAGTTACCTGGCTGCCATCTTCCTGTGCCTTCCGAATGATATTCTGCCGTGAATCAATCCAATACAATTGCTTATCCAGGGGGTCATAATCAATGGCTCGAACATTTCGGAGACTATGGATAGGAAGTATGATATCTGGACTCTGCTGCTCATCTATCACCATGCGATTAATTGCATTCTTCTGACTGAACAAAAGAAAGGTTGTAGGAGCTTGATAGATTAAAAAAAAAAAAAAGAAGGAGAGGGAAAGGGTTACACACAGCAATAGCATTGAGTATTTTTATGCTCAGTAAAAGTTACTTTATAAAACAGTGTCAAAAATTTCATTCCTCTTATTCTCCTTTAAAAACAAACAAAACCAAAAACAAACAAAAAAAAATAAAGACAACCCAAGTATATCCAAAACACAACACAAAAAATTCCCTCTAATTAGCTTGAAAAGCCTTTTAAATGATTATTACAAAAATTTTAACATAGACGTGACTAGCAAAGATAATTTTGTAAGTTGCAAGTCTAGTAAATATTTAGATTTCTGCCAAAATTACCTCACTAACAGTCAACTACACCTCTCAAGCAACAGCCATTTGTCATTCTAAAGGGATTCCAGGAAAACACAGCTCCACTATTTTGAACTTAAACTTTTTGCTAGGTATGAAAAAATGTTTTTGGTGTTTTTGTTTTGTTTTGTTTTTCAATTCCTTTGCCTGCAGAAGAAGCTGATCAAAACACAGCAATGGCTCCTTATTTAGAGGTTACAAGGATCAGAGATTGCCATTTGGTGGTTCCATTTTGTTACTGCAAACCCTCTCTATTGCCACCAGAATGGAACAACAACCAATTCATAGCCTGTGTGCAGGTTGGGTTTTTGAAGGAAAAAAAATTTCACTCTTCTCAGATTTATCTATCTTGCTTATTCCTTGGTGCTTATCTAAGAACACCGACTGTATTCAAAAAAGCATCAGATAACTTTCCAGATGCCCAGCAAAAATTTCCTGGAAAAATGATACTTATTCTTCTCTATCTGATGTTTGATAGTATTATCAAAGTCAGAAAATAAGGGCTTCCCATCCTCTTTAACTGTAATTTAACAGCTGTATCTAGCAGTAAGCATGTAAGGCATAGTTGTTTATTACACTATTAAAAAGAAATTACTCCCCGCATTACGTAACTGGGTCAGAAAAGTGTGGATGTAGTTAAACTCCCCCCTTTTTACGCACTACTCTTTTCAGCAATGGTCTACATGGAACCACTGCTACGCAAGGCAGCACAGGAGTGAGCAGCCAGAAATGCAGCTTGCAGCCTCCCTGAATTTTGTATAATCAATTTGCTATAGCACAAGTCTGGAGAGATTAGCAGCGGGACACTGTGCTCATTCAATCCAGCCTGTAAAATAGGTAAGACAATACCTTGGCAAGGGAAGGTTAGCAAAAGCCTTCCTGAGAACAACATCACCTTTCTTTGTTATTTTAGGCATACAAATTTATCTGCTGCTGGGAAAGAACAAAGAAAAAGAATGTACAGGGAAGTTTCCTTGGTAACTAACACTTAATTCTAACTTCCTAAAACAACCAGGCCTAATTGAGAGGTATTTTTGCTTTCTGGAAAACCTTATTTCTCCTCCAAATGTTTCTGCAAAAATTTAAGCCTTTTTCCTCTTAGCTCTACACTATGGAATAAAACACATAAAAAGCAAACAAAACTTTATATTGAATGTGTATTGCAAACTAACAGATTGAGAAGACATCAATGTCAAGCAGCTAAGAGATTAACGCTAAGGAAAAAAAGCTTAAGATAAAAGTGCAGACAAATATACCATCATAGGAACCTAATATTTTCTGTTCTCTTCTCCAGAGAGTCCCTCCCACTGTCTAAGCTCACCAGGCTTTCTACTCTGAATTGATGGCTCATTATAAAGACTAGCAGTAAACTTTGCCCCACTTCTCTGAAACAGTACCAATTTCAGAAATCACTTCCCAGTTTTTGTCGTTTTCTTTCCAAATTGTCACATAATTTAACTGTATTTTTGGAGGGCAAATGGAACGCAATGAGCACATCTCTTGTGTAATATTGCATTCAAACTTTACAACACAAGGTAGGTCTGATGAGATACCAGATCTAGTGAGTTCAGTGTGTCCTTCCCATAATTAAAAGAATCTATGCACATATGAGCAGGGTGATCCAGAATGGAGGAACTGGCCTCTAGACAGGGCTTGGGATAACAGTAATAATAATGTTTGGGAATATATAAGCAAGTAAAGCAGGCAAGGGAAAGTTAAAATGATTCATGCTCCAATTATAATGGCCAAGAGTAAAATTAAATTATAAGCAGAGAAGCCTAAGTCTCCAATTACCTACAAATGAGAAGCTGGAAAGTTACCAGATTTGAACATGGCAAAAGGAATACTCCTAATACACTATGAAAGACTGAACCATTCTGAAGGGAGACAGTTCTGTTTGTTCACAACTATTTCCTTTATTTTTCTTCTTCCTTTCCTACTTTTCTCTCCACTTGCATTGAGAGTACTTTCTCACAGGAAAACATCATTTTGCTATTTATTTTCCACTGGAAATCAAGTTCTTCCACCTGTAACATCACAGCAACCACTGGAGTGGTGTCAGCTGTGCTTCTATCTTGCAGGAAGATGTGAGAATGTTCACGTACAAAAATCCAGGTGTCAGACAAACACCTCTTGTAACTGAAAAGGAAAGAAGGAGTACAGAACACACTGGGGGATAAAGCAGGCTTCTCTAAGGAGCACGACTTTCAAAAAAAGTTATGAAGTGGCATTCATGGAACTGGGTACTCTGCTTTTGACTTTAAAACAACAGTTGGATCTCTCTACTCAGGCATAATGCAGATGAGACACAATCTGCCTCTCTCTGTACCATGAATCTCTTAACCCACCAATTAATCTGAATGACATCAGTGGAAATCAGCCATCCAGCATCCCTGCCAAAGTTGTGAGTGCTTCACTGGCAGACAGTTATTGAGAGATGGATAAATTATTTGGTAAGAAACTAATTACACACAGCCTGAGGGGCCTTGTGGTTCATATTCTGCACAACAATGAAGAAAAATGGGACTTGGCTGCACTGAGATGAGAAAAGTGAAGTGCTGCGGAGGCAGTGGGGCTCAGCCTCCTCTCACTAGGGAAAGAACTCACCTTCGGGACCTTCCACAGCATCACACCAACCAGCAAACAGAAGCACTACAGAATTAAATCTTAACCCACAGGAAGGCTATGCAAACTCCAGAGTGCACACACTGAATTACCACACATTTTTAATAGCAGGCAAGAATAGAATGAAAAAACAAAAAAACAAGCAAGCACTTGATAAGGGTTGACAGATATGAAAGCAAAAGCATGTCTGGCTTTCCCGCTTACACAAATTTGGCTCGAGTCACTGAAAAGTCTCACTCGAGCTATTTTTCTTCTTTTTTTTGAGACACTGGTGTGTTGCTAGATTTCCTTTTTCCTTTTAAGTTTTTCCCCTACCTTTTCAAGTTAGAAGGATTTCAGTATTAAAAAAAAATACTTAAAAATGCATACTTTTATTGCCATCTTTATCCAGTCACATGCCCTGCTCTTTTTGAAGGTAGAGAGGGCAACAACATATTTTCAAATACACAGCCAGTATTAGAAACTAGACTTAACTTGGCTATCAGCAAGGCAAGCTGGACCATCTCACCTAAAAGTAAAACTCTTCTTTCCTGCAAGTACCATGCTTGCATTCATTAGTAAGCATATCTGCTACTGCATTTCACTTTCCTTCATCACCACTTACCACTGCAAGTCCTGTTGTCAGAGTTCAGGGAGTAGTGAGCAGGGCACCCACAGACAAAACCACCGACAGGGACTGCTAAGCAGAGATGAGAGCAATGGCCGTTGCTAGAGGCACACTCGTTCCAGCCTGCCTGCCTGGAGGAATGGAAGACCAGGATGTCCATAACATAATCCAAATGCCCTTGGATGATAGTTCTGTTCTGGCCACTTGTCTTGTTGGCTCGTTCAATGCTACGCCGGCTCCAGTCTGTCCAGTAAATGTAATCCTGATACTGAGTCAAGCCAAATGGGTGAGGCAAGTCATCAGCTATAATCTCACGGTCAAGACCTGTTTCCAAAAATGAAGGGAGAGAAAAAGCATTAGTATTTTCAAACAAAATTGATGCTGGATAATGATTTAGATATGCCATATGTGCAGAAAGGTTAAAAGATAGTACTATTTCACTGCTAGAAAAGTAAATCATAAAGCAATATACAATATTCAAAAGGCCATTCTGAAGTCTCAGAGCACAGAAATGCGTTAATCCTGCCTGTACCTCACAGAACTGAACACATCCTACTAAATAAAAAAGTTTCAGTCTTAGAAGTTATCAGGGTTCTCACAAAGATTCTGCCCATTCTCTCCTCCTTGAAAGGAGCAACATCCCACTGAAGGCAACATTGTATTCCCACTTCAGCATCTCCGGCACCACACACAGATCTCTCTGCCCACTGCTTACAGAGACAGAACTGTTATGAGCTTAATACAATTCTACATTGTATTAAGAACACTCAGAATCTCATGGTAACAGACAGTTAATAGTGTATACCGTGGGAAGATCAAGACCTTAAGAAACAGAGTATTGGGAGGGAAGATTTCCACCACACTGATTTCAACCATTTTATTACCATGGAATCTCTTGTTGTCCAGTCACAGAAAATGAACAGGAGACTATTAAGCAGGAAGTCATTCCCTCTTTACACAGAGGAGGATGTACAGTCCTGTACTTTGCTGTCATTGGCCACAGGAAAGGTGAAATTCTAATTCTAGGTCCAGCTCCACTATACACTGGGGAGAACTAACCCAGCCTCAACAACACACCAAAATTCATGAAAGGCTAAAGGAAAGCATTTATATTACATGCAATTCCTAGTAATGCACTTCCCTGTTTTGATTTTTTTTTTTCTTGCTTTTTTCCCACTATTGGTAACATACTATTTAAAGTAGACAAAATCCTTCAACCTTAAGTAACGGCTAGTGATAAAAATAATCTGAATAATTTGAAATACAAAGCAGTCTGCTCCCATGGGTACAAAGGTGTTAAAAACATGATGCGGGCAAAATTGATAGGATGTGGGTCCACAATACCCACAATATCCCACCTTGGGATAATGAAAGAACAGAATATTCCATCTCATTTTAGCTGCAAGAAACAATTTATAAAACAGTTACACAGACCTTCATATGAGAAAGAACACTCCTGTACTAGCCAGGAACACTCTCCAGCATGCAGAATAGTAGGAAAAAATTACTGAACCCTGGGGATACCAAGAAAGTTTAAAATCAAATCGTATTAAATTACATTCTGAAAACTAACCAAAAAGCTGTTGGTACCTTAACTTTTTCTCTGACTTTCTAGACATGATTAAGTGCTTGGTATGTATTTGACAACATTCTTCAGAGCAGAGAAAACAAGACTCCAAAACATAAAGTTGACAGCTTTGTCCTATATATAACTGAAAACACATATACACAGTTGGTATAATTTAAACTATGAGCAACTATTTTTGACAAAAAAATAGAGGCACCACTACATATTTTATTGTGTATACATTAGTTTTAGAAGCAAATATTGAAGATGTGTGGGTTTGGGAAAATCTATTTTTGTCTGAGGATATTTATCAAGCAACAAATTGTCACGGGAGCTGCAAAACAGCAACAGTATCTCCCTGTGAGGCTGTCCAGGACTCCGGAGCTCACCTAGCATGTTGGAGGATTCTATCAGGTTAGTATCAAGGTCAGTCCAGTACAGTCGTCTTTTAGCATAATCAATAGTTAGGCCGTTGGCACGTCCCACATTTGGTACCAGAGTAGTCCGGTCACTGCCATCCATAGAAGCTCTATCAATCTTCGGTTTACCACCCCATTCAGTCCAATACATAAACCTGATTGAAATGCCAAGGAAAAAAAAAATTAACAACAAAAAAAACCAACAAGCAACTCAAGGGAAGAAACTAAACTACGCAAAAATCCTTGGAAAGAGTAAAAGAAAACAAGACTTGTAAATCCAAATATTTAATAGGCTCCATTAACATATATATATATATTTTCCAAAATACAAACAAGGAAATCAGTCAGGTTTTCTCAAAATGCTTCCCATGTTATTTTTTCCATTTGGAGATGAACTTTCATCGGCAAATTTTGCATTAAAGTACTTCAATTTTAACTAATCCATGCACATCAGTTAGGAGGCAGAAGGCTAGAAGTTGGGCATGTTCATCTATACCTGCTTATTTAACAGGAAGCTTTCCATAGCACTCAGCTTCTGTTTTTATTCACTGTCCATCAAACTCAGGAATTCAAAAAAGGAAGAAATTCACAGTACTTCTGTTAATAAGCTCATCTGCTTGTAACTAAGTCAATCAGCTATTCAACAGCATGCTCCATTTTTGCTGAAGGCAGAGTGAAACAACACTGTATAGCTATGTATTCACATTCCAACTTATACCATCCGGCAGAATCACAGAATGGCCAGGGTTGGAAGGGACCTCAAGGATCATGAATCTCCAACCCCCTGCCACATGCAGGGCCACCAAACTCCATGTTTAATGCTATACCAGGCTGCCCAGGGCCCCATCCAATCTGGCCTTGAACACCTCCAAGGACAAGGCATCCACAACCTCTCTGGGCAGCCTGTTCCAGCACCTCACCACTCTCTGAAGCACAGACCTATGTGTGTTTACATTTTCTTTAGGCACTGAACAGTTAAAGGGCTGCATATTTGACATCTGGTGTCAAGCAGCTGCTCACTTCTTTCAAAATGTAAAGCCAACGTAACTTTTAAAATGAGACATAACTGGTCAATCTTAACATCTTCAGTGACCTTAGTAATAAGCACCTGTCAATTTTTTAATTTAAACCAATACACAGTGGCAAAGCTTGCTCCACCACTGACCGTCAAGTATGCTCTCTTCAGACACCAGGAATACTTCTACATTTTTCCTTCTAATATTTAAAAATGTTGCAAGTTGTGGACAGCATGAATTCATGTGTTAGAATTAACTCTACTGTAGCAATGTCTTGAAAACTTGCATATGAACTATAATGACATAGTTGGACTCTAGAACCAAGAGAAGATGCTGGTCTAAAATTAAACTAAAGTGTACCGACTGTGGTGAAGATCACTGGAAAAAAATAAAATAAAATCACTGAATTGTACTAATCCTTGGAAAAAACTGCTCTCAGCATAGAACTTGAATCAAGCCCTTGTGCCAATTAAGCAGATCTAGTAATCTGGTTTTGGATGGTCTCTGATGTACCAGTAAAGGCAGTCTCTGACATATCGGGGCTGAATCTTATTTCTGTGCCTCATTGAGGTAACAGCAGAACCTGTTTCAACTAAGCATGAAGACAGCTGCTACTTCCTTGCTGAAACTAATCAGGAGGGATAGGTTTTCAGGGTGCTGAGTTTTCTGTATCGCTGCAATTCCGATAGTGTCAGTAGAAACTGATAAATTCACAGCACCTGAAAATGGAATTCCTTCATTTGTAAAAAAAAAAAAAAGTCTAAGTTCCCTCATTTGTGAAATAAGAATAATACAGTGCTGGTATAACATCAAAAACGATCTGTAGTAATTAGTTAATGTCAAATGAGCATTTCATGGGAGAAGAGCTCTTTCAAAAGCTAAATAATTTTACCTTGCCTTGTTCCCCTCTTCTCCTCCTCCCCCAGCTTATTGCCTCACTTTCGCTGTTATACCTGAATCCAACTCAGCAATTTCTTCACAGGAAATCTTCACTTTCATGAAAGGTAGTTATATAATTGTTTGTACTTTTCCCCCTATCTTTGCTTCACTCAGCCAGATTGAAAAAAAGGCTCCCTTATCTGAAGAAGCAAATTTTTTTCTTATTCTCAGACTTCAAGTTTCACTTGCTTACTGTCAGGTTAAATCCATTAAAATGTTTTTTTGGATCCTAACTTGTAAAAAAAATAAGTAAATAATAATACATTTTTAAAGGATCCTCATTTTTAAAAAGGACAAATATTTTCTTTCCAACGCAATGGCCCTTTTCTCATTAACGAGTTCCATAAACCCAAGTCTACTTTGATTCTGTGGTTAATTAAAAAACTAAATGTAAATCCCTTTTTAATGAGCTTCCCTGATTTTCTGTGTAATATTCTTAATGATTATTCAGGACATTAAGAACATACTCTTTCAGCCCTCATACTTTAAATTACCAGGTTATATTCCCCAGCTCAATTCTCTTAGGATTTAAACGCAAAGCCTAACTAACATGCCCTAGAGGAAGCATTAAGATGTTGTTTTTCAACGTTCATAAACATAAAGTTAAACTAGCAAGTTACCCCTCTGCAGGATCCAGTGCCAGTGCCCGGGGACTGTCAAGATCTTTCCACACCAACACTTGGCGATGCTGGCCATCCAGCTTTGACACTTCAATGCGATTTGTTCCAGTATCAGCCCAATACAAGTTCTTCCCCAGCCAATCTACGGCCATGCCTTCAGGGTAATCCAAGCCAAACTCTACAACGTGTTCCAGTGCGCTGCCATTCATAAATGCTCTGCTGATGGTCTTTGGGGAAGTAAAGATACACAGGCAAATTAGAAATTTTACCAACCTGTCATTAGGCTGGTTGTTCTCTTTGTTGCATTTTAAGCATTTTCAGATTTTAGGCATCTCACAGGAAAGAAGATCATACAATGTGCTACTTATTTGCAAGGCAAACAATGCTGCTATTCAGAAGTAATGATTTACTATACTCTATGAAAGTATTCTATGTCAATTACAACAGTGGTCCACTGGGGAAATAAATGGGATAACTAGTATGGTTCAATTAAGCAGTCTACATGCCAATGTGACCTTAACTTGGTGCCAGCTTTGAGAGGGAAATATTTCAGCTCTCCCAGGACAATACAAAACCATCGATGCTACAGCATGGAACAATATTTAAAGCAACCTAATGAGAAAGTTCAGGACAGAATAGCAAACAGATGAAAACAAGATAATGGCCCACTAGCTCAGCAGTGTAAGTGCTTTAGTACTGATGGTTTAATTCAATTTCAGTAAGCATGATTTCTTCCAGGTCTTTTACTCTAAAGACTTCTTATAATTTCCACCATAATCAATCACTCTACAACAGTGAATAAAGCCAGAATTATGTTTAGAAGTGTAGGCATTCCATAATTTACTATGACCAAGTATAAGTATAAGCCTGAAAGTAAAGGAACAACATTAATACAGTATAAAACTATACTTTGTGCCAGACTCCCTTTTTTTTTTTGCCCTTTGTACTCCTCACTGCACATACTTCTAACACATCAGAAGTTAACTAAACGTTTGATTTTTGGTTTACTTGTAAGTTCAGGTGCTATCTGCTAATTACGCAGTTTGTGACTGCACACAGTGGGGAAATGTTTTTCAGTTTTCACTTTTATTACCCAGAAAAACTGATAGTGGGATCTTCCTTTTATTTTCATTTCAAACATACTCCAAATGAATACCATACCTAAATAGTTCAGCCAAGTTCTCTCTCTCAAACTAATTTAAACACTATGGTTTTTAACTTTTATCATTCTTCTGTTGTACAGATCCACAAGTTATTATTTGCATGGGTCTCAATCCAAGTGTGAAAAACTTACTTTCATTAGAAACTAATTTTTGGTGCTCACAATTCTAACTACATCTACAGTCCATGAAAAACATGGTAAATAACTAGACTTGCTAAAAACAGAGGTAGCAGACAGACAATACACTGGCTTCTGTCACTCTATGAGCGACCACGTTTATACAACTACCCTCAACCTTTTATTTATTTGTTAGTCTAGACCCTACCCTTGATTGACTAAGCTTGTAACGTGCCTTATGTGCAGTAAGTATGCGAGTTAATGAGCAGGTAAGACCTATTTTCACTTTCTGACAAAAAACCATTAAATATATGAGGGCTGCTCCAAAAGTAATGCTTCCTATTTTATTATGTTGCTCCCTGATATCAAAGGCAGATGTTAGCAGTATGGCAGAAGAGACTGAACCTTCCCACAAATACTCCATTACATTTTGTTGCTGTATGAAAGATGGCAGCAGACAGAAAGTCTGACAAAATGGCATCTGACATGAAAGTGCGCATGAAGCAAAGGTCTGTCACTGTGAGGGGCTGAGCGTTGCGTTTCAGCTGTGGTGAAGCGGGTTACTTCTACTGGTGCAGATTTTTATGAGCCCAGCAGCAGGCAGTTATTCATCACCAATGAAAACAAATAGCTAATGGTGGTGAATACATTGCAAGATAGTGTTTTGTAGCTGAAAATTTGCTCTATTGAAGAGCATGATCTTTGTATCTATTGTAGTTTCCATGGAAATAAATAGGAGGCATTATTTTCAGAATGACCTACATATTTGACAAAAAAAATCTTTAATCTCAAAGACCTCCTGCTGTTTGGTACTCTTCTCAGCTTTCTGCCGTAAAACTTCATTTTTGCAAACTTATCCTTTACATGAAATGTGCACATTAGATTTAAATGATTTACATGAGAGAATGCTTTCCTAGTTGGAACCAGCTCTCCTACCTATCCCTTGAATCTTGTAAAACATATTTGTCAATCCATTCTTATCTATTTCAAAAATCTTGCAGCAAGTTAGTAGCCAATTCAGAATATCTTCCATCTCTACCTTCAATGAAATATCAGTCCAGTAAATTCGATTGTCTGTCACATCAAAATCCAGAGCTGAAGCTTCTTTAACTCCAGTAAGCGGAATAGCAACATTGTTGTTGTTTGTTTCTAAAGAGATCCGTCTAATATCTGCTCTCCGAGAAAACAGAAGGAAAGCTTCTGGGACAATGCAGGTCTTCATATCATTGATGAGCTCCAAGCCTATGGGACAAGCGCAGCGAAGGCCTTGTGGTCTGTACAGGCACAAATGGCTGCAACCACCATTATCCTCTGCACAGGGGTTTGTACCTAAGCATGCAACACAAGGAAAAGCAATCATTACAAGTTGTCTTCATTTGGAAGAGAAAGTCGGACCTCACACGCATCAACAACAGCATGAGCCCTTTAAGAAACAGAAGTAGTTTTCCACCTTTTGTCCTGAATGAATTTGTTTTTGTTTCTTCTAGTCTTTTAGAGGGATGTTAATTCATCTAGCTGGAAAACCAGCACTTCTTTTCCTGAAATAAACCTAGCAATAGGGGATGAGATCAGGCCTCAAGCATCGATAATACTGATTCATAGCATAAGCACAGAAGTGAAGGCAAATACATAAGAAAACAAGTGCAAGTCCTGTCACTTTTAATAACACATTGGTCTAATTATGTACCCCATTTGCATTCCTAGGGATGGAAAATTTTGAGATTATTTTCACATCCACTTAATGGCCTCTTCTTTCCAGGAGCTAGTAAAGCAGCTCTTTGCAATATTAGCACATACACCTGCATGCGCTAGAAATTCACCCGCCATTACCAAGATCAGTTAGCCAAGCAGCTGGAAAGAGGGTTATATTTCAAATACATGTACTGTCAAGCATCTTCACGTAGCAGCAATGCAAAGATACACCTCAACTGCATTTAACTAACTCCATGGGGTACAAACCAGATGTGGCACCAAGAAACTGAAAGCCCTGCCTACGTGGCAGGATATTCAGGGAACGTGACAAGTTCTGTGATGCCACAACTCAACTATATCAGTGTTTTGAAAACCAATTTGAAATTAGATCCTGTGTTTTCATTCCATAAATACCACAGAGCACAACGTGCTTCTGGTTGTTTTTAAAAATGATTTTGCAGCATTCATTTGAAAAACACTGAACAGACTAAAACTGGCTCATTCTTAGCTCTTGATCACCAAGAGCACGTGTTCAGATTGCAGGATGATTCCTACTACAGATACAACTCCAAAAACAGCTGGGCTAATCTAACAGCTAGCTGTTCTCATTTTCCCTGATCCTCCTCTCCTTACTGGATCCAGGGGTGTTCAGACCTAAGAGGTGCTCCAATTACCTAAGCAAGAGAATGGATGGAAGTGTCATGGACATAGGGAATGTCTGGTGTTTTTTTTTTTGTCTTACTATTCAGCCAGTTTAGAGAACTGAAGCACCACACAAAAGACCTACCACACTCCTTCAAACTGCAGCCTGCAGCTGTCAGAGAAGAAACTGTATTCTGCCCCATTCTAAAAATCTGACCTGTTATAAAACAATCCCTTCAAAAGGACACTGGTGAAATTTTCAATTTTATTTTACTAGCATGATTTGTAGTGTCACTCACCAATTATCTGGTGTACATTAGTAGCTTTGAGGCCCATTAGATCAGGCAGTTGATCTATGATGATTTCTCTTTCTGCTGTCCGCTTATGCACACGTTCAATGCTGCGTCTTTGCCAATCTGTCCAATAAACATAGTCTCCCAATAACGTGAATCCAAAGATGTGAGGAAGTTTGTCCTCTACAAGAACTCTTCTCCCAGTTCCATCAGCATTCATCACCTATGAATACACACAAATGCAAAAAAACTTCCCGTTACCCAAGGATATTTTAAGATTTTAAAAAAGGATAACGATAAACTACTGTTTTCAGATCTCTCTCTTGGTGTTGCCTTGGTGGAATGAGATAGCCATTGACAAGTCTATATGATTTCCCATTCTTCCCATGGCTCAATCTTAAAGACTTGTGCAGTGACAACCATAACTCTGTCAGACGGATGATGTTTTGTGGTCAGAAAAATGTCCTAGCACATGAGAAATGAGAAGGCTGGTTTGGAACAACTCCTACCCTTTGCCTATGAATGAAGGGAGAGAGAGGAAAGGCACAGAGAAACAAATTCATGCCTTTCTCAGCATATGGTATAATGTGCAAGTCAGTAAAATAAACTATTTTTAGTTCACTGAAAAAAACATAAAAAAAAAAGCCATAATCTTCAGAATAATTAAATTCTACTTGTATAATCAATGAATATAAAGATGTTATAATTATGAAATAAACAAGAGAGTTTGGCAAAGCAGATTATAATAAAAAGAGAATAGAGAGAAAGCTTACCCAAGTCCTGGGCTCACTGCAAAACTCCTGAGGAGGGATCTCCAGAAGAGATCCTTTCCCCCTGGTAGTCAGCTCTTAAATGGGTCTAGGAGAGGGGGAGGCAGGCTCACCCCTTCCTGCCTTCGCCTGTGCCCCCAGGGCTGATGTACTGCTCACCTCAGGTGGTCAATCAGAGCTTCAGGCTGTGACTCAGCAGTTCCCATACATTACCTTACATCTGTTCATGGTCATAAAACCCTAGACACTGTCACATTTACTCTCAGTATGTTAGGAGGGGAAGCAAATCTTTATAAGCACAATTCCTATATTAATATGAGAGGGACTTGGAATACTCTCTGGTTTCTAGGAGTAAGCTCTGGGTTTTTTTTTGTTTTTTTTTTTTTTTGTTTTTTTTTTTTTCTTTGAGTCAACTACTTTGAGGAATTGGATTACCAAAAACAAACAAACAAATCTCCAGTCTACTAGAATATGCAGCAAACTTCTACACACACACCAATAAATACATATGTTTCACAAAAACGAGATGAGGCATTACTTAGTGGAATGCTTTTTCCTGTGTTTCCACTAAGATCCTTCTGAGAGTCACAGTACTTGCAGCTATACTTTGTGCTAAGGAGCATTTACCATTTCCAAACCTGTAACTTATGTCCTTTAATGCTGATAACCAATTCCAAACATAGCTTTTCCTATCACAGATTTAGATAGGCTCAGAGCCCAGTATAATTGCCTGATTCCCAGACTCCCTCTTGAAAACAAACTCTGCTCTTCCAATTTTATTCGGCTTCAGAAATTTCCAGCATCTGCTGACTCTCAGTTCCTAGCAGCATGCCTTCTACGTTCTGTTTTGATAAATGAGGCTCCTAAACAAGAGTAATGGTACCTCTTCAGAACTGGAGACACAGATTTAACATTCATAAGAATTATAATCCATGAGTTACAGTCCTTAATGCCACTATGTCTTTAAGAAAACATCATTATCACAAAGGAAAACTGCTTGTTCCTTTGCCTACACTCCTTTCTAGCCATAACACGCATCTTAAACTTCTGGGATGACTTTCACTCTCTCCCTAAAATTACTGAGATAAGCCATTTATTTGCAATGGATTAATATATGGTAGTGATTAGTGCTTGCTAAGTGAACCAAACAGATATATGGGACAGACAGATACTGGGAAGTTAATCGACTCAACATGCACAGTAGTAACCAGTGAAACATAACTGCCATCTTATCTGACATCACACATCCATGTGATATTACTCACTGTAAATACCTGCCAATTAGGTACCACCACAGAAATTGTTCGATGGCACTACAAGGTCTGTCCTCACTTTGGCCACGCGTTAGGAGATTTTAATAGAATCTCATCAGGCTAAAGTATCAAACAGTCTAGAGTAAGCAAAGTGACAAGGGATATAACACGCACATAAAATATGTGATGAAATACAAAGAATTACTAATCAAACTCCAAAAACTTTCAGCATAATCTTTGCATGGACTGAAATTAATTTGCACGACTGAGTCCCAGCTGATACTGCTTTCTGCATTCATACACCTTCTCCAGCCTCACATGGATCAGCTGACCACAGTGAAGACTAGCATAACCAAATCCCCCATGTGTGAAACCCATCTTCTACTATGAGGCAATGTCTCCAGTGCTCTATGCTGCTTTAACCACAATATGGTGTGGCTTTCACATTTTGAGGCCATTCTGAATACTGCTAGCCACAGTAAGAATATACACAACAGGAAACAGATGCAGTGTAACCACAAACACCACCTTGACTGAAAAAATGAGAAGTTCTACGAAGAAAAAGAAAACCAAGTACAAAAATTAAACAGCCTCAGAAAAATGCCAGATGTTCTGCCTGTAGTATAAGTGTTTTGCTTATCATAAAACAGTAATGAATGCAAATCTATGGGCTCAAACACACAGCTTATTCAAAACAAATAAATTAGTGCTGAAAATGTGGGCATATTTTAAGATGCTGTATTCAGTGGTCAAGAAAAGCAATTAAAAAAACCACCTTATTTCTAAAGGGTTATTTCAGAATTTAAACGACAGACTAGATTAGAAAGTGGTATGTTCTAAGGGCCTTTCTTGCTGACAGATACCTCGGTTTCAATTCACTTTTGAATTCCGGTAATAAGTGTGATAAATAGGCTAACGCAGAGAATTCCCCTTTCTGCTAATCTGGGGTTTGAACTTCCAGTAATTTACACGTGTCATTTCATTTGTCCAAGACCAGAGCTCAGCCATCACACAAACCTCATCTGTGAAAATGCCATATAAAGTATTACTTTAAGACAGTTGTAAAATACTGAATTCCATCCACATATCCCAGATATTTCAAAATAACATAGAAAGAGATCTTGACCAAGGCCCAACATATACCTGAAATAGTTTAGGAACATGTAAGATTTAAGTTTAGTTATTTCAGCCTTGATTATTCAATTATAAATATTTACAAGCACTGTTTCTTCGATGCAACTTATTGAGTCAGTTCATGATACCACTAGTCATTTTGTTCATTTTTCACCTAAAGCAGGTGTGTCCAACCTGTGGCCCAGCATGTCTCACAGTGAAGCCCATTCCCCACCCTGCCATTAGAAGGCAGCAGCTCTTGGGGAGAGGCCACAGGTACACAGCCATCACTCATCAACAGCAAAACCATCAGTGCACTATTAACAAGTCAATGAAAGCAAGGGGCGGGGGAAGGGGAGGGGTAGTGCTGGCTGAAGTGATGGCACATAATTGTATGTATGTATAATTTTGAGACACTGGCTAAACACAGGGCTCTGAGTAGCAAAGAATATGCAGCCATGCTTTCTGTTTTGGTAAAAGAATTTGTAAATACAATTATAGAATCATAGAATCCTTAGAGTTGGAAGGAACTTTTAAGGTCATCTAGTCCAACTCCACTGCAATGAACAGCAACGTCTACAGCTAGATCAGGTGATCAGAGCCTGGTTCAATCTGGCCTTGAAAGTTTCCAAGGATGGGAGTTCCACCAGAACAGCCCCAGCTCTCTCAGCCTGCCCTGACTGGTGAGGTATTTCATCCCTTGGATTATTTTTGTAGCCCTCCTCTGGACACACTCCAACAGGTCCATGCCTCTCCTGTACTGAAGACTCCAAATCCAGATGCAGTACTCCAGGTGAGGCCTCATGAGCACAGAGTAGAGGGGCAAGTTCACCTCCCTCAACCTGCTGGCTGCTCTTTTTTAGATGCAGCCCAGGATACAGTTGGATTTCTGGGCTGTGACGGCACACTGTGACTCATGTCCAGCTTCCCATCCACCAGTACCCCTAAGTCCTTTTCAACACGGCTATGATCAATCTTTTCATTCCCCCAGCTTGTACTCGTCATGGAGGTTGCCTTGACCCAGGTGCAAGATGTTGTACTAGGCTTTGTTGAACCTCATGATGCTCACTTACACTCACTGCTCAGTCTGTTCTAGGTCTATCTGGCATCCCATCCCCTGGGCATTTTAACCGCGTCCCACAGCTTGGGGTTTCAAGGCTGCCTGAAAAATCATGTATTTACATTTGCAAGACCATTTCCAGTTGATATAAATATATGACATGCAAATTTTTTAAACAGAATGTAGAGCAGCAATCAGATATTCAATTCAAAAATCTGATCATGTCTCACTATTGGACTTTCATAATCCCAGTCTTAGCAGAGAAAAACATCCTTCGCTTCACAATCAGACTTTATTCATGTCATTGATTTTTGGCAGAACACACATTTTGAACAATGATTGTCAAGGATAAAGTACAGGAAGAGTAAAATTTCATCAGAACTCTCTAACGAACACCTTGATGCCGCTCTGAGAATTGAAACCACTGCCACTGAACCAGCCAGGTATCTTGGTTTCACAACAAGGTCAAATATTCCACAAGTTTTATGTTTTTGTTTCTTTCTCTCTCTTCTTTTTTTTTTTTTTTAATAAGAAAAATACTAAGAATCAAAATATTTCATTGCTTGCATATTAACAGTACTGTATGTTTTGCAAGGGCTGCTCCAAAAGTAATGCCTCCTATTTTATTACCTTGGCACATAACATCAGAGCTGTCTATTGGTGACAGTATTGGCAGTAGAGGCTGAACCCTTCTACCAATATTCCATTACATTTTGTTGATGTGTGACAGATGGCAGCAAAGAAACAGTCTGACAAATGGCACCTGACATGGAAGTGTCTGTGAAGCAATGGTGTGTCACTGAATTCCTCTGTGGAAAAAACTGCATTCATTGGCATTCACTAATGGTTTCTTATTTGTTACTGAGATGAAATAGTGAATATGAGCACAGCCACAGTGAGGCGCTGGCTGTTGACTTTCAGCAGTAGTGACAGTGGGTCAGATCGTTGTGAGCGTATCATACAGGCTCTTTTACATTACAGGGGAAAATGCATAGCCAATGGTGGTGACTATGTTCAAAAAGTGTTTTGTAGCTGAGAATTTGCTATATCAAATAGTATTATTGTGTTTTTTGTATCCTTTGTCCTTTCCATGGAAATAAAAGGAGGCATTACTTTTGGAGCAACCTACTCATATGCAGCCCAAGATAATTTCTGTTCCCTAAATTTGGCTCAAGCAAGCCAAAAGGCTGGACATCCATGATCTAAAAGTACATGAATCCTAGTATATCAGAGACATAAAAAACTACCTCATTAAACCTATTTGATTAAGGAAAAAAGAAAACTGGGACACTATCTTTCTTAAAAATAACTTGGAAAGATAGCTAGAATGCCTTCTTAACATTCCATTAACATTTTTTTTCAGACTGGTTTAGTGTATTACGTGCATTATGTATTTTCAGCTTCTTGAAGCAACATGCACAGAACAGAATGATTTTCCTATTGTGGATGCAGTAATATCACACAATTAAAATGTGTCTACTGCTAAAAAACAGTAGCTCTAAACGAGGAAAGGGGGACGATGACCCAGTTTTATTACTCTTCCCATCTAAATAAAATAAAATAAAAATATCTTGATCAACTGCACTCTCTTTGAGTGAGCAGTCAAAACTTTAAAAGTGCCTTAAGGAAATTATTCTCTCAGTGCCACTAATGTACTGGCAACATTCTCCCTTAATCCCAAAATGGTAAGGAATATTTCAGATATGAAATGGGAAGACAACTCAGAATTTTACTGTAGAAGAGATATACCTGGAATCTTCTATATTTTGTTCATAAACAAAGTGTCTCCAGCTAACTCTACAATTTCTTACTATTAATTGCTTCATAATAGCTATCATAATTTTGAGTTTAACAGCTCCAAGCACCCTGTTTTCTTTTGACCTCTAATCACTTTCCCAAAGAATTCAACTTTATATTTTCCCTGAGCATTGATAATATTCGCAATAGGAATGCAGTGAAGATAAATATGTAGAAACAGAAGAGACTATCTTTATAAATTGCCCTTTTAATCACACTACACACAGTGTACAAGTTCATTATTTTTGCAAAAGGAGAACTGCCCTAGCTCACTGATCAATCAATGCCAACAAAAGAATTCCACCTCAATGATGGAATACAGTTTCAGAAAAAAATTGGCTGAGTTTTCAATGAAAGTGACCAAGTCAGGTAAGGTGACAAGCAGACAAGGGAGAAAGTTTACATTTGTAACCAGTGTGACAATCAGCTGTGACATCTAGGAAATTTCACACAACACACACACTCACACAAAGGAATATTACGTTTGTAAAGAACAATACAAGACAAAATATCAAACTGAAGCCATGAACAGGTTGAGAAGAGATTTTCACAGGTGAATGAAGATGTCTGGCTGTGGAAAATAATTTTGGCATATTAATTCACAAGGTGGATCAGCAACAGTCTGAGATTGTTCTTTTATGTGGATATAGACTATTTGGGAATAAGAGAATATGGGTGCAGAGAATCGAGAGCAAGCTCATTACTGAGATTTTGCAGACTAAAATTTGTCAGCAAAGTCTAATGAACAACCACATGCATAACTCACAGGAAGCAAAGAAGGCTACCCCAAACCAACATGATCCCGCACAGTGGTTCTGGGGGACAATTTCAAAATATAAAGTTTGGCAGCCCGACTTCTGATGCTACCAAACATGGGCAAAAGCTTCCGTGCTTTCCCTTCCTAAGGGACTTACTTAAAGTACCTTCCCCTAACAAAATCATCATTTATAACTTGCTCTTTGCCAAACTCCAGACTCCTCCAAGAATACCTATAACTGATTTTTTTTAATGGAAGAAAAAGAGAAAAAAAAATTCTGCTGTTTGGGCTAGTCCAACTGATTCACAGAACGGTTCAATAAGTGACTAAGCCAGTGCAAAGCCAGGGGTCAGACCTTGGGATGCTTTCCACTCTTTCGGTGGCAGGAAGCTGTTATGTTGATTCAACTTTTCATATAGCAGAATTACTTAAATTCTGAGACTCTCTGCATGCTCAAAATATTGTTTTTCACTGTAAGTATTTACCAGTCTAATAGAAAGCACTAAGTTTCTTATAAAACTTTTTTTTTTTTTTCCAGATATTAGACTTTTACAAAGTTACAACATTACAGGCAGGACCAGGGAAAGCAATACAGATGAGAACTACAAATTCTCTGTGCCAAGTTAAAAAACAAACATACAACACACCACCATCTGAAAAAAGCTGATCATTAAGAAGGATCACAAAGACCATCTCAGTCTTTTTTGTGCTACTGTTAAGTCTAGAGGGAAATAAAAATGCCAGAATAATGTTAAGTTAATGGAAGTTAAGGAATAACGGGGACTGACAGAACCACACCAAGCTGAAACAGAAACAGAAGATAGCTCAATATCTCTTCACATCACCCTCCACCACTTAAAACAATCACAACTGTTTTGAATACATCAGGCTTTTACATACAATCATAGCACTTGATTTGGAAAGGACCTTCAAAGGTCACCTGCAATGAACAGGGACATCCACAGCTCAATCAGGTTGCTCAGAGTCTATCCACGACCCCTCTGGGCAACCTGCTCTTGCTTCAGTACCCTTACTGTAAAAACCTATTTTCTTATATCCAGCCTAAATCTCTCATCTTAATTTGAAACCATTTCCGTTCTCCTATCATCACAGACCCTGTGAAAGAGCCTGTATCCTTCTTTCTTACAGCCCCCTGTTTAGACACTGAAAGGCAGCTATCAGGTTTCCCCAGAGCTTTCTCTTTTCCAGGCAGAACAGTCTAAACTCTCTCACTCTGGGGAGGGTGCTTCATCCCTCAGATCATTTTTGTGTCCTTTCTCTGGACATGCTCCAACAGGTCTCTCCTGTACTGAGGACTCCACATTTGGGCACAGATGTTGATGTCTTTGGATCTAAACTGAATGAATGTTTTAAACACTTTTTTTTCCCTTTTTTACTTTCATATTAAAACACTTTGAACATCTGCATAAAGTACATAAGTGGCAACTGTATAACACCATGGTGAAAAGTTGTTTTTTTCTTAATAACAAGTGAGCAATAGCACAAAGTCTTAGCTTGACATTTGCAGTCTGTGGCTAAAACCCACTCAAATGGTTGCTATTTGTTCACTGTGTATTACAGTTTTCCTATCTTTGACTTAATCATGAAATTTAGTTCTTCATTAATTCAGAAGATAAAGAAATTACTCAAGTGAAAAATGCGCAAAGTATGAACTATTTCATTTTTATATAATCTACAGTTTTCTTACTGGAGGCCCAGCAGGCATTAAGAAATGAGCAGAAGTTCCCTGACAAAGTAAACTGCAAAATTTTGAAACTTGGATGAGGAAGGGGGATCTGTCTTTACCCCACCCCTGCAATACAAATGTGGTGTTCTTTGCTGAATGTAGACCTTGCGTGCCACAACCAGGTGAACAATGCATTGTGGACAAAATTAAGATGAATGAAGAAAAGATAAGGTGTCCTTGTAAAATAAGAAAAGCTGAAATTTGGAGGATAGGGTATCCCTGCGAAACAAGATAAAGCTGATGAATGAAGGCTGAGAAAAAGAACTGGTTAAACAAACTTATTTTGCAGATACATAGCAGGAGATGCTAGCTTAGCACCTGCCTGCAAATCCTGCTAGCTTGACAGGACAAAGAGGGATGGACTTTGTTAAACAGGATACAAACACAGCTCTATAGTCGGGAAAAGCAACAAACTCTGAATCCAGACTACAACATAAGTATAGGCAAAGGAAATGAAGTGGGGTTAGCTTCAGGGGAGGGATAAGTGCATGGCAGGCAAACTAAGAAGAATGTGAATCTGAGTACCTCAGCCAATGGGGAAAAGGACAGTGCTCACCCATAGCACCCAGGTATGGAGATAAAAGAGGCTGTGACCTCTAACAGGTTGAGAGATACTTCTGGGAAGTGCCTCCATTAGACTCCCTTCATTCGAATAAAGGAAGCTAAAAATTCCTCTCTCTGTTTTAGGGATAAAGAGCAAGCCTGTTGGAGCAGAAATTTCCCCAACAAAATCAGGAACAAAATCAACTTGAACTACCCTACTTCTAATACCTATGAAAAGTGTAATGCAATTTTACAAAATCAGGTGTGTTTAACAATTGTTTTAAAAAACAGACCTGCTTCTGTTTCTCCATTTTCCAATGTCTGTTTCAAAATGTGGTGGATGGGGACATCGTTAATGATCAGGCTTTCAAGACATCAGCATTTCACAACATAAAAATATGCTACATGACAACTTTGCAGTCAGCAAATAAGCAGCAAGAGCTTAGAAAACAAAATTTCCTTATTAGGCTGGTAGTAAAATTGAGGCAGTTGTCATCAGAGGAAAATGCAGCCCTGCAATTTCAGGATTAGAATGTGAATTAGAGCATTCTCTAGATGCCAAGCTATTAGCTCCTGGGTCAAAGACAAAAAGGTCTTCTCTGTTCAAGAATTTTGTACTCAAAATGTCTTAGTGGCATCCGCTTTCTGTTGTCTGACAAGGGGGCGTTCTGAAAGCTTGTGTGTACTTATGCTGAAAAACAGCAGGATGTAAGATTTTCTATATTAATCACGAGGATTAGACACAGTAATGCTAGGCACGGCTAATAAATTTAGGAATGCAGAAACACTTCAAGTTAGAGCTGCAGTCAAAAATCACTGGAGAATGGTTACACTGTATAGGAGGAAGTCCTTTCTTTAAACTCACCACTAGTAGGTGTAAGCGGGTGTCATCTCTACCTCTGAGTGAAGAAGAGGAAAGATGAATAAAGAAAAACGAAGCACAGACTGAAAAATTGTGAGAAATCAGCCATATAATGATTATTTCCTCTTAATGCACACAGCCACACATACACGCATCCATTCATAATTGCTTTATCAATACGAGATTTGCTGACCATTTAAAATCCAACCTATGCCTTAAAACAGGTAGCGTACGTGCTCTGAAGACAAATATGCACTTGAGGAGGAAACATAAGACCAATTCAGCAGAGCAGATCATACATTTTTAACCTCATAGCACGGCAGGAAAATGCTTTAAACCTGTGGCAAGTCAATGAGAAATCTTCCCTACTGGTAAGCACAATAGCAGCCATCCATTTCAATAGAAGTTTATCAGCAGTGAAACCTGACCGAGATAAATGACGAAGCTGTTGAGCCACAGCCTGCTTCTGCCTGCTGCAGGCTGCCAGATAAAATGGGAACAAAAGCTCCCTGCTGTACCCCCTGCCAGTCTCCATTAACCCCTGCTGATGCTTTATTATCGTCTGGGGGCTCCAGAACAGCATAGCATGAAACAGTGCATAAAATATAAATAATAAAAGCTCCTATGTGGCACAAACAAATCAGAAACATAGCTTGCAAGAAACATTAATGTCAGTTGAGCTGCAATTAAATAATGTTTCTGAAGAACTCCACACGCTGGAAAGGGAAGAAGTATGCTTTCTTTAAAACCCTGTATGAAATAGTATTTAAAGTATACGAACGCATTTCTCCTGTTTTTATCCCTGCTCCCCATCCCAAACACACACAGACACACACAAGCAAAGCAGAGACCAGGCATGAACCAGATATTTTCACGTTCAATTCTAAGTTTCTTATTTTGACCCTGCCACAAACACCTTCTCTGTTGCACCTCCTCCACTGTCTTTTCCGCAAATGCGAGCTTAAAAAATTTACCGAGGGTCAAACCACCTCCTAGTAAACAGTTATTAAAAAGAAATAAGGGTGAGGAGGGCAGGGAAAGTGTTACAAGTCTCAGGATTCATGGTTGCCATAGGAGAGAAAGGCAGTCAGAGGAAAAGGGAAGAGTTGAAACGTCAGTAATATTTTAGCCACTGTAGGTAATGACATCATAGCCTGATATTTCTGTAGCTTACCATGGCGCAAACGATCTAATATAAAAAAATACAGAGACCACACAAGATCCTGGGGAAAATTCACTAAGATTCATCGGTAATGAGACTCTCTACTGTATTTGCATTACTCGGCACAATAAAGGAAAAAAACATCTATTTCAGACTGAATTATTCTTTCAGATGAATCCCTCTTCTTCACTCTATAGAGCCTTCCCATGCTTTTCTAATTACAGAAGCTGTATTGAACTGGCACTCCAATCTATCATTATCAGAGATCATCAATGTTCAGCCCATTTCTGCCTTTCTGAAATGTGATGAGCAAGCAGCAATCCTATGCCTAAGGAAAACACAAAGTTTTCCTGAAGTTAATACGACAAACTAAATAAAGATTCCCCATTCAACAAACAGAAGAATGATCTCAACATGGGAAAACAGAGGCTCTAAGGTGTCAATACTAAGGTCCACCCATCCTGATATCCCATCTCAGAGAACAAAAAATAACAAATTATACCTACTGAACAGCAAAATAATAGAGCCAAAATGCACTTCTTATAAACTTTGTTTGTAAACTTGTTAAGAAGAGTTTTCAATTCTCCAGAAATTTACAGTTCAGTGATTTGTGGTTCAAAACACAAATTTATGTATATGCAAACTTCAGTGGAATTCTCTTCCACACACATTCAGTCTTCCTCATAGCACAAATAAGCCTTAAACATCCCCATGCATCTCCAAAGCTTACACAGTTTGAAGAACCACATTCCCCCCCCCCTCCTCCCCAGCTATCACCTTCTCATATCAATTCCACATATCTTTGTCAAAAATATCTGAGTGGGAGCAAAAGAGTACTTGACACCTTCTACATACCTCTCATGATTTTATACATCTGTCACACCCCCTAAACTGACAACTTTTGCAATAAAAATATAATAAATTATTAAAAACAAACAAACAAACACAACACAACTAAAAAAAACCAAAAAAACAAAAAAACCACGCAAACCAAATGAAACAAAAATCCAAAAACTCCAAAGCAAAACTGTGGGAGAATTTCTTCTCTTGCTTTAAAGATTTTACTCAGGCTTTTTAAAAAACTTCCTGAATATTAATAAGAGTCCTGGCTAATGCCATGCTTTCGGCTGGGACAATTTTTTTCACTATATCAGGTACTGTGCTGTGTTTTTATCATTTATGATGAAAATATATTTAAGTTGTTAATGTGCAGAGTTTACACACAGCCAAAGATGTTTCAGCTTCTCACATTGCCCTGTGAGAGGGAGAATGTTGGAGGTGCACAAGAAGCTGGGAGGGAACAGAAGCAAGACTGCTGACTCAAAGTGGTTAAAGTAATATTCCATTCCATATGGCATTATCTTGAAATTATAAAGATGGAAGAGGGAGGGAGGGAGGCAGGAATTGGGCAATGGAAGGCCTGCCATTGCTCAGGGCTTAAATGGGAACCAGTCAGCTGCTGGTGAGAAATAGGATTGTACAATTGTTTTTGTTTGTTTGTTTGTTTTCATTTCATGTTTGTGATTTACTTTTTTTTTCCCCCTCTCTCACTAAACTGTCTTTATCACAACCCACCAGTTCTTTTACCCTCTCCTCAGCACACTGAAGGGTGTGGACAGTGACTGAATGAATGGTGTGTGGTGCATAGCTATCTAGTAGGTAAAACCTCAGCAGTTAACGAACGCTGATGTTTTACAAAAAGCAGAAGCAGGAAAAGTCTAACACTTGAAACCTCATGGGAAAAAATAACTAATAAGATCATAATTATTTTCTAGATATCCTGCATAAGTGCTACATGAAAACCTGGGTCAAATTCTTTTATCAGCTTATATTAGCTTAAAACCAATGAAATGTAAATTGTCCTGGCAAGTTGTTTGTGCCAAATCATTATCCTCTGTCTTGCTACAGACACTGTAATGTTGGCATTAACAATATATCATACATTGTAGCCAGTTTGATGGAACTGCAGCAGTAAACTGGTGCCTAACCTATTGAAAACTTCTACCACAAACTGACCAAGCACTAAACAGAATCATTAGCAATGAATACAGAACCCTGGTCTGAGTAAGCCTGAAATGTGTGGAAAAAAATCTCTGTTTTGGTAAGCATGAGTTAGGAGAACATCTAACCTTCCTTTTGCAAATAAAAAATAATAATAATAAAAAAAATCAAGGCAGTATTAGGGTGGAAGCGCTAAATAAAAGTGATAAATAAATCTCTAAGCATAGAGATCCTTTACCTTCTTTCCCCGGATCTACTGAAGTTAAGTAAATTATAGACTATAAGCCTTATTTTTGGGACAAAGAAAACCATGCTCCCCGATGCTCTGTCAAGGAGTGCTTCGAAGCAAGTCACCTTGCAGGCTTGCAGTTACTTTGACTATAAAGAAAGCAGTAACACAATCTTCTAGCACAAGATCATGACTTTCAGATGACATACCTGAAGTTATTTATAAGTAAAACAATTTCAGAAGACTAGAGAAAATACAGTGCCTAATGTGATAAGTGCTAAAATATACTTATGGTATTAAAGATTCACTAAGGAAGTTTGTAACTCAATAAAAGGAAGGTAAGCCTATCAGAATACAGGAAAACCAGGTACAGTTACTGTGCTCCAGGTAGTAGCCAAATCTCCTGGATCCAAAAAGCATTCTGCCTTTTGATAATAAACTGAACAAATACAGCATACCAGAAAGAAAGCAAAATGTACGCTCTTGCTGGAACCCTAATAAAACTAAGGAGATACAGAGCACAGATGATGCTTGGGAGTACAGATAATTATATGTAAAATGAGATTGACTTATCTGAAATTTATTTCTATAAAATTTAATTCTCTAAAATGCATTTATCTACTTGCACCTAAGCTAAGCAGCACAAAGAACAATAGAAGCATTAGTTTAACCTACAAACACTACTCCCAAGAAAGTTTTATTAATGATCTAAGAAGCAAATACAACAAATCCTTACAATATATTTAAAAAAAAAAATGATCTACTACACAGATACTATTTCTTAGAATAGAATACAGTATCTGTGTAGTAGATGACTTTTTTTTAGAAGGAAAATCTCAGAAAGACTAGTGAGCAACTTGATCAAAATCAGAGAAAAAAAGCTGAATTGTTTCTTAAAGCAGAAATCGACCATTATCCTAATTGCATTTTTGAACTGCATCAGAACTTAAACACTTAGAAAAATAGAGTATGTTCTATAACCCCAAGGAATTAAAAATACAGGTGCAGTTACAGACCTCTATTTTGTCAGTTTTTGCATCTCCCCAGTATATTTTGCTTTCTTCATAATCCAATGCCAGTCCATTTGGCCACCCAAGTGAGGTATTCACCAGCACAATCCTGTCTGAGCCATCTAGTGCTGCCCTCTCAATCTTCGGAATTTCTCCCCAGTCCGTCCAATACATGTACCTGCAATGGAAACAAAATCTTTAGGAGTCTTATTAAACCAAATTTTCAATATTTACATGGCTGCTTTTGCACTACAATATCATGAAGACACAAAGCACACAGAGAAATACATTTCAAAGCCAAATATATATTCTTACCTAAATAACAATGCCCAACACATCCAAAACAGTAACAGTGACATGTAAGCAGACTGATACTTTACCTACTTTAGTCCTATAACCAATCTGCTGAGCAAGACCACATAACAAGTTGTATCAGCTAGAATAAACAAATGGATTTTAAAGAGAAAAACAAAATGTAAAAGCACAGAATTTGAATAGTCAAAAGGGAGCAGCGGTCCCCAAGCCTCAGAGCATTAGCTTTCGAAGGAGGACGGTATTTTCATTTTGAAGACCTAGGAGTTATCACTGCATCCCATTATCTGCATGCATGTAAACAGAACTAACTTCTTTGTCTAATACTTAGAAAGTGCTCATGAACAGCTCCTTACCCTACCATAGGATCCAGCACAATAGCTCTAGGTTCTTCCAGGTCTTCCGAGATCAAGATTTTTCTCATGGTCCCATTAAGCCTTGTAACTTCTATACGGTCTGTGCCAGTGTCAGTCCAATACAGATTTCGGGCAACCCAGTCCACAGCAATGCCATCAGGATGAGCAATCTGTGCTGTGACAACAAACTGACTACCTGACCCATCAACAAATGAGCGACGGATGGCCCTAACTTCATCATCAGTCCAATAGATGTACCCTTCCAGAGGATCAAAGTCAATGGCGATGGCATGACGGATGTCCTCCAGTGGCAAAACGATGTCTGTAAAATCTGGAGTGTCTAAGGAAATGCGCCTCAAATCTGTCCGGCGGGCTAGAAGCAGCAATTCAGTGGCACCTACATGTGTAAGGCAAAAACACAACCATCTTACAAACATTTTACAGCAGTGGTAAACTTGATCTTCCACCGTTCGCTGCAAGCTAGTGTAGCTGCCCTGATTTCAATAGTGTCTATCCAAACTGATGGACACCAGCAGAGAATATCACTCAAAAGCTTCAAATGTAAGGTTAATCTTCTGCAGAACAAACTAGATATATTTACAGAGGAAATTCAATGGTGATTTACTTGTCCAAAACCTATTACATTGGACCTGTTTTTTATCCAGACAATTCCCTCCAAAGATACTGAAATAGCTATGAAGTGATCATGCTATGATTTTCTGCAAGTAACAGATGGTCTGCAGCCTCTCAGATGAAAAAAAATAATTAAACCCTTTACTGACTGGAGTTGTTGGTATAGTGGATGACTGTCACAAACAAACTGTGTGTTTCAACAGCACCTTTAGAGGGAGAAAAGTAACTAACTCAGATTACCACAGGTAAATCTCCTTTGAGAAACTCCTATTTGACAACTGTCCAGTGACAATGTAAAGCAGGTGGATTTTCAGCTTCTCCCGAGTCTGTTGAGAATAAGCATATCTGAACGTATGAAGATAAATAATACTGAAAGCATACAAAAACCTTTCTGGCTTTTTTAGGTCAAAAGTCAAAATCCTAATAAATAGCTAAGATCAGCTTGTGCTGCAAAAGATGCTTTCCCACAGGACAACACAAGCTGTTTAGAAGTACACTGCTGGGCGCCTGACCGATAAAGAACTTATTGTCTATTCCATCTTATTCTTGCTTCATTTTATATTCTATCTTGCTAGATTTCAGTCTAATGAAGGCTAAACAACCACCACGCCCCATTCCAATTAAACTGGCTTATCTGTTTGGAGTCTCAAGGAGATAAGAGCAGTTTAGGCCTCGGGGAAGTCTGAGCTGAGGTAAAAAATGCATGCAATCCAAATGCAGGGAAAGTATGTTGGGACAGCTCTCCTCAAATACTGATGGGAAAGGTTTGGCAGAGCGTGACCTAAGTGCAAGTGCAGAGGAAAAAACGAGCAAGCGTGGGGGAGAGGAAGGTTTAAAAAAAATATAAAAACACTGCAATGAAAAAGTGATTACAAAGCTACATGCTGTTCATGCTTCTGTGCCTTGATCTTACATAGGTATAAATAAGGACAAGGACACTAAAAGAGCAACTACTAAAGTAACTAGGTAGCTAATCTTAAAATACATATATTTAGTGTTTGATGCCAAATTTCTTCTTTAAAATGTCAGTAATTGTGGTGGATGCTAGATGAAACCTCACTGAATATCAAATTTCAGACAGATGCCAAAGCAGCCATTGCTTCATTTAGAGCAATTTTAACACATCAAAAATATTTAAAATGCTTTTACAGTGCTGCAAGAAACTGTACTTTTCAACAGCTGAAGTTCAGATTGTTATTACAAGTGTTCCTGATTAGTAGCCTAGAATGGATGAAGATCCACTTAGGGATCCTATGTCCTAAAACACATTCCATTCAAAAATACATGTATACACTACTCAATTGTTCTTCTAGTGAATAACTCTTATACAATAACTAATATCAGGAAGAGGGAACCTTTAAGTACATGCCCTAGCATCCTTCAAAATAATTTAAAACACGTGACAGAGTAAATGAAAAACAGGCATGTTAGGAAGATTTTTATTATTACAAAAGCAACTAATCTTGTCACAGCAGTTTATATGTGCATTTGTGTTTTGTTGCAACTAACTATATCAAACAACGAATAATTAAGCTCTAAGCACTGACAGGCATTATGGTCATATGAGGTATTAATATATAACCAAGCACAACTATTAAGGTTCAATAAGGAATCTTAAGCACTTCCTTCCTTACCAACTTCACAGTCATTTACTCAACTTTCCCCTTAAACAAATCTGTACATACATTGATATTAACAAATTGCTTTACCTAACAGAATTAAGGTTAAGTTGGTACACTAACCTCAGATTTCCAAACAGTTAGGAAACTATATACATAGTCTATTACATATATGCGTATATATATATATATATATATATATATATATGTATAAAGCCTAAGACATAATTTAAAAATAATTTATATGTTGAGTTTGATAGCCATTGTGAAGAACCAGTGCCAATTCCCCAGAAAGACTGGCTTTAGTACAATTATGCCTTCGCAAAAACACCCTTAAAATTGACCAGCTGACCTTCCAACTGTTCTCCAAGAGAAGTCATTTCAACAGTTTCAGGATCTTGCTTCCAGGTTGCAACACTTGTTAGCTGCAATGTCATAGCGTGTCTACGCCTTAATTCAGCATTAGGAAATTACTGCCTTACAGCCAACCCATGTTGCACAGGGGATTCCTGAACTAGAAGTGGTCTGTATCTGGAGATGTCTAACATTATTTCATGCAATCCCAATCAAGCAATAGAAAGTTTAGTTTACTTTAAAGCTATCATCCAGCCATTAGCAAACTGACATCTCAGCTGCTTAGTCAGATCACCATTCATTTCATTCAGAAAAGAGAAACTGAGCACAGAAACATCTCATTTCAAGGTAGGCTAGGTGAAAAGCACTTCAAACACCTTCAGGCTTGTCCTGACAATAGCAAGAAAAGCAAATGCAAGAGCTGAGCACATTTACGATATGATCACCTTACCATCTCTGCTGTAGTCAAAAAAAAAAAAAAGGGCAATCTGGAACTAAAACAATTTGTAAAAACAATTTGAACTTGTGCAAAACACCGGCTGCAAAAAAGTTTGGCACTGCAAAAAAGTTTGGCACTGATAAGAACCAGTCAGAAGACTGCTCAAGGTACTTGAAGCTGAAAGGACACAACAGAATCAATCAGCTTTTGTTCATCTCTACTCCAAAGTGCAGTTATGATGCAAAAGCTGAAATGTGACAGCAGGATCTCCATACTTCTTCGCTCTGCCTCTTGCATATGTCTATACCATACTCGAAGTCAGACTCTTTTGCTTACCCCCTTTACTGATCTTTCAATCAATCCTAAGTGAACTTAGCAACCCAGAAATTATTTAATACAAAAACCAAAATAACAACCGAAAAAACAAACAAACAAACAAACCTAACCACACACATCTTTTACAGCCCATTCCTACTGGGGACCAATGTTCTTATTGAAGTGCCTCAAGTGAGGAGGTATTCAGGACAGTTAGCAATTTTTCTAAAAAGAAGCCCCTCAGTTAAGCCATCTAAATATGGACATAAAAGCTTTATTTCAGACTCCAGATTTGAGAGCTTTAGCCTACTTTTATTAAGTACTTTGAAAGCTGGAATTACAAGTTCATGGATAGTGCATTACATTAGTTCTAGAACTAATGCTTCCTTCAAAAAGTCGCTATTAAAAGTCAAAACAATTTAAATCTCTGTGATAGCTGAAGTTAGGGGGAAAAGAAGGACAAAAGGAGAAACAGAGCAAGTGTACAGATATATGCAGTGACGTAGTTTTTAAGTTCAGTGTCTAATGCCCTCTAACCTTTATAATTAATTACCTCTTCCAAGGATATAAGTCCTCAGTCATTTATAAGTTACTGAACTTTAAAACCATCAGTGGTTGTTGAGGCTAGTAATACTACACAGACACATACTCAGGAACTTTTACATAAGTAATGCTAGATCTAGGACATATACAGTAATCTCTCTGCACTTGCTAAATTAAAATCATTAATAAAACCTCAGAACAGTTATCACGCATTTGACTAACAAAAATTTTCTTCCTAAATGCCTTTTCCCAGTTGGAAAGATACTATTGCCAGAGAGCTCTTGATATTACAGTGCAAACAGGTAGATGGGCTGTCTTAAAAAACAACCAACCAAGAATCACCACCACCAAAAAAACCTACAGAGGTAAGAGGACGTATGTCTGAATATTTTTTTCTTTTCTCTTTTAATGGAAAAAAGAAGAGCTCGGGTATTAAATTAACATCTTCATCTGTCCAGTGAAATCAGGATCATGACTGTTCCAGACAAAGAAAATTTATTTTTGCAATTTAGGTCTGCCCACTGCAAACTTCTACTTACTTTCCTAGGCATACAAGGTAAGCATGATGTAAGCACCAGTGGGCAAAATAAAGACTCTCTCTTCCTGAAAGAGAGCAGGATGACCACAGCAAGGCTTCAAAGTGCTTTCTTTTTTGGGCCACAAATAAGTTCGTATCTCCTCACTCAGCCTTTATTCTTCAATAGATCTGAACTGGTGAGGGCAAGCATAGAGAATAAAGTAGTAAAATTCACCACAGGCAAAGTAGCACAGGGACGGAGAAGTGTTCAGGCACTAATATGAGTATAATTCCAATGACAGACTTGGAAGCTAAACCTATTTATTTATTTAAATTGACTATTGAACAGGTCACTTAAATGTAGGATACCAAAGTGAGAAGAACAGCAGTGCCCGTAATACTGCAGAAGAGAAGTCTCATTTATATCCTAACAGGAGGGAAAGCAGAAGGAGGTGCAGGGTTCTGCTTCAGCTCACAGATGGCAGGTCAGAAATGGCACAGAGCTGTGTCAGGAGAGGGTGAAACTGGGAAAAATTCTTTATCATGACTGGTCAAACACAGGAACAGGTTTCCTGGAGAGGTGGTTGATGCTCCATGCGTGTCAGTGTTTAAGAGGCATTTGCATAATGCACTCATTAATGTGCTTGAACTTTTAGTGAGCCCTAAAGTGGTCAGGCAGTCAGACTTGATGGTCTTTGTAGGAATATTCCAACTGAATGGTTCTATTCTATAAAAATGTGAATACAGAAGAACAAGCTAAATGACTATGAACACAATGCCAGCATAGGTAAGAGTACCCTACTGTGTGCTCAGAAGAGACTGTATTCTCTGGACATTACTGACAGAGGAAGAGGTGGCCATGACAACTAGCTGTTCTTCCTCCCATCTTGACAGATAGAGATTTTCAAATGCTCACATAGAAAATAGATCTGTCTGCTGCAAGACCACATCTCAGTTACGAGTTTTCCATTATCACTGCTGTATATATTTCTATTATCAGTATTATCAGTTGTTGGTAAAATAGCTGATTTTATTCCTGATCATCACTCTTTTCTGAAACACGATGAAAAAGTGTTTATAAGCAGAGGGTAGGGGGTTTATCATCCAGAACTCTCACAAAAACAATAAAATTACCCTAGGGTGTAATGGAAAAATATAAGACAAAAAGCCAAGAAACCAACACCGAGGGGAAAGAAGAGGGAGGAAAAGATTTCCTATAAACCACGATTATTCAAAAATGCGAGGTTGTCATGGAAACTGCTCAGGGAGGGTCAGCCAGCCTCACCTTTGGCTGCAAGGATCATCTGTCAAAGCCAAACCACTGCAAACAGCACAAACAGGCACTCAAAATTCAGTCATCAAATTCCTGCAGATCCCAGCCAGTACTCATTGACACTGTTAACGAGCTCGCCTCTCAAAAAGGCTCCTTGCAGCATGAAATGATTTAGTTTAGTAACTATCCTGATTTTTGCTTTCTGTTTGGAGAACAAAACTGTCTTCAAGAAATTAATTTGCCTTAGCCTCACTTTCACTTTTTTTTTTTTAAACCTGTCCGTCATTTGTCTTTCTTCCTCCACAGTTCTAATGTTCTCATTTCAAGATGAGCTGCAATTACTCATTCAGTGTCTCAGCACAGTAGATATGTACTGAAACAAACTGAGGAACTGAGGTGAAAATATTCCATTCTGAGGGTTCAGCTCCACTTTCACAGCACCTTAGTAAACACGCAAGTACAAAGAGAGAAAAAAACAACACAAAAACCAACAGCAAGAAACCATAAGCACAATGCTGTTTCTCCTCAATACATACTACTTGTCACATGAATTTAAAAAGTATACACAAAAAAGAGAAAATGTATTTTGCTTTTGCTTACTGGTATCATTAAGCAGCCTAAGAAAGGAAGTCAATGCAAACACTAGAGATTTACAAGCAAAATGTAGACTGTGGCTAGCTAGGCTAGCTCTGCTTGCCCACCATTCCCTCTTCCTTTCCCCAGATCAGTCACTGCAGCCTTTGCAACTGTGAGCAGAAATCACAGTGAAGCCCTGACTTGAAGAGCTCTGGCAAGTTATAGGTCACACACAAAAGCCCTACGTCTGCTACCTACACCTTTCTTCAATGAGAAAAAAGCATACTCTCTCAAGAGTGAGACAATGGTCAAAAAATTTTTAATTATTTTTGGGCACACATAGCTCTAAATGCTGAAACACAACAAGCAGCAAGCCTCCAGGACACCCTTAGCCCTTATACTCTTCGTAGAAGTTGGATCTGTGCAAAATTGTCTGTTAAGTGAAACCAATGGATCTGATACATAGCTGTAGCATGTTGTTTCTCTTGCACACAGGCTAATTCAGCTCTAACTCTAGTAAGCAATGGAATAGAGCACTCACTGAGCCGAGTAAGTGCAGGCTCAATTTTCACTCCCCCACACATTTTTCCTTCTTAAAAATGAACAGTGAGCAATTTTTTTTTTTTTTGGAAAAAAATATGCAACAGCAGAATGGTTGTTAAAGATACAACATCACATTGATAAGCATATGATAATTGCTCTTTTATGATGCTTTGTATAGCGACAGACAGCAAGCTGTAATACCTAAGTGTCTCAGCAATCTGCTTAACAAAATTTCTGGTGAAATAGGAGCTGCGTTTTGCAAGCCAAATATACTTTATGGATGAATTAGAACAAATAATTTGGCTTATCATATTTTCAGGGAGTAGGAGAAAAAGCCAATAGCCTTATGTTCTGAGACATAAGCAATAGCTGAGAAAGTAAGCTGATGATATTCAAAGCCAGGCTGGCTGGGGCCCTGGGCAGCCTGGTCTAGAATTAGACATGGAGGTTGATGGCCCTGCCTGCGGCAGGGCAGTTGGAGCTTGATGATCCTTGAGGTCCCTTCCAACCCAACCCATTCTATGATTCTATGAGTATTCCTACATGAGACATTCAAAGCATTTTGTACGGCTGTTTTTTTTCCCCCAAAAGTCATCCTTCAAAAAACCTTTTGTCCCAAAAAGCTTCCCAAAAATCCCCATTTCCTATCAGGGGGTAAAAAGGAAAACATTTCTCTCTCCAGGACTTGTTACTACAATTGTCCTTAGTCCTTCAACACTGCTAGGTGTTAGGTGACCAAACCTTCACAATTCCCCATCCCCCACGTGGAATTTTCACACAGTTCTGCTCTTGGATATATGTATTGGTAAACAACTGCTTTAGCTAGCTGCTTCCTCGAAATAGTTTGTCCATATCAAGAGCTTACGCATATCAAGTTTTTGTTGTTTCTGTTGTTTATTTTTTAAGTACATGAATTTGCATTGACTAAATTTAACCAATCCATAGCTTTATTATTAAAGCTTGCTCCTTATACTGGTAGAAATGGGAGAAAAACATCTTGTGCATGTAGTGGTTATTCTTACAATAATCTTACAAGGCTAAATTGGGAGATGCTTTTGAATTTTTCACATAAAAGCAGCAATTTATTTTAATAAGGTTCACACAGTCACAAATAGCCACACAAAAATAATCAACAGAGAGCATGAAATAGCATGAAATTAGAGAAAACACAGAACAGGCGTTCAAGTAGTGAACAAGATTAAGAATTTTTAAAATATAAAATGAAAGTTTAATGAATTATTTCTGTATACATTTTTTTAGTGCTTTTACAGTAAATTCTACTGTATCTTTCTGTTCTGCTGTACATTTTTCATAAAGACAACCCGCATAAAGATGGTTATTTATGAGAGCTAATTAATCTCCAAGTGTTTATTTTGATAATATTAATGTATTACAGCAGTCACAGCACAATGGCACAAAAACCATCCGTATAAAATAAAATTACTTGAAATCATATATCAGATCACAGTGAAACACTATAAGCAGCTTTGGGTAAGGAGGATTAGGTTAGATATTAGGAGGGTGCCACTCAGAGGGTGGTGACACACTGGAACAAGTTGCCCAAGGAGGCTGTGGATGCCCCATCCCTGGAGGCATTCAAGGCCAGGCTGGATGTGGCTCTGGGCAGCCTGGTCTGGTGGTTGGTGACCCTGCACACAGCAGAGGTTTGAAACTAGATGGTCACATGGTCCTTTTCAACCCAAGGCATTTTACAATTCTATTATATGATTCTATGTCTTGGGTTTTAAAGTTGAAATACTCCTAGTATCTCTAAAACCACCCTTTTCTGTTCAGTTCCTATAGACAGATGTGTGTGTCTAACCTTATGCATGGGAATAGAAATACCAGATGCATGTGAGTATAAATGGAAATCAGATCTCAAAAAGCAAATGTTTTACTTGTACAGTCCAATTAGACAAATAATGATGCATGAAAAATAACATTAGAAACAATTTAAAGACAACAGAGAAGGTTTATATTTTCTATAAGAAAAGGGAACAATAGAACACGCAAAAAACTTTCAGGGAATTAGTGACAGGGACAGAATTATCAACTAAATTTCGTGACTGAAGGTAAACTGTTCTTCAGCGATGAGACTATTTCCTCTTTGAAAAATAGAGGGCATTTTTCCATTCACTTTTATTTGTACTGCAAAAGCGTAGATTCTCCCACAGTTTGCCACCCTTAACGTGCATTGTATAGTGAAGCTACAAGAACCCCTTTTCCCTTCAACAAATTATTTTGTGCTTAACCTAAAAGGATTTTTAAAAATAAAGCCTACCATCTTTGCAGGTCTTTCCATTCTCAAGAAGTTTCACACCAGTGGGACATGCACACTGATAAGAGGGCTTGGTAGGAGACATCAGACATAAGTGGGAGCAGCCACCATTATTAATTCCACATGGGTTTGTAGCTGTTAAACATAAATCACACAGATTAATGCTTCTGATAATGAAAGACCTCATCTCATGTGTCAAGAGACATACGGTGTTTGAGTGGTGGAATCGGTGGCAGCAACACAGATTAAAGAAGGAAATGATATACACAGAACAAATAAAAATTAATTCCAAGTGTTGAGTAGTGGAGTATTTATGGCACAAAAGTGCACGGATGTTGAATATTTCCTTTCTTGAGGAAGTAGCATTTAGCTCTAAACAAGAGCCTTGTTTCATCTCTCCTCATTTTCACAAACTATTCAACGTGGTGATGCTGAATGTATAGTAAGTTGCATATATATTAAAAAAAAATGCAAACACAGTAAATTAAAACAATGGTTAAGACAGTGGTTATTACACAGAGTTGCAAAATTAACACTGCTTTTCATTTAGGAACTACTACTTGGAAAAAAATAAGAATACCATGCTACATAAAGTTATGGCGCATTAAAGAGAAAAAGGAATATGACAACAGTACAAGTGTACCTGTCAGAGTAAAAGCATAAGATTATTTTTCACATTAAAAAAAAAAATAAAACAATGTAGAGAATATTTGGTTTCTCTGTTCTTTTTCCCCCCAGTGTCTGCATTGGAGAAATTGCATTACGATGCAAGTAAAGCCACTTGCTACCATACAGAAGGAGTAGTTAAGATGTTTGCAAATCAGTTTCAACTTGCATTTAAAGTATAAAGCAAGACAGCTTACCATTTGGCTGCCTCTTCTGGCTGAAAGCATGGATATCCATGGGTGAGAAGATGTTGGAATGTATTTCACGCAGGTCCTCCCCAGAGTACTTGCTGCAGGCCAAGATGGAATGCGTGTTCCAGTCTGTCCAGTACAATGTGTCCCCAAACAGCGTCAAAGCAAAAGGATGTGGAAGGGAGCCTTTAACCACTGCTTGCCTAATAGAGTATGAGGAAGAAAATGAATGCTTAAATACAGTTCATACTACAGCTTCGCTCAAACGTAGCCTTTATAAAGAGTATATATACACTGTAAATATGATTTATCAAAACTTTTTCTCTTCTTTTGCAGATACAAATATAGCATAGCCAACTTAAGGAATGATATGGGGAAATAATACAAGAGTTCTATTTTCTAGCTGCCCTCTCATACTAAGTCAAAGAGAACATTAATTGAAAGCCCTGCCTAGGTTGTCAGTGGCTATTTCTTAGCACTCTTTTAACTCCTTATACCTGCAGGGCTATAAATTGCCATGCGCAACGGAACAGAACGCCAGCTGCTTTTGGACAAATCTGACTGCAATTTGTTGATACAGCACGTCTATCACTGCCAGGCTTGGCAAATTTTGAACTGAGACAGTGTTTAGTCAATTAGCAGTCCATTAATCTCTTCCATATTTTTTCCATTAATTCTCTTGACAAATAGTTTCACTATGAAGAAATCCTGAATGTAACTTTTCATGATTCATTATTATGATAATTAAGCTATTGTTTTTATTACAAGTAGTGCTCTTAAACTGAGTTCTACTGATCCTTTGCCACAGTAATGGTATCATTTCCGAGGAAAAGTGGGTCACTGCCTGTCTCTAAGTTCATAAACAAAATTAAAGAGTGTATCTATATATTTTACATAAGATATACACACACATGCTCACAAGCCATCACAAAAATGTAGCATAAACGTTGCTGAAGACGGTTTTCCAGGCTCTTGTGATGCAGTAACTAATTATCTACACCCAAGTTCCTCAGAACGGGAATTAAGAAGCTCAATTCTCACACGGTAGTTTTTTAAAAATTATTATTAAGAATCATAGAAAAACCGAGGATAGAAAGGACACCAGAGAACATCTGGACCAACATCGTTCTCAAAGCAGGGTCACGCAAGTAGCACTTAGACAAATGCTTCTTCCAACATCCTTCTTCTTAATAGTGAGGGCGCACAGGCATTCACACATACACAAGTTCCCACTGAATGGATCCAGACATCTATCTCATGGACTAAAACCCTATGGGACTGACACATAGCTCTAATACTTCTTCAAGTATAGAGCATACTATGATCACCATCTGCCCAGTTTTCTTCTTGCAGGGAAGAAGGTCATTATCTGTATACTTACTGAGAGAACAGCCACACATTATCTACATCTTTTCTGCCAGGAAGTCAGTAAGAGAACTGGTTTAGTAGAGGACAAAAATAATCTTATTTTCCAACTATTTTCTGCTAAAATATAACAGAAGAGTATATTAAAGCAGGAAACTTGAAGGTATAATCTGCCAATGATTCCAAGTACAAAGAGACAGCAGTCATTTCAGCTCTTTCACCTTAGCTTCTGCAAAAAGATTCTGCATTATCTTTAAGGTTTCTATTTTTTTTCACTCTTGAGAAAAACACATACATTCCATTACTTGTCACTTCAGTGTTCCAATTCTACACCAAGCAAAATTTCAGATGATATTTTAGACTAGAAAGTAGGACATATCTTTTATTTCTTATCTCTGTCTGGAGTCAGGTATATATTTGCTCCTAATGAAATGCACAAAATAAGCATCTTACAAAAGACTGTTGTAATGTAATTTACAGCTGAAATCTACGTGCCAAACAGTGAAGCCATAGTGACAAAGCATATTCCTGCACCAAGAACAAAGGCATTCAAATTCAATAAACATTTTTACCAACCCCACCCCAAACTCTAAATGCCTTCAAATTTGAATAATTTCACTTTAGAGCAGGACTGGTGAGTATCTAAGTCTTTATGATGACTGTCATCTGGGATAGATGCAATAAAGGTCCACAGCTCTGGACCAGCCCTCTAATGACCAAGCCTTCACCAAAGACAGCAATTCACAGACAAGAGAACCAGCATTTTTTTCTGATTCATACCTTGCTATTCGTTCCAAAATTCTGAGATATTCAGATGTGATTATTACCCACCAGTTCCTAGTAAGAATCAATCTCTGATTGCAATAAATACTGCCTAACTTTTGGACAACCATCTGTCCTTGTAGCATAAGGTAAGCTGTCAACATTATTTAAACCAGCCCTGGTCTAGTGAGATTCAGGAGTAGCAGATAGCTGATGGCAATGCCTTGAAGCAATCACATCGTGTTTTTCTTAGTAGCTATAAGGAACTGTCACATAAAAATGTCTTTGGGCCTGAATACGATAGCACGTATTATTCACATTTAATTAAGATGAGCTTTACTACTAATACGTAACCCACATACACAGTTTCCATCAAGCCATTACAAGGTGATAGCTTACTTCCTATTAAGAAAATTAGAAGTGCTTTTTTACCTCTGAACAAACACAAGTGCCACAAGTGGTCTGCTGAGAAGCAGACACACCATGTATATCAGCAAAGAATTAGAAGCTGGTTTGTGCTCTGTAGGCCCTCCCCATTGTGATGGCTCCACAGCCTATCCAGGATGTGAAGAAGAGGGAAAACAGCTGGAGAGACAAGCACCTAACAACAGGGCTAGAGAAGAAAGCAAGGGAAGTCCTTCCTACAGCTGCTGTGAAGTAACTGCACTCTACCATGGCCTGCATTACGATTTGCAAAGCTTGTTTCTGGTGGGTGAGGAAAGGACCTCTGTCTTAGCATTATAAACCTGAGTGAACAAACAGGAAAGGAATGTCAAGCTGTAGCATCTGACTGCTGCGTACTGCTGATATTCCCCAGCACATATTCCCCATCTGGGGTCAAAGATCAGCCAGGTCTCTGTGGTTTTGGCCTCACTAATGAAAACACTGGCCAACCCACCAGCTGAGGCACTGCGGGTGTAACTGGGCCAAAACAACCTGACAGCTGTGTGCTGGCACACCTTCAGACTTTATGTTTCAGCTCAGGCCTGATTTCAGTGAGTGACACAAAAGCAAAACGCACAGTGTTTCATTACTCTTCAGCTTCTTCAAACTGCTGCACTTGTCCTATTAGCTCTGATAATGAGAGACACTGGAGATGAGAAAGTGAGATATGAGAAGTAATGTTATGAGCTCAGGGGACATCTCTAGGGCTTCAACAGTATGCAAATTGCCTGCATATTAGATGGTACTAAACAGGCAGTAACTTTAATAATCTTCCCTGGGCCAGAAATAGAATTACACAAATTTACCTTAAAAATGTTGATGGAGGTTGACATTTAAAATGTCACAATTTCTAGTCAGTTTAGTTGGATGGGAAGGAAATGCAGAAGAAGAATGCATCAGTACTGGCTGATATCCAGGAAAAAAGCTCCTGGGAGAAGGACCTGGGGGTTCTCATGGACAACTGATTGACCATGAGCCAGCAGTGTGACCTCGTGGCCAAAAATGCCAACGGTATCCTAGAGTGCATTAAAAAGAACATGGCCAACAGGTCAAGGGAGGTTCTTCTCCCCCTCTACTCTGCCCTGGTGAAGCCAGGAATACTGTGCTCAGTTCTGGGCTTCTCAGTTCAAGACAGATAGGGAATTACTGGAGAGAGTCCAACAGAGGCCTACAAAGATGAATAGAGGCCTGGAGCATCTCCCTCATGAAGAAAGACTGAGAGACCTGGGAGTGTTCAGCCCGGAGAAGACTCTTCAACTCTTATAAATACCTGAAGAGAGGGTGTCAAGTAGATGGAGCTCTCTTCAGTGACACCTAGCAACAGGACAAAGAGCACAAAATGGAGCACAGGAAGTTTCATACGAACATGATAAAAAAATTCTATACTTTGAGGTACTTTGAGCTTGGAACAAGTTGCCCGGTGAAGTTGTGGAGTCTCCTCTGGAGATATTCAAAACCTGTCTGGACCATTTTCACTGTGCAACCTACTCTGGGGAACCTGCTTTAGCAGGAGGGATTGGCTAGATGACCTCCAAAGGCCCCTTTCAATATCTATGACTCTGTGAAAAGGAAGCTGGGGAGAGAAAAGAGAGAAAGCAAGATACTTCCACAGAAATTAAATTCCATATGTATTGTAGATCATGATTTCCTAAATACAACTATTTATATCATCATTGCGGAAATCAGAATTGCAATTAAAATAAACACCTGTTATACTAAAGACTTTTCTATTGCCTGAAGAAAATACAGAACCAAATTAAATACATTCACCCTTGTTGTATTCTTCTGTTGAAGAGACCTGTGAAATATTTGGTAAAGCTTATGAAAAAGAAAACAAATAATAAACAATAAACAGAAATGACAAAATGTGCTACCGAACTCTCAAATGGAACAAATACAAGAAAATTCAGACCACCTATGCAGTGTTACAACAGTGACAAAAAGCTTCTGCTTTAGGATAATGTGCATTTCATACAAATAATACACTTATTTGAATTAGAGACTTCAAATTTATACCCTTCATCAAAACCAGAATTTCCTCAGATCACCCCACTCCCTTTTATATTTTTTTTAAGTATTAATAGAATTCAAATTGAAAGTTTGATTATAGCTATAACATTTAAGAATCATTCACACTGAATGAAAATAATCAAAAATCAATATATTACAAAGTGTCATCAGAATTGTGAATTTTCCTCCCACAGTTTTTACAGAAAGCAGTTTAGATCTAAGCATGATAGCAAATGTAGTTGTAGCTGCTGTATATCTATAAAAACAAACAAACAAAAGAAAACAAGAAAATACATTTCAATAAGCAAATTCTTCCAATTGTAGCACATTGCAGTTATCTAACTTCAAAACCTGATCAAAATAACTGCAGAACACCTAGGGTACTCTACTTATCCTGGCATGACTTCTCAAAACCATTAGCATCACAGCTCAACAGTAACGAAAATCATCTCTATACTGGGTCTAATGCAACTGAATGAATACATTCAATATTCGGGATTAACACTGTGCTAAAATAACAGCTAGCTAAGAAAAAACATTTTGTCATAGAGTTGTTATCGATCTAATTCACAATTCAATGAAGCTCTAATAAGAGGAAAAAGAGGAAACAATATCCACTCCTAAGACCACATATTTGAAAATCTGCACATCTTCAGATCCAGAGTCCACTGTCCAATGCTGTATACAAATATCAATGTTTATTACAGTCTTGCTTAGTGTGGTTTCAGTGACAGACACAGATATGCACATAAGTAACATGCAGTCCTCCTGCATTCCTTTCTGTTCACCTCTGAGGCTACCTGGACTTAATCTTTATGGCAGGGAGCAAGAATTTTCACATTTATGTTTGAATCCATTTCTCAAGTCTCTCTCTAGAGGATCCCATATCTATTTCCATCTCCTCAGCTATCAGACAGAGAACAAAATCTATTGCCATATGACTCTTTGCAATCCAATTTCAAATACAACTGGGAAGACTAGAAAATATTAAGGTAGTTTACCTTACTGCTATATTCTCAATGCTAAAGAGTGAGAAAAAGAGAAATCTTTATTATAGCTCTCTTTTACATCTCTCTCATTATAAATGAGCATGGTTGTAAAGACGTAAGAGTAAATGAAAAAAAAATAAATGAACCATGCAGTTAGGCCCTGTGCACATGGGCAATTCAGTTATGCAGCCTGAGAATACTGTAGCCTCTGGTCAAGAGATGCTGCTGAGCATCTGAGGGCAGTCTTGTCACAGTAACCTTGCTCATCAGTGGGGTAAGTTCTGTAGTGGAATACACATCCACAGCCTGACACAATGATCAGCCAGCATGCCAAATAGGCAGAAAGAGCAGAAATGCCTGAAGTTTGTTTGAGCATTTCCACTCCTCTGAGATGCTTTAATTTCATGAAAACTAATCCAATTCTCCAACAGGAAAGTACGCTTAAATGGAAAACGCAAGCAAATATATAAATATTCCCTTAAATATATGCATTAATGCACTAACATAAATATTTATATTTCTATACACATATTTTCCATATGTCTCTTTTAATGACATATATTAATACATATATACATACATACATACACACTTCCTCCACTGCACGTTACCTAAGCATCTCTTTTTCAGTAACCTGAAGAATTAATGCCAGTAACTGTTTTTCAGGCTATCAGAGAATCACTGAATGGGAGAAATAAAGAAGGATCAAATACATTACTAACAAAGGTATACTTCCGTACTGTTTGCTAAAAGATTTGCAACAGATTAATTACGCCTGCAAAATTAAGAAATACATTAATGAAATGTACTATGCAACCCCTATAATTACTGAAGATTAGAGTTATAAGCAGTGAAGAACTGGGACAGGAGCATAACATTAAGCAAACACTTAAGTTTTCATTTGTGGCTCATAATATGATGTGCTAATAGCAGTAAAAATGAGCAGAGGAAACACTAGCACTGTTTAACTTTCCTACTGAGTTTTCTTATGCCAGTTTTATTCAGACAGAAGACATCTTTGCTGGCACTTACATATGTGTTGAACACTAAATTGCTGAAAATAAGGAAAAATGATATCTAACACAATTTTTTTCTCATTATATTTACCATATTGACATTCAATAGAAATACAATATGAAAAGCTGGAACTTTAAACAGTCTACAGGTGAAAGCTTATATATTAACTTACATATTGTTGAAAAAGGTTTTCACAGATGCTCATATCAGCATTTACTAAATTTTCATTTATTTTTCTTCTTACACTATACCAGGTCAATTTTTAGTTAAAAGTACCTGTGGGCTACATTCTTATCTGAAAAAAAAGCTGTTATGTTGGAATTTCCATCCTACCTTTCTTCATAGAGAATTATAAAAAGAAAGGCTTGCTTTCTAAACCTCGCTTTTAACATACATTATATATTAAAAGACAGCATATTATGGACATGTTTGCACACTGCAAATTATAATGTTTTGCAGAAAATGTTTCTCTCCATCTAGAGAGCACTTAACATCACAGCATTCAGGAAATCCCAAGAATTACAAAGCTATCATTGATTAAAAATGGGAAATAATAGCAAGTGGCCAAAGTGCTCGGAGGATCCTGCAGTGTCAGATGAGGCAGGATGAACACCCAACAGAGAACTGAACATCCCAACACCACAGCTGCCACAAGGCAGGGCAGGGAGATCCAGTTTCCTTATAAGTACAAGGTTTCCTCTTCTACCAACTAAACAAAAACAAACTTGGAAGATTAAGCTAGAATTTCAACTTGAATCCTTGCTCAAATACTCCTACTAGAATACAAGCTTTGTTCTCATTACCTAAGAAAGTAGACAGAAAACGTTACTCGTGGGGTACAAAAATATGTTTTAAAACCAAAATACTTTTTTCTTTTGCCTCTTCTTTAAGCTGCAATTGCCACACAGCAAATAACAAGCCTAGCTTCAAACCCCACTTGTCCTTAGAGTCAATCAGATGTAAGACTGTGGTTGAGTCAATTGTGTGGGTCGTTTTTCAGTCAAACACCATCATGACATGCAATGTAGTTTAAAGGCCTCTGCAGGAGTAAAGGAGACTGGAAAGCTGCAGGATGAAGTGATGGAGTCTGGGAGACAGTGTGTAGGTAGATCCACTGGCTGCAAGGTGCTATATGGGCTGCATAAACCTGCAGCTGCTGTGATCATGAGCTAACACTGCATGCACTGTTCTATCTTAGAAGCAGCTCTGATGAACTGTGGCTAATTCCTTTGCACTGTGTATTTTTATTAAGTGTCTACAAATATGCAGACCCATGACATAGTGACTCCAGCTACATACAACACACGTGTAACCTATCCCTACATGCACATCAGCCAGCCACAGACATTTTGAAGCTACATCTTCCCAGTATTTTATTTCAAAAGCCTTGGAGAAGAACCAAGAAATTCACCCTTTCACTGTTTCCAAATAATTTAATTACTTCTGCTTAGGCAGGCTTCTCTAGCATCTTTAATTAGAGCACTATTTGTCTTCTGCACTGTCCTGCAGTGATGAGGTACTGAAACAGACAGACTTATCACCATAGACTGATTTCTCCTTGATGAATGAAAGTATTAAACACTTCTGTCTCACAGAAATATACATAAAGATATAGACAAAGCACAGTATTATTCCCTGCGCATAAGGTCATATACTGCACACATTATACACAACAAAAAAGAAATCCTTCTAAATTCAGGGACACAACGTTCTCAGCTTTTCATCACATTTGCGATCTGGCAGACAATTTGATCCAATGCTTAAAAACAGGAAATAAATATCAATGCTTGAGTGCAAATTTAACATTTACCTCATTGCAAAAGTTTCCCAGCCCTACAACAGTTTTTGTAAGTATGTTTTCTTACAGTGGCCTCAAAACCCATCTCATTATACACAAACACTTCCTGGGGGACCTTGTAAGTGCATTTCCCTTCAGCCAGTAATGTGTTAACTTATTAATTAGAACTGCTGCTGCAGGGTAAAGGAAAAGAAATTAATTCAAGAGCTGCCTTCGCAGGCCAACCTATCTTGGGTACTTTACTCACAGGAGAGCTATCTGCAATCCAGTTTTGTTTAATTAGTCCCACAAAAAGCAACTGTTCACTCTGATAAGAGCAGGGCAAGAGCAGGAAAAAAAAAGAAAGAAAGAAAGAAAGAAGGAAAGAAAAAAGCCCCACATCTCCTGTGTGCACCAATTTCATTTTTTAATTACATTCTGACATGAAAAACTGCTTGCTCCTTTCTCTCGCTGGCAAACCAAGAGCATTAGTCATCAGCCACTGTGTTCTTCCTCCTTACTCTGAGTCCGTCCCTGGAGTAGCCATGTTAGTAAGTCCTAGGGCTAGCACAGATCACTGTAAAATTTGCTGTGCAGATTTCCTCATGAATTTACGACCCTACCACACGTTTGCTGAGTGCTGATGCCAATACTATCAATGGTGTCTCTTCATTTTGATGCAGAAGCTCACAGGCTCTAGCAAAAGATTACCAAGGTCCTATCCAAAGAGGTGACAAATCCAGGCTACTCTGTTTATCCCCCTGCATATTCCTACCACCTGCCTACTTTGCTCTGCCACTATCCAGACCTTTGCATGTTAGAAGCCAAGCATCCATGCATATAAACGGCCTTCTCTCACACATACATCTTTAAACTTTAATTCTTGTGCAGTGCGAGGTGTTGACACATGATAATCAGACTACAGAAATAAAAAGACAAAAGAAGTTATTTCTCTCAGGTATAGAAGTATGTCAAGAATATTTCCCTTTCACTCATTCCAAATATTAGGAAGCTGTCTGAATCTCAATCCTTCAAAATTTATCTCAGTGACACTAATTAAAATCCTTACCTATTTACATCATATTTTCTTTCACTATCCAAATCACAAAAGCAGTTTTCTTTGAACTGTTTGAAATACTTTTTTGATGTAGCAATGTTATTTACTGGTAACTTTCCCACTTCCACAAAAGCAATTAAAACTCATGTTACACTGCTCTACACCAAGCTTTCACATTGAGCAACACTACAAACAACTTGAAACTTATCGTTACTCATCTGCTTCCTTTGCTAAGTTACCAAATATAGTCAGATCCAGAACACTGCGCATCTTATGAAACTATGTGTCTTTTAATAACAGTAGTCTTTTTTATTTCTTCAATGGCTCTCTCTTCCAGAAATATGTTTTCCCTGACATGCTGACAGAAGGTAAAGCAGAAAAAGAACTAGTGACACTTCACAAAGATTAAAAAAAAAAATCTGTTTTAAGCAGGAGTAATTTTGCTAGCAACACAAAAAAAATAAACTTCATTTATAAAAATAGAAACATCAGCTAGAATAATGAGTTAAAAATGAAGTTCAAAATCATAAAAATGAGCTAGGAAACCAAAATGTATGTTTCAAGTTAGACTACGCAGTAAGTGATGGTATTCCTGTAATTCCCCATTCTTAAGTGAAGTGACTCTTTGGTTTAAAAAAGGGATTTTAAAGGTGGTGATGGGAAATAAAACTGGCCTAATCCCACTTTGATATCCTTTCATGTAAAAATAAGATCATGATCATTCTGAGTGTGTTTGTTAAGCGTACATCTGCCCAACCTTCCTATCCCATATGTTTTGCATCTCTTAGTCAATCCTTTGGGAATATGGAGAATCAAAAACCTCATTTTTTTGTTTGTTTTTTAATACAATTTTTACAAAGTTTTCTTTAACACATGGATGACTGTACAGATGCAAGGGACCACCACCCACTATATTTGACCCACTCGAACACAGGAAGAGCTGAAATCATATCAAATAAGCTGCCCAAGAGCACTGTGTCCAGCTGTCAGCAGGAGTGCATAGGGGACACAGCCAGGAAGCAAGGGATAGGCCTGGGTGAAACAGTACAGGCAGTAATGGGTGTATTGAGGGATGGAAAGGAGGAGTAAGTAAAAATAAGCCTGCACAGGGAACATGTAGACAGAAACTATAGGGACTGCTGTTGTGGTGGAGGGATTGATATAACAGCAGATCTTTTTTTCTCCCATGAACACTGGGTTGTGAGGGTAACTAGGGGAACAGATTGAAAGGGTAATGTGTTGGTTTTTGGCTTTGGGTTATCTTTTTTTTTCTTATGAAGCTTAGAAGGAAGATCTCAAGAGCTGTTTTGTTGGCAGACGTGGAAAAAATCTTTTAAAGTTAGATAATCAGTTATTGATAAAGTTGGATAAAGTAATGAGATAAAAGGCAAAATACAGAATTAGCCGTTGTAAAATACCATATTGAAAAGGGTAATTTTTATTGGGTAACTGAAAGGCAAAATGTAACAAAGTAGAATCACTTTAAACAGCCCCAGAAGATCTCTTTTTCTTTCCTCCTCAAGATAGACAGAGGCTAAGAGGTCACAGCAGAGAAAAAAATAGCACACAAAAATTCATTGTAGAACAGCTTGACTTCTGCAATTCTTTCCATTTTTCCCAATGATGTAATTGCAAAGAATAATTTAAAACAAAAAAACAAAAAACCCGGATAGAAATGCTGATAGTTTTCTGAATCTTCAGAACTTTCTCAGATGCCTAGGGAAAAACATGCTGTTAGAAATGGTGTGTGCTTCTGAGTACGTAAGGGAAGTCATATGCACTTTCCTCTCTAAAGACTATGCTCTCCTCCTCTCTCAAATGGTAACATACTAGCATGATCCCAGAAATATTACCGATAAATTTTGGTACCAGTTAAAAAAATACATTTAAATACTAGATAAATTATTTTCTTCTTAATGAATACATAAAAAATAATGAGTATACCTAAAATCTAAATTACTTGTCTATCCAGGTCTTTATTATTTATTTACTGACTCCAGAGTGAGGTAAATGATCCAGGTGACTTTACAGCTGTGTCACGAGGCACAACTATTAGATACAGCTCCCTGCAGACAAACAAGGCTGTGCAGCCCCTTATTCCAAGGAAGATCAGCACCTTAATGCCCTCGTTTTTAGAAAGAATCACTTAAAGCTTAGCCAAAGATAGGGAACATAACAAACACATTTACAATAAAAACAAAATACAAAAAGCATATTTACACTGTTGTGCAATAGGCTATCAGAGAAGGAAGAACTACAAAGGAGTCTGAAGCAAAAGACTGAAAATGCAGCAGTGACTGCAGGAAATACCGAGGTAGCTATGGAGCTGCAAAGACTGGAGACCCCAGATAAGACAGGGAGGTTTGTGCTTTGTGGGAAAAGCATAAATATAGATTTGGATGGTGGTGGTATCGATTTTGGTCAGTGGACTCTTTTTACACAATTACCATTTCAAAAATCATTTCTACATCATGCATTGCTTTCCAGCATGTGCTAGCAAAAGCAGTACAATTTAATGCAGAGCCTGATACGCACACACAATTGGAAAGGGAATGAGCCAAACTGCAGCAGCATGTTGTTGTAATAAAATGGTTCTTTCCCTGCCCAGTAAATAGGAGAGCACAAAAAGGGTGACTCGAGATGGAAACAAGTCACCTAATTATCTTGTGGGACAAATACATTACGTGGTTTGATGAGGTGTGACCATATAGGTGGTCATTTTGGAGTTGTATTTTCTTCTCACTGTTATTACTGTTTGGAGTTTGACTTGTTTTATTTTTGCTTATTTTGCCTGTGCACCAACAGTGAGTATTTTGTATTTGTGTGAGGGACTCACATTTGGCCTGCAATTTTTCAGGTGGCAAGCAGTCACTCTGAGCCCTGCATGCAATCATTTCAGCTGAGATGAGTCTTTTTGAAGTTCTGATACATGTCTGGTCTCATAATCACTCCATTCTTATCACATACACATTATGTTTTTAGCCTCAAACCATTTTTACCTGGAACACTCTGAAAACCTTCTGCTAATCAGCACCAATTTAAAACAAATAAACAATAATAAAAAAAAACAACAGCAACAACAACAGCAAAAAAAAAACCAAAAAACCCAACAACAGTCTCAAGTTATTATTGTACATGACAATTTCTATCCCATTCTCTTAATTGCACAGAACCTTAAATGACTGTTTTCCTTTCTAAAAGATCATAATGCCACGAAATATCAAGTTCTTTTTCTAAGTTTGCTTTCTTGTGAAATAAATAACAAATGTAAGACTACTTCAAAACACAGAATCATAGAATGGCTTGGATTGGAAGGGTTCTCAAGGTTCACCTACTTCTAACCCCTCTGCCATGAGCAGGGTTGCCAAACACTAGCTCAAACACTAGAACAGCTTGCCCAAGGCCCCATCTATCCTGGCCTTGAGCACTTCTATGGACAGGGCACCCAAAACCTCTCTGGGCACTCTGTTCCAGCGCTCACCACCCTATCCTGCTTAAAATATCTCTTTAAATATTGGAAGGCTGTGGTGAGATCCCCCTGAGGCCTTCTTGTCTCCAGACTGAACAAGCACAGCTTCTTCAGCCAGTTCTCAGAGGAGATGTGTTCCATCTTTGATCATCTTTGTGATGACCCTCCTCTGGACCTTCGCCAAAAGCTTCACATCTTTCTTGTGCTGGGAGGCCCAGATCTGGCTTCAGTATTCCAGTATAGCCTCATAAACACAGAGTAAAGAGGGACAATCACCTCCCTGTCCCTGCTGGTCACCCCTTTTCTGATGCAGCCCAGGATACCACTGGCTGAACTGCAAGTGCACACTGATGGTTCATGCTGAGTTTTTCATCTATTGAGTTTTTTCATCTACTAAGACCCCTAAGTGCTTCTCAGCAGGGGTACTCTCAAGGAGTTCTTTTCCCAGTTGATATACATATCTGGAAATTACCCCAACACCTTGCACTTGGTTTGGTTGAACCTCATCCACTTCACATGGGTCCAACTTTTGAGTTTCTCAAGGTCCCTTTGGATGCCATCCCTTCCTTGTGCTGTATCAACTGCATCACTCAGCTTTGTGTCATCATACAACTTGCTGAGGATGCGCTCGATCCCATCATCTGTCACTGATAAAGATGTTAAAGTGTACCAGATCCAAGACTGACCCCTGGGGGACACTGCTCATCACCACCCACCTTCTGGACATAGAGCCATTGACCACAACCCTTTGGCAGTGACCTTCCAAGCAATTCCTTATCCACCGAATAGTCTATCCTTCACATCCATATCTCTCGAATTTAGAGATAAGGATGTGGTGAGAGACCGTGTCAAAGGCCTTGCAAAAATCCAGGTAGCTGACATAAGTTACTTTCTCTTTGTCCATCAGTGTCATCACTCTATCATGGGAAGCCACTAGATTGGTCAGGCACAACATTCCCTTGGTGAAGACATTGCTGAGGATCTCTGATCACCTGGTCATCCCTCACATGCCTTAGCATGTGTTCTCGGAGGATCTGTTCCATGATCTTCCCAGGCACAGACATGAGGCTTACTGGCCTATAGTTCTCCAGGTCATCTTTCTTCCCTTTCTTATAAATGGAAGTGATGTTTCCCTTTTTCCAGTCATCAGTGACTTTGACAGTCACAGTTTTTCAAATATGATGGAGAGTGGCTCAGCAACCACATCAGCCAGCTCTCTTAGGATCCTGGACTGCAAGTCACCTGGCTTCATAGACTTGTACACATTCAGTCTCATGAGGTGGTCTCAAACTTGCTCTGCTCTTACAGTGTGGGGGAGTGTGCTCCCTCAGTTCCCACCAAGAGGTTCAGAGATGTGAGAAATATAAGAAACCTGGTTGCCAGTGAAGACTGAAGCAGAGAACTCATTGAGTACCTTAGCCTTCTCTATATTGTTGTACCAGTACTCCCTTCTCATTTCTCAGAGGGGGTACACTCTGCTTGGCCTTTCTCTTCTGACCATTGAACCAGTAGAATCCTTTCTTGATATTTTTCACATCTCTTGCTCAGTTCCATCTGTGCTTTGGCTTTCCTGATCCCATCTTCTGCATATGCAGACAGCATTCCTGTATTCTTCTCAGGTAACACGTACTTGTTTCCACTGCCTTCTTTTCCCTCAGTTTGACCAGCAGGCCCTTGCCAAGCCATGTCAGTTTCTTATCTCCTTTTCCTGCTTTCTTATTCTGAGGGATGGAGAGCTCTTGCGCTCTTAGAAAGGCATCCTTAAAGAGTAACCAGCTTTGCTCCACTCCTTTGTCTCTAAGGACATCTTCCCAGGAGATCTCATTGAACAATTCCTTTAAACAGCCTGAAGTTCACTCTCCTGAAGTTCAGAATCCTGACTCCACTCTTTGTCAGGCCCACATTCCTCAAGATCATGAATACAAGCAGGGCATGGCCATTGCAGCCCAGGTTGCCTCCAATCTTTATGTCTTAAACAATCTCCTCCACACCTGTGAGCACCAGGTCCAGCAACACTTCACCTCTAGTCGATCTGTCCAATACCTGAACTGGAAAGTTATCATTGAGGGACTTCAGGAGTCTGCTAGATTGCTTTCAGCACACCACGCTGTTTTTCCAACCGATATCTACTTGACTGAAGTCTCTCATCAAGATGAGAGTCTGAAAGCATGATACTTCTTGCAGCTGAAGCAAGAAGGCTTTGTCAACATGCTCCCCTTGATAAGGTGGTCTGCAGTAGACCCCAAATACCAGCTGTCCTTTGTGGGCCCCATATCTAATCTTAACCCACAGGCTCTCAACCTGCTCCTGACTGTCTCAGAGGGAGCTCCTCACAGTCTATCCGCTTTTTAACATAGAGGGCAACTCCCCCACTCCTCCTATCTTGCCTATCCCTTCAAAAAAGCTTATAGCCCTCAACGTTGGTATTCCAATTATGTGAATCTTCCCACCACGTTTCTGCAACCGCAATAAGATCATAGTTTTCCAAGTGCACCATGGTTTCCAACTCCTCCTGTTTATTTCCCACACTGTGTGCATTGGTATAGAGGCATTTCAGCTGAGCTTTCAGAGGGGCTGCCTTCCTAGAGGAGCCCTCCTACAAACCTCTGGGGCAAATCTGAGGTCTTTCCCTGCTTCCTCCTAAAGTGACAGTGCTCTTTGGCTCTCTGTCCCTCAACAGCTCTAGTTTAAAGTCTTGGTGATGAGCCTAGCCAGCCTGCTGCCTAGCACATTCTTGCCTCTCCTGGTCATTTGCATCCCATCCCATGTCAACACTTTTCGTTTCTCAGAGGTGTGTCCTAGATCACAGAACCCATAGCCTTTGGCATGACACTATCCATGCAGCCAATTATTCAACTGATCCTTTCTTCTCCTTCTGCCTGGATCCCAGTCTCCAGCTGGGAGAATTGAGAACACTAACTGTGCTCCCAATCCCTTCAACATCTTCCATACACACACATCTCCATGTTTTGAACTGAAAAAGCTGCTTAAACTATTTATACCTGTGTGCATACATTTAAAACTGCATCCAATTGCTGCTACCTTGCTTAATCAAGAACAATTACCAAACTACTGTGTGAATTTTTGTTCTCTTAACAGGCAGAAGTTAAGAAGAAAACAACACACATTTTCAAATTTTCAAGTCCTATAAGAGTTCAAAGTTAGTACCACATGAACACAGTGGATGTTTCATGCATGTTGCCTATGTTTGTACAAACCAGTCAACCTATCAAAAAAACACCTATCTTGCCAACTAAAGGGTTTTAGGGGAGACTAATTTTTTTGTGGCAGATGTTTGCCTAAAAGAAGTCACTACAATGTCAGAATGAAGAGCATAAGAAATGCTAGTTAATGTTTAGATAAACCAGATGAAGCAATGCAAGAATTTGTAAAGGATCATTTCAAATATCGTATCCCTGTGATAACTGGGCAAAAACTAAATGCAATTCATTTGTGTATGTGAACAGTACTGACATAGGTCTTGTGTAATTAAGAGGGTTACACCCCAAACTAAGGATAAATGTATATATATCAAGCACCAGTTGAATTTTTAATTAAGAAGTAGCTATGACTGGATCAGAAAGGATTACATCATAATTACAGAAGTATTAGAGGGAAAAAAAATCCAGTCATTCTAGAATAGTCTCTGTAAAGATTGTTTTCCATGTATTTCCCAACTCCTAGGATTCAAGAAACTAGAAGATTTGTATACAATGATCTATTTTTTCCTATTATTCTCTGCATTTCTGAATACCACAGTAACAAAGGGAAAGGAGACCAAACAGAAAACTTAAGAAAATCAGAAATTTCTGCTAATAGTCTTACCTAATTAAGAATAGCACTCACAAATTCATTTCTCTAGTTCTGAGATGAAACCTAGTGAGTTACAAGATGCCTCAAAGAGGAACGCACATTCAACATCATGGTTTTGGAAAGGGGGGAGTCTGGGGAAGGATAAAAGCATCTGATAGCACTAGCTAGCTTAAAATTTAGCAAGTATTAACGTGCCAATTCTTTGCAACAGAGCTTATAAGGTTGTGCTTGTCTTTTAGACATTGCTTAATTAGAATTACATAGACCAAATAAAAACTTCTTACCGATGACTTCCATCAAGATTTGATTTGTGGATGAAATTCAGTTTAGCATCTGCCCAATAAAGTTTCTGTTCTTCATAATCCAGTGTCAGTCCATTTGGCCAATAAATGTCCGTGTTGACTATAATGGAGCGGCTTGAACCATCCATCCCAGCACGTTCTATCTTTGGCACTTCTCCCCAGTCTGTCCAATACATGAACCTATGATTATTTTAAAAACAGAAAAAATAAAGAAAGCATAAGTATAAATCTACTATTGGAACATTTAATACCATTTTCATGAAGGTGAAAGCTATCTCTATTCTACAATGCCAGTGTTTCTGGAGCTCTATTTTACTGGGTAAGATACATATGACCTGGGAATAAAAAAAAACAAAACACCTATCACTTTAGAAAATGAAGGAGAAAAAAAATCAAATCCACAGTACTACGTCACATTATACTTCCAAACATCTCTTTCTCTCCTCAAGTCAGCTAAGATAGGTAGGCATATCCAACAGATCTTGACAATAATCAACATTAAACAGAAAAGATGGATATTGCAGACTATCATGAAATAATCTCTTTAACAAGAGTCAATGTGGGGGGCATGGCAAAGAAAGATTTATACCCAACATCATAGCAGATGTACGTAAACAGTTAAGCAGATCTGATGGAAGACCAACTCACATTCTTTTTTTTTCCTCCAGAGAAATTCACAGAAAGGCAGCTAAGTCAACACATTTAGAAGTATAGTTTTCACACATTGAATGGACATAGCTCTGTAAAATCTTTTAAGATTGAGTAAGGGTCATTACTTGGAAATGTATGAGAGAAGGGAATTTATCTGGTTGTGTGTAAGACTGAACTTAAGCAAGGGAAACCACATCATTAAGACTGTACACTGTGGAGGAGGAATAGTATTCCTTCTTTTTCTGCAGGTGGTAGAAGATTGGTTTACTTCTGAGTTGTTAACATAATGCAACACTAAACAAAAACAATTTGTAATATAAACAGATTAGACAAAGTGTGCCAGCAAAGCTTGCTATGTTATGTTGTTGCAGCTGGGCAGACAAAAGTCTCCTGTCCTAAGTTGTTTTTCTTAACCCTATGTCATCTGCTGGCATACCTGCCTGTATCTGTGTTCCTTAACCTGGCTCAGTCAAAACAACCCAGACTTGGAAAGGTCTGAAGCTTTAAACTAACCCAGATTGTCACACAACAACAAAATGTCAACTATATGGTGCCCACATGTGAAGAGGCCTGGCCACCCATCCTTTAAAGAAAAGCAAATGTGCAACACATTTAAGCAACATTTGCAGATGAAGTTATTCTTGGCAAAGATTTATTTAAAAAAAAAAAAAGTCAGGAAATTCCATGTCATCTTTTTCCCCTTAATCCATGTCTACAGCTGTGCATTAAAACAAACAGACTATCTGTGGACAGAAATGCAGCTGATGAAAACAAATGTTGTTCTATTTAATACAAGTGAGTCATTCTTTATGGAGAAATATACCTGTCTTAAACACGGCACAGAGAGAGAGCATTTGAGACTGCCGCAGTCATGAATGAGTGCTATAGAGAAATCATTTTCCTGCCATGAAGAAGAAAAAAAACAAATGATCTTCAGATAGGCAGCACAGTAGCAAGTTGCCTGGTCAAGCTGCGCAGTAAAAAATCTACAGACTCAAAAAGTTTTAGAAGTCACACAGCACTTCTCCAAATAGCACGTGTGAGGAAGAAGGGACAACAAGGAAGAAATATTTCTAAACTTCTTTTAAAAGACTCTTCTTTACCCCAACTTGTCATGCCCCAGACTTCCTAATACTTCTTCAAGGTTAATAGGTTCCAAGGTCCTGGCCACCCTGCTAGACTGATTTTTCAGGCTGAAACAGAAAGCTCATTAGTTGCTGTATAGCCTTGCCTTCTTCCCTGTCTCTCTCTCACCTCTCACACACAGTACAATTAATGAAGAGAAAAACAGGTAAGGGAAGTCTAGCCACAAAGTAGTCTTCCCAGACTTCATAAAACCAGCCACGTTTTATTTGTCAGAGGAGGCCACATGCACATAGCATTTGTTTTAAGATTCTGCAGCGCTTCCATTCAGCTCTGATGGCCTCTGTTCCATTTCTGCAATAGCTTTTTCTACTATCATCTTTCTGTTTACCACCACCCTGCTTAAATCCCATGGTTCTAATGTCTACATTAAAAACCTTTGGAACCGATCATGCTCCAGCTAATGGCATCAAAGCTGTGTTTCACTCAGGAAACTGGGTTTTTCATCACTGTCAAAGTAATCCAAGTGATAGTTTGAAAACCATCTTTTTTCAGTAACAGCAGCCTCCTGGAGAGATCATCTCTTGCTTGCAATACAGTGCTTACGTGGCTATGGAGCAAAAAGGATTCAAGGAACAGGTTTGGGCTAAAATAATCAGTTATCACTCTGAATGATCTCCAGTGCGCTGCAGTGGTCTACAAGCACTTCCACTTGTACACAGGCTGGAGGCCTCTATAGCTGCTTAAATCAGGGGCCGGCAACACTCGCTAAGTTCCCAGTTTCAGTTTCTTATTCAGAAAGTACAAGCACTTCCCCACAACAGCTGAGCAAGTGGCACAGGGTGTGGGAGCCAGAGGAGATGAGAAGAGCTGTTTAAAACAGCTATAAGAAATGCAGCCCCATCCCCCCTCAAACCATGCTTGAAGCTACCTGTGATTACTATAAGGAGACCTGGCCAACAGCCAGAGTACAGATGGACACAGCTGTAAACTTTTATTATTGCAGAGGTGCCAGCAGATTTTTCTACAGAGATCTCAAATCATTTTTGCGAGTAACATCAAACTACTCACATCCGTCTAGTGCCAGTTCTCTCTTCTGGATGCCTCAGATTCTTGTAAGATTACATAATGGTTGGTAAGTGAGCCACACAGAGCCATACAGAAAAGCTAAGGATCTTTATCCCTCCCCTTCAAACATATTTAATTAACACTTAATTAAAAACAATCAAAAACAACAACAACAAAGCAAAGCCTACAGGCTACAGCAAAACATTCACCAATAAGGAACAAGCTCCCCAGAGAGGCTGTGAAGTCTACTTCTCTGGAAATATTCAAAACCTGCCTGAAAGCTTCTCTGTGCAACCTAGTTAGGGAACCTGCTCTAGAAGCAGTGTTGGACTAGGTGATCTCCAGAGAACCCAGAGAGAGAGTCAAATCTCCCTCTAATCTAATAAAAATAGTACCACATCATATTAAAAGTGATTCTGTGTATCTACATTTCTTTTTTCTATTTCAGTAACTAATGATTTTATTTTAAAAAAATGGTTTTAATTAAATAACCTTAAGATTTTTCATCTTACTGTTAAAAGCCATGCACATCAGACTTTTATAGTAAGACTTCAGAAATAGTTGTGAGCTGTTATAAAAATTAACAGAATAACTATATTATTTATCATGGTTAATTTTAATATTAGGTGCTCGTGTCAAGAAACACTGCAGCTCCTCCTCAGAGAATTAAGGTCCATCAAGGAGAAAAGAGGAAGGGTCTTCAGCATCAGTAGTTATGATGTTTTATTTGACTGTGGTCCAGAGTGTTCGTTACTCCCTTAATGAAAAATTGTGAAAATGTTTATCTTATACAGTTTGCTGTGGTTCAACTCAGCAGGTGGCTCGGCACCACACACTCCCTCACTCCCTCCCTTCCCAGTGGGATGGGGGAGAGAATTGGAGGGAAAAATATTAGAACTCATGAGTTGAGATAAACCTATTTATTAAGGTAAAGAAAAGAAAAAGGATAATAGTTAATGACAATTTATGTGTATCTATCTATATATATGAGTATATGTAACAGGTGATGCACAAACAATTGTTCATCACCCATTTGCTGTCTGACTCAATTCCTTCTGGGGTGCCATGTCCCCACAAGAGCTGCTTTTCAAGACTCAGGATACTATTTCAGACAATGGCAGTCATCCAGTGGTTGCTCTCACAATTGTAAGCGCATGCCATTTGTCAAGACAAATTTGTGGAAGTTGATATAATCCACCTGCCAGGTCCCCCCATATTTGTATTTCAGTCATCATCCTCTGTACCAAAGAGGTTTTATTCCACTTGGCTTGCTTAACTATAGCACATGTTTCACACTTATGGATAACCTGTGCAAGAGCATCCATAGTCAAGGCCACCCCTCAGTCCTGAGCCCATTTATAGGTTGCATCTCTATTCCTTGATGGCCTGAAGTGTCACAGTCCCACTGAGCTAGAAATAAGCGTCTATCACAGTAGTTGGGTATTCTATTACATTTTTATCAGATCCAGAAGTATTCTCTTCCCCTTGAGAATACTGAACAATGTTGAAAAGATCTCAGTGGCATAGTCCAGATCCAGCACACTGCAGTGGTTTGTGCCTCTTTAGGATTGCCAAGGCAACAGCAGATCTTTTCCAAATATTCTACTAGTTTGTCAGGATTCAGTTGTTCAGAGGTGAAGTTCCAAACCACTGGGGGTGCCCACTACTTTAGATACCTGCCCAAACAATCCCACACTTCCTACAACTCAGAACTATCCCACCTTAGGGCAGGTATCTGGGTGACATTCTTAAATAATGTCACGGAACACATTCACAACAAATAGCACTAGGAACATGGTAGATTGAATTTCCCACGGATATTCGTAACTCCCAAGAGCTAATGTAACTAGCTCTTGAGCTCTAGTGAAAGAAGGAAAAGTGAAAAAGAGGCTGATGAACTGCTGGAAAGTGTCCTCCTCTATCTCCTCCATAGCCAGACTCCCCGAAAGACAAAGAAAAGAGTGTAATCGTTAATAGAATCAACAACATGCCATCCAGAGCCTAACAATGACTGCAATGCTGAATACGCACAAAACAGTAATTTCTCAGCTGGCAATTTTATCATAAGATAAGCCAAGGCCACACAGCGAGAAAAAAAAAACAACAAAAAAAAAAACAAAAAACAAAATCTTAATCCAACCCTCAGAGGTGACAAACAATGCATCAGGGAGAATAAACAGCAAGGAAGGTGCTACACAATATAGTTCCACAAAAAGACTAGGAGAGCTCTATAAATATGGAAACAATTAACATAGTGACTAGCAATTATCAAACTACCACAAAACCCTGTATTAACATGCTCCAGGGCCAGATCTGCTGTTATCTCAACATTCTGTGCCCCACGTTGGGTGCCAAAATGACTGTTGCGTGTAATTAGGCAGGTGGCTCAGTACCACACAGTCATTTGCTCACTACTCTCCTTCCCAGTGGAACTGGGAAGAGAATCAAGGAAAACAAAAAAAGCATTCCAACTTGTGCATTGAGAGAAAACTTATTTAGTAAGATAGACAAAAGGAAAATATTTATGACTATAGATATATATACATGCACATATATATGGACGTATATAACAAGTGGGGCACAAACAATTACCCATCAACCAACTAGCCCCTCAAGCAGTGGAAGAGAGAGTGATGCACCCCTACCCCTTTCAAAACTCTTTCCACATGATGTCTTATGCTATGGAATAGCATGTTCCCTTTGGCCAGTTTAAGTCAGCTGTCCTAATTCTGTTCCCTTCCAGCTCATTGGGCCCTTTGCTGAGAACGGCCTGGGCTCTGCACAACACTGCTTAGCAGCAGCTATAAACATCAGTGCATTATCAACATTTCTTTTCTTCTAGAGAAGAAACAAAGCACCATACCAGACACTGTGAAGAAAACCTGTCTCAGCTGAAACTAAAACACAGGTATACCACATACAAATATTAAGAACAATGAGAAGAAAAGCTTAAACCTACAAACATTTTCCCGTGTATTCTTAAACTCATGGGTGTATGTTTTGGTTGCTTTTTCATTTGTTTTTGAATTTTGGCATCTCCTGTAAGTAAAGTGAAACAGGCTATAAAAACTTCCTCTTCAAAACCATCAGAAATCACTATGCACTGTACAGCTGTAACTTGCTAGTTGTGATTTGCTTCAAATTATAAAGTTTTGCCATGGAAAAGAAAGGAAACAGCGTTTCTTGATTCCATTCTGTGAGATGAACAAACACGGTAAAGAACAGGGTTTCTTTTCCAATAAAGTTCAAAGTCTAGGTGCACTGAGGGTAGATTATTTCCTATACGCAGAAAAAAAAGCTTGCACAGTACAAATGCTGAGATTAAATACTATAATTCAGCAGTGATTTCCAACAGTACTCACACTGAGACAGAAATTCATGTCCAGCACCTATCGACTTTGCAATCTTCTGATCTGTGATGCTCCCCATCACTGATACGGATTCTTTCAGCCCCGCTATCTTGCACGAAGCCAGGCCCCTGCCAGGAGCATCATTAAAGCCCCGGCCAACAGCTGTTTCACTCATTGAGCGGGGATACCATAAACAGCACTTAGCTGATTTTAAGGCAGTTAATTGGGACACCTTGCAGGGCAGGCAATCATTTACCTTCACGAACATTATTCTGTGGGAAGAACAGCTGCCTAATTGGGACAGCCAATTATTTGGTTATGCCCTTCACAGTGGATGCTTCAACTTTCCAATTATGCTCGTTTATGTCCCTGAGAACCTCTAAACTCCACAAGGACCCAAAGAGCCACCCAGCCTCAGAGCCAGGGTAGGTTTCAAGGGCACAGCATCCCCTGGAGCTCATCAGCTCTGCAGTACTCCCTGCAGAGCTTGGCACTCGACTCACTCTGCTCCACACTAGCAGGACTGCCACTCTTCCGATGAGGAAAAGTGAAATTAAATAAGAAACACAAATAGTTCATGAAAAAGGTGTATCACATATATGCATTTGGCTGCCTAGACTAGTTCTTGACTTTAGAAGAAGAAATGTCTGTAGTCCTTCAGGACTTCAAGAAAAAAAAGCCCAAACAAGCAATCATTCCATGTGTCCTCAATAGAAACTTGTTGAAGAAGATTTAAGGAAGAATGGAACCACAATCCAGAAGGACTTAAAGTCTCAAACTAAGCAGAAAATGAGTTTTCAAATGGACTCTAAGTACCATCAGAAGGTTCTAGCATGAAGTTTCTCAACTGATTGAAAACTTCAAGAAATATTTTCAGTCTTTCAAAAGAAACAAAAAATGTACACAGTCAACCAAATACAGAGATAATTTATTCATGAGAGAGGAAGAAATATTCCTTCAGGATACGATCAAGATAAACACAAATGAGATGTTCTTAGGTAGTTGAGAACTGCAGTTTTTCATAACAGTTTGTCTCTATGAATAAGCACAGGCATTAACTGAACATGATTTTCAGAGTTGCTCTACAGTAATATCTTACATTATCTCTCTGTACTCAAGGAAAATTTCTGTGCAATTAACTTATCCTACACAAGTTTTCAACTGCCTTTGTGCGACTACTCTTGAATGTGCTTAGAGCAGCTATACAGGGAATTAGGCATGAGCTATTAACATCCTACTACACTGAATTTCTTTCCCTTAAATTTTCTGGTCTGGGAGCCCACAAGCTCCTATCAAAACTGCAGTTTCTCATTTTGGCTACGCAGAGCTGACTTATTTACTGGACAAAACAAAAACATATTTTGCTGAAAATCAAGTCTTTCATATTTCATTCTCCTCAAATACATCAGTGTATCTACCAAGTTACTAGAAAACCCAGAAATGCTAAAATGCTGCAGCTTTTTAATTCCCTACCCACTCTGTCCCCTAATTCCCACCTCCATCCTCTGCATGCTGGTAAAGGCTGGAGGCCTGGCATACTTCCACCTATGCTCGTCCATTCATTTCACAGTCCAGACTATTAGTGCTCAGATCACTAAAACTATCGAGGAGTCTGTTCAGCGACTTTAGCACAATGACCAGAAGTAGAGATGTCGCATTCTGCTATTGCTGCCAACAAAGCAGTGACCTCCTGAAGCATCTGAAATCAATGATGAACTACTGCAGCCTTCACAACGGATCTCCCAGGAATCCTAAAAGACTAAACAAACAAATGGGGAAAACACTGTGCTAAATTTCATGCCTGTGTACATCAGCCATATAATAGAAAGAAGTCTACTGGAATACATATTTTGTGAGACATGCAAATACTGTTCCTGGTATACTCTACGCTGGTTCCTCAAAAGAACTGGCCCACCCTGGTGACAGTAGTTCTGCACAAATGACTGCATTTATCCTAGCACCTCAGGCAGTACGCTCATCAGGCAAAGACCCACCTGTAATCAGTAAGGCAATATGAGGACTTCCTCGTAAGATCTGGCTTTAGTTTCCTATATACATCTCATCTGGTAGGAGAAAGAAATTTTTGTTTGACCTTTCCTTTTCTTTAATTTATTTTTTAAAATGAGGGATAAAAGCAAACATTTCCATTTCGGAAAGAAGAAATATTTCAATGAAGCTGTCAGAAGCTGATGCTTTGATTCTAACTCATTATCAACAATACTTTATAAAATTAGAATGAGATTTTGGAGATTGTTTTCTCAAGTCCTAAAAATAATATACTGGAAGATATTTATAAGAAATCAAAATGGTAGCACAAACTTACTTGATAAACTTATTTTCTATGCATGAATAGGGACTTAATATGCAAAAGTATCTCTTAGCCAAAATGCTGGCTGTTTTCAGGTTTCTAGCTTGAGAAATATTCTGGGCAATCTGACAAGAAAAGCACAGAGGGGAGATTGTTTTTCATTTTCATCCAGACATTTCTGAGAGTCTGTAGGAAGTAACATTTGACTGAACTGTCAAACATGTGCTTATACACTGTAGAATTGCATGCATCAGATTGTCCTTTTGGACACATCCTAAGGAAACAAGAAAAAGAAGTTCATCAGAAAACAAGAAGTTGTTTTTGCTGAATGCACAGGAAGGCAGAATTTCAGTTGTTTGAGCAGGTGGAAAGGTCTTTCCCTCCATGAACTTGTAAATTAACCTTTTCTATCTCCAGACATAAAAGGTCTAACAGTGTGCCTTCTACACTTATTGAACAGAAGCCATTTTTTCATTTATTACAGAGCATGCAGGAAATAAAGCTGTCAGAACTCAGCAGCATTAAAACAAACAAACAAACAAACACACAAACTGCCCCAGCTTTAGCCAAATAAATATAGAAAGAGTTTCTTCTCTCTGTTATCTATATAACACCACCACTAGACCCTAGCTGACTGCAAAATGGAAGTGAAACGCAGATGTGGGCTGGAATGCCTCAGTCAGCCCTTTGTGCAGGAATTGGCCCAAACATCATACACCAGACCCTGCAAAGTTCAGCCAGATTTTTAGTTGCAGGTAAGCCAACAGAAAATTGAAACATAACCTAATGTAATAGGAGATGGACAAATTGACAAAAGGAAAACACTTGCCTTCCAACATATCTTGCTTCTTCAAATTTTAAAGAAAATATCAGAGGAAAGCAAACAGGTTGGCAGTGCTGACAGAATTTCAACACACACACGCACACACAAAAAAAACATACCATAGTCTCTAGAGAAGCTAGCAAAGAAGCAGGGGCAGGACCTCACACCACTGCTGGGCAGCTCTGGAAACTGAGTCTCACAGATATTTGTTCCACTGAGTCTTCAGAGCTAGCTGAGCATTGCCCAAGAGCAGACTGTGAACATAGAACACCTGGTTTTAAACTGCTCTTCAAGATCCCATTAAAAGATACAGATCCCCATGCCTGTGAATGGAACAAAACTCTGAAAGCAAGTATAAAAGAATATGTAGCTATATTGAAATGATAAGTGGTGAAGAGCACAAGAAACTGCTAGAATTATTCCTCACAGTCATTCCAAGAGAAACTTTATTTGGTACTTTGCACAATGAAAAATAATTTGTCTCTTTACAATGTTTTGTATTAAACATACAAATATTTGCACCATAGAATATTTAGAATTCACTAATTTCAAAGAGCCTTGAGCTGAAACTGAACACGTGCAAATCAACTGCTACTGTTAATTTTTCAGTCTCTGCTTTGACAAGTACGAGAATCTTTGCAGTGAAGTCAAACTTGCTACTTATATTTCAATATCAAAAAAAGGATAATTTTCCTCACCCCTTTACCCATCCTTTATATAGGAAGCAAAGAAAGTTTTTTTGTTGCAAGTTGTTCAGATGAAGCAATGGTTTTTCCCTATGTATCTTAAATTGAAGCACTATGATCACATCTACTATACCACAGCAGGAAGTCATAAACTTTACCCATATTGCCTGGTACACAAGAGTGAGAGGGAGAACCCACTTTGCATTCTCTGCTGTTTCCTTCCAGCAAAAAGTCATACCACTGTACATCACTATGCAGTAGCATTATTTCCTACCTAGAAGGACTTAGTGGTTCTAGTAGATGTAAAACTCAACACGAGCCAGCTGTGTGCCTTTGCAGCCCAGAAGGCTAATGGTATCCTGAGCTATGTTAGAAGAGTGGTGGTCAGCAGAGAGAGGGAGATGATTGTCCCTCTCTACTTTGCCTTTGTGAGACCCCACCTGGAGTACTGTATCTTGGTCTGGGATGCTCAGAACAAGGAGGATGTGAAGCTGTTGGAGTGGATCCAGAGGAGAGCAGCAAGGATGATAAAAGGGCTGGAGTACCTCTCCTATGAAGACAGGCTGAAGGAGCTGCGCTTGTTCAGCCTGGAGAAGAGAAGGCTCTGAGAAGAACTCATTACAGCCTTCTAATATTCAAGGGGATCTTATAAGCAGGAGGGAAAACAACGTTTTTACACTGGCAGACTGTGATAGGACAAGAAGGAATTGTTTTAAACCAAGAGAAGGGAGATTTAGCTAAGATGTCAGAGGAAAGTGTCACAGAGAGGGTGGTGAGGTGCTGGAACAGGCTGCCCAGAGAGGATGTGAATGCCGCATCTTTGGATCTGTTCAAGGCAAGGCTAGATGGAGTCCACAGCAACCTGATCTAGTGCTTGAGCTAGTGTTTGGCTACCCTTCCCATGGTAAGGTGATTAGAACTAGATGATCCTTGTGGTCTCTTCCAACCCAAGCCACACCATGATTTAATGCATTAACAAATCAAGCTGCCTTGGACTTTCGATATCACATTTCTAGCAGGCTCCTGATTCTCTTCCCATAGTTTCCAACCTATTGCTCGGTAAGGAAATCAGGCTTACGCGTATGTAACCATCGTTCCCTCGGTCTTTTTTTTTTTTTTAATGAATTGGGAATGACATTTAGGGGCTCATTAGATTTTCAGTGCAGTGTCTGTCCTTGCGATTTGTTTGTCAGTTTCTTGATAAGGAAACCAACTTGATGCCCTCTGTTAGCAATCTGCAGGCAAACCACTCATTTCAGCTGTTCTGAAATGCCCTTGTTTGCCTTGATTTTTTTTTCCCTTCTGTACTTTGATCATCCACTAGACTCACTGAATCACTTACTCTGCTGTAAGAAAGCAACATGAAGCAATTAGTCTTTTCATACTACAAAATTACCAAAAATAAGGTCTTATTTTTAACCCATCAAAAGCTGCAAGATGCTTGTGAACAAATAAACAAAACAAAAAAACAAAAAAAAAAAAAAAAAAAAGGAAAGAGATCATCCTATGGAAGATAAAAAGAATAGAAACAAAAAGAATCAGTGTAATTAATGCATAATAAGACAGGACACATTACACCTGAGGTATACATTGAGCCCTAATTCTGGAGATCAAGACTAGGCGAGCTTTGCAGTTGTTGAGGAGGAATGTTTCCAGTGAACATTTAGAAAGCCATACTACACATGATCAGAATATAGGCTAAAGGCTTTACACTCAGATGAAACGAACAGCCCTTCATTTACATATTGAAGAAAAAAGATCTGTTAAGCAACTAAGCTGACCTGCTGGAAAGCACCTCTGCTAAGAAATACCTGGGAGTCCTGGCATACAATGGGTTGACCACGAGCCAGCAGTGTGCCCTCATGGCCAAAAATGCCAACGGTATCCTAGAGTGCATTAAAAAGAACATGGCCAACAGGTCAAGGGATGTTCTTCTCCCCGTCTACTGTGCCCTGGTGAGACCAAAGCTGTGCTCAGTTTTGGGCTTCTCTACTCAAGAAAGATAGGGAATTACAGGAGAGAGCCCAACAGAGGCTTACAAAGATGAGTATGGAACATCTCCCTCATGAAGAAAGACTGAGAGACCTGGGAGTGTTCAGCCTGGAAAAGAGAAGGCTAAGAGGGGATTATATCAACTCTTATAAATACCTGAAGGGAGGGTGTCAAGTAGATGGAGCCAAGCTCTCCTCAGTGATGCCTAGCAACAGGACAAAGAGCACAAACTGAAGTGCAGGAAGTTTCATATGAACATGATAATAAATTCTATACTTTGAGGGTGACAGAGCCCTGGAACAGGCCGCCCAGAGAAGTTGTGGAGTCTTCTCCAGAGATATTCAAAACCTGTCTGGACACTTTTTCCGGTGCAACCTACTCTGGGGAGACTGCTTTAGCAAGAGAACTAGATGATCTCCAGAGGTCCTTGCCAACCCCTGTGTTTCTGTGAAAATATTACTGGAATTTTATTTTCTGCTATTTATTGGAGTGGTTTTATAGAAATACATCATATGAATGCTTCAGAATTTTTTTTTTAAAGCAATAAAATCATTCTTCTCATTTAACTTGCAGAAACAGATGTCATGGTAAATACAACACTAACTGCATACAAAGGAAATTATATGCTAATATATGTAAAACAAGCAAAGAAAAACCTCAAAAACAAATAGACATATTTTCTATATTTAAATATATTGTGAACTGAAGTCCAGTTTTTTAGAAACTCGCAGTTACATATAAAATCCTTCTAGTATATAATTATGAAGTATTGGAAAGTTTGGAATCTTTCTTATCCAACTAAAATATGCACCCCAGTTTTCTGATATATGAATACAAAATGGCATCTTTAAACACATGATTTAATCTAATGTAATATTTGCTGCACTTCTTTTGATAAATTGTATGGAAATAGGGCATAGGGAGAAAGAGCTGGGAACATAATAGTTGAGGATAGCTAAAGCCAGCATACATGGGTGTGGAAGGCGTCCTGAATCAGCGGGAATTCTGCTGACAGGAATCCAGGAACACAAAAGCAGCTCAAGCAGTACCCCTCTTTGAACAGGCTGCAAAAGGGGAGAAGGAAAGTTGTAGAGGAAATACTTCCCTGTATCACTCCTTTCTGACTCTATACTTCAAGGCTTCTAAAAGCTAAGAAAGAAAGAAAAAAAAAAAAGCAAAGAAAGAAAGAAAAAGGAAGAATAATAAAGTCTACCAAGAGGCAACCTGTTTGAAAAAATAAAAAGCACTTTATAAATCTTTATTTGCAGTATATTAGTAGGTATTCAGCACAGTAATAGGAAATTCATTTTACTAAGCATGGTATATACACATCATAATTTGTTCTTCAGAACAGCACATTGTTGACAATACATTATCAGCAGGGAGGGGAAATGGTCACTCTTCCACACTTAATGGCATCTAAACCAGAACAACACATGAAGAAATTCTTTTGCATATAGATATATTTATCAGATATATAGATAGATATATTTATCAGTATTGCAGACAGATTTTTTTAGTTTTGATTTTGTTCCAGGGACCGACTTACTGTTTCACTCAACAAAAATCAAATATATCTAGCTATGTTGAGAATAAACATTTCAAGGAATAATTTAAAATGTGAGATCAGAGAAAACCGAGACATTCAGGTCTGGAATGCTTTAAAAGCTGCAGTGTACAATGCCACAAAAGAGCAAGTGATGCATGTGCTGATACACAGCTGGGAACTGCACCGCTCTTGCATCTTGGAGCTGCTCACAGCTTTCATCTTATAAACTTTCTGGCACTGTGATGCTTCCTTACCTATAAGTCTCATTTTATTTTGTTACAGCAGGTCCTCTGTGCCACTTTCAAGTGCCTTATGTGCTCATCCCTCCAATACAAGGACAAGGTAACTGAATTTGTAAGCAAAAACCTAAAACTGGGTAAGTGGGATGCATGCTCTGTTCTGAATTATAAAATATGCCACTCAAACTCAGGTAGAAATTTCAAATATAAGCCCAGTATGCAGAACAGATGTTAACAGCTGGGAATGCATATATGAAGAAATTTTTATCTGAATCAAGTCAAGAACAGTGAGCACGAATCCATAGATTTGGTAGCAAATTGAAGAAGGTAAAGTATCCTTGGGTAAGTATCCTTGGCATAGCCCCCAGCACAACTACACTTCAAGAACAAGCTATAGCTAAGCAGAAGCAATGCCAACTTTAATTGCTGATTTAGAATTACTAATCAAATTCACACACATAAAAAAGCATTTAAAATTATTCCCTAATATGTAAACTCAGGTCAGAATGTCAACTTTCCACTAGATAAGATCTACTGTTCTCTAGTGCATGACTGAATTTCCAGAGGTGGGAATGCAATGCACAAGAGACTGGTGTTTTCCACTGCCACACTGCTCTGTTCTTTCTGACTACTGATATGCAAACTAGGGGCTTTAGGTCTGTTTCTGCTGTAGAAATTGATCTAGTGGGCAGATCGTAAAGCTACCTTTTCCTGTCAAATTTCTTGTGCTCTAGAGTTAGAGTTCTCTTATTGATCACCCTGAAACTCTGTATCCCTGTTACACATAAAAGCAGAGGTTTTAGTTCTTTATGTAACACTACTCATCTTGTCTATTATTTACCTGTTTACATTTTCTTGGATTGACTGAACCCTGCATCTGCTCTGCATCACATTGAAACCAAGTTCACTAAGCAATTGTGAATCCTGAAGCAGGATAGTGCAGCCAACTTTTTTTCCTTTTTTTTTCTTCTTCTTTTTTTTTTTTTTTTGCAAGACAAAGCATTTCTTCTCCAAAACTCTTCTACGAGTCACAATTACAATCTTAAGAGTGAAAAAGATTAGGGCAGAAAGACAGCTTCATTAATAATGGCAGCACTGAACACAATTACTGACAGCTTGAAACTTGTGTCCAAGCCATGTATAATTTACAGGTTTCACTTTATATGTTTTCTGTCCCAAGGCAAAGTGCAATTAATTCATTCATCTAGATTCTGGGTTTTCCTTTAAGTTAGATTTTCCATGGAAATGCAGTAGCGTGCTTGTACAGCACAAACCCTCCAAATTTTGCACGAACCAGTGCTTACAAGAATGGACTCAAAATCTGAGAAAGTAAAATTCCAGCTCATGTACGTATAAATGTATATATTCTTTTCCCCAAGAGTTGAGTTTATCAGGGATGCACTCAAACCTCAAATGCAATGTAATGTTCGGAAACTATCTGAATATAACCACCTACAAAAAAATTTTTTCCTCAATATTTAAATTGCTCCTTTCATACCAGGTCCCATTTAGCCTGTCCATTCCATGGTCTGCTTCAGATAACAATGCTTTCTTTTGTTATAAGTCATGAACAGTAATCCCTTCATGCTTGTTATCCAGTTTTACCAAAGGCTTTTATCTGCTTTATTGACAATTACTGTTTAACCACTTTTCTCTGAACTGAATTTAATTGTAAATGAAATGTAAACTGTAAAAGTTATGTAAATGACCAAAAAAAAAAAAAAGTTTGGGATTAATATTGCAGACAAAAGTACTTTTGGAAATGAACTATATGAAGAAATTAAAGGATAGAGCTATACTAATAATACACAGAAGTCACGGCAATGGTAAGATTCCCCCCCAAGTTTGTAAGAAATATAGATAGTGAATTTATTCAGAGAAGCTTTAACTCTTCCTAACCTTACTCTTGTTTTTTTTTGTCAACTGCCCTGGGAAGCTGTCAGAATAGCTTGGTTTTGCACATCGATACACATGGTTAGGGAAGACTGTGATTCAATGGCATGTGACATTGACAGTTTGATAGAATCAGGCCAGTTTGCACAAAAGGAACAGCTTCACCAGAAGGATGCATTCTGTTCTGGAGAAGTGCATTATTTAACTTAACTTGTCTAATTAACAATCCAAGAAAACAGGCACTGCAGCTTTTTTACAGCGTACAGAAAGAAACTTAGCCAGGGCTAGCCTCAGATGCTGAAGCTTCTTCTGAGCAACTCCCTACATTAGAAATACCATCATTCCCTACTCAAAGCTCATAAATCATAAGAAAGGGGGCTCTTGAGATATTTTTTTCTACTTCCAGTTGTTCAACATCTTCACTATCAATTAAACGTGCTGACGTAACCATGTGAGAAAGGGCTTTTACAAGCAAGCAAGAGTTCATTTTGTAATTAAGTCATTGTAACAGTAATTTTCAAGGATAAGAGCTTAAGCAGCCACATGTCACAAATACTGTGTACTATTCTCTATACTCAGGGAAGCAAAGAAGCTGAAGTTCCAAGAAACACAAAAGAGCTGGATGTACTGATGGCAGTACTACTGCATTAAGACTCAGTACAAAAATCTCTGAACGGAGCCCTCCTGTGCTCCCTGCATCAGGCTGCAATGTCTAAAAGAAGATTTTCTGAATTTGGTTTGGAAATTAATGCTGTAAGTCCTCCTATTAAAAGGGGAAAAAAAAAAAATATTATGCTTCACTTTGCTCCAGAGATAAAATAATTATTTTAATGGAGATGAAATATAAAGACTCTTGTCTTCATCAGAGTTTTATCAGGAGCAGTGCTTCAATGACTGCAAGAGTCTAAAATATATGCAAGTCAGCCTTGTGTTACTGACTCAAGGTCAACATCTATTAGGAAGCCTCCAATGCTGGAATTACTATGAAGCTCTAGTTTCTTGAACAGGACAATGAGACAACTTTTTTGCTTAGCTTTTTACACCACATTAACAAACTATCCAATAAACTCACAGTGCAAGATTTATTTAGGGGCTTTTTTGTTTTTAAACTCAATTGTTAAATTGCAGTCATTTTTCAAAAGAAGAATGCATATTTTTGCCTCCTTTCCTTTTATTGTTGATAAAAGCAATAACACTCACCAGCGTTGGCACTAGAATGCATTATTATTAAACAACCCATGTCCTCAGGGGGGAGTGGCATTAATCAAATCAGCTTTAGAACCCAATTCAGCAGGGTGAGCCAGCCGGCTCAGCTCCTTGAGCGAGGAGGAAAAAAGCAACCTTTCTGCAGTGCCTGCACGGAGCTGAGCTGGCTAACTTAACTCAGCAGGTTGGGCACCCAAGGCAGCCATGTAAATATCACTCCTCAAAGATCTTTTTCTGGCTAACTTTCAAACAGAAAGGCACAAACTCACTCTTTCTCTTTGCGGTCTCAGATAACAGTGAAAGAAATGAGCTTGCTCAGTTTGGCAAGGACTCATCTCTTAACAAGAGAGGTTACTATGTGGTTTTTTATTATTCTTTATAGAAGTAAAGAATCACCAGTGCAAACTGATGTCAGTGAAGTAGTTAGAGCTGGCAATGAGTGAAGGTATCAACTCCTGCTATTTTAGCAGGGAAGTCATCTCCCTGGTCTGCAGATAGCTCCTACAGAAATATGAAACTGCTTTCAAAGCAGAGAACTGTTTATTTCAGACTCAGGTACAAGGAAGCTTTCTTGAGGTCATTTCAATAAAGTTTACACAAACTGACTATCTGTTACGTAGAAAATCCTATCAGAGATTTAGGAGCTGCTTTTCCTGTCACAATGCCCTGAAATGAACTGGCATCTACCAGGATCATTTCCATTTGTCTTATTTCTAGGAAAAGGCACAGCTCTAAAGTTCAGCAATGGGCAAAGCCTCTGGAAAAACAAACAAACAAACCACTAACTATCAAGTTTTTCTGCCAACCCTGGAACTAACAATATTTTGTCTTCTAATCGTAAGCATGCCAGGACTGGACTCCTTGAAGTCTGACTAAAACAGAGGCACTAAGGCATGCGGGGTGAGTCTGTCCTGTGTGGATATTGTTAGAGAACAGGAATCTACCTTATTGGTACTGAGATTGTAGAATCATAAAATGGGTTAGGTTGGAAGGGATCTTAAAGCCCATCAAGTTCCAACCTCCCACTTTGAGGAGGGCTGCCACCCACTAGACCAGGTTGCCCAGACCCCTATCCAATCTGACCACTGAGGAGAAGCTGGGGGTCTTGACTGAAATCAGGCAACAAATTGCAAACATCAGATTAGACATATTTTTGCGTTCCCACAGTATTTACACAAACATGCTGGACACATTAGCTACAAATGCTGTCAGTACTTTTTGCTAGACTATTGTCAGCTCCCAGGTCCTTCAAACGTCTGTGTGCAGTCATTGCTAGAATAACATAACCCAAACTCATATGCTCAGTGAAAAAAACTCTTATAGAGCACTGAGCATTACCATCCTCAGCTATGCAAAGCCCAGACATACAAACCTATAAACTCAGAGGAGCTAATTAAGGGCATTGCTTAATTCTACAGCAATCATTTTCTGTAACATCCATACAGGCGGCCCAATGTCCAGAGTGGAAATTACCCCCACCACTAGTCACCCACACCTGTAACACATTTTCAACTTCTAATCACATCAACAGGGTTATCAAGAGGCATAGAACATCGGGGACATAAAATATGTGTAAGGTGCGACAGTTAACAGAGCTCTTGCTAAAGTTGCTTATATGAAGAAATATTAGCTCTTGTTCTACCACCGAAGGGAATGGCTCATTGTTTCTTTGGTTAAATCCCACACAGTAAACATTAGCCTGAGCCAGGATTGGGTATTTTTCTGGGGTTTTTTTTAGCATTTTAACTGTACATATTTAAGCCAAACTTATCAGAGAAAGCAAGTTCTGGTTTGCAGTCTTACCTGTCACTAATTATACAGTCTCATCAAAACAACACCTACACTGCACACCATTAAGCAGGTCAAACACTTGGTTAACAGTTGTCCTTATGAGATTGGAGTGGTGGAAATAGAGTTCTGAAAGAATCACCTGATGCAGTTGCCAAGCCACTCCCAATATTTGAGAAGTCATAGCAGTCAGGTGAAGTCCCTGGTGATTGAAAAAAAAGCAACACCACAGTCATTTATTTAGAAGGGTAGAAAGGATGATTTAGAGAACTACTGATCTATCAGCCTCACCTTTGTTCCAGTGAAGGCCACAGAACAGATCCTACTGGAAGCTGTGCTAAGGCACATGGAAGACAGGGAAGTGATCCAAGATGATCAACACGGTTTCATTAAGGGCAAGTCCTACCAGACCAACCTAGTGACCTTGTATGATGGAGTAACTGTACTAGTAGGTAAGGGAAGAGCCACTGATGTCATCTGCTTGATTTCAATAAAGCCTTTGACACAGGCCCTTGTAAAATAATTCTCTCTAAATTGAAATATATGCATCTGATGAGTAGATTGATTGATTGATGGGGGACTAGTTGCAAGATTGTACGCAGAGAGCAGTGGTCAATGGCTCAGTGCCTAGATGGAGATCAGTGATGAGTGGCAACCCTCAGGCATCAATAGTGTGGCCAGTTTTCTTTAATATCTTCATTGACAGTGGGGTCAAATGCACCCTCAGCACGTTTGCAGACCACAAGCTGCATAGTAAGATTTATATATCCAAGGGATTGGAAGCCATTCAGATAACCTAAATAGTCTCACGCAAAGGACTTAGGCGAATCTCATGAGGTTAAACAAACCCAAGTGCAAGATCTTGCACCTGGGTCAAGGCAACCTCTGCTATCAATACAAGCTGTGAGATGAAGGGATTGAGCACAGTTTAAAAGGACTTTGAGGTACAAGTAGAGGAGAAGCTGGACTTGAGCAAGCAATGTGCCCTTGCAGCCCAGAAAAACCAATTGTATTCTAGACTGTATCAAAAGAAATGTGGTCAGCAGGTCGAGGAAGATGATCCTGCCCCTCTACTCTGCACTGGTGAGACCTCATCTGGAGTACTACATCTAGACATGAAGCGCTCAGTTCATGTGAGACATGGACCTGTTGGAGTGTGTCCAAAGGAGGGGCACGCTTTTGCAGGGTCTGTTGTGACAGGACAAGAGTTGGTTTCAAACTAAAACAGAAGAGATTTAGATATCAGAAAAAAAGGTCTGGTTTTTTGTTTGCATTTTGTTTTTTGTTTGTTGGGTAGTGAAGCACTGGAACAGGTTGCCCACAGAGACAGTGAGTGGTCCATCCATCCCTGAAGACATTCAAGGTCAAGTTAGACAAGCCTCTGAGCAACCTGATCTAGCTGTAGATGTTCTTACTGTTGGGGAGCTGGACTAGATGACCTTCAGAGCTCCCTCCCAACACACGCAATTCTGTTCTTATGAAGAGACCCATACATAAATTACTTATTTTGGCAGTACTTGTTCTCTGTTATCCCAATCTCACCTTTAGAAGGCAAAAAATGCATCCTATGCTGGAAGACAACCAAGCAAGAAGCGGTAGCAAGCATCTGTTAAGAAACTGTGTTTACTTCCTCCCTTTGCATCTGCTTATATATTTAAGATAATTGACTTTCACAAAGCTAGTTAGTTTTCAGACAACAGTTGAACAAATTAAAAGGTGAATCAGAAGGTTGCTAGTTGCAATTTAGTGACGCTGCTTTTGACAAGTAATAAATACCTTTGTATTACAGTAATGACTAGACTTACTACCATGAAAATCAGACCTTCAGTGGTGTTGACACAGACCTTCCCATCTGCTTTAAAATTTTCGAAAACTAGAGAGAAAACACCAGAAAACATGACAAAACACATTGGCAGCTTAGTCATCAAAGTGAAGAGATCGCATCTCTTTTCAGCTGCTATGTTTGTCTCCTAAAGCATGAATATACAACGGCTGCTCCAAAAGTAATGCCTCTCATTTTATTATGTTGGCTGAAGCCAGAGGCAGATGCTGGTAGTATGGCAGCAGATGTTGAGCCTTCCCACCAACGTTCTGTTACATTTTGTTGCCACGTGACAGATGACAGTGGAAGGGCAGTCTGACAAAATGGTGTCTGACATGGAAGTGTGTATGAAGCAAAGGTGTGTCACTGAATTCCTCCATGAGGAAAAAAATGGCTCCCGTTGTTCATCAACACTTGCTGAACATTTACAGAGAGCAAACAGTAGGTGTTAGCATGCTGAGGCAGTGTTTGCAGGAAGAGGCCGTTGCCTCCACTGGTGCAGATTTTTTTTTAATTTTAATTTTAGGTTTTTTTTTTTAAATCAAGCACAGCATGGAGGCTCTTGCTCATCACTGGTGGAAATGCATAGCTAGTGGTGGCAACTGTGTTGAAACTACTGTTTTGTAGCTGAGACTTTGCTCTATCAAATAGAGTTAATGTGCTTTTTGTATCTATTGTAGCTTCCATGCAATGGAAGGCATAAAAGGCATTACTTTCTGAGGGACTTGTGTACATATACATACCTATTATCCCATTCCTTTCTCCTATTTTTATCCTCCCCTTATCTTCTCAAAGCTGCAAAATGGTTATTAAAATTCTGGTGACCCAGGGAAATATTACTCCTATCTTCTATGTAGGCAATGCCTAGCATAATACAGACAATAGCATCTGCATGAAGAATTGCTGACAAAGAATGAAAACCAAGTATTTTTAATGGGCAATACTGTTTCTTTTCTGCAGAAAGTGTTCAGCTTTAACCCAAGCCTTGCTGCAATCTATGAAGGAAACACAAAGCTTACAAGATATCACTGAAGTACAGCAGCACTTGAAAGGGAAAGATATACCTGGAAGGAAGCAAAATAGAGGTCACAATGCTACCACAGCTAAAAATCCTCATTTCACTAGCTTCCAAAAAGCTAGTCTGATATGACTGCAAGAGTTGGAAACTCAAGACTCCAACAATGTGAACCAGGATAAGGACTTAATGAAAAGTTGTCAAAACCACCATTGCCAAAGCCCAGTTCAATGTTGATGAATCAGCATTTTCCAATAACAGCAAATGGCCCATAAATTCCACACCAATTTTAACAAACTGGAAGTCATTTAAGTTGTCAGACTAGGAAGATAGACCAGCATTTCTGTTTCTTTATAAAAGTTCATTAGCACTCAAGCATCGCGTTTTTATATTCGGGGGTGCAGCAACAGAAAGACGTATTTGTTTTACAAACATTTTAAATCTGTCTCAATCCCCACAAAGTGTTTCCAAAGGTGTTTATACTTATTACAGGTCTTGTAACCCATTTTTGCTTTTTCACTTCTCAGTTTAATCCAAATTGTTTGATAACACTGTTGTAATGAACATGAAACAGCACAGTGCTGCTTCACTTGTTACAACACAAGCACAGGAAGCTGGCATAGCAATGGCCTGAGCCGCTCAATTTCTGTGCCTGCTTCAGCAGGCATCTGCAAGAGTGGTGGAGGAGGAAAGGAAGCAAAGAGAACAATGCTGTGCTCACAAATCACCTAAATAACTGCAAATGTTTGGAAGAATAAATTGTTTTTTATCAGGATACAACACTAAAGAAGGAACTTACAGCAGGAATAACGATTTTCTCACACCCCCCCCCCCCCCCAAAAAAAAATCAAGGAAGAATCAGAAACAGAACCTTCATCACCCGTCTCTTATACAAAAAGTTATTCTAATGCTGATCTTATTCATGTAAAAAAAAAATAATCTGTTAATGCTTTAAGAATGAGACTGTAAGGCTGGATTTCTGTTACTTTATATCATGATCTGACTACAGGAGTCATGCTTGCATTACACAAAGGGTAACACAAAGTAACCTTTCCTTCCTTTTTAAGATCTCTGCAAGTGGTTTGACAGCTTCTAACTTCAAATTTAATACCATCTGATCCTGAGCTAAAGTATCCAGGTTCCAGGCTTCCCCACTCTGTTTCCACTATTCCCAAGGCTACATTTAGTCCTTTATTATGTTGAAGAACTCATAGTTCATGCTCTTACAGATGACAAACCATCACCTGAGTGATGACCCACTTTAGGCTCTGTGATTTTTATATCATCATCTCTATGTTTAAGCACAGAATAAATATTTTCCTTATAAGCAGAGCCATACATACTTAACAACAACCACATTTCTGCTCTACAACGTCACTTTGTGTAGAACAAATGTCTCTTTCCCACCACACAGTGCTTACTATGGCCTGGTTCAGAATATACCCACAGTTAATGAACATAACCCTATATTAGAGCATGCAGGACTGCTGACCCCAGGTGTTCTAGCACTATTCACTCAGTCACAGTGCCTGGAGAACTTTCTGAGCACTATAAGGGGACAAAACCAAAATATCATCTGCTATTTTTGCTTTCACTAATAAAAGGCTAAGAATCTCAGAATATACAAGACCTGGACGAAGGGAGTCCCACTTGGTCATGAAGTCACAATCTCCAAATCACCTTGACTTCAACCTGAGACTATGGGCAGCAGCACTTTGAAAAGACATCCAATAGCTTACATGGGGCAGATCTGACCATCTCTTTCCTGAGTTATTCAATCAGTTCCATGCAGCTGGAAAGAATCAGTCAAGCACTTCTGTGCAGCATGCTGTTGTACATATTATTCCCACGATCACTCCAGAAACCACAGGCTGAAGTATTTTAGTGGAGTGCTTTTAAGGAAAAAGAATTCCTACAGTATGAAATGACCAAGTCTGTATTTATGAACAAGCATTTCAGTACGGTACTTTTAGCCTAGTCACAGCCAGCCTGAAAATTTCTGCATATTTGGGAAGACAACTTCATAACTGAATACATACACCGGTACCATTAAAACACCAGTCCTGCTGCACAGTTTTCCTTCTTACAGTGACAGGAGTTTGTCTGTGGGATCACTCAGCTTTATTTCTGCTGACACATTTTGCCCACTTTTGTGGTTCTGAAGAAACATGAATTCAAACAAACAAAAAAAACCAGTTTCTCTAAACAACCAATGTGCTCTGAAACATGTCAAATCTGACACAGACACTACAATGCAGATTAAAAGCTGAGAAAGCTAAGGAACGCTTGAAAAGGTGATGGGCAAAAGAAAAAAAAAGCTGCATTTTATGATATGTGAAGTGAACTCCAGTTTTGATAAGAGAAATAGTAGTAACTCATCTTGGGACCCAAAAAGCTATATATAGAAAACATAGATATTTTGTGTTCATGTTTTTTCTTGAAAATGCTTTGTAAGTCACATTTTCCTCAATACAGGTCTTTTTTAAAACTTAAATTAGATCCTACTTTATCCTTTCATTCTACTTTCATACTTTTCCACTTCAACAGTTAATATGAATAGCACTAGACACAAACATTCAGTCAAACTTGTGAAGGAGAGTTCAAGACTAACATAAAACAAAATTCTGAGGAGGAGGGAACAAAAAAAAAAAAAGAAAAAGAAAAAGAAAAAAAAAAAAAGGGAAAAATCAGCCACCAGAACACTTCTATTGTTAAACTTGTTGCCCTTGTTCCACATCAGAATGCTACCCATACCCACTACTGTCTCTGAATTCACAGGCTGATCAAAACTTGGTGTTTTTCAATAAGAAATTCAAGCACCTTCCATGATGAAGGGGCATAAAAAAAGTCACGGATGAATAACATATGGAAGCTCTGAAACAGAATTGGGCATGGCCATTCTTGTCATCATTTTCTGTTGCTTAAATACTGACTAAGATGTTACAATCAAATCAACTGTATAACAGGGCACGTGAATTGCATAACACAGATGGTGAGCGACTAACTGGAGATTGCACCAGGCCAGAAATTACTGCTTTATTGACTCACATGATTTCTTGTCACTGCTTAGAAACACAGCCACCTTAAAACAATTTTGTCTTCGGTTGTGCAAACAGGGTAACTCTAGATGGAAAAAGAAAAAAAAAAGGAAAAAAAAAAAAGAAAAAAAAAGGACTTAAGGTCAAAAGACTTGTTGTGTACATAGCTTGACTGCAATTCTTTTTGCTGGCTCCCTGGAAACAGTGATCATTCACATCACTTTGTGATTTTGGAAACGTCATTTATTTAAATATTTATTTATAAAGACTGACAACTTTGTAGTCAGCCACATAACAGAACAACTAACTATCTTTGGGAAGACTGATGAGCAGCTCTCAACAGCATTGAGAAAATAGATGCCAGAATGCACTGACATCACAATTCCAGAGGGACAGCCTGAAATGAAGAAACAAGTCATGTAGCTGCTTCAAAGTCAGCCATAAAAACGCTAGCCATTCCCATAGATTTTTCTTATTGTTTCTAAAAGAGAAGCCAGAACTTTTCCATCAGAAAAACATTAGTCAAGCAGACACTGAACACATGGTTGACAAGCTGTCTCTTACATCTTTCTGTAAACTTTACCACAGAGGAAACTTATCTAGAAGCAATAGAAAAGGAGGAAAAATGGTGAGTCTTATGGTTCGCTAGAACATAGTTGCAAAAAATGCACGTGCAAGAGATACCAGTTCACATTTTTTTCTACCCATAAAAACTTACTAAGCATATAGTTATTCTGGTATTTATTCTTACCACCTAGCTTGTGCATTTTCCAAATTCTCAACAAAAACTACATATTATTAGCCAGACTTGGTCTGTAGTTAAATAGGGGGGAGCAGTTACACCTTTCACTGTTTTAAATGATTTTTTGATCTTTTCTTATTTAACAGAAAAGCACGGATTTTGCCTAATACTATTCTTTACCATCTCGAAGGAAAGCATTTGAAGTTAACATTCAGCAGCTAATGAAAAGAAGTTTCACATAGCATCTAGATACTGCAATAAGGAAACAATCATTTAAGTCTCAACATTGGAATGCCACTAAATCGCTTTGTGGAAAAACTATTGTCTATGAAGGCAGCACATTCAGCACTGTTGTGACAGAATATCTATTAATTAATTATATTAATTATTAATTATCTATTAATTAACGCAGTGATTTTATCTATCCTACCCTCATAGCCTACCATACCAAGTAAGTCTGATATGCTAGGCAATTTACAACACAGTTTCTATGATCTGTCTTTAAGATGCTTTATGAATTGGAATTTCATCAAGAAGAAAAACACACACATGCAAAAAAAGAAACCAAGCAGCCACAACAACAACCAAAACCAAACAGCTTCACTTCAAAAGCCACCATCCCACAGTGTATGTTTAACATACACGTTCCCTCAAAAAGCTCAATGTAAAGCTTACTTTAAAAACTGAATGGTTCAGTCCAGGATGTGGATGGCTTATGTGGTGGGAGGAAATGTGGCAGAGTGAGAGTGGAAAAAAAAGGTACAATTAAGAAATACACATATTTAAAATCCTCATCTTCTTCTAGTTCCAGATGAAAATATTTGCAGTATCTACCCTTTCTAGAAGGATTTTCTGGAGTGCAATATTTTTGTAACAGCAATTTTTCAAATATAATATTTAAAAAAAATCGTTTTGTAGTCACTTCAAAAATTTACTTCATAGCTAACAGTCTCTGAAGCTTCTTTCATTTGCACAAAATAATCTACTTTTCTCACTTGAGCAGGCAATTGTGAATTCAGGGACAATTCCCAAACAAATTCAGCTTTGAAAATTAACAATCAAAGTGTTATGCCAAATCATTCATAAGCAGGCGCCTAAAATGAGATTTCTTAATCTGCAACAACAGGCAGAACTCAAACCAAGGTTTAAATATCAAGTAACTACCATAGTGGACTTGATTCTAGAAACCTTGTCTTTAAGCTTATTTAATATTTCAGGGTCACCTTCTTTCTCATCCAGGTTTAAATACAGAACTTGTGGTGGCCTGCTGAAGAGCTGTCAGACAGCTTTTCTCCAATATGACAAATCTTGCTTTTAATTTTCATATCATTCTTTCTTAGAGTATCTTCTCCTCTGAAGAAGTCTAAGAAGTTTGTCTTTTCTTCATCTTTTCATCCTTCCAAAATGCTGACAGCCACTTCCATCTCTCAGCTACAGGACCAGGGTTTGCAGTTTACAGAATATATGCTGCAAACCAGGCAGTTTGGGACATTAAGCAAAAAGATCCTGTCCTACAGTTACCAGCAAGACTGTCCTTCAGCTGCTTACTGAACTGGGGGCAGAACATTCTGCTTACATTAGCTGATGAAATTTCACAGATCTTAATGAATCTAAAACAAATACATTTATATACAGAACTCATTTCAGGAACTCTCAGTTTTCCATTTCTGTCTTGAAATAGAAGAACATTCTTATGTGAGGAGATGATTCTCCAGTTAAGTAACAAATTTCTGTCAACCCTCAAGAACACATGGTACTTTTATGCTTTCATACAATCCCTCTCTTTAAATCCAAATTTGGTTTGTTACTATAAAATGATCGTTAGGACTATATAATTTATCTAATACTCAGACTTTTAGTGGTTACAAGCAGTGATCATACCTTTACCAAAATGAACTTCTGGTTTCACCAGTGACTTTTTAGCCAAGTAGCTGTCAGCTGGCTTGAGCACTGTTCTCTTCAATTATTCCCTCAGTCAAACAACTGGTTGTATGCATGCCCAAGGGGCCGGTAGAAATCTGTAGTCAGAACCTCCAAAGATCATTTCTGGCTACAATAAACATGGAATTGAGTACTGTTTAAAATAATGTGTCAGACTACCACAATAACACAACAAATTGTTGCAGGAAAACACAGTACAATCAACACAACACTACACAGTTAATGTTTAGGAAAGATCTTACAGTCAGGTGAAGCAGCAGCTTACATCCTTTTCCCCAAACCAACAAAAACAGCCAACTCAGGATTGTTACCATCTGCATGAGCTCCATTACTTTTCAAGCATCTGCAGCAAGACAGGTCTGAGGTTTGTTGTATACACACCTGAAAGCATTCTTGTAGGATCTCCTTACAGTTTAAGACTTACTAAAGTCCACTGCTTTATAAATCACATGAATCTCTTGAACTTTTTTCTGAATTTTAATTTAATTTTTTTTTTTTACACCTTTGTACTAATCCATTATATTTAGATCTAAACAAGTACTTCACAGAAAGATAAACATCTTTTTAAACATACATAACAGTACAAATGAAAACAAAATAGTATCTTTTATCTTAGTTTACTCAGAAGTTCAGAGTTTAACCCTGAAGGCAGACAATTGTAGGAGATAGTTTTATTCTACAACAAATGAAAACATTTTTAGTGAAAGAAATCTTGTAGTTAAGAATCCAAGATATTTCTATGCATCACTACAATGCACATCAAGAGAATTGCATGAACATAGTTTGCAAGTTAGATTTGTGTAATTTCAGTAATTTAACAACCTGCTAGAGCAGAGATAATACTCATCCTTTAAATATGAAACATAAATTTCACACTTGCAAAGATTTATTCAAAAAAAAAGAGCTCAGACTTAACAGTGCTCTCAGTTGCATAATCTCTTATCTTTACTATTTCTTGCTTGAAGTGACAGAGAAAACTTAATACAAGTAATACTTTATGCTGAAACATGGAATTAAGATGTAAAAATGAGAAGTGACAAGGCTCCCATGGGAAATAAAAATTTAAAGTATGTGTTGAACAACTCTAGGGAAAGAAAGGAGGTGGGGGAAAAGCAGGGGGAGAGAGAGAGAGAGACCCAGAATGAATGTTGACAGTTTTGAAGACAGAAGTAGTAGAAGGATCCTAATTAAGCATTAAGATCCAGAAAAATGCTTTACTGTTCTTTGTAATACTACTCATCAGACCAAGGAAAAAAAGAAAGTTCAAAAGTTTCCAGAACTTAACAATTCTGGGTTTGCTGTTTAAGTTTTAAGGTACAACACACCTAGCGTGTTTCAATTATAAGATACAATTAACTAGACAGACATGCCAAATACATACTACATATGCATTCTCACCCAGACGTATGCATTTAAAGCACACCACTTAAAATCCGGAGCGCCAGCATAGCATCACTAATCCATCTGAAGGGACTCACAGCAAGGCTTAGATTTTCCTACTGCTTAATTATTAAGTGCCCACAAGACTGAGACCCACTCAGTCTACTAAGGAAATTGACAGACTGGAAAGTCACCAGGTAGGCTACAGCTGCACGCCCAGAAGTTAAAAGCAATCATTCTTTCTCCATGCACCAAGCAGAAACCCAAAGCACTAACTTTTGCTTTGTTCGGCTCCTTTTCAGGTCTTTTATAGATAGATAGTGAAGCAGTGGAATTGCACCTCTTCAAACACGTGCCCAGATGAACACCTCGGCATACAGACTAATGTCCACCATCTTTTCCTATCCTTGGATCTATAAGCAGAAATTTATAAGCAGAAATTCTATTTATTCAGGTATTTTATTAGGCTCACTCAAATTTTACATCCCCAGTGTATCTTCCCTTCTTACTAGCTGCACTGCAAAAAGTTGGATTTGCTCAACACCCTCACTACAATATATAATCCTATGACATTCTATCTGACCATTTTACACAGAAGACAGTGCAGAAATATACTTCTCTCACAGGGATAGTCTTATTTTTTCCCAGGAACATAGCCAAATAAAGATGGATCCTCTATAGACTTTTTTTTTTTTTTTAAATCATGCTTAATTTCTATACAACTGAGTGCTATGTTTTGTTTTTTTGTATGACAAAGTTAGTCCATAGTTTATTTAAAGAGCAATCTGATTCAAATCATGCTAGCGATAGAATTTATCAGCTATTTTCAAGAAATGAGCAATAAATCAATCTTTGTCAACAAGGTAACGCAGCAATCATCATCTTCAACAAAATGCTGCCTTAAAAAAACCAAAAAACAAAGCTGAATTTCTCCTCCATTTTCTACAATACAAACCAAATCCCTTGGTCCACATTTTAGATGAAATTTTACACATGGACACACTTCAGTCCCTCCCTCTAAATGCTGTCAATAATGAAAATGCACAACAGTCTTATAAGATTTTAATGAAGAAAACTTAGGACTTTTTCCTCCAGCATTCCAACTTCTATCTCCATACCCCAAAAGCCTATGAAAAAGATGATTCATGAGCTGTAAGATGAGAAACTACTACACTCCTGTTATCCACCACAACTAAGATAGACTATGTTTCTGCTTTAAGGTAGCAATTTCCTGATAAACACCTCTAAGTCATGCAAGTTGCATTTAAGGGGCTAGGAGTCAGAGAGGAAAACTGTTAGTTTTATTCTGGACCCTTCCCTAGAAATTGCATGGATGTTCCTTTCAATACATTCTGCTTCCCCATCGACTTCTTAAATACTAGAACATAGCATAAAGAAGATTTCAGATTACAGCTTTCTGCTGCAAATTAGTATGGCCCCTTTGAGTTTCTGTTAATCGTTATTAAAAGATGTCTTAGGATCCTTTTAATTTTTAAAGGTGTGTGAACAAACACATTTTAATTAACATGCTAGCTAGTAATGCTTGCTTGAAGTATAAAATTAACTATTTTAAAAATAACTTTCCCTGTGTTCACTCAATATAAAGCTTCATTCAAAATGTCGTTGGTGAAAACTTGCTTGCTCACAACTTTTGTATTTTCTAATACAACAGGTTTTCAGAGTCTAGACTTAGATGCTAAGTCATAATTGTGGGGATTGAAAATGCAGATAAACAGAGTCATGCCCGAAGACCCATTACCAGAGGTTATTCACACAGACCAGAAATTACTACCTTGGTTCAAATGCTCAGTTCTAAATTACTAAACAAACACTGCACATAGACATCTGAAGTATACATTGATACTTAAAGCCAGCTCACATAAATTTTACTGATTTTTATCACCATTTTTACTCTAACATTGAGGTAACTATTAGTGGGCTAAATCATCTTTGTGAATATGACCATAATAAACCATCAAGAGAGTACTGCATAAAACACCATATCCACGTTTCACAGGCACAAGTGCAAATCAAAAGACACTAAGTGAAAAAAGAAAAGCCAATGAGCTCCCTGCTTTGACAAATTCAACAATGTTTGAAGACACTACTAGTTTATTCACAGCAGAGATGGCAGCAGGCGAACTAAAGCCCAGCCCTCAAGTGACCCAGTCCATAATCTTGTTTTCTAGCCCAAGCACTAAACAAAGGAGGTAGGGATGAAAGAGTATTTCCAAACTTGCCTAGAGCTAAAAGCATCTGCAATTTTAAGGTATTTGAGTCCATAAGAAGTGATGAAAATCTTCTACAAATCAACTCTGTGCACTCTAGTTTGATTTCTAAAAAGCCAAATCTCTCCCATCTCTTTCTGTGAATAGAGATAACTATGTAAAATGCCTGAAAATTAAGGAAAACATCTCAAAGATTATGTTACCCTGAGTTCTTGGAAACTCCTGTCAGTAGGATGAGACTAGGCAATCAGTGGCAGCAACATCTAAAACCTGCACAGCAAGATTTACAAGAGAGGTCACCTCTTCATTCTGTTTTACATAAGTGGGTTTCTGGTTACCTTCTTTCACCTCCTCCTTCAGATGAGGCAAAAAAAGAAGAGGAGAATGAAATGCCTATTTTGAACCATGCAATAAAGTCATGTCTTCTCAACTGGAGGACAGCATCTCATGCAACAGATCTCCAACAAACCTTGCAAAGTCTTTTGAAATAAAAAATGAACAGACTGTCAGTGGTGCTGAAACAAACAAACAAACCCTGAAAGCCTTAGCATTCAACACTTCCACAAGTGAATACTGTCCCATTTTGCTCCTGAAAGTCATAAATACCCTACTAAGACCAAGAGCTAAAAGCTGGCCACTTTATGCTTCGGAAGCACAGAGAGCTGTAGTAGTTCTGGAGAAGCTGGCAAGGCTGTTTCAACTGCCATGCTGGCTTCCTGAAGGCTCCACGTGCTTTGCAGCACAAAGCCAACAGGACCCGCACTAGGATCATCCAATTATCTAGTGACACTGGTGCTGCATTTTAGATCTCTCTTGAGTTCCACACGGCTCCAGAGCCAAGACAATCCTGATGTAATGTCAGCAGGACAACCAGTGTGGTACTATTTTGCAATCTTTCGGCTTAACTTCATTTTTAAGTTGCCAAAATCGACACTCTGGTTTCTTTAACCTCCTAGCTGTCACCAGAATTTACTTTTCATTTGGTCTTAAAAAAAAAAAAAAAAAAAAAGCAAACAACAAAAAATACCACCTCAACAGCCTCAACATCCTCATAACAACATTAATACAAAATGAACAAACCCATTAAGAGTGCTGCATTTACAACCACCACCTCCTGATAAAAAAAAAAAAAATGCTTATTTAGGTGAAGATTAAATACACCTTATAAATTGATGTGTCAACACCACAACAATCTGCAGATTTCATACCAGCTCAATGCTTTCATAAATCACCTGTAAAGCCTCAAAGTTAAGTACTTATTGTCACGGAGCAGGCTATAACTAAATAGAGTGCATTAATCTGTGGAAAACGTCAGTGGCGATAAAGGAGCACCAAAAAGATTTTCAGCCAGATGCAATCTGCTCAAGGGAGATGTGACATCAGGCAACAGAAGGCATGAAGCAAAGCCTTCATTTATTCAATTATTGGAACATATCTCTGAGGTGCCATTTTAAATAATGTTGACCCATTCGTAAGCAAACAAGAAACAGAAGTCTTACCAAAAAAATGTGAATTGTTCATTCCTAAAATGTTTTTTCCATAATATCCAAGACACTGTAACTAATATTAGAATTGTCCAATTTCATTTCCTTGCTTAGCAACACAGTATCTGTTCCCATTAATCTTTTTGTTGTAAAGCACTGATTCAAGGCCTGTATGGCAATTGCAAGAATTTTTTGGGCCTGATGAACTTAGGTGCAAGTTTCCAGATTTCAAAGGAAACAAAATAAGCAGGTCTATAAAAAGAGAAGCGTACATATTCCCTGAAATGTTTTAGATGAAAAAAATAAGGAAGGTCTGCTGGGGGAGGATTGCCTGTTGAATCTGAAGATCTTACCCAACATACAAAGCATTTCAGAAGCCAACTTCAGCTGTCAAAAAAGTGCTGTGGTTCTTTGTACTCTTAATTCCATTCATTAGCTTAAAACCTTTACAACCTGAATGCTTTACAAGAGTTGAACAATTATAGTAACTCTATAGTCAATTGATTTAAAACACATCCTGAAAAGTAAGCAATTAGTCAGCACTTCTAGAAGGCACTTAAAATTCCCTTCTGTGGTGAACAATACATACAGAAGTGAGAAAAAACAGTTTTGATAGTGCTTCCTAAGAATAAAGCTGATCTAGTTGTCTAAAGAGTAATTTGGGGGCAACTTTCATGATGATAATGAAGACTCTTCCCTGAGAACAAAAGGGCTGTAAAGGTTAATAAAATAAGAAAAACAGCAGCACAAATTTACTATACTGCATTTTCAAGCCGTACTTGCTTGAGAATCTGAATACACGTGGCACGTTTTATTTATTTATAAACGCACACCGAAGTAGAAAAACCTCTTTTCCACTTGGTCTACTTCCATGCAAACAATTCCTAACTTGCTGCTTTTTTGCACATGAGGAGGTCTACCACCTGGTTTTCCCCTAGAAAGAGTTAATAACAAAGTGTATGTGTTATTCAGTTATTGATCCTCTTAACAGGGTATTATGTTTAACGCTAGTCTGTAAAAACAACGTTAGAAAGGACAACAAGGACCCAGAAGCCTTCCTGAAACAGCTCTGAAAATTCTCAATCCACTTCAAAAGAAGGCTGAAGAAGCATTGCAATCCTACTTCATCTAAGGTTGCTTTTCTCCCCTGGTACATGCATGTTTCATTGAGTGCCAAGACAACAAAATGGGAAAACATAAAATAAATTGCACTACATGAAAATAGAGAAATAAGAAGCTTAGACTTCTGAACATACACAAGAGATGATTAGTAAGAAGACTCCAGGCATTTTAGATTCTGATGATTTCCTAGACAAAACTATCAGAGTAAAAAGTTAGACTTGATGGCTGTGTCACAACTATGAATTGAGAAATGTTTTCCATTAGCAAATGTACTAGTTACTGTGAACTGACACAGGCACCAAGTCTAATTTCTACTCTGGTACTTCACAGTTACACATACGACCTCACACACAATTAACAGACGGTTTGGCAATGGCAGCAAAGGTTACCTGCACCATTATCATTGCTGTAAGCATGCTCTGAAAGAGAATGATCCCGTTCTTCAGAACTACAACAGCACTGAGCAGAGACTTTCAGAGAATGACAGCCGAGTATCCCACAGCACACAACTTTTTCCTACACAGGACACTGCCTAGAGAACATACTTTACATTACTGCATATTTGTGCTAGCTAATACTATTAATAACATTTTTTTTTAAAGTAGGCATTCTCATTTTCAGTAAGATAAATGCATATATACATATGTATATACATATGTAACCAAGTCCCAAATATATAAGTAGATTCTGGTATTACTGGATTATGAAATATACTTAGATTAACTATATTTGTCAAATGAACTTAAACAAAAAAATTGAACTTGTGAATAGCAATCATACTGTACAATTTGCTGCAAAATAACGTAATGACTTGGTAAGATCTCATAAATCTTTATTTGGAATAATCGTCAATTGTGAATAAGAGGAGATGGACTAAATTGCAGGAAAATGACAGGGGTTTTGCTTTTCCAAGTTTCAGATTCTATTAGCTATTTTTATGGCTTATTCCTGCTACTGTCCTCCAGACAACAATGTGTAATCTAAACATATTTATGGGGTAAAAAAAAAAAAAAAAAAAAGAAGTACCTATTAGAGGTGCATTCATATAAATAATAATTAAAGCACCAAACGGTACTTATTTGAGAAAAAAATAAACCCCTGTACTGAGGTTACCTTTCCACTGACTTGTCAAAGTTTGGAAGATACTCTGCAGTGACACCGTATTTATTAAAAGCAGAAATGCTTTCTGCCATAAGGCTGTATACAAGAATTGCAATAGTTTGGTTTTTCTTTTTTTTTTTTTTTTGATCTGCGGTATGGTAAGACAAAGTGGATGTACCACTGGATTACCATTCTGTCTCACTAAAACATACTTCTCAAGTAACAGCTAACAAACTGACTTATTAAAAGATTTAGAAGAAAACAAAATCTTTTCCTTCAATTACAGCTTTTTTTTTTTTTTTTTTTTTTTTTTTAAATAAAAGCAAACAAACAAAAAAACCCCCAAACAACTGCAGTCATATTGAAATGTTTTTGCCTATTGATTTAACAGATCATCAGTATGGAAAAAGAGAAGTTATGAGTTCTCTTTACCTTTAATCTATTTCACTCTTTTCATTGGAGTTTCTCTTCAAGTATTTTGAAAGACTGCAAGAGTACACTGTCACCTAGTTTTGATCACTGAACACATTACCACATGTACACAGAAAATACAAACACTCAAAAAGACCAACTGGCTTGACAAGTGTTATTCATAACTAATAAGAACCACTGTCTCTCTGGTCGCAAGCTAAATCAAAACCATTTTGACTCTATTTTTCCTCCCTTCTCTCCCAGCTTTGGGATGGTGAGTGGAATGGGCACGAATGTGTTACATCTTTCCTTGTATCCTTAAATGGTCCTAGAATCTAGTAGAACCCATGCCACCATCAGCTCTGATTTATAAGTAGTAAAGATATAAGAAAAGAGTAAGTCCACATTCTCAATATTTGAAAAGCTAAAAAAAATATATAAATAATGCAAAGGAAACATTTCTTAACATATTGTCAAAGGCCTGTTGAAACTTGAGAAGAAAACATTGAGGTTATAGCATTCCTAACAAAGTTCAGGAAAAGAAATCCTATTGAACAAAAAGACATTTTTCCTTTGTGGAGGAAATACCCAGACACATGAGTTGAACTGATCACATTATAAAGAAGCTGCAAGCATCTAAAACAGTCCTTATCTTTATAAAGGAAAAAATGCATTGATTTTTCCCCCCCCGAACAGCTGACTGAAAAAAATTACTTTAAGTGGCAATATAATAGATTCATCTTCTTGTTAAGGAGAAAAAAAGAAAAAAAAAATAGTATAAATATCTATACTAAACAGTATTCAGAAGATTACAAAGCATCAACAATATTCCATCAGTCGATCACTCTCCTGAGCCAGTCACCTCAAATATGACAAATACACACCCGGTAACCTCAAGGTAGCCATTTACAAAGCGTCACCAAACAGACCACTGAATTTAGCAACCACAGCTCAGTCCCAAGAATAACAGAGCAAAAAGATGATACTTTAAATCACACCCAGAGACTGAAATTAGAACAATCGAACTTGTTCTAGAACGGGCTAATCCAAAACACAGTTTTTTCCAAACAGAAGTTCCCTGTAGAGTGAGAAGATGAACTTCTCTATAAACTTTGGTTAAATGATAAAGCATGCCAAAATACATCCCAAAATGTTATTATTGTAGTCTATTTTTCCCTGCTGTTTCCAGGAAGCATAAATTTTAACAATGAACAAAGACCTCCAGTTTGATGCTGCAGTGAGACACAAGTCTGATGGCTTGATGATTTTTTCAAGCAGATTACATCTGTTTTCACCTTAGAACTTCCACATTTATGTCCACCATCTGCACTACTGCCAAAATAAGCTTCCTCTAGTACTCTTCTTGAACATCTGATGACTTCTAGTAATTCAATGACATGAACATAATTTCAGAAGTACAAATTATTTTCAAATCACAGTAATAGAGCAACAACACAAAATGGATTTGAATAATTTCAGTAACAGCACCACCGATTATTTAAAATCATTCCACATGCAACTAGCAGCAAAAACATTCCCGTTTGTTACCATTTCATTTTAACAAAGACTTACCCTCTTGCAGGATCTAAGGCAATTGCTCTGGGTTGATCCAATTCTTGCCAAAATAAAACTTTTCTCAATGATCCATCTAAATTAGAAACTTCAATCCGATTTGTTTCAGAATCTGTCCAATATAATTTCTCTCCCAGCCAGTCACATGCCAGCCCATCAGGTGACAAAAGTCCAGAAACGACCACATTTTGTACACTCCCAGATTTATTGAATTCTGTTCGTTTAATGGCTTCTTCACTCACGTCACTCCAGTATATCAACCCCTTTATGAACACGAAGTCCACTGCCGCTGCATCTTCGAGGCCACCCACAATTACTGTGGCATTCTCCTTCCCATTGGCAGCATCCACCAGCCTCAGGTCACGGCGGTTTGCATACAGCAACAGTGGGGCAGCTTGAAGTGGGAGAAATAAGGGGTGGGGGGGACAGATAAACATGTTAACAACACTCCTGTTAAGAACAGCTTAAGGCCTGATGTACCATTGCAATGAAACTAGCAATTTAAGGGGGGGAGGAAGAGAGGGGGGAATGATGGGGGGAGACATTTTATAGTTTAACTGAAAAGCACAGATTCCAAGCCTTTCAAACAGTACTACAACTCAAGATGGTAACTTTGTAATGCACTGCTCGTTATTCTGGGCTCTGCATTATTAAAATTAGATTAAAGGAGAAGACGTAAAGAAGAACAAAGAAAATGGAGGTTTGAAGTGCCCAAATGACACTACTCTATAAAGGAGGTACTTAAATAAGAATATGAAAGATGAAGCTATAGTAGCTTTATAAGCACTCAGTGCTTACCCATCAGAGCAAAGATTCAATATGTTTTGTCCAGAATTTGCTAATATACAGCCCACAAACTTCAATAAAAATATAACACACGTCAAGCCATCAGAGACATTCCTGTGTTAATACCCTGAAATTATTTTTCTTAGGTATTTTACATATGATATACAAACACGCGATGAGTGTGCAGCATGAAAGGAATGACATTTTTGAGCATCAGTTCTAATATGAAGAGGTAGGTAGAAAAATACCTATAGAAACAGACTACAGTAAGTACGTTAGAACTCAGCTCTACCACTCTTACTTGCTTCCTGCATCAGTTTGTGTGATCTGTACATTTTTCATACAAATACCCAGCAACAACAATTAATGGAAAGTAGTAACTATGAAAAAGGTCTGTTTTTAAAATGTAACGTACCCTTTTAATGTCCTTAATGTCAAACCCCTTTAATGTCCTTAACCACATGCTGTAACTTTATGAAAATTCCACTCATTCCTACTTCAACAAATGGTGAAGTAAAATCTAGAGTTTTTACCACTATCAGTAAGCATACCTACCTTTCCCTACATTTACCTGGACACTGTAGCAGCAGAGCCACACAGCAGTACCTAGACACGAACTACAGCTGGCATCTTGTATGCTTGTCTAGCTGTCACTGCCCAAATTTAACAAAAATGCTCCAGATTTATTCATCAGTATAGACAGGCATTTAAAACTGCTAGCAGGATGCATGTCCTAACAGAAAGGCCTGCATTTATGTAGGCAGCGACGTGCACGAGCAAATGTTGAATGCTACACTGCCAGAGCAGATACAGTTCTTGTATGAGAAACTCACAATGACATCAGACATACTAATGTCTAACAGACCACACTTCAGAAAACTCAAAAGTTAGTTTCCAAGATCAGACTATTACCCTCATTACCACAAAACTGTTTGTCAAAGAAAGTGCTGTGCATACTGGGAGAAGCAGAGTCAACTTAACAGTTCCTTAATCCACCTCCAACTCCAAAAATTACACAGATGCTGCTATATGTTTGGAAGCTATTTTCTTTCCTTCTTTTTTTCTCTTTTTTGAAAACTAAATTGTTCAGGCTATCTGCCTAAATTTAGAAACACTGAATTTAAATTGATTCATGTCAAATTTTAGAAGCTTCAGACAGAAAGCTACCTGAATAGCTTGAGGGAAGAGCTTTTTTGTTTTTAAGAATTCTAGATTTGTATTCCCTCCTCCAGAAAGCAAATTTTTATTGTGCAGGAAAATACTCAGTTTAAAGATTATATTTCAGTGGAGAAGGAATAGACATCTTTAAATGAAAGAGCAGAAACCTTGTAATAAGTGTGTTTATTACCTTACTTTGCTATCATCCTTCCCTTCTCTGCATAATTTCCCATCCCCTAAAGATTTAAGACAAACCACATTAGCTTCTTTTAAGTGCGGGCTGCTTACAAAGACTGCACTTTGAGGGAAAATACAAACAAACAAAAAACACTATTCAGTAAATTGAAAGCGATAAGAAACAGATATATGATATGACCACCTATTTTTTAAACGTTGCATACAATTGTAACTGGAAAAATCTAGTTAATAGCCAGCTCAGTGTCACCCAGCGCACCACAGTACCGTGTGCAGCCAACTGGCAGAGCTTGCTCTAATAAGACAGCATGCCCAGCATTTGAAAAAAGGTAAATCCACACACAAATGAGTACAGGCTCCATTATTATGTACAACACGGAGCAAGAGTCCCCACGCACACAGCATGCAATGAATTGGAACACCAGGCATGTCAAGTGTAATCACTGAGGCCTGAAGGCACTGCTGAGCCTAACACAGCTGCCTTGCATAGGTTATTCACTCCTTGCTGGTGCTCAGAGCTGGCTGAGGAGCAGCCAGAGAAAACGTCCTTTTCATGAATGATAGCAGTGATTTGAATGACAGCTCAGAAAAAGCTCAGCTACACATCAGATGAGCAGCTTCATGCAGATTGATTCGAAGCCACAACTTGTAGCACATTCCACAGGGCTGGCAGATGAGGATATTAAGCTTTCCAATTTGTTGTGACATTCGAGAATGAAATATATATCACCAAAATAACAATAAACAGGTTTGTTCCCCCACCCTCTCCAACCCTTCCTGGAAAATATGAAGGTTCCAATATCCTATAAAATCTAATTTTTGAAGTTGGCAGCAAGTACCAAGTAACTTTTTACTTGACTCAAATAGCAATGCCAAAGCAAGAACTATGCCAGAAGATTCCATTCTGCTCCACATAACTCACTGTAAACAAAGTACAGGACCCAGAGATGCTTTCTTGAATAACAGTAAGGAACTATACTAATAACCCTAAGGGAAGAAATACAAGAGAAGCTCCTTTCAAAGCAAGGCAACTATTTTACAGTTTAAGCTATGACGGGGCAGAGATACAATTCAAATTTACCTCTTTTTCTTTTAAAATAATTACTTTAATATGTTCCTATTTTCCTTTCTATATACATCATAATTAAGCATTTTAATTGCATCAAACTATAAGATGTTGGAAAGAAGTACTTACACTCACTTAAAGCAAAAGGAAAAACATCTTAGAAATCAGCAAGGGAAGTCATAGCAAAAGTTTTCATATTATCTGCCACCTGAGAGACCTATCTGTAGTTTATTCTTCTAATTAAAGTACCCAGAGTTTCAGAATAACTTTTGTTTGTGCCAGCCAGGAAGAACAAATGTTTGCTCAGAGCCCGCAAAAGGTTACATCTGAACCACAACAAAAATTGTTGCTTAAAAATACCACAGCCCATAGCATGAAAAGTGGTGAACCAATTAAAAAAAAAATAAAAATTGAACAGACAAAAACACTTTAACTTTTTTTTCAATTGAGAAGTAATTATAGTCTGTCAGAATTTGTCATACTTTTAACACGTCCAGTTGCCTGTTTCATAAGCTCCTGCTTGCTCCTTTTCCATTTCCAATGATCCACGACACCTCTGAGAGTCACATGGTCAATGTTACCTAGAACAGGTTCATTCTCTTGTACTCATGGTAATTCAGCCTGGTCACGGCAATTAACATCAACTCATTTTCCCCAAACCCTTTTTAATACATTTCCAAACCTTGGCAATGCTGTTCTTCCCTCTCACATAGCTACAGGCCCACTCCCAAGCTGATTTAATAAATCAGCAAAACGTTTGCCTTGGCTAGTGAGTTGAATCACCTCAGAAGAGGTTCAGACATGAACACGAGGCGAGCAGCAGGGTGCTGGGAGGGGAGCAGCTCCCCCCTCCTGCTGGCAGCTCTGTTCCAGATGAGACTGCAGCAACAGCCTTCTCCTCAGCTCCAGTTCCCATTGTAAGTCTTCAGCCCCCCTTCTGCATTGGCACTAGCACCCAGCCAGCATCACAGCAAGATAACGCAGGGAGCTAACTAGTAGAAAGGACAGACCACCTTAGTCCTTCCTCATCTGCCAAAAACTAGTTTATAGCCAGTTGTCAGCTCGAATAAAATCAGATAAATGTAAATACTTGTACAGCAGGGTGAGGCACGACATCATCTTTGACAAATAAACTGAACCAGTTGTTTGTGAACCTCCAATTCAGGAACAGGACCTTCCAGACTAGAGGTGTCCACTGTAGTTTGTGGAACCTCCACCAGAATCCCAGTGCTGCCAGTCATGCTGGGGAAATGTTCACATATGGAAAAAAGTATCCAGGCAGAAAGGCACTTCTAATAATTGTTACGCTGGAAGATGATGTCTTCAAACGGGAAAACAAAAATCCCTCTCTTACACATATTGGTGAAGAAGTCTGAGCATTTGAAGTTACTTAACACTGCCAAGTTTACTGACATGAGGACAGCAAACACGGCGACTGGAAAAAGGGAGACACAGAGGTGAGACACACCAAACAGCCATGCACTTTCCCAGATGAGGCAGAGGATGCACAAGGAATTTGCCAGACACCTTGATGGAAAAACATGCATCCATAACCAGACCACACAGGAAAGAAATGCAAGGAAATAAGTACAGACAACCAGCAAAGATTATTAGCTGCAATCTCCTCAAATCCGTTGTGTACAGATAACTCCTTGTATGTACTACAATCCTCCCTTTTCCCAAGATGTCCCACAAATAGCCAACAAAAGAACATAAGACAAATTCTCTTGGAGGTGAGCATCTAGGTACAGTCTCCTTCATTTCCCAGGTTTCAAATTTCTTCATTACTGCTTACACTTAGCAATTCTGTCTATTTGGTTTCTTTGAATGTCCAAGTTCTGCTGCTCAGCCTGGAGAAAGAAGGAAACGGTTTTGCAAGTTTTGACTTCTGGGTCCTACTCCTCATGTGGGAGCAGAAGTAGTGTTGTAAAGAAACAAGTGACGATTTATATTCACAAACAAACAAGAAATCTCCAGGAAATGCAAAGGAATTTCAGCACTGCAAGCACCAGGATTTTTCACCAAATGTTCCATCACAATAGCTGCACCGCTTTAACCCACACAACTGCTTTTATACATACTAAGAAACTGACTTAGCAGTAGCCCTATTCCATCTTAGCAGTGAACGGAGTGCTCTCTTCTGTCTGAACCTCCTTACTCTCACAAACATACCTGCAAGACGCTGCAGGCAGCCAGACTCGAGGAAATTAACCTGAGGCAGCCCAAGCTTGTTGGAGGAGTCTAAAGCACATTTCACATCCTAAAGTCATCCAGTGACTGTTCAGGTGACAACTCTGAAGGTCAGAGGAACAGGCAGGCTTGTCAGTGAATGGGAAGAGAATATCAGTACCAAAGCAAAGACACCAAACAGCAGCAATGGCACTTGGATTCTGCACCAAGTCTCTACTGTAGTTTTGCAGGACTCCAGCCATACAGGAACAGTTTGGACCAACGCAATCCATGCAAGACTTGCTGGTACAAGGGACAGTAAGTAATCCTTTAACCTGCTTTATAATGGGTAGAAAACTTCCCTTCCCAAAGAATCAGAAGAATGTGGGAGGTAAGAGAATGAGGGGGGGGAAAAAAAACCATCAGAGGGAAGGACAGATGGATTTTGGATGGGGTCCTGGGCAACCTGATCTGAATATGTATGTTGGTGGCCCTGCTAGGCAGGGGGGTTGGAACTACATGATCCTTGGGGTCCCTTCCAACCCGGGTGATTCTGTGATTCTGTGACAGAAACGCCAGGTTCAAGGATACAAAGCCAGCAGACTTTGCATAGTATAGCAAAAGCACAGACAAGTGAAGTAATGAACTCTAGCATATCACAGAATCACAGAATGGCCAGGGTTGGAAGGGACCTCAAGGATCACAAATCTCCAACCCCCCTGCCACGTGCAGGGCCACCAACCTCCACATTCAATACCAAACCAGGCCGCCCAGGGCCCCATCCAATCTGGCCTTGAACACCTCCAGGGACAGGGTATCTACAATCTCTCTGGGCAGCCTGTTCCAGCACCTCACCACTTTCTCTGTAAAGAACTTCCCCCTGACATCCAACCTGAATCTTCCCTCCCTCAATTTAAAACCATTTCCCATTGTCCTGCTATATCAAATGTAAACAACTTTGGAATTGCATGCATCACCCATAAAATACCTTGTTGGTGATAAACCCAGTAGCTGATGATTTGCAAATTATCAGAGTCTCAGCATTTAGTAGTACACTCTCATTGATTGCCCATCTCAGGAAGAGTATCACAGAATCACAGAACTGTAGGGGTTGGAAGGGACCTCCAGAGATCATCAAGTCCAACCCCCTAGAGTAAGAGTAAGGTGTCTTGGCTCATCTTCCCATAACAACCACTCTCCTACTCCGTACCACTGCAATCGTATGGGGATAAAAGACACCACTTTAAAAGGTAGTTAACACATTCATCACTTAATATGGTGAATTGGTCTTGCTGACAACAGCCTAGGTTGAACAGAGAGGCCAGGCCTTTGCTTGCAGCCACATATAAAGCTATGACCTTCTACTGATTTTAAAGAGGAAACCCAAAGTGGCAAGCAAATAAAGGTGGTATGACAGCAACACAACACACTTTCCTTGAACTACAGTAGACTCTAGAAAGGAGAAAGGTTGATAGAGATGTATGGCCATGTAGCACCACTGTCCATGTTAACGTTTGTAGAACCTCATCACTATGCTTCCCATTTCCTCAAGCATCCTCATAACCTCCCCCTTTGCCACTCTTCCAGTTTCTTTAACAGCTGTCAGAACAACGCATGATGCTGCAGAAGTTTCCCTGGATTACTGGAAACACCTCAATACAAACAGTTAAATGGAAAAGTTAACCCACACATACACTGCTGCAAAGCATCTCCTGTTTGCAAGGTATGTTCCTGCATGTACATTTGCTCATGCAGAAAAAGTGAATCTTATTTTGCCATGCTCTAACAATTATAGCCCTACATCTGAATAGGGATAATATTTTGCAGTTCAAACTTCAAGCCATATGATGACAAATAAGATGAACAGATAATACTGAAATAGAATACTGTTCTTCACAGCATCTTCTTCTGGCATCATCATTTCCTATGGAGCTTCTAAAAATAAGAAAATAATTAAGAAGCTTGTATCAAATCACTCCTGATGCTGTTGAAAGGCTGTGATCCATTTAAGACCCTCCACTGAATTAAAGCACATAGACACTATGCAGTGATGGTAACAGAGGCAGTTTATTTCCCAGCACCAATGGAGGCTGAAGGCCATAAAATAAACATGGAACACCTACAAGGCTGACAAGAATACTCCAAAGCCTGCTGCTAACCTGGAATGATTTTTAATCCATGGCTGTCCAGCCTGGGCAGCACAGCTGTGTGGGGATATACCTCTGGCTGAGAGCAGCCTGGGAGCCTCACCCAGACTTCCCTCAGCTCCCATAGAGACAAAAACCCACACACTGAGCAGCACCACCAGTCCTCCTTCAAACCAACATTTTCCATACCGACACAAAGTGGACAGTCATTGAGCTACCCTCAGACAACTCTGTTAATGAATTATCCCAGCTGGCATGCCCACCCTATATGGTGGCGTTCTTAATAATTCTTGAAACATGGTTCATGAGGTTAAAAAAAAATTAAAACAAAATACTCCTTAATTTTGTGTTTTTTAAAATAATTGAAGTGCTATCGTGAAGCTGCAGTGAAGCACGACCTTAATATTTAGCAGAGAAGACCCAAGAGGAGGTCTGAATAACCAATGAAACAGGAAAGTTGTTAGCACTACTAAGTGCAGCACAAGAGTAAGCAGCATCTCTCAGCTGTGCCACAAAAGTGCAACTGATAGGAGAGGGGAGGCGGCATCACTGCCCCACAGGTCTGTCACATTGCCATTGCTGCTTCTCTGAAAGTATCATCAAATAACAGGTCTGCTTTCTGGTGATACCGCTGGCTGTGCTTCCCGGGTCAAGTCTGACGAACAGCAGCTCTATCAGTGCATCTATCATAACAAGTACTGAGAATAAAACAAAAATGTAAAAATCTATCAGCGCTACCAGCAAAATGCTTTCGTTCATACAAGTCAACAGACACTTCTATTCACACAGTTACAACTCCAGACAAAACATTATCAAGAATTTCGCAAAAATAGGAAGGATACACACTGAAACAGAAAATAGATTTAGAAGAAAATGGAAACAAAGCACTTGCATTACAAGCTTAAAGCTATGAATTCCATCAGCCAAAAGGAATTCAAACCGAAAGCGCATTTTAAACACGATCTTAAGACCATATCAATTTTACTACAGACTGATAAATATCCATTCCAGTTGAAATAGTTAACAACTATTTTGTAAAGAGTAAGGAAAGATGTAAGTATGCTTACAGGATTTTGAAAATTATTGCACTTTTCTTTTTGCCTTTTGAAACACAGTTGGACTTGCATGACTTTTAGTTGATTTTTTACTCTCAAAAACACATTCCAGAATGCTTTATGTCAAATTTTCAACATGTCTTGCATTAGAAAATTAGAAAGGTGTATGTAGACAAACAGAGCACTGTTTGAAAAACATGGATGGTCTGGTCTATTTTACATTGAACGTAACTTAATTCTGACTTAATTCAGGTAATCCAAAAGGAAAAAAAAAAACACAAAAAACCAAAAAAACCCACCAACAAGAATCCATAAACATGCAAACACAAAGAACAATAACAACAAAAACCCTAGAATTATAAACATTAATGACTATTCCTTACCATAGGTAAAAGTGAGACTTTTCCCTAAGTTTCTGAATTATTAGAACAGTAATTCATTTTCCAAACAAACATAAGAAGAATCACTACAAGGTTTACAAATTATTTTTTCCTACTCTTCCATTGTTCTTAATTTTAATATTTCTACTCTATTCATGTTTGTGTGGAACAGAGGATTCTTCGATTCCTGTAGCGTTAATATTTTAAGTAATAGTAATACTATGAGTACAAGCAAAAATTCTACTCCCTGTTTTGATGGAATAATAATCCAAGGAAAAATATCTGAAATTCTAAGTCACCTTCCACGTGTCCTTAACTTCCTCAATTCATGCAAACACACCTGTCACGTTCTAGAACTGCCTGACAATGGATAGAGGAGAATGCTTATATGCTTATTATTGAGCTATTTTGGAGGCATAAACATTTAAAAAAAATAAAGAAAGGAAAAGAAAAAAAATGTGCTTTTCCTATAGGAAAGGATCAAGTAAAAAAAAAAAAAAAGCAGGAGGATAAAGGAGAAAACTATAGTATCAGAGAATGAAAAGAAGTGATTTTTGATCAAGCAAAATGGTTAGTTGATTAAGATTTTTCTGTGTCAGATACGATTACTACTCAAATCCGACATCAAGAGCTCACACATGGCCCTTATAAGCAGAATTAAAACTATAATCCCATTTCTGCCACATTTATTATATCACGAGGGAGTAGTTCTATTTAGGTAATGTGATCCTGTAACAAGATACCGAAAAAATCTGCATGAATGTTGCCATTTTCCATGTCTGTTTATATTTAAAACATTTTCTTATTGTTCTATTCATATAAATAATGAAGCTCAAAAAACATTCCATCTTCTTAAGCTGACACATTTTCTCCAGATTTTGTAACACTTTTCAAATGAAACAAAATATTACTTATCCATCGAATTTCTTAAGCTACACTTTGAGTAGCATGTTCTTAAAAATATACTGTAAATCAAATGCAAAGAGCTATTGCAGTATTCATGCTGTGCTCACAGAATGGCCTGGGCTGGAAGGGACCCCAAGGATCATGAATCTTCAACCCCCTGCCACATGCAGGGCCACCAACCTCCACGTTCAATACCAGACCAGGCTGCCCAGGGCCCCATCCAACCTGGCCTTGAACACCTCCAGGGACGGGGCATCCACAGCCTCTCTGGGCAGCCTGTTCCAGCACCTCACTGCTCTCTCTGTAAAGAACTTCCCCCTGACATCAGCATGTTTGACTCCATTTCAAAACAGGTAGGCGACTGTGTCAATTGCTTTGAAATAGAAAGGTCTGTAGCATGACAGTCATGAGGACACAAAGAAAACCCTATTTTTGTAGCCATAGTGCAGGGGGATATGACAAAAAAAAAAAAAAGGAGAAACAACAAGAAGTTCATTTTTGCTTGCAAGCACCATCACTGCAGCCAGACCAAGCAGACTAAGTACTTCTGTCCACACAAAGTAAATATGGAGCCTAATCACACAGTGAACCTCTTTCCATAAGTACTCACAAACTGCAAGAATATCTATAGAGCTCAAAAAAGGCTCTCTACCAGTTGACTTGCCTGCCAAATACAAATGGGAAAAAGTTGTTTAATGTTTAGGGTCGATAGCCAGCATTTACATACAATCCATCAGAGACACAATGCAATGCTTTCTTCCCTAGCCTTGGACAATTACTGCAAAAGAAACATGCAGCTTCTTTGTTTACAGCATATAAATACTCAGAAGTGTTAAACTCTGAAACTGCACAAACCAGGTGTAAGGTGGTTGAGGTTATTAAAGGGGAATTAATTTCTTTCACCTAATAAAGAGAGGTGTAACACATTCCCTGCATTTGCTCTACTCACAAGCATAGTTCCTGAAAATCCATCACTTCCACAAGCTGACAAGTCACACTATTTAGATTCAATGGCTCATCTCCCACCGAGCAATGCCAGCTACTCCGTATGACCACACGTGACCACTCCTGAAGTCTGTGAGGTAAGCCTGTATCCACTCTCCCCACATCTTTCTGAGCAGCTTACACCACTTGGTATAAGCCCATCTACGGAACATTCCTTACCAAGATAAACTGCATTTCACTGGCAACAGTTCCCTTCAAGGTACAAATGGCCCTCCACATGTCAGCACAGAAGTGGGTGGCAGCACAGAGTTTCACCAGCCACATACATGTTATGAACTAAGACTGTCCCAGGTGAGCTTGCAGATGAGGGAGGGCTCCCCAGCTGCAGGTCAGGCACACATCAGGTCTGACAGAGCAGCTGGTCCTCCCAGAAAGACTGCATCTCTGCTATCACTCAGCAACAGCACATACCCCTCCTTGTAGGACAAGGATTTGAAGAAGCCACCGGCAAAGCAACCCAAGCAGTTAGCATTTCATAGGAAATTTATGAGGTTAAATATGCTGAGGACAAAGAATACAGTGTCTGAATCTGAAGACTGGCAGCCAGAAGAGATGAACAGTGACTGATCAGAAGCTGAGAGCTGTTCCTGTTTTCTTCCCCTACCCCACTCCCTCAGAAGGAAAAATACTATCCGTGCTCAATTTTAATTAGAAAGTAAATCCCTTTATATATGCATTGTTGCTGATATTTTGAAGCTGGCATTTTCGACCCGTGACATCATCAAAAAGGTAGTTACATATGTCCAAAGGAATCAGATTTCTCCAGTTCCCAAAGGCAGTTTAAAATGTTCCTATGCTCCAGCTCTTGACCTATCATTCTCCAAAAATATCTACCCATTCTACAACTTCCAGATAAATTTCCCTATTTTCTAGAGCTCAAATGCAGATGTAATCCATTCACAGAGGAAAAAAGGAAACCTGATTAATGCTCCTCTAACCAGCGTTTCTGAGAAACATAATTAAGATTCGGACCCAAATATCTGTACAGAACTCCCACTGAAGGACACAAGGAGCCCATCATCTTTATACACCTATGACTAGATCCATATACCTACAACTTCCTCATATCTTCAGCACACCTTGCCATAAACACTTCTTTCTGTCCTAATTTTTCTATTTTTCTGTTAAAAAAAAAAAAAAGGAGAATAAAGTTAAAGCAGTCTGATGAGAGCAAGCTATCAGAAAGATGCAATTGCAAAAACTATTAAAGCAATGCTGGATATTTTGTAACGCCTTAAATCACACTAATTTTAGAATGTACTATGGAGAGATGAAAGAGGAAAATGCATTGGAAATCACAGCAGACAAAGTTGCACTGATTTCTAAGGAATCACACAAATGGAAAACGTGACCAGAAAATGGTCAGTTCAAGCTTGGGTGGAGAAATGCCTCATGATGAATACAAAATACATATATTTTATATATATTTCCAAGTCTTATTGTCAAAATTTAAGAATTGTATTAGTCCAAGGATTGGAGATCTCATGCTTCATCTCCCGCCTGACTGCTTCAGAAGTAAAAAGCCTTGTTCCACTTCCTGACTTTTGGAGAAAAACACCTCCAGTCAGCTTAGCAAGTCCTGAACATTAAGCTCTTCTAAACTATGTGCAAATGAATCTACCTAAAAAGATACAAAAAAGAAAAGATGTTCTGCTTATCAAAAGGAAGTTACTCATAACAACAGATTCAAGCTCTCTTCTGAACACATAAAGGGGCTTTACAATGCCCAAAACCAAAGAGACATCTTCAATTCTTCACTAACTGATTAGTTAATCAGCACAAAGGTCTGTAACATCCACTATAGTCTGCACAAACATCTTTGATAAGATCTCTATTCAAACAAGAGCTTCATGCACTTTCTGCACAATCAGGGTTTTAAAAAAAAAAAAACAAAACAAACAGCAATTGCATGATGACTAGAGATATTTCTGGGACAAGAGCAAGCCAAGAATACTTGGGAAGGTAAAACCTCTTTAACACTTTTTAATAAGTTGAAACCTGTCTCGCACTTACCTGTAGTTCCCTGACAGATGCGATGCAACTGCTTTTGCCTCTTTGCAATTGCCAGTTACCTAAGAGCTTAACTGGTTTCACAGCTGCCGTGTAGAACACATAAAGTGACCAGAGGCCAGGTCTTACTCACTTGTCTGTATATATCCTAGGGGACCAGCTTCACGAAACACTGCTCATGTTCAGAGTCCCCCAGATCAAACCAAAGACCAAGAGAGGAGCACAAAGGCTGGGCTGGTGAGACTCTGGGCAGGTTCCAGGAAAGCGATCCCTTTCTTCCATCAATCAGAGTAAGGCACGAGAGAAAAACAAAAAAAAAAACACCAAAACCAACAACGCACACAAACCTCCACAGCCAGCTGTTGTGACATCAGCTCATCTCTTACAAATCTGAATAGCTGTCTTTGAAAAGTCAGTATCGTCTGTTTATCACAGTTCTCAGATTACTGGACAGAAAGGTGCCTTGGGGTATGCTTCCAGTTCTGGATCATAACGGTCTGGTACTTCTCCAAGTCCTTACTAGTTTATATGGCACCACACTTCCAGAGTACCAGTTCTGTTTTTCCAGATTGGTAAGCCATTTTTCTTGCACATTTGCATTGTGCTTTTGCTTGGGTTTTTTTGTTGTTGTTGCTCTTAAGTAAGAACAGAGAGGTAAGCTCTGTAAACAGAGGATGCTGCAATTCACATAGGTATTATTTTCCAGGTTTCAATCTCCAATGCTGTTGACCTAGCAGCCTTCACAGCACCAAATTCACAAACCAAGTAGTGAACGTCATAACATCAGCTCTACTTTCATGTATAAACTTATTCATACTCATGCTGGCACTGCCTCTGCCTCATTAAAGAACAGCTGACACTTCATATGAACTCAGCACATCTTATTCAAGCCAATTCTGCCTGCATACATGTTGTTTATTAAGAAGGACACATCCATTAAAATTTTATTTTATTTCTTCAGTGTTCAGCTGTTCCTGCTGTTTATATCATCCTTAAGTAACAATTAAGGAAATTACTATCATGTCACAAATAGAAGACTATGAATTTAGGTGGAAGATCCAACAGCAGGAATGCATTAATACAGAAGAAGGAGAAATACTGCTTGGATACAAATGTCTTCGGCAATAGATAAAGATGACAGATGTGAAGAAATGACAGTCCAAATAATTTACAAACTGAACGTTTCTTCAAAGTTTATTATTAAACATCACTGGGTATGCTAAAAAGTACAGTAGCACGTGTCACTATTTTGAAATTAATCTGAAGAAGTGACTGTCACAGCGCTGATATCATACAATGGTATGCACACCAATGGGGCTGCCATTTGAATTCAATTGCAATTGAGAACCAAACGAACGGTTTATTAAGAACAGGTATGGTCGTTACATAATAAAACTAACTAATCAGGAAACAATTCCTCTCCATGCTTTGGATCCAACCTTGCTTTTGAAAACTGAAGTTTCACTGCTCCAATTGGAAGCAAACTGTTACACAGTCCATTTAAATAAGTATATTTGTAGCCTTACAAACAGGATACAATATGGCAAACAGATGCATAGAAGAAAAAAAAAAAAAAAAAAAAAGAAGGGAAGGGAAGGGAGTAAGGAAGAGTGGAAAAATTTTGTTTTGCGGAGTACCGAGCAACCGGCTACACAGCAGTTCCTTCAGCCTGAAACACCTTTATTAATCTTTCATGTAAAGCAATAAACGTTGTGAACAGAGTAATTTTCTATATCAAAACGTGGTTGATGAACTATTAGTTATTAACCTCTTCCATCTTCTAGCACAGAAAAAGATGAGAAAACAGCAAAATGATGGATGCAAACATCACAGGTGATTTATTCTCAAGAAGAGCAAACAGAGAGAAACTGAGGCAGGAGTTGAGTTCACAACACCCAAAGAAACCCGGTTTGCACGCAGAGACAGAAATCATCCAGAAGCAGGAATCGCAGCGCGGGGCAGCGGAACCCAGGTGTCCTGGGGGACCGGCAACAGCCCCTTGCCGAGCACCGGGGGCCGCCCGGCAGCGGGGAACCCACTTCTAGGGATACCCCCGGGGCAAAGGAGAAAAGGAAAAAAGAAGGGAAAACGAACAGCTTTGGCGCGGACACGGAGAGCGGCGGGGCGAGCTGAGACACTCGCGCCTGAGCCGCGCTGCCTCCGGCAGGGCCGCGGCTGCGGAGGGAGCTGGGGGCCGTTCGGTACCTTTTTGCTCTCTTTTTATTAAAAAGCCAAACTTGAAGGCGGCAACAATGGGCCGGCCCCGCCGGCAAGCAGGCCGCTCCCCTCCCGCCCGGGCAAACATGGCCCCTCGCAACACGGCCGTCAACTTTTCCCCACCGCCGCCTCCTCCTTCTCCTCCTCCTCCTCCTCCTCCCGCCCCCTGCTCACCTCGCATCAGGGAACAAAAACTGCAGGCGAGCAGGCTCCGCAGGACGGCCCCCATCTTCCCTCGCTCCGCGCTCTCACCGGCGGGGCGGCGGCGAGGAGCAGTCCCTCCGCTGCCACTTCATGCTGCCCGGCGGGCGGGGAGGCGGGGAGGAGGACCGGGCAGCGGCGAAGGGTGGCCGCCGAGCCCCCCTAGCAGGCCGCTGGCCCCGGCGCGCCGCAGCGGCACCAAGCGCTCCCCTGCATGCCGGCCTCCGCGCCGCCACCGCGGCCGCTCGCCATCCACTCTCCGCTCGCTCACTCGCTCGCCCGGCCTCCGCCTCCGCCGGGCGCGCACAGGCGCAGGGATACAGCCCTCCTCCTTCTCCTCCTCCTCTCCCGGCCCGGCCTGGCCCCCGCCCCGCGCCGCGCCCGCCCGGCTCCGCGCTCCCGCCGCACCGCCCGCCTCCTCAGGCGGGGAGCGAGCGGGCGAGCAGAGGGCGGCGCGCACGCAAACGGCGGCGGGCGAGCGCTGGCGGCGCGGCGGGCAGCTCCGCCTCGGGCGGGGCGCGGGGCGAGGGCGGGTGCGCGCGGCTCAGGGACGCCCGTGGGCAGGGCGAGGGGTCGGACGGGGGGAGCCGGCCGCCGCCGTCGCATTCCAGCGGGACTATTTGCTGCGTTGTTTCGCACGCACGCCTCCGCCGCCTTTTTGGGTGCGATACGGTTGTCGGAGCAACACCGGCCCGGGAGAGACGGGACTACTTTCAGTCACAGAGCGGCGGCCGCACAAAGACGGCCGCTCCCCTCCGCCCGCAGGTGCGGGCTGCCCGGCGGGGATCCTCTTCCGTCCCTCTGGGTCACTGCCTGGCGGCGGTTCCCGAGTGAAGGGTGGGCTGTGGGGCCGCGGCTTTTTCTTGGAAATCGCTGCGGAGCTGCCCCGTGGGCAAAGCTACTTCAGTATTTTTCCGAGGAACGCCGCATCTCACGAGGCGTCCCTCCTTTCCTCCCGGAACAGCTGTTCCGTGGAATGAGGCTTCGAGGCAGAACGCCTTAAAGCAAAATTCGAGATCCTCGCGTTCAGAAGTCTGTGTTATTTTCAGGGTTATTAGAAACTTATGGAAACATTTAACTTTTAATTTCGTATCTGTTGAACATATACTTTCATAGCTTTTCTTGTGATTACAGTAGGAGATAACATCTGGGCCAGATTAAAGGCCCAGGCATCGCAGACCGGCTCTGACATCAGACTCCAGCAGTCATGTGATGATATCAGACTTTCAGATTCTACTGGGGAAAAACTGCAAGTCAAAACTTTCTAGAGAAAGAAGTAAATGTCCAACTTTAAAAGTTGTTTAAGAAGGGGGGAGGGAAATCTTGAAAATGTAAACAACTCAACAGCAATAGCTGCCTGAGGGCAGGTCTGTGTTCAAGTATGTCTTTGACTCCACCAGGTGAAATAACCTCCTGTGTTGCTGCTGTGTCAGCCAGGAGGATAGCAAACTCAGATGGTGCTGGAGGGGATGGGCTTCCCATGAACAAATGTACCAGAGAGTGGATAAACCTCAGCATATCCTTGATGTCACAACTGGATTTTGTAGGAACAGACAGAAGCAGCACAGCATTCTATTTATTTTCACTGAGCAATTGGAATCAAAGAAAACAGTTACTCACAATGTTGCATGATCAGTGATTAACCTCTTATGTAGTATTGCAAGTCCTTAATGAATTCTTCATATCTTAGCAACACAATGCACAGCTGAGAGAAAATTCAAGCCTGAACCCTCAAATGACACATTTCTCTATGTGCTGTTCCCTGTTGTATCTTGTATTCTTTTTCCTTTTGCTGGAAACACAATGGTGTCTTGGCTATCTTCCTTGGGAGCTGGATCCCTTGTTTGTTGGCTCTCACATCTTCCCCACCATCCTATCTGACTGGCTTTATTTTTAGCTTACAAACATTACATGCTGTCACCCATCATGAATTTGACCATTTTTCTATATTTCAAGACCTTTCCTTTCCTGATAGGATTTCCTCTAATCATTGAGTGATTAGTGGCTTTACTTATGTATCCCCTTTTCTCCATATGCTTCATAGAGACAGTCCCCTCTCTACTCAAGCCTAGGTAGCCTTTTTAAAAACAATTTTCCATTCATTGCTTGTGATTCAAGACCAAACTCATGTTGTATCTGTTTCTCAGCTTTACTTCTAATTCATACACACAGGGGGAACCCAGCTGTAGAAGTTTTTACAAAGTAAACTAGATTATCTCACACATAAAAGATTCTGACAGCCAGGGCTCCTCTGAAATACTTACATTCCTTTATTTGATCTTAAAGTTAAGATGAAGGAAATAGGAGTGCAGAGGGAATGTTCTTTCTATTGCAGTAGGAAGATCCTCTTGTTGGTTACAATTATTTTTATTAATCTTACGATTATTCATTTTTATCAGTATTCATTATTATGAGTACTCATTTGCTCACTGAAATCCAGTCAGAGACTTTGACTGTCAAGAAATCTGTACAGTCTTATTCTTACCTCTGGACTCAGATGGTGATTCAATGATACAAGAACTTTCACAAGAATTTCATTATACTCAGGTTAGTTCCCTGGTTTGGTTCATAATACAGCTTCAAAAGCATTTTTGTCAGCACAGAGGACAGCCAGGAGTGGCAGCTGGAGCTTCTGAAACCAGTAGTAACTGTTCAAGTCTGTATCTTTGAACAGTGCCCTGGGTTGCAGTGAAGTCGGTGGGATCCTTTGTAGAATGGGGACTGAAGTCCCTAATGAACAAAAGCTGTTAGCAGAAGATAGCTGCACAGCAAATGGATTTGTGGCTGCCCACATCACAGAAACCACTATCATAATTAGCTCCCTTGCTGAATGTCTCAACAAGAGTTAATGGGCATGGCATGGTGAAATCCTGGTCCCTCTGAAGTCAATGGCAAAACTCTCACCAACTTCAAAAGGGTCAAGTTTTATACTGAAACTCTAGCTCAAGTCCTCTCTTGCATCCATAAGGAAAGACTGAAGTAAAATAGCAAGGAGATGGGATGTGAAGTGGTGATGACTTCATCAGTGATGTCTGTTACAACAATTTCACAGGTAAAATAAGACACCCTGACTCCACATATCACCACCTTCTTTCCAAAACAAGATCAGATCTAAGAAATATGACAGGTACATCTTACAAGATTTATCCTGTTCCAAGAGCAGAATGGAACACCACAGTGTTCCTTCTTTAAAGAATAGAACACTAGATCATCTATCCCTTCTTAAAAATCAGTAATAAGCAGACATATTTTTCCTTCATTTTTACTATTAAAAGTAAAGCCATATCAACTGCACCTTTTCAACAAGACTTAGGCAGCTTTCCTTGGACTGATAGCCATTTCTCTATTCCAGAAATTTTCTCCAGGGAGATCTATTCCAGATCTCACTTATCTTCACTTACTGTCTGTAGGGTTCCCCACAGTCTGTCAAACCATCTCAATAGTCAATAGCCAGCATTCCCATTATTTTCCCACCCATAAATCAAGTCCCCATCCTCCCGCCCTCCCTTTTTTTTTTCTAAATTATGTATGAGGTTGCCTCTTCTCCTTGCTCTTTAGTGCCTTATTTTTTTTCTCCATTAAGTGTAATACCCTTTTTTTTTTTTTTTTTTTTTTTAGCATCTCCGCTTTCAGAAGGTGCTGCCTGGTGTCCAGGATGAGAACTGCATTTCTTTGTAGCTGAAGAAATCCTTACAACAAAAACTTCACAGAGAAGGTCCTTGAGTTCAGGAGAGCATAGGGGTAAGCTAGTCCAACAGGATTCCAGCGATAACCTGAAGGGGAAATATAAAATAGATGACCCTGTAGGCTCGGGCTTTTTCTTTATACCTTTCGAGGAGTGTTTGGACTCCTGCTGATGGTGTATCCAGGATCAGGCTGTTTATCTACTGCTTCTTTTCTCCTCTTCCATCTCCCAGGGAGTTGAAAACAACACTGCCTCAGGATATGATTCTTCAGCTGTAGTACCTTCAGTGTGAATTGTGTAGGATTCTGATTTTAACTTGGCACTGCCCACCAGGCCACAGGGCAAGTCCAATACTTTCCTTATGAAAGCCAGGTAGCCATGGCTATATTTCAAAGCTAAATTATAAAAAGTCATTTTAGAAAGTTAGAGTTCCAAAATTTGTAAAAAAAAACTGTAATGCTAGGTTGATGCAGCTAAAACATCCTTTCAAAAGAGACGGCATTTCAGGCTGACGGATACCAAAACACTGTTTTATTTTAGTTTGCAAAGATTTTCAAAAACAGACAGCACCTGAGCTCTATTAACAACAACATGCATGCATTTTAAACAACAACAGTTTAAGAATACTTCATTTTCAGAACGCTTTCATGGAGCTCAGCATTTTGCCATACGCATGCATAGGATTTACCGGTTGCACTTTGCACTGTAGCCTTTTAAAAATTAGTTGCTGGTAAAGGATTGTACATTTGTTAACACTGTTTTAGCCATAGGGATAAATTACTAGAATGCATGCCTTATTATGGTCAAAAAAGGTAAGTTACAGTAATTAGCAAAAAAAAGTAAGTTACAGTAATTAGCAATCGTTCAAAGAACACTTCAATCTTTGTATAATATACACATTGTGACACATCATCTGTGCACAGGAAGGAGCCCATTTTGCAATTTGAAGTAGCTTCCTCTGAGCTGAAGTGCACTAACAAGGATGCACATGGGAAAGCCGCAGTTCACGATGTCAAAAGAGAATCACCCCTTCTCCAGTTCAAAGTCTGGGGAGAAGATTTGTGATGTTTACTCGCATCCATATTTTTATAGATTTACATTTATTTAGTCTGAAATTACCCAAGACACTTAGCACCTCGAGAGAATGACTTTGCCTCCTTCACTGTGATACCACTTCAGGGGTGTTGTTTTTCTTAACTGTTAAAAAGTTCTCAAACTATTCCAGAAAAGCACAATCGGTTACTTGTGCACTACCTTAGAGCGCAGAAGAGTGCCCTCTGTTGGCTAACCTTTAGGTTTAATATCTACGATGTTAATGTCGACCTCCATTTATGAGGTTCAAAAAGCAAAATCACAAAAACGCAAGATGCTGAAGCAGCTCATTATATAAAGAAAAAAAAATCTTGATTTATTTATAGATAGTAGTTAAAATAGAGTTTGAAGGTATATTCTTAATTTTTTCATTAAATTAATATTAGCCAGTTTTTCTAAGAGCAAAATTAATACATTTGATCGTTCAGAACTGTTATCTGTATGTACTCTCTGATCTAAGTTTTGTTTTACTGTGATAAATTTGCTTTAAGGCTTGGAAAAGCAGCATATAGAACATGTACGAGTCCCTAAGTCCTCAGTTTATTTCAGAGCAATAAAACTGCTTGTGAGTGCCCTGGGGCATGACACCACCTCTTCAGTGAGTAAAACCTGCTTTTTTTTTTTTTTTTTTTCCCTTCAGATCTTAAACTCAAATATTAGCAATGCTGATAATAGTTCTTATTAGTCCTTGCTCTCTTTTCAAAGCATGAAATCCAAGGATAACTGTCAGCAGCTGATTCTGTCTACCCATTTTAAACATGCCTTTTTAAGATAGCTAGAGAATTTCTAGTTTCTTAGATTCAAACTGATCCGTAAATTAGAAATGTAGGATTTGGGGACAATGGCTAATTGAAAACCAAATTCCAAATTCTCTCATTTAGCCCACTATCAACTGGCAGCAGTGCTAAGTACTGTACAGTTAAGCATTTATGTCTCCACAAGACATTTGAAATACAGGCCCAGAACAGCAGAAAACCCTGCACGCACTGGCATCGACTAAATGCGTCACATTGATTTCACTGTCTTTTAGAACAGGAATGAGTGTGGGTTCTCAAAACTGCTCTGGTTGTGTATATAAAGATTTTTGTGTCTTAAGGCGTGTAGCTCCATCTTCACACGATGGCGGGATAGAAGAGGCAGTTATATGTGACTAAGGTCTCATTTGCTGCTTTTTCATAGTTCTTCAAATAACTTCCTTACACCATGGACTTGAATAAAGATTATTCATAAACTGACAACTAAATGTAGATAAGTAATAAAAGAAAGCACAGAGAAAGATACTTGCCTCAAATATACTTGTTTAAGCAGTTGCACCTGCTATAAAAATATTATTAAAGAATCACCATACTCAGTTATGAATTAAGTTGATTCTGTTTTCTCTTCTCATAAAGAAAAGTGAAAATATCCAACCAATTCATTTTCCTTTTCTTTTCTCTTACCTCTCCAACAAACCCCACAGTGACAGTAGTTGGTAATGTGGATCTTTGAATTAAAGACAGCAAATTGTGTTTGCATAGGCCTGACACATAAAGCTCCTTCCAATGTCTTTTTCGGTGTCAGAGCTTTGCTGTGAATGCAACTTCTACTAATTTTTCCTTACTGCAATTGTGAAAAAATCTAATACCTTTGGAATGATATTAAAAAGGCTTACATAGAATAAAATCCCCATTTAATCTTGGCATATTAAGAAACCTTTTCTTTGAACATTATATGGAAATGCTATTTTTCCTCAAAACACTTTTTTTTTTTTTTTTTTTTAAATATGAGAAGCTTGAGGAGTTGTAAGAACCAACAGTTTAGAGCATTATCTACATTTGTGGTTTAGAAATGGTGGCAGAGGAAATGTTAGTAAGAATATACATGTGCTTCTTGTGGAATTCTGTGGCAACAAATCGTGAACCCAATATATCAAAAGGTGTGCTGGTCACTATGTTAGAAAACAAATAAACAAACAAAAAAAATCCAGAAAAATAGTGCGAACCAAAGACCTAAATTGCTTAAGTATAGGAGAAAAAAATGTTTGCAGTGCATTGTGTATACCAGTTATTTAGATATTGCTTCCACTTCATCTAGCACCATCTTACTACTCGCATACTATTATGAAAGCCAGGTTTGGGTAAACTACACTAATTCTGTTTGGTTTACAGTACAGAGTGATCACCAGCAGAAGAGATACAGCTATTCATCTCATTTATTGCCCCAGTAGCTCTGCTAGTTTATGCACACAAAATTTTGAATACTCAGCTGTGTTTTTTAAGGTTTTTTAAAGTGTTCTTATCAACAGAAACATGCTATGATTTATACTTACATTTAGACAAAACATTTGAGATGTCTGCTCACAACATAGCTGGAACACTTGTAATGACTTTTTAAGACAAATGAAAGGCAAAATCTGCTTCGTCTGAGATGCCACTGTTTATTTCAGTAGGTGCAGAAGAAGTGCTTTGTGAGCAAAAAGCATTCACCACTGCAGTACTGGCAGATCACTTATTTTATTACATAGATAACATTTCAAAATTAAGCTTATGAGATCAAAATTGAAGTTTAAAATACTGTTCAGTTTTCAACAGGAAGATCTGGAAACAACAGGAAAAGAAAAGTCAGCAAATACCTGAGCAAAACCTCTCCGCTTTTGGACAACATTAGATAGCAAATTAGATAGCAAAGAAACAGCTGTGCACAAAAAGAAGGTAGAAGTTGGATACTGAGTCGTCACTACTGATGGTAAAAGAGTAAAATAAATATGAATTGAGCTGAGTTGGAGATTCAAGCAAGATTTATTAAAATTTAAGTCAAAATCCAAATGAGGGATACGCAAATTCATTTCTGTGGAGACCTGTTTTGTTTTACCAAGCCCATTAAGACCAAGGCAATTCCTGATTAGGATTTCAGCAATATTCAACTAGGTGGAAACTAGCAAAAGGTAAAAGAAATCAGCAATTGTTATAAAGCCATGAAATTTACCCCAGAAAACATACCTTATCTTTTCAATCAACTTTTCAAGCCCATATTTCTTCCACAGTCTTAGATGTAATATAGATGTCAGCACACACCAGAACAAGCACAAGAACTGGTGTCTCACTTGGGGACAATAGCCACCTGCCAGCTGATGCATGGTAATCTGCTGTTATGCGTGGTCATAGACCACAGCTGCCACATCTACCCATTTTAGTTCAGTCTGGTTTGTTCCTTATGATAACCTATGTTTCAAGTGCCTGATATCCTACAGACTCAGCAGACGTTCCAAACATGAGTAAGGAAGCTGTACTTGAACTGCTTGTAGCATGCACACTGTTATCAATAACTTGAAGAGTGATAAAAAAAACGTATGCAGAAAGGGCTCCTGGAAGTCACTCCAGTTACCAAATAATAGGGTAGCCATTGGAGAAGTATTACTGTTGTCCCTAGTGCTACCTGATTTGGGCTGCCCCAAAAACACTGTGACACTTGACCTGCCCCCAAACTTACCCTTGAAATGAAGTTTCCAACAGATATCTGGAAAAGTTTACATTCTCTCCCAGGCAAAACACATGCATAAACTTCAGTGTTCAAACCTGTCACTTTCCAAAACACACCACCCATTACAGAGTTCACTTGAGGCATACCCTTGTTTTATGTAGGAAAGCCACATGTGTATCTTGTTAAGTTTAGTAGCAAGCAGGATAGTGTGAGCTGTTCTCACTTGTTTAAAGCTATACCTCCCAAATAAATTATTTTTGGCTTTTCTAAAACAGTGTTCTGGTTCTGTAAAGACATCAGTAGCGTGTGCCAGAACTGGATTCTTTCTGGAAACTGTGCCTGAGATATCAGATGATGGAGAAACATTTGAACTCCTTATTTCATGCGCTGGAACAAAACAAGGAAAACATTGTCATAGTTGAATAATCAGAAGCAGCTGGGAAAATTGTCTTCAGATTCTATCATAAATTTTACCTCTGGGCTGAAAAGTCATGTCACCTTACAAGGCAATTGTTTTGAAAAGATATAAGCCACTAAGTGTGAAGACTTGACCGACAGCCATAAACCATGTGCAGGAGGACCTCACGCTGGTATAAATGGGAACTGCATGTGCAAAGATAGAGCAGTGTGTGGCCACTGAAGGACAAAGATCATCTCATTCATAACTTACTGGACTACGTGGGAAAAATTCAGAACTGTCACTAGAATTTGGATTTAGGGATAGGAAAAAAGAAAAAAAAAAGGCTCATTCATGGAACCAAACAGAAAAACACACTGAAAAAACTAAATAAACAGCAGGCAAGCTCATTGGAAGTCTGTGTTGTGTTTCTCTACCATCTTCCAACATAAGAATAAATGTTTGAACTTCATGCAAATTTTTGATTTGTTGTTGAGAAGAGCTTTAAAAGTCACAGTTTCAAAGCCTAACCACCGCTAATAACATAATTCTCTCAGTTTAAGTAGGGCACACAGAGCAAATGTGGCGATGCTCCCTGCGACTTTTGAATGTTCAGCTGGAAGCTCTATGAAACTCAGTTGCTTCTCTGATGTGGCAGGTACCAAACTGCTCCTGCAAAATGCAATCCTCATAAACAGGCTACTTCTTCATGAAGTTTAAGCTGCCTCTGGTAGCTTTTGTGCAAAAAAAAAAAAACAAAAACAAACAAACAAAAAAAAAAAACAGTAAAATCATGACTGAGTCCAAACTCAGGCCTGTTACAAAAACTATCACTCCACTAATTATGAATGGTCTCAAACTTATTCTCTGCTTACAGTGAGAGAGGATTTGCTCCTCCTACCTCCCACTAAAGGATCAGGGATGAAAGAGACATGGAGAGCCTGACAGCCAGTGAACACCAAAGCAAAGAACTTATTGACCACTTCAACCCTCTCCATGTCATTGTTACCATTTTTACCTTCTCATTTCTCAGGGGGGGTACAATCTCCTTGGCCTTTCTCTTCTGGCCAATGTCCCTTATTAGTATTTTTCACACCCTTACCGAGTTCAGCTCTATCTATGCCTTGGTTTTCCTGGTCCCATCTCTGCACATCCAGATACCTGTATTCTTCTCAAGCCACTCACTTCCATGCATAGACTTTTCCTTCTTATCCCTCAGTTTGACCAGCAGGTCCTTGCTCAGCCAGGTTTCCTGCCTCCTCTGCTTGATTTCTTATGCTGTGGGATAGAAAACTCTTTTGCTCTCAGAAAGACATACTTAAAGAAATGCCAGCTCTGTTCCTTCCTTTATCCCTAAGGACAGATTCCCAGGGGATCTGATCTTAAGAGCAGAAGTTCTATGCTTTTCTCTTTTAACACAGAATCTCTGAATCACTGAGGTTGGCAAGATATCTGGATCCATTTGGTTCCACCCCTGCACAAGCAGGGTCATCCAGAGGAAGGTGCTCAGGCCTATGTCCAGGCAGCTTCTGAAGATCTCCAAGGATGAGATTCCACTATCTGTGCCAGTGTTCTGTCACCTGAAAGACTAGGAAAAAAGGAAAAATAAAGGAAAAATAAAAAAGCAGATTTAAATGTTGAGATTCAGAGTGTGTAGATTTCCTGAAGATGAACAATAATTTTCATATATCCAAATACGTCAGGGGACCTATCCATAAAGGGAATGTCATGTACACTCTTCAAAGAACTTGTAAGACTTAGAAAAGATGAAGAGGTATAACTGCCTTGTAACTATCTATGATCAGAGATGTAAGGAATTATATTACCTGTATGAGAATGAGTAATGCATAGGAAATGCTCAGCAGTCTAGGCCAATTTCCACTGTGTGCCAAAGCACAAAGTATAGCTCCTCTATAAGAGGTTCTAGGTGGAAACTGTTGACAGCAGTAATAGCACTTTAAGCTCAGTATTTTTGTCAGCATGAAGGGTGGACTGATGGGTGCAAGCCAATATCTAATGATGTCATCAGATTCAAACGCACTTTATTTGGTTGGCTAGCTACTACTGGGTTGTGAGTTGCTAATTTACTAAAAAAAAAAAAAAAAATCTAAGCATAAACATCTCCTCCTCCTACAGTAATTACAATGAACTGAAGCATTCTTTTGAAGAGAACATGCCATAAAAGGTTTCCAGACCTTTATGGAGAACATGCCATAGAGGGTTTGCAGGCACTTATGGTAGCAACAACGTGCTTTGCTCACACATCTCAAATTTAAGTCTTCAATTGTTTGTTATTCATTTATGATTGTTAGCAGGGGTGGTAAAATTTGCACTAGCCATTTGCCTGAATGTATAATTCCACAGAAGAGTTTTCTTCATGACAGTCTGTATTTACACACTTTTTGTTTGCTCAGTACTGTGAAGGAACTACGTGAAACAAGCAGCTATGGAATTTATTACACTCTCCAGGAGATCAGCTTTTGGCCTTGTGCCCTCACATATATGGTTGTATTTGGAAAGAGAGATTTCAATGCTGTCATCAGATAACACTGGCTGATGATCAAACTATATGATTTCAGTTTTATTTTTATGTCTTAAGACACTACTATTTATTTCCGGGTGGAAAGATATTTACTTATTTTTTTGCCTACTAGCATATCTGTTTAGTTCCTGAACAACGTGCAAAAGTTTGTTGCTGTTTGATCACTTTACATCAGGGAGCATGGTGCACATTTAAGACCATAGAAGAGCTGTCAGTGTACAGGACTTTTAGATAAGCATTGCCAAAAAGCATAACATACTAGGTGCATTTTTTTTTTTTTTTTGCAATTATTCTATCCTTTCTCTTTCATAATGCAACACTATTATCAGATGACTAAGTATGTTCATAAGATGTGCTTAATTAAGCATCACTGCTGAAAGAATGATTATAGGAAATCTCTTTCTCCTGTTCTTTTCACTGACCATGCCTATATGTGACTAAAAAATACAATTCAATTTAATATTATTAAAATGTATATGATTATATACTTAGTATTTTGTTGTCTTCTATGGTGCCTCATTATTGCTATACGATATACTAAGAAGCTTAAGTGAGAAGCTTAAGAAGTGTATGTGTATAATCTTCCACTAAAGCCTTCCAATAAACAAAACATTTTTGTCACAGAATGTATTTTGTAGTGAAATAGCCACAGAAAGTTAAAAACCAAGCAAAATAAAACATTTTTAAACTGACTTCCTTTAATTTGTCGATTTAATAAGCCGTTGTTGCCCTCTAGTGTTCAAACATAGCCCACGTTCCCCTACAGAATGTTCCCGGCAGGTCACCTAGTAATCCCATTTGCTCCAAGAATGCAAATGAATGGGAAAATATATATCCCTATGTGCAATGCTAAGGGAAGCTGTTGATGGTCTATTCCTGGAAGTGTTCAAGGTCTGTCTGGATGGGGCTTTGACCAACCCGGTGTAGCACAAAATGTCCCCGCCCATGGCAGAGAGGTTGGAACCAGGTGATCTCTAAGGGTCCTTCCAACTCAAACGATTCTGATTCTCTACTTACTTTTGATGTATGCATTAACATTTAAAGTTACTAAAAGACCACTCAGCTCAGCTTTCTTACCGAGTTAGTCATGATACACATGCAACTCACTGGTTTACTTCTGCCACTCATAGTGTATGATATTATGTTGGCTGTTTTGGTTAGAAGGCAACGTTACCAGTGATGTTAACCAAATACATGCTCCATGCTCTGAATGACCCTACAGTTTGTCTGCCCTCCTTCCCTCGAATCTGTGTCCACTGCACTGTACTGCCTGAATTACTATCAACAATCTCTACCTCCAACAAAATTTTTATTATGCTAGAAATGCACAGTGATGATTCAGGAGCTCTTTTCAATACCTCTCCTGTAGTAAGTTGCTACGATGGCATAGACAATGGAGAAGGCTTCTCACTAAGCTGTAAATCTTTAGATAAAACTATAATCTCAGATTCAGACCTGCATTTTACATGTACCAGACCCAGTACTTGCAATTTCCTTAACTTGCTTCCCAGAAATATTTTCCATCTTTATCATATTCCTTGACCACAAAACTTTGAAACTAGCTGATTAAAATAAAAATAAAAATAAAAAAAAGCAAAGGATAAATGAAGTGCAGTCAACAGACCAGCTAATCAACTTGAGATACTTCTGCAAATTTATTCAATTCTAAGATATTATCCAGAGTGTTTTTTATGTAAGCATTGTCAGACAGAAGTAATGTAGAAAAAACAAATGTTTTTGTATCTATAAAGTAACCTGCAGCCTCCATACAGCAAGAGTTCAACTTCTTGACATAAGGAACACTGACATGTCTTTGATCATTGAATAATGTAATTTTCAGAGAATTTTCTGCATAAAGTTATTGTTAGAGCTCCCAAAAAACTTGCCTTGAGGCCATTTTTAGATCATGACTGCTTCCTGCTGCAGTAAACTTGACAGATCTAAGAACCTTGTGGACGTGGGTTACTTAGCATATTTTGTAATATAATTATTTGTTCCTATTCTTAAGGCACCTTTCCTTCTCTATCTTGATGTTTGTAGTTGATTATGCTGCCTCCCACAGATAATATCTAGGGTTTCATTCTGAAAACAGATTAAGACTGATCATGGTGTGGAAAAAAAGTGAGTTTGAACTGGAGGTTCAAACACTGGATGCTTACAGGCACTCTCATTTGCCTCTTATTCCAGAGGCAGGGAAACATACAGAGAAGCTGTGCTTACTACCGGTCATATGAACATGATGCCAGAAGTAAAAAAGATGTGCTTTGAGAACATGTAGAGTTCTACCCAGAGTTCTAGAGCTCTGATTAATGTTCATAAAGGTCTAAAGGGAGTTGGGAGGCAAATGGATGAGGACAGGATCTTCCCTGTGATGTGTAGTGGTAGGACAAGGAGAAATGGCCTAAATCTTGTATTTAGGAAGTACCATACAAACATACAGAACTTCTTTACAGTAAGGGTGATGGATCGGAATAAGTTGCCCAGAGTTTGTGGGCTGTCCTTCTACAGAGATATTCAAGACACATGTGGATGCCTACCTGTGTGTTCTACTGTAGGGAACCTGTTTAAGCAGGAGGATTGGACTCAATGAGCTCTTGAGGTCCTGTGATTCTGTGTGTGCTTCTATCATCTCTAGCCCTGTTGCAAGCAGTGCTTTTAAGAGCCACTAGACTGGTGAGGGAAATAAAAGAATGCTAGAAGCAGAAAGATAATGCAAAGTTGTTTAAGGTAATGCTTCTCTGACTGCAGGAAATATCTCTGAGTTTGGGACTCTTGCACAACACATCCATCAATGTTACTTAATACTTTCTTAATTCCCTTCAATCTGTCTAGATATTCAAGAACTAGAAACCATACTTTTTCTGTGTCCTCTGCTGATAATACAGCTGTTGTCTTTGCTCAGTTCCTTCACAAGTTTCCATCTGCTCTACAATTAATTGTTAAGTTTCAACTATAATAGGTTTAAGTATAGTAGAACAGATTCTCCGGTACACACCAAGTTGCTTGCTTGTGCTATTTGACATGGAAAAAAAAAAAAAGATTCCAGCTTTGTTTAACCTAATATGATAAAAACTATTTGACATATCCTGCAAAGAATCCTGCTAGAGGGTGGTGCTCTCTTCAGAAAAGGCCAACTAAAATTTGCAGCAGGTGGTTTTAAGTATAGCTTATGATTTATGCACATGAAAGCATTCAAGATAAATATCAATGAACACAATGTAGCTAAGGAAAGTTAAGCCAAACATGTTTTGAATATAACAGTTTACTCCTTGTACCTAAAACCATTTGGATGCTATATACTACTACCCAATATTCACTTAAGGCTCAGATAGAGTATACAGGATGCCATATACACTTACACGATGCCAGACTTGTGTAATACTGATGTACTTGGAGGCAAAAAACATTGAAAGTGCTCATGTGCTGCACAATTAATTAGGTCAAATTCTATTCTGCTAATCTAGTCACAGACCATACTCCTGAAATTATTTTTCTCCTTAAATACGAGAACTTCTTTGCTTAGCTTGAGTGTCTGCACTTAGGATTTGATACTAACTCAAATGATAGGCATTATAATTCAGTCTGAAACAGCAGTTCTCTTCCCCACCAAAACCATGTGGCCACTGGTGACCAAAAAAGGAATGCATCCTCGTCTGAGATTTCATATTCACTCTTCACTTTCAGAGCAGTTCTCACAAAGATGATAAATGCTCCTAACAATCTATTCCCTATGCTCCATCATACATCAGCATACATTCCATTGATCAAATAATCCAACCTGGTATATTGTCTCTTCTGAAGAGATTCATGCATTTTCTTCCCTGTGAGTGCAATAACTAAGAGCAAGAATATCACCCCAAAAAGTAAAGCCACTACAAGTCTGCTTTTGTCTTCCAGCTGAACAAAGCCTTTTCTTCTCTGAACGTACTCTGAGAGGTGGTCTTCCGAATCAGATGGGTCATAACCCTGATGGTTGTTTTGGGAAGCCACGGGGGAAGCACTAGTAGAGAGAGCAAAACTTGAAAAAGAGACAAGGGTAACATGACTGGTATAACTGGCAGAGACAGCTGTTGGCTCAGGAGGTATGGATGAAGTTCTGAGCCCTGCTGAGCTGGTGGCTGTTACAGGATTTGAGGTCACCCATTTGGCTGTAGAAGTAGAAGCAGAAGTTGTGGGACTGGAAAGAAAAACATGAGTAGCAGCAATCTTGGCAGTAGGGATACCAGGTTCAGCTCTAGCAATTGCAGTAAGCATAAAGGTTGTTGTCCTAGTGACAGTACCAGCTTTGGCACCACCTGTAAACAAAGAAGTTGTATGAGATTTCAGTCTGACAGTACTTGTAGGCAGAGGAGTAACAGTAGTACTGCTGGGACTGGGAACATTAGACTTAGTGGTGGGGAACAAAGCAGAAGGGTTTCCAATTTGAACAGTAGATGATGTATTTGGTGGTGGATTAATTACTTTCTGCCTTGGCAAGGGGTCTAAACTCTTGGGATTGTCTGCCCTTTGTGACTCAGGGAAAACTGTATGAAATTCAGTGCTGTCTACATGTTTATCCATATGGTTCAGGAGTTCAGATGCTTGATGAAAAACAGATTGATGCAAAGCAGGGGTATGATTCTGATGGCTAGCCTGACTTTGAGAAATAAAAGCTCCGGCATCTGAAGGTACAGAGCGTTCATTTGAATTGAAGTCCTCATTTTTGAAGGATGTGTCCTCCAGAGCATGGGTGTCTGTAAAGAGAAAGGAAATATCAGTATTCAATTGCTGAATCTATTTTTAATTACCACGGGCTCACTCTAATTACTTATATTGTAAAGGAATAGCATTATTGGGGGCTTCAGAAAGTAATGAGTAAACAAACAGAAGCATCAAGATATTTTACTTAAAGTACGCAGTGACTTTTATGTTGTCTGTGTCATAAAACCTATTAATCTCAAGCTGGAACACATCAGAACCCAACTGCAGCTCCTTAAGAGAATTTACCTATGCGAACCAGTCAATGTTTTGTACTCATATGGCATGCATATGATTCTTCAGAGCTGTGAAGTACAGTAAGTATGCCCACTGCCTTTAAACTATTCCAGTCTCTGTCAAATTAAGAAGATACAATCAACCTTGCTTCCGTCAGATGTACGTACTTCTATACAACCAAGAACAAACATCCCATGACTGCTTAATAGGATTCACTTCACATATAGGAATTGCTTTATGATAACAGGTGGTAATAGTATCCCCATCTGAGTGGAGGGAAACTAAGTGACTTTTCCAGAATCACTTGAAAAAACAAGGGCAGTTTAGACATTTAGATGACAAGTCTGTTAAGGTCCAAGGCCTCCTGGCATTAGCATCTGCAAGTTCTCTACTCCTTAGATTTCACATGACTGCAACATTCTGGTATTTTACGACACACATGAGGTGTCCTTGGAGCTTCTATTTACAGAGGAAGGAAGAAGGAGTTCCTAATTTTTTTGAGATTTTTCTTTCTCAACTGTAAGAAATTGTTGGTATTCCTACAAATGTATCATACAGAGCAGGAGATCAGCCCTGCTGAGTTTGCAAAATACATTTCTGGTCAAAGTACTTAGCCAAAGAATTTAAGATTGTATGTTTCCATGTTGCCAACACGTTAAATGAATATTGCCACTACAAAGAATTCAGAGGTTTTAATGTCTTTCTGAGAGTGCTAACAACTGTTGCATGCGTACTCTAAGTGTGTGGTAATGACAATGAACTCCATTCTTTTCAGTTTCATGGTAAAATGTACTTTTCAATATAGAGCCAGCTTTAGTACAAGAGTTTACCAGTCCAATCCATCCCAGCAGATGGAAAGTTACAACTATACCACTCACTGGTAAAGAATGAGTAGTCAAATAATCTTTTCTTGTCATCAGATTTATCAAATGTCCATTCTCCCATCTCCCCCAAGACAGCACACATCCTGATTTGTAGGAAAGCCCTGAACTCCAACTATCATGCTAGAAGAAAGATACTTCAGGAGTCTCTGGTGTATCTGAAGCCTAGATTAGAGAGACATTTTTGGTGAGCATGAGTTCTTGGAAAAACTGGCTAAGTGAAACAGGCTGCATTCTCATTGTTACCGCTCAGTAGCCAGCCAAAACATTAAAGATGGAATGTGCTCTCATTCCTCTTCTACAGAAACAAAAAGGTTTGTTAACTGCACTGGAGTTTAAAGAAATAATAAAAAGCCATTGATGTTTTCATTGTCACTTCTTTCTCAAGTAGAAACTCATATCTAAAGGAATTAATTTATTTCAGGCTTATTATACGTGCAAAGAAATCTAACAGGCTGCTGTCAGAAAATATATTTGCAAGCCCTAAATTCTTCCAAAAACTGAAGTGAAAAACAAACAAAAAAGGGCAATGATTTAAATAAGAGGACAGCAACTTGAACTATAGACACCAATTTTTATCCTAACCTTCCCTAGTTTGTTAGCAAAGTAAAGGAATAAGCTGACAAATAACAGTGTTCAGGCACTACATAATCAGAAGCTGTATGGCCAAAGACAGCCAAACTCTCAGCTGCAGTCTGCAGTTCTGAACACGTTTCCACAGCACTGAGGAAATGGCCTGTCACAACCACTGAGTCAGTCACCAACACGTTTTTCCTTGTTCCCAGTGCACTCCGATAGCCTCCTCCATGCATTTAAATAAATAATTGATGCAGTGTGACAACCATTTGCAGTGTGCTATGTCATCTTCAGCTCACTCGCCTCAGCTACAGCTAGGAAAATGGGCAGTATTCATGCAGGGTTCAAAGGGCAAAATATGGAGGCAAGCCAGTGATGAGTCCTGCACAGGAGTTAAGTATCTGCTTCCCTGCAGCACTGAGATTAATTAACATAACTACCTTGTTTTACTAACACTACTTTATTTTCAGCTTTAAACTAACTGTAGTCTTGGTCTTCATTTTAGATTATATGCTCCCAAACACAACTGCCCATAACTACTGCGCTAGGTGCAGCTGTGGCACTAGAACAGATACACTTGTTGGCAAGAAAGAACAAGGGCATTACAGAATCACAGAATCACAGAATCACAGAATCACCCGGGTTGGAAGGGACCCCAAGGATCATGTAGTTCCAACCCGCCTGCCTAGCAGGGCCACCAAACATACACATTCAGATCAGGTTGCCCAGGACCCCGTCCAACCTGGCCTTAAACACGTCCAAGGATGGGGCATCCACAACCTCCCTGGGCAGCCCGTTCCAGGGCCTAACCACTCTCCTAGTAAAGAACTTCCCCCTAACATCTAACCTAAATCTTCCCTCCTTCAACTTGGATCCATTTCCCCTAGTCCTGCTGTTGTCAGCCCTTTTGAAGAGTTTACTCCCCTCCTGGGTGTAGGTTCCCTTCAGGTATTGATAGGCTGCAATGAGGTCACCCCGCAGCCTTCTCTTCTCCAGGCTGAACAAGCCCAACTCCCTCAGCCTGTCCTCATAGGGGAGGTGCTCCAGCCCCCTGATCATCTTAGTCGCCCTCCTCTGGACCCTTTCCAAAATCTCAATGTCTTTCTTGTACTGAGGGCTCCACACCTGGACACAGTACTCCAGGTGGGGCCTCACAAGAGCCGAGTAGAGAGGGACAATCACCTCCCTGTCCCTGCTGGCCACCCCTCTCCTGATGGAGCCCAGGATCCCATTTGCCTTTTGAGCTGCCAGAGCGCACTGCAGGCTCATATTCAGTCTCTCAAGAAGACAACCTTTAAAAAGAAATTAAAAAAACAAAGTGGTCCTGTTGATATCTCAAATCCAATAAACTGCATTAGAAACCAAACCTCAAACTGTCAATCTTAAAAAACAAATAAACACCCCTGAGCATAAATGGATTGTATTCATCAGTTCTATGTGGCTATCTCAGTGCAGTGGAAAAAGCAAACTCCACAGATGTACAGCAAAAAACCAGACGTTATTTCTTTTTCAGCAATCACTATTTGCGACAGGAATCAGGAAATGCTTTACTTCCCAAGACAGAGGTTGTTTCCAGTAGTTAACAAGCTACAAGAATAGTTTAAAATCAAACAAACAAAAAACAAACCAAAACCAACCAACCAACAACGTAAACGATTTTGTTACTAACACAATTTCAGTATTTCAGTGTACCTTTTTAGCAACAGAATATTTTTATCCTTTTAGTTTAGTATGTAGAATATAGTTTAGTTCTATGTAATCACATGAAGATTCTCATATATTAAAACAACAACAACAACAAACAAAAAAAACACACAAAGCTTCAAATGTTTGTCAGTACCAACACCACCATGTGCTGCTACCTTTGAATGCTTACCAGGAACCTAAGGTAAATAAGCTAACATCACCTTTATGATTAGCATTAACTGAGCATTACACTATCTGCATGACAAAAGCTCAAGCACAATTAAGTCTTCCTTCTTTCTGTGCATTCTTTATGTTCAAACAGGTCTGGTGCAAATCAGTGCCAATCAGCAAGTAAGTCTTGCTATTAAAAATGCTACAGCACGTGACAGGCAGTGAGAAAGTTGTGACTGCAAAGCCCAAATGCCATAAAGCTTTGAGATTAGTCAGTTCGCATCTGTGCCTCAGGTTCCGTAACTGAAAACAGAAAATAATGATTATTATCATCAATTACTCACTAACATCCCAGCTGTGCTCTGAGGCTTGCCTAACATCTGTGTATATATGGTATTTATCAGAGTTGCATGAATCCTTTGAATGCACAGATGGCTACAAGGGCATCATATTTCTATTGCTTTCAACAATGCCCTTACATGTTATGTACTAGAAATTTTCCTTGGACAGAATACACTGAGATGGATAAAGCTTCTTTTTTTTTTTTGTTTTAAACAAAGGAAAACTACGAGGAGTTCAGAATTTTATGTGAAGGAATTTCATAATGGTTAGGCCTGTGTAGATGCAGACCACACACTTGCCTAACCACCTCCCACCAAGCACAAGAATAGTATTTTCAAATTAGAGCACTTGGTTTAAAATGTTTTACTAAAGATGCAACTCTGAACCATTATCTAGCCACTGCTGAAAAGTCACGGGGGATAATGCAGTGTGGGGATTTGTGGCTTTTACTGTTACACATACTTACCTTGAGCTATCTTGTAGCTCACAAGCCCCATTGCAGGTTTCATAGGACAAGCCTCTGTGCTAGGGCAATAAAACAAGTAGCAGTTTGGTTGTGTGCTTGTCCTTTGAGCATCAAAAATCACAAAGTTACATTTCTTGTCTCCTGCAAAAGAACATACACACATTTCAGTAACAAGAACTTTTATAGCATCTTGATAATAAATTCTGGTTTGCTAAAAAGTAAAAAATTCTGGTTTTCCTTCCACAAGTAAGAGAAAAACTACCTACATCTAGCATTCCTGTGGGAAAAACAACACAGGACTGCAGAAGAATGGCTGAAGGCCAGCATATGAAAGGTTACACCTTCCTCTTCCTGTACAGATGAATATGTGGAAATAACGAGTCTAACCTCTTATTCTCCCCTCACCCACACCATGCTGGCAGCACTTTATATAATGATTTTTTTTGCTTATGAATCCCGATAAATCTGAAAATTTCCTCAATGTATCTGTGGATATGCACTTTTTCCATCAGTTATGGGTAACTTCTATACATTGTCATTTCTGCTTGCTGCTGTATCTCCTACCACTCTAAAAGCCTGACAAAAATCAGCAGTTCCAGGGCAATGAAAGCATTTTCATTTCTGGCTAAAACCAGTGTTACTTTGTAGTGTGTCTGCTGAAGCGATGCATGCAGGTCTGAGTGGCTTTAATACTCAAAGCTCCCTCCACTGTACCGCACTTACTTTCTGGAACACACTGATATCAACACTCTGGCATCACATTAGGCCGGGACAGGCAGCAGCCGCATGCCACAACTACTGGCAGTGTAAGTGGCAGAGAAATGAACATTTTGGTCCTGAGCACAGCAGAGTCCCTCGTCCCTCGCCCCTTTCCTATGCGAGCCCGGGCAATTCTGTAAGTAATCTCCTCAATGTTCATAAGCAGTAACAGAAAAGGCCAGAGAGAATTCGGTTACCTGACAGCTTTTTTCCCAAGCAGCAGGCATGTATGCAAGCCTCTGGTGTTGAAACGTGCACTGGTTCCGCACCTCGGATACCCATGGGGAGAGACAAGTTGATATCGATGATGGCGTTGTCCATTCGCTGTGCGGCACAGCCCTGGCCCAGGCTCGGCGCAGGCATCGCGCAGCTGACGGCCAGCAGGCAGAGCGGGAGACCGCGCGCAGCCATGGCCGCCTGCCCGCCCGCCCGCGGCCCGCCACTCCCGCCACCCGCCCGCTCCTGGGCCGCCGGCTGCCGCGCGTCCGGGACAAGGGGCGGGGCGGCGCGGCACCGCCTTGCTGCCGTGGGCTCGCGGCTCCCGCTGGTCGAAGGGTCGAGTGTTGGTGGGTTTTTACTCAAAGCTGCGATGAGAGCCATCCTTGAGGCTGTAGCAAAAGCAATTCATATGCATATCCTGGTCTAAATGTATTCGTGCATACTTCAGTGCTTGTGTGAGACTGTCTTGGCTACCTGAGTAATCCTGTTCAAACCGTAGCAAAGATAGGCGGCGTTTGCTGAATGAGAGCCGTGCAGCAAGGGCTACGTGCTGGCAGTGCTGCCTGACAAGTGCGGCGTTCCTTTCTGAGCAGCCTTATTGCTAGTGTTTGCTTAACTCATGTTTCTACTTTGAAAATTTTCGGTTCCTCTTTTTTCTTTTTTTTTCCCTTCTTTTTTTTCCCTCTTCCCCTCTCCTGGGCCCCCCACGTCCATCAGAGCAGTGTTCAGGCATAGAAGTGGCCCAGAGAGTAAGGAATGCAAGGAAGCAACAAAAGAACTGTGCCACATATTCCTTCTTCTTCAGGTATCTCATCCTGCATCATACCTACAATATCATTGCTATGATTGTAAATAAAATGTTTGTTCCTTTTGAGGCAGTCCATTACATGAACAGTTACCAGAGAGCAGGTTATTTCACACAGCAATTGTAAAACAAAATGATAACAGTCTGATCGTTTCTCTTTTGGTCACCTACTCTCTGCTTTAATACAATAAACTTAAACCTCTGGGACACAGGTTGAATGTCTGTAAAATTCAGTTAGGATTTTTTGCTTTTCCAAGGCATGTTTGAGATCCCCACTTGGAGAAGGTGCGCTGGCAGCAGCAGCATATTCTGCTTCACACTGACTTGCTGCCTTCTGTGCTGTTTCAAAAATCAAGGCCCATGTCAGAGAATGGTCAGCAACTTTATTCTTCATACTCATTCAGCTGGGAGTTGACTTTTATAGTGGCATATATGTTAAAAGTGACACTACTACTAGTTACACAATTAAAACACCATTCAGTTTCAAGTAATCTATTCCTGTCAAACACTGAATATATAAAGTAATAAAGGACAAACAAAACCGATAATAACTAGATATTTGCCAAGGCCCTTATGTTGTATGGATCATGGCCAGATAAACATCAGATTTGTATGCGTTAATGTAACCACATACAACTGCACACTGTGTAGTTTCAGGTACACTGACCTAGCTGTTGCAGGACAGTTGCAGGACACGGCAGAGGACTTGTTTTGCCACATTGGAGGAAAATTATTAATTTGCATGACAACTACATTCAAATATAACTTTACTGTAATAATGTTTTCAATAATAAAACTTTATATAGCAGAAACACACATTGGTTGATAGGTAAGCTAAATATCAGAACTGTGGATCATAAATATTTTCCAGGGGCAGTAAGATACTACATATTCACACATCTACAATAATAAACAAAAGCACAAAACAGGGGAGCTGCAAAGCGTGCTTGACAAAACACTCAGAAGTCTGTAACATAAAAGTGGAAATGAAGCTAACTGCAAGCTAAATATGCTGCATTAAATTTAGCTAATCTGTCTGAGAGTGATGGATAACTTTGCATGCCTTTATGGCAAGCACTGGTTGGGTTGCAGCTCTGCAGACATTACATGCTGCCTTTGAATACTGCCACTGAAGCTACTCATGGATGCCTTTAATACTGTGTGTGAATAGTGCAGGTTCAGAACTCAGCTTTCTAAACAGGGTTGTGCCAACAACTGTTTGTTCTCCTTCCTAGTAATCACATTTATTTGAAAATATTTAGTTGTTTTGGCAGGAATTAAGCAGTTGTAGCTAAAAAATGTGTTGTTGGGTTACAGCTAGTGAGGCATAGCCTGCAGCTGCCAGAAGAGGTGCTGGACGGAGCTTTTTTCTCTGCAGCCCACATGTACATAACAGATGTGCAGTTCTCACAAGACAGGAGGGGGATTTTTATATTAAATTAAATCTTGGCAAGAATTAGTGAAGGCAGCCAGGAGAGGTAATGCTGAATGCGGTTGAGGTTAAGACTTGCACAGATGTTGTGCATCGTTCAGGAGTGGAGAGCAGACTCGTTTAGAAGTTAGCATGTGCCAGAACTTATTTGTGGGCAATTCTTCTGCCAGAGGTAAGTATGTGGCTTCTTTGCTGATCTGACTGTAAGACATGAACATAACAAGTCAGAAGTGTCAAAGTAGGTTTCCTTCTCCCCTTGATTTGCTTTTTTGCTTAATTTAACTCATCTGGGAACTTTCAGTCTGGGACACCATTTGTTCAGCCCTGTCCATGACAAACACAGTTGGTGATGGCTGCCCCTTGCATGCTGCTAGCTGGTTGGTTACCTAGCATCAACCAACATGCTTCAGCTTTCAAAAGGTGAGAAAAAAAAGACATAGGAGAACAGTATGACCTGACTGAGCACGTGCTATTATTGGGTGGTTTGGGATAGCTGGGGTGTTTCGCAGCCTTGCCTTTGTTTGCCATGAATATCAGTGCTGATAATTAAAAATCTAGATTAGCACTATCTCCCCCAACCCCTTACTCTCAGGGAGGCCAGACAGGGCAAGCAGAAGCGGGCCTGAGGGGAGCAGAGGGCGCTGTGAGCCCCGCTCCCCACCGGTAAATCCGCCCAAGGCCCGAGCATCAGACTCCGCCCCGCCCCGCGCACTGCGAGCAGCGGCAGCGCCTCGCCCGGCGCCTTTAAGCGGAGCTCCGCCTGCTTGCCGCGCCACGCCGGGCGGGGCCCGGTCCTGGCGCGGAGGCTAGCCGGCCCAGCCGGAATCCCGGGCGGCCGTGGGGGCAGCGTGGCCCTGCGTTGCAGGGTGGCGGGCAGGAAGGGAGTCGGCGCAGCGCGTTGCATTGCGAGCGCCGTTGGTGTCGCCATGGGAGCGGAGCAGAGCGCGGAGGCCGAGAGCCGCCCGGGCGAGACCAGCGCCTCAGGTCGGTGGCGGCGGCTGCCCAGCTGCCCTGCTGGGCCGGGGCTGTAGGGAAGCTACGGGGCCGAGTACATGCGGGAGGGGCTTAGCGGTGCTGTAGGGGCGGAGGAGGCTGTGGGGTGGGAAAGGGTTTGGGTGCTGGTGTCGCTGCAGGACGAGGCGCAGGAGTCGTGACCTCTGGTAGTACTGACTGATAGATGCGTGCTGGGGAAGGAGGTGCAGCAGGCATGGCAGATGCGAATGGGAGCCACGGTGGGCGCCTCGCTGCTAGGTGGGGTGCTGGGTCAGGTGGGTGTGAGGATGCTGACCTCGGTGGGGAGAAGTGGGAGGGATCATAGAATCATAGAGGCTTGGGTGACCTTAAAGTTTTAAGTGACCTTAAAGTTCATCAAGTTCCACCACTCCTGCTGTTGGCAAGGTTGTCAACCACTAGATTAGGTTGCCCAGAGCCCTATCTAGCTTGGCCTTGAATGCCTCCAGAGTTGGGGCATCCACAACTTCTGTGGGCAGCCTGTGCCAGTGCCTCACTGCCCTCTGAGTTAGGGGGAAAAAAGTAAAATCACAGAATGGCCAGGATTGGAAGGGGCCTCAAGGATTGTGAATCTCCAACCCCCCCTGCCACATGCAGGGCCACCAGCCTCCACATTTAATACTAGACCAGGCTGCTCAGGGCCCATCAAAGTACCTGAATGTGAACGATAAGGACTGTGTAACACTACAGTAAGAGCTCCAAATGTATTTGAATTTAAGTTATTGAGGTAAATCTTTCCTATAAAGGTATCTAAAACTATAAGAGAGCATTACTGCTGCAGTGTAACAATGACAAATAAAACCTTTGTTAGTTTTTGCCTTTTGCCTTCATGGCAAACATGTAAGGTTATCCCTAGAGTCAGAAGGCAGCACATCCTTAATCAGCATTCTGTTGTCTCCTTCTGAAAAACTTTGTTGAATGGAGTGTGTACATTACCAGAGAGAGAATGAGAAGGGAGGGACAGCCTGTGGTTTCAGAGATTTATGTTATAGAAAACATACTTGCACAGCATTAAATGTGATATCATTCTCATAGGGTTAAATTCAGATGGAATCTATTTATTAACTTGATTGTTTCTTATCCTTTCTCCCTTTGTTTTTCCAGCATCTCCATCCCCAGCTAAACAACGAGCAAAAATGGATGACATTGTGGTGGTAGCCCCAGGAACACAGTCTTCACGGAACGTGAGCAATGATCCAGATGTCATAAAACTGCAGGAAATTCCGACGTTCCAGCCCCTTTTAAAAGGTGACTGTTTCTTCTCTGTTTTTAAAGGCCCTTTTTTTGTGTGTGTGCCTAGTAGAGTATATGCGTTGTGTATCTTGAGGTTCCTGCTGAAGCTTGTTTCCATCCATGTTTTTTGCTACCTTGCCTTTGTTTTAAACTGTACTGTTTTCGTCTTTCATAATTATTTCCAACCTTCTACTGATGTATGAACTAGAGATGTGCTAGTAACGATCTCTGTAGTAGAACCATCTACTGTACAGACAGGACGACTCCAGATTTCCCAGATGGCCAGTACCATTTGGTTGAAAGGGTGTGCTAGTACGTTGCAGACTACAGTCTCTAGTTTTGTTCTGGGTTCTTAGAAACACTTGTGTGTTACTGTCTCAGACTAAAGCTACGTGCTCTTGGATTCAGTTACTTGAAATCAGGATTTATTATTGAGGTTTCCAGTCTAGAGTAGATTGTGTCCTTGGTCCTTGTTTAGGAATGGGGAAAACTGTCCATGTGCCTCATGGCCTAGTCTTGGCGCGCTCTCTCTCTCTCTCTGGAGGCTGTGCAGAGCATCTCTTGGGAAGAAAAATGTATGGAGCAGCATGCATGAATTGGGCTGGTAGCAGCAGCCAAGTCCTAGCCTCTTTCTCTTCCTGTAACAACATGGGTCAGCAAATGTGTGTGAATACATTATGTAGTGAACACTTAGGGAACCAATGGTTTTGAAAGTTTGAGTTTTAGTGTACGTATGTGCATTGGCTGGATTTCTTGTGTGTGCCTTGTAGGCCTGTTGTGGCAGTGAGGAGATTGTGGGCTGCTGGTCCTTGCTGCTAAAAGGAAGTGGTTTTGTACAACTGAAGGCTTAGGCACTGCTTGCCACTGATCCATGCGTAGCTGGTGGGAAGATGTGGTAGCTGCTTTGCCCTGTAGGCATTGCTGGAGAGGATGTAACACTGCTGTTCAGATAAACTCTTCACTTTATTTATTTTAACATCAAACATGACTAGGACTTGTGGACACTATGACAGCCCAGTGGGCAAAATGTCTGGCATTTTATTGGGTAGTACCAGAGAGGGATCTTGGGTCTATGTGACACTGGCAGTACTCTTTCCAGCAGGAGTTGAAAGAGGGGATGCTACTGAATACGATAAAAACAACCACTGATGTTTTTAGGGCTAGTATTACTGTCCCTCTTGACTAAGGAGAATGTGTATTGCCAATACCTTTTCTTTTTTTGTTTGTTTTTTAACTCTACGGACAGTGATGTTGTAGGAATCTGTGTTTTGACGTATTCCCAACACTTTTACTACCATTTTAGAACTGGCTGTGAGATTGCTGAAGTTGGTATTGCACTTTCGACAGAATGTTTGTTGCTTGTGTCCCGCCTTGCACTAAAGGCAAAATCAAGATCTCCTCAGTGACAGCTTGCAACGTAAGTGCTGAAACTCAAATTCACAAAGGGAATAAGGAAGCTTTAATCTAAGAGGTCAGATTTATAAGATTGGGTATTTGTGGAACATGTGAGCGTCGAACTGTGTTTGCACAAGAACTGTGAGAGTCCTGGCAAGCAAAGCTGCAATCACTTCCAGGGACATGGTTCCTATGTAGGTGCTGAGAACTAAGATGGCTTGGGATGGGAAGTGAGAAAAGAGAGGTAGCAGCAGCCATCTGGCTGAGAGAGACAAATTGGACAGTCACCAGTCCAAACTCTTTAGTAAATATGCATACACTAAGATATTTAATGGTTTGTTGTCTTTGTTGCTAAGTTGCATTTACTTTTGTTTTGGATCTGAAACTAAATAAAAGAAAGCATCTGTTCCTTTTGTACCACTTGATCTGCTGAGTCCCTTAAGATGTGGGGACATCTGGTGACTGCTTATTAGCATTGCATTTCTAATTGTATTGACTAATGTGAAGAGATTTTGCATCTTCAAATACACCATTGCTTGAACAACAGGACTGTGATCTGAGCTGAGTCTTTAGAGATCCCAGGTATGCCACAGGCATGATGGAGAACCCATTCTGTTTTGGATTGGTTTCTTTGTTCTTCACAGGCAAGACCATGTTCCTGGGATGGATAAAGAAGGATACTGAGTTCTCTTAGGATTTGATCCTAAAGCTTGCATCTCATGAGCAATCGACTTGGAGAACTTAAAGCATGAACTGATAGCTCTTTTGGGATTGGCTATAATTTTCTGTTTGCCCTTGGCTAAGCAAAACTAAGGGATTTTCTTCTCAAGTCTCAAAAGAAGCCTAATGATTAAGTTAATCAATTGGGAAAGCGCGTTATCAGCAAGAAACTGCATTTTTTGCAGGACACAAAACACTGAAAAGCCAAAGCACATATCTCTCCTAGCCATTTTGAATTGAACTTGTTGTGACCAGTACCCAAACTTACAATAAAATGACAGTGTCATGTCCATTGCATCTTTTATACTGGATTTACTTTGATTTCTTTGGAAAAATCCACACACTATCCACACACTGGAGTTTTATCAGCTATGATGCCATGGGATTCTTCTTAATTATATTTGTCTTCTCCAAACTTCTGTGGTAATTACTGAGCATGTATAATAAACAGTGTTTGAGAGGTTAGAGTTTAAGCATTTGTTGATTCTGGTGTGAGGACCTGTCAGATAGTTATTCAGTAAGCTGAATATTACTATATTGAATTGGTGGGATAGCTCCTAGAATGGTGGGTGAGTCAAAGACTGGAGTGTAATTTTTCTTTTATATGCTGGGGAATATCTTCATATCTTCTTCAGTGCTGCATTCATGTAGACAGAAAGGGGTGAGTGCTACCAGATGTGGTTAGGAAATCATTCCAGTGGATGCCTGTTGTATTGCTATTCACACAAGTCAAATACCAATCCTGCTCAAACAGAGGAAAACATTTGCTTAGAAAAGTACACCTGGGAGATAGATGCCTGTTTTTCCATATTAAGTGCTGTATATTTGGGGTACAGAGAGGTTGAGTGTGCAGACTTCTAGTAGAAATACTAGCAGAGAATTTCACTATTTGAGAGTGTGTTAATTTTTGAGCCGTGAGGAAAATATAGAATCTAAACTCCTGAGAGCAACAGAGTGTCCAATGAGAGTTCTCCTTTGAGTCATTCATTCCCTGTAGGAACTACTTTGTTATACAGAATGAAATGCGATATGCTGTTTCTTTCCTTTATGTTGCTTCTTGAAGGTATGCATACACCAATGAAGCTGCTTCTGTTTAGTGTCCCTGATTCTTGCAGCCTGTTTATAGCATAAATTCATAACCAGCTGTGTGTAAAAGTCCTCATCTGTGAATTCCAGAGAAAAGTTGATATTTTGCACATGGAATATTCAATTTTTTTTTTTAACCTGTGCAAATTTTCTTGGTGAAATAAGTTGAGTGCATTAATGATTTATTGTTGTAAACTTCCCAAAGCTCTCAAGAAGGGTATTTAGTTCTTTTTTCGTGTGTGTGTTGTGGAAGCAAAATTCTTACTGCGTTCTTCCAGAGGAAATCATCTCTCTCGAAGTTCAAGAAAGACTGAGATCTGTCTTTCTGGTAGCAGCACAGTGTTACGTTAAACAAAAAAAGGCAGATAAATATAAAGGATGTGTTGATGCATATTAGCAACATAAGAGTAAATGTTCAAGAGCTAGTCATCCAAATACAAATGTAATTCCTATCTTGTGCTATGGCCAGCAAGATCTTTATGCAAACAGGAGGATGTGGATGAGACTGGAGTTTGTTGTCTGAGGACTCTATGCGGCTGTCCTGAAGTGACATACTCTAGACATCCTAGCACAAAGTAAATCTAATGAGTTTGGTGGGGTTTTGTGCGTGGTGTTTGTTTTTTGTTTGGTTGGTTTTTTGTTTGTTATTGTAAGGAAGACAACATAATTGATGCCTATTTGTGGCATTCCTCTTTCAGGAGAAACAATTCAGCTTTCAGTGGCTTTGGGTCAGCTGGAAAGCATAAGGCTCCCAGGTTTGTATTAGAAGAAAAGTTATGTTTCTTCACAGGTAGTTGACAAGAAATATCACAGAGATATTCTAAGATACAGTGATTAGGTTGTTGGTATGCTTCAGAAACTTGAGGTACAAGAGGATGTCTTGAAGACTTGTGTGTATGATGGATCTTGAAATAAATTTAGTCTGTATTTGTTCTTTGTAGGTAAATTTACTTGAAAATAAATTTGTTCCTACTTATGAGTAACATCCTGTACTGGTAAAAGGTTTTCTGTGTGAAGAAGTAAGCAGAGAGGAATGTGTCTCACTGCAGAGAAGTGGTGTGAGCATCAGAATCTTTCTTACATTGCTGTGTCCCTACCTTGTCCTGTAGGATCTTGTGATTAGCTAGCTCTCCAGTCAAATGTAATGATTCTTCTGATTATCTTGCGAGCATTTGTGACTTACTGCCTCTGACAAAAGCTGCCAAAAAGGCATTGATTTTCTGCTTCTGCTCACCAAGCTCAGTTACTAATTTTGAGTCACACATATATTTTGTCATTTCCAAATCCTCCTTGCCAACAGAACAGTTAATGGTACCAGGATTGTGTCTAATAAGTTGTTTGTGGAATTCTTATTTTTAGTTTTTAAAGGGAATGTCAGGAGAAAATGGTGTCTGTGCTTTATTGAGAGAGCTTTCTGAGAGATTTATTCTTTCAATTGTTAATATCATGAAGTACTCTGTGTTTGCTACAACAGGAACAACTGTTGTAAACATCTGGCATTTGGATGTATAGAAAACAAAATTGTGTCTGGGATGTGTCAGTGACACAGAGACTGAAGTAACTTGTTGGTCAGAGACTTGATGGGACCTTAAAGTGCTTGCTGAATTCCTGGATGAAGCTGACACACAGATAGAAAGCTGTAGCACCTTTGCAGTCTATTATGGCAGTGAGCACTGCAGGTATGTTAAGGTAGATGCACAGAAGATGACCATGGATGCTCAAGCTGAGTTTTTTTTAGTAAGGAATGTCTGCTGTGTTGGAGGAAAGGATGAATGGTAATTTTGTATTTGAAACAGCATTTCAATGAGGAATCTCTATAAATCTGACAGATTTCCCTGTTGCTATCATCAGTGATCCCTTCAGCTGTGAAGAAGCCCTACTTCCCTGGTGTTGAAAATCTGAAATAAGTCATGGGAAGAAAATCAGCAAACCTCTTGCCAAAGATCACTTTGCTGTGAAGTGCTGCCTTTAGGAATCAGTGAAACTGTAGGTAGAATGCAGGCAGATTGTTGGTTGGTTTGTTGCTTGTTTTTAAAAAAAAAAAAAAAAAAAAAAAAAAAAAAAAAAAAAAAAAAAAAAAAAAAAACAACTAACGTGGAATGCTCCTGGATGCCCCCTGCATCAATGAACTCCCACCTCCACACTCAAAAATCCCAAGGCAAACAAAAAAAGCAATCAGTTGAGCTCACTTTGCAGTGTTTGAGCCCAGAATTGCCTTTCTAGAGTCATGCAGCTGACCACTTCACGGCAGGTGCCTCCCCGGCCCTGTCAGTGAGCTGTGTGCTGCCTGGTGGGTGTGTGGCTCACCAGCTGCGCACATCCACCAGACATGTAGTGTTGTTCAGTCCTCTTTTACTCACCGTACCGGTCTGTAGTTGCTTGTACTCTATGTGCACACTATATGTAGCATGTAAAAACAATACATACCAACTGTGTATGTACAAAACATGTTCTTGACCCTCTTTTGATGTTCCACTGCCTGATTAGTGGCTGTTCTTGTAGCGCTTGGTGTCTTGTTGCTAGTCAGGCAACAGTGTCACAGTGGACTGCTTTCCAAAAAATTTTTGTTTGTTTGTTCTTAATGTTTGTAAATACTTGCTGCATCGCTGTCTGAATCCAAACCATTTGATTTTTAGGCTAGTCAGTTTATTAAGAAAGGATAGAGTTAACCAACTGGCACAGTATAAATTGTTACACCCTAATTCCCTGCTTCTTTTTTTTGTTTTGTTTTTTAATTTGTTATGCGTGCTGACTCAGTTGAGCAAGGGCAGTCAAGATAAAGCATGAGTGAATACCTCTGTATCCACTGTCCAATTGTAATTAACTGCATTTTCTATAACATACTATCACTCGAGAGTTGTCCTCTTCATTTCTATGTGAACACTGATGTTCAAATAAAAAATAGATTTCAAAAAGTCAAATGCAGATTATAATCTTCCTTCTGATTAAAGGTTTGATGTATTAAAACTATTCAAAGATAAAAAGATCATTGAAGTAGAAGTAGGGAAAAAAACTCAAGTCTGGTCAAGCCACAAATCATGTTATCAAAGCACTACCGAGAGCTTCTCGTCGCTGTGTTCTCCCTCCATGATTATGTAAAATGAGATCAGCAAGCAAGTAATAGAGTACAGGTCAGCAGGCTCATTGTTACAAAACCTTGAAGTTTAGAAACAAATTTGATCTGCCTCTGTTCATCTCTTAGAGAAGCTTAACAGGAAAGGAAAATGCCATGAATTTCATGGTTCATTTGTCTTGAACAGTGAAGTCTGACATACTGAATTTTGTAATATTCCCTCTATTTTCTCTGTGGACCTAGTTGTAGTATACTTGACTACACTGTGAGCACTCTTTCACATATAAACCAGGAGTTACGCAGTTATGTATTGAATTCTGAGTAGCAGATAGTATTCTGAAATGCAGTTCGTCTGTTGATGCTTCTTTTTAATTTGTAGTAGTAAATAGAAATTCCTAGTGGTTCTGTTATGTAGCAAGTGGAATCTGTGCATGTTATAGTGGCATGTTTGTTTGGAAGCCTGTGTCATCCTGAGGTGGCTGTAAGAGAAGAAACTGCAGTAAGGAAAGACAGGAAGCTGGAGCAGATGCATGCACTGTGAAGCAATTGTGTTGGTTAAGTGATATAAGCTGGAATGCATTTGTAGCTCAGGTAAGCGGTTGAGAGCAGAGTGCCTACTGCCTTGCTCATTCCTGCTCCCCCTTTAATTTCTCAGCCTCTCACTTCCCTCTGCCATCATCTTTTCCTTGTCCTGCATGATGAACTGTAGGCTTACCAATGGATGGTGGTGTGAGAGGTGCTGCTGAGAAGTTGCCTGGCTCTGGTAAAACCAGGGGCATCTTTGGCACCCATTGTAGGAAGGGGTTAGTGCCTGGGAGGTTTTGTGGTGGAAAGCCTACCTTCCTGCTATCTTAAGATGCTTAAGATTGCAGTAGGGTGGTATGAGCACCTTTTATGTACTTATGCATGTCTTGGATGCTTGTGGATTATTTTTGTTCCAGTTTTTCTTTTGTGTGTGCAAGTAGTTGAATTTCCTAGATACTTTTGTTGTACAAGCCTACCTCTCTTGTGTTCCAGGATGTTTACTGACTGCAGTTCTATCATGTAGTTTCCATGGAGCCCTGGCTGGCTTTGATGTGCTTGTGAATTGTAAAATGTCAGTGAGGCAGTAGTGCCTACCTGATTGACTGCTGTATTGGACATCCACTTTAAGCTGATCTGTGGCTCTGTATCACTGTGGCTTTTCACTTGGTAAATTGTTGAAGGGCAGAAGTTAGCTTGCACGTATTGTTAACAAGTACTTCTTGGGAGGTTAAGAGCAAATGTTCTGTCTGCTGTTTGAATACCTTTCTGTTTTTTTCTTTTTCTGTAGCTAAAATGTAGATAAATTACACTCATTGAACATTTCAGAAGTATGTTGTAATGCTGTCACACTTTTGCTATCAGAAAATTGGGACTTGCTGATTGCAGGCTGCAGTTCTGTACTTGATAAAGTCAAAACATTGTGTAGAATCCACTCACATAATTTGTGTGGACTCCAGAGCAGAGTGCAGACTGGTGTTACAGTGAAGGACCTGAGCACCTCAGTCAAACAGTTTTTTCACCATGTTACATTAACCTGGCAATGATATGTGCACCTAAAAGTGAAGTGCAGTGAATAGTGGGTTGGGTGCTGCCTTAACAGTGTTCCTGCTGAGCTGCTACTGGCAAGATAAGGGGACAGTGTCCCCAGCTACTACTGTGTACAAGAAAAACCTCTGCATTCTTTGTGTTCCAGGAGTAATGAGGCTCAGCAGCAAACCTGAAATTCAGTGCTACATGTTCACTTCTTTTTCTGATTCACTGCTTTTTTTATTTACTGCCAATAATATGGATGAGAAAAGACTGCAGTCATGGCAGTTGCCACTAGGTGCCACTGCAATACATAAATATTGGTATATTTATTTGAAAACAGCTGGAAACTGTGTTGAAATAGCCTATTGAAAACTGCCTTAACTTACTTATTTTTGAACTTTCATTTGTTTTCTAGTTACCTTATCTGGCAGCCCTGCTGGCAAACTGGATTTGGTACCAACTGGAAATACAAGCTAAGCCATGTGTAACTGAGAGATGACTATAAACCGTAACAATATTGGATCTGTAAGGAGAAATGCTGCAGAGGTCTAGTTCTTTACTGAAAGGATTTCAGAAATCTTTATGATCTTCAAAAATAAAAGTCTTGGTGACTCCTATCTTCTGTTCAGACTAGATGTTTGTGAAGTGTGTAGAGTAAGAAAAAATATAAATTGGTGGTAGTCCAGGTGGAAGCACTTCAGATTCAGCTCCTGTTCATGGCTGTTGATCCTAAGTATAACTTCTGTAACATGGAATTTAGTAGTATTTTCTTGGCAAGTCTGATCTTACCACAGGTGTGCTAAAGTCTGAAATTATTGTGTAGTAAGTCTTTCTCTAGAGGCCCATTGTGCTGGGAAAGATGTTTTTCCAACACAGGGAATGGAACTGGAGAAGCGATGTGGATAGAAAATGATTGTAACAAGCTCTTCATTCCTCAGCCCCTGAATGTTCAGCTGAATCAAATCTTCTCTCCAGTTCCTCATTGGCCCTATAAATCATTGCTGCTGTCAGAGTATGACACGTGGTATGAACTGAGACCCTCTGGTGGTTGGGTAAGGAGAGACAGGAGAAGTGACAGAGAGAGAGAGAGAGAGAAGGAAAAAAAGGATATGAAATCATGACTATTAAGTGATGGTCTAACATTCCAGTTTTTGGTGTTGGGTTTTTTTAATCCCACCTTTCTTGAGCTAGTCTCACTAAAGTGAATGTGTGTTTGGGGTGGATGTTTGCATTGATGAGATGCGTGCTCAGCTTACAATCCAGTGCTTTGCTGATTCCCAAGTAATTTCTGTGGGGAGGGTGAGCAAAAGGGGAATTTCTTAAACCTTCATCTCTGTTGCCTTGGAAATGTCATTAAGATATTTTCTGTTGAGTCTATTATGCCAGTAGGAGTCTTTTGACTTTGCAAAGGATTGACTGCATTATCTATTCATCAGTGTACTGTGTACCAAAACATCTGGACATCAACAGGAGAATAACGTCCTTCTTTTATGTGCAGTATGAGTCTTTTGGTACTAAAGGAGGTGTTGCAAGTTATCAGAAATTTGAAGTTGTAACCTAACTTGCATGTAATCAGTTTTTAAAATGTTAATATAGGCAACTTTAAATACTTGCCTAAATGTGTTTTCAGTGAGCCACCATGCGAAATTGCTTGTGTGTGCATACTCTGATCTCACTGTTAAGAGTGAGATTGCTGGCACCACATGCCTCTTTAGCGCTCAGACTTTGGCATAGTTCTACTGGAGTTTGATCTTCCTCTTTTAAAATTCATTGCTTCTCTAACTTTTCTAAACATACATTGCTTCCCATCCCTTTCAGTTGGCATGTTTCAAGTCAAAATGGAAGCAGAGTGCAGAGGAAGACCTTTCTCCTGGAGAGTTGCTTTCTTTTTCAGATGTTATCTGACCTGGGGAAGTGATCATCTCTTCATACGATGCTTTTATTGTTGTGGTGGATCTTTCTTTTTTTTGTTCTGTGTGCTTGGACAAACTTTCAAGGACACTATTGCAACTGGCCCTGGCCAATGCAGATGTACGTGCTCTGTGCCTAACACCTCAGTGGAATCTGACCCAGAGACCCTTACGTGGTAGGTATGCCATCACAACTGCAAGTTATAAGCAGGATGTTTCCAGAGAGCTCCCTGGAAAGTGTGATCACTGCATTGTAAATGACAGTGGCTAAGAGATTTTAGGGGGGAAGGGGGGAGGTAACTTTTGGCTGCGTTATTGTGTAAACCCTTTGCTTTTAGTTTTTCTGGGTGAGCCCAAAGAAGTGATGTGATGAACTCTGAGAAAGTAGTACGTAGGTGCTGCAACCCAGTGATATTTCACAATTTTGAAATCAAATATCTTATTAAAACATTTATTTCAATTGTTAATAAACAATTTCTTTTGATATGATACCAGTCACAAGTAAAATGACCAGGAAGGAATTAGAGACATTTTTGATGCTGACTGATCAACCCCAACAGGAAAGGGTTGGGATGTTTGGCTGGCTGGGGAGGAGGATAGACAAAAGATTGGTCAGATTTTTAAATTAATTTTTATCCTTTGTAGTAACAGTGTCAGTGAACTTCTGTCAGCTAAACAAAGCCTGAATTTAAAGGGGAAGCTGGATGGCAGAAGAGGGGATTCTGATTTTCACAGAATCATAGAATTGCCTGGATTGGAAGGGACCTCAAGGATCATGAATCCCCAACTCCCCTGCCACACGCAGGGCCACCAACCTCCACATTTAATCCTAGACCAGGCTGCCCAGGGCCCCATCCAATCTGGCCTTGAACACCTCCAGGGATGGGGCATCCACAGCCTCCCTGGGCAGCCTGTTCCAGCACCTCACCACTCTCTCTGTGAAGAACTTTTCCTTTTACTCACAAGGCTTCTTGAGGCTTCTTGATTTCATCTGAGTAAAACAAAGTTTATCTTTTAACAGGAAGTGGAAGAGATAGTGGAGATGGAACTTTTTAAAAATAAGCCTTGTTGCTCTTCCTTGTGCAAGATTAGATCTTATTCTTCTGTGGCATAAAAATATCAAAAAGCAGATCATTGGAGTGATAGCAGAGAATTGTGTTTATACACTTTATACGTTTGTATGAGCTGGTTGACTTAGAGTACCTGTCCTAGTCAGCCTAGCTAGGTAACATAGGCTGCTGCAGGACCATTTCAGAGATGAAGGAAATTCATCTTGGAGTGCTATCAAAAGTTTGGTATATTGCTTGAACCTGGCTACACGGAAGTTGCAAGAAGTACAAATGCACAGATGTCTGTCTTTTTCCAGTCTGCATTGTCTTTGATACGTTTCTGGTAAAACAAAGGGCATAGCAAATGCAGTGTGTGCTAAGAGTAAGGCAGTTGGCGTTTACTTTTTTATTTCCTATTAAAGACAACAGAAGATAGAAGTTAGACTTTAGTTCACATGTTAAGCTGGTCTCAAGCTACAGTCACTTCAGGGAGTCCAGGTGCTGTTTCGAGGAGTGGAATTTTTTTCACAATCTAATTAAACTGACTGCTAACCTGGCTTGGACAAATTGTGGGCAGATGTTATAAAATGATTATAGGTTCTTATTTGGTGACTAGTAAAAAAGAAGAATGAAACGTCATGAATTTTAATCTTTCATAGCTGCCAGTGAAGCAGTAGTGTGTGTATATTGTATATTTAAAATATATATACTGCCTATTGTGCTGTCCTATGTTAGGAGATAAATACTCATGCTTCAATCTGTTCTTGCTTTGTTGTCAGTTGAAGTGTCTTTAATACCTGGATATTGGAGTATCTGCTGGGTTTTTTCTTTTTTTCTTCTGGAACTTCTGACTTACAGAGATTGGTAAGGAACTTGATAGAAATCTATTATATTCACCTGGTTGTAATTTTTACAAAAGTAGTAAATATGGCACGTGATCAGTACTGAAACGGATGTCATAACATGATGTTTAATGAAGGCAAGCATGTTAATAAGCCAACATATCAGGTGTCAGAGGCACTGTAGCAAAAAAAAATAATAAACAGATGTGATGGAAAGCAGGTAGATTATTCTGTCATAAAACAGAGGTTGACAGTGTTGTACCTGACTTTTTGCAGTGACAGAGATTAACATTTAGTCAGCCTGCAGGGCAGAGGTTGCTCTTGAGTTTCTCTAAATCAGCTTTTAGATTGTCTCCAGTATTTTTGTTCTAAAAAGATAGGTTTTGTCATCTTAAGAAACTCTGACCAGAAAGTGTAAAAGCCATTTAAACAAACAAAAACTACAGCCTTTCCCACATTCCCTGTTCCCCTAGTCAGTTAAAAATGTTTTCAAGTATGTTTCTTCAAGAAGGCTTAAAAATGTATGACTGAAAATACATGGCAGGTTAGAAAAGAGGTGGGCTCTGAATTTGTAGACTTAATCACTTGTGTGCACAAATCATTTCTTTTTCTAATATCTCTAGTTCCTCAACTGCTGATTAAGCTGTAGTGGTATTTTAGACTTCTCATTTGAAAAACTAAATTACTTCATTAGTATCTGAGTCCAGATACTAACTCCAGATACTGACTTTTCTTACTGGTTAACACCTTTATTTGGGTGATGAATGTGAAGAATCAAACTAGTCATTAGTGCAATGCAATGGGCAACCATAGGAGATTTTTTTTTTTTCTAGTCATAGCCTTTACCTGTGCTGAAAAAATCATGGTGCTTTGTCTATCTTAGTGCCACTTCTGCATGCATCTACGACCTACGAAGCTGCACTGAAGTTCTGGTTGCATCCACCAATTAAAGTAGTTTTCCTGTTCAGTGAATCAACAAGGGTGAATTAGATACAGAGGCCAAGTACCTTAGTAGTTGGGCTTCTGTGATCAGCTTAGTCTCTGAATAAAGAGGCAGAACTGGTTAAGTGAGTTGGCTAAAAATGAGCTGTATTTGTGTGTGCCATTATGGTCAATGTGCAACAGGGAGGATAAGGTTAGTATGCGCAGGACAAAAGAGGAAGGAGAAATTGTTAAACATTGACTGATAAGATATGCTTTTAAAATGAGGCTGTTTATTTTCCAACCTGTAATCAATTAATATTTAACCAATACTAACAGGTAACTCATCTCTGTTATCTGTTCTGTGAAAATGTGGTTTTAAGATGAAGAAAAAAATAGGGTGATTGGTGTAAGCAAGAAATGGTATAACTAATTCAGATGGGAACTGTCCTGAGTTTACTGTAGAACTTGAGGTGAGCTTTTGGGTCAATACTGACCATCTTTTTTCCAGTTCTGTTCTACTTCATCATGATTTCCAGAGCAGTGTAGCTGAGGCTGTCGCACTCCTGTGCTGCCTAGTGCTGAGCCCTGTCTTGCACCTCCACTGATGGAAAGGATTCAAGCATCCTGTGTCTCTCAGAGTGTGTCGGGTCCCCTAGGCTCTCATCTCTGATTGCTGAGAAGTGAGCGCATCACCTTGGGAATGCTGGAGCAGCAGGGTGCCACCAGCAGTTGTGGGTGTTGCTGCCACTACAGGAGTGGAGAGCCCACTCTCTCAATGTGTTTTTGTATGAAGATTTGATGTTCTGCTCTGACTCGCTCTTGGATTTAGTTTCTGAAAGCAGATGTGAAGAGAACAGGTTAAAGCTAATGTTTGGGACTTTAAGGAATTAAGCAACAAAACTGATCACTTCTCTGGAAAGCAGTCAGCAGAGGGAACTGCAGTTTAAAAAACAAATAAATTCTGACCCTGTTCACAAACCTTTTGCTTAGAAACTGGATGCTGCCTGCTTTGATGTTTTTGATTATTTTTTCTTTTTTTCCTTTCCCTTTCCCCTTAAATTTAAGGGGCTGAACAGGAAAATATAATGTCAATCATTTTGTCCACTTTCCCTTAACTTTTCACTGTACTGAAGTTTTTTCAGACTGTGCTATGCAAAATATACTGTACTAAACTACCTCTTTGTAGGCTGATTTTCCTACGTTGTCAAAATAAGGTGAAGTGAAATAGAGAAGTGTGTATTACTACATTATTCAAGCCTAAGAAAACAGAATGGAATAAATATTGCTATGCAGTGGAAGAGCGCAAGTATCTCCCTCCTCTTGAGCCTTTCCCTAATTTCTAGTCTATAACTGTTTCTTAAATGAAATCTATATTGTGTGTGGGTTCCTGCCTTTTTGGCTGAAGTCTCCCATTGTGCATAGAAATGTGACTTCTTTCAATTGTTTCTTTTCCTTCTCTAACACACCACGAGAGTTACTTCCTCTAAGTTTTTTGTTGTTTTGTTGTTGTTATTGTTCACAAAATGAAGGCAGAAATACATCCTTATATGAAATAGAAGGGATTTGGGTTTCTGACAGTGGGTTTAAAAAAAAAAAAAAAAAAAAAAAAAAAAGATTTTCTAGTATGTGAATCCTCAGAAGTGATGGGGTTGCTCAGATGTGAGCAAATTCAATGTGTATATTCATCCATTTGCTTTGACCTCCTCCATTCAACAATATTATTTATGTTCAGTGCCTTTTTCCCTGCCCTCCACCCTTATCAGCTTTCTTCAAACTTCTCATTAAGGTGATAGCTTCTGGAGACTGTCTGTGACACAGCCACTTTCCCACCCCACTGATACTGTTTACTACAAACCCCTAAGAAGAAGATAGGTTAGGATAGGAAAGGATTTCTTCCAAGGTCCTAGCTATAATATGTCTTAACATACTGATGTCAGCTAGTCTGTAAGTATATCTCCACTCTGTATGTGATAGCAGAAGAAGTTAATGTCTCCACTTACTGCATGCATTGTCTATTCAAAACAGGGTCAATGTAGCTAGCAGGAGGGGGAAGAATTCTGCTGGTGGAAGCTTAAGTGGTACTTCATTAGATGTTGGTATTCTTGCTGAGAGCTATTGGTATCCTGCTTCTTACATTCTCAACTGTGGGTTTTTTCCTCCTGCAATGAAGCCAGAATGCGCTCATTTGCACAAAGCTGTGTGTAAATGCCTTTTCCTTTCGTGAGTGTCAGTTATCAAAATTTGGAATCCACTGTGCCTAATTGTTTTCCTTTTTTTTTTTTTTTAACTAACATACTAAACTGGCTCAAGCAAATGTCTATCATGAAGCATAAGGATAAAAACTATGTTATGTTTGAAAATTTTCTTTCACGGGAAATGTAATAAATGACCTTAAAATAGTGTCTTATCTCATATTTATACTAAACTTTAGTTCTTGTTTATTTTTTCTTCCAAAAGAAATAAATATTCTTGGAACCTGCAAGGATCAGAGAGCTGAAAGACTCTCGTATTTTTTTTTTTCTCCATTCAATTTTTTTTATTACAAAGACACTTTAAACTCTGCCTGCCTGAAGAGTTTTATCCTTAAAATAGTACTTTTTACTAAGGTGCATAGTGGCTGAAGAGCAGCTGCTCCACATCTGAATTTTTCCTGTAGATCAGCAGAAACATAAAGCAAAGGCTGCTGCTGGAGGAGCCAGTTCCTGTTCTTCTGGGCTACTCTTTTGTGGTGCTAGCATAGATATAGCTGTTGTAAAATGGAGAAGGAACGGAGATAAGCTTTTTTAGAAGTGCTAGTTTATTCAGGCCAATACAAAGAAGTCAAGTAGCTGGTTTTGTTCAAGTAGTAGTGGAGCATCAGCACTTCTGCGCTTTAGAAAGCAGACAATTGTCAATATCAACGTGTTTTTTTCTGCCTTATCCTTAACTATGTATCCTCATGACACCTATGAAGCACAAAACAGGCCCATTTAAAAGTGGAAAGTAATATTCAAAATTGCCTCAAGTCACACTACGCTAGCTCTTGATTTAGAGTTGAGGTGGGGAAAATAACATTAGTATTTTCATCCCCTGCAGCTCTCTGTGTGCTTTAGGAGCAGATGTGAAGCCTTGGAAGGGGCTGTGGGCTGCTGCGCGTCACATCACTGGCATGGCTAGTGGGACAGCTCTGAAGGAGGCCTTGCTGACCAGCCTTGCTCTTCTAAGAGGCCCTGCCGTGTCTCTGCTCTCTGTCATTCCTTCCTCACCTTGTTCCTGCTACTGACCTGGCAGCTCATATTGCTAACATGGCAGGGAATATTTAGGTTGAAAAAGACCCTCAGGATCGAGTCTAGCTGTAGTCTTATGACTATGGAAGGCTTCATGTTTAAATGAGAGTAGACAGACTTGCTTTTGTGCTGGGGATATGGATTGGTTCAGGGATGGGTCCCATGAGTACTGATGGAGATGTGACCAAAGCAGAGAAAGTGGGATGGGGAAGAAGGATGCTTTTTGTGGCAGTAGGCTGTTAGAACTCAGCTGGCAGCTTTTGCTGTCACGTAAAAATAAACTCAGTGACTGTATGCTGAAGCAAATAAATGGTATTCCTGTGATCTCTTTTTGTTGAATGTTAAAAATGTGGTTACAAAGTTAGCTTTTCATTGTCTCCTGCTTCAAATGCAAGAAAACAGTCATCGCTTAGCTGTTTTTTGATGCCTTTGAAGGGAAGCTTTCTGAACAGGGGGTACAATCTGTCTGCTACAGACATCGATCTGGGGCACGTCTGAGATGCTGGTTAGCTCTTATATAGAGCAGATGCCTGGAATACAGTTCAGAAGTGTTCTAGACACCTTGTGATCAGACTGATGCTGTAGCTGTGTCTTTTTGGCTATGCTTAGCAAACTTGCACCTCATATAGGATTTAGAAAAGTAAAATAAGGAAATATACTATTTTTCTCTTTAAGTGAACATTTGATTCCTATCACAATAGTGTTTGTTGCTTTGAGATTCAATAACCCTGTTGTATTAAAGGGAGGCAATCCCTGAAAAACTGCAGGTTTTAAGGATGTTTGCTCTGAAAGCTTGCAGAAGGCAGGATTTCTCTGTCCCATGCTAGCAAAGTGCTTGGCTCAGGCCCTACCTGTGGAATTAGTGCCACTGCGGATTATTACTTGTCTGTTATTTGCAGACTGATTGCAAGATCTTTGTACCTTGCTTGACTATCCTGATGAGTGGATGAATATGAAAACAATGCTGTACACAACTGGAAAACTGAATACAGAGGCTGATGGAGGAATGTTGGTATCTTCTCTAAGGCACAGTGAGATGAGCAGGCTCCTTGGGGTCACCTTATGCAATATAGCCTGAGCTGATGTAATAGCTCACTCCTGTCCAGCAAAGGAGAATACACCCACTCATGTTTTTCCTTTGCATGTTGTTCCCCTTGTGCTCATCCTCATAGTCTGAATCTGATCAGATTGTGCATAAAGCCCATTTGCTACGCTGCCCGGGCAGAAAGCTCTTTCTGTGCCATGTGAATTTTCCAATGCTGATAAACTCAGTTAACTTACTGTTCCGTCAGACAAGTGTCAGGGTTGGTACAATAGAGTCAGAGGCAGCACCTTCTGTTCCTGATAACGATGGACCATTTGGGATGAGCTGGCATGATGCAGCACTTCAGCCATTTGCTGCGTGCTGACCTGGTCCTTCCCACCTTGCTCATGTTTGCCCCTGGGGCTTGCTGCATGATATGCTGAGAAACATCAGCATCCAAGTTGCCATGTATGATACAAGCTTTATTTCTTTAACTCCTGCTGAGACTGATTTTTGCAGAGGGACTGAACTCCCTGCTGGCATTAGCCCAGTGTGTATCTACTGATTGATACATGTGCATCACACTTTGTCTCTTCTGAGTCCTGCTCAGAACTCCGGTGTAACTCCATTCCTTTGGGTAGACTCATGCCTTCTATGCCTGACTGCAGCATTTGCTAGGTAAAATTGCTCTAATATTTACATTGACAGTATAAATAGCAAAAGTACTATCAAACATATATATTGATCATAATAGCTGAACTGTTTGATTTTCCACTGCAGCAGACTACAATAAGGAATTTTAATCCAATGCTTAGTCTCTAATGCAATGAAATTAGATTTATTTTTTTTCTAAGGACTGCAATAGTTTTGGATATTAAACTTGTATTCATTTTTTTTTAATTCATTGGGTAGCCTAATTGTATTTTTTTGTTTTGTTTTGTTTTTTATTCCTTATCCTCTCAAGTGGTTACACAACTTGACATTAAAGTCAGTAATTCCTCATTGATAATTGCTCTCAGGCTATGACATCAGGATTTCTGGAAATATAAATCCATAGTGTTGATAGCAGACCATATGATTTCATTCTGGGAGCTGGCCAGTACAGTTGAGCTCGCTGATGTATAATGTATGCAAGGGTGGAGATGATACAAGAGCAGTCTGCTTATGTGCCTGACACACTTGCTCTGTTTCCAGGGACTGCTGTGTTACAAGAGCAGATCTTTAATTCAGATGCTCTGTGATTGAAAACAGATCATCTGCTTGCTATTTATTGCTTGAATATTTGGTTGTTTTGATAGAGCTTTCCTGATTCCCACCTCCGTGTATTTGTTGTGGCTGGTGACATGAATTAATTACTCATGAAAGTATTGCTGCAGGGCTTAGTCTTCCAGAAGTGTTACATTTGCCATTCTGCAATTCCTGGTAGTCTGTCACATGGGTTTTGGAGGCATGATGCAGACCTGCATGTAGGGCAGTGCTGTGCTCTGAAACAGATATGTTCAAAAATATTATCAGGAACATTCTTCATTTGCACATGGGTGGAGTAGGCTCAGTGCTCTAATGAGAGAGACCATTGTGGGCTGCTCCAGAAGTTAGGAATTGCAATTAGGTTCTGGAATGACCAACCACAAGATGCTGACAGGGCCAAGAATTTTATAAGGTTCAGAAAGGAAGTGGATGTTTGCCTAGGGGTTGGGAATGGAGGGAGTTGTCAGTATAAATGATTACCAAATGTTTTGGAAGGTATATCAAACTTCATGTTCTTGACTCTGTGCAAGTTTCTAGGTGTCAGGCTGCACTGTATTGCTTCTGGGACTCCTGATATCACAGAGGAATGGCAGGACTAGTCATAGCTATGGTGATCAAAGAACCATCCCAAGGCTTTTGGAGACTAAGAACATCACAGTGGTAGATTTATCTTCTAGTGTGGCACCCTCTTGATTTGAAACGTTTCCCTGTGCTGAGGGAAGAACCTTCAGTAGTAGTGCTGTTCCTGTATGAACACCCAAAATACCTTTACGATGGATAATGTCTGTTAGGAGTTGACACACTGTGTAAAGCTGTCTGGGGAAGACTCAAGCCAAACCGGTGAAGTGGAATCATTCTTGGCTAATAAGTTACTAAGCGCATCCCTGGGCTTGGGCTGTACAGCTCCTCAGTCCGAAGTCTGTAGTTTATGCTTGAGTCTCCACTGGGCTTTGTAGCTGTGCTGGCTCATTCAAAGTTGCTAGTACCTCTTCACAAAGTGTTTTGTTTTCAGATGTTTGCTTTGCATGCACACTGTACATACCTCAAGCGATGAAGTGATTGTTGGGGAGCAGTGGCATATCTGATTTTCCAGACGGCTTGCCAAATTCAGTTTGATCTTAAAGCTGGTTGAAGGCAGAATTGCTGTAGTCATGTTTTCCCTACTCCCTTGTGTTATCCCTGCCTTGCATGCAGCCCAGACAGGGAGCTGAGCCAGCTGAAAAGTTAACCCTAACCTCTCTGAAGTTAAAACTAATTTTCCTGAAACTCAATTTCCTGATATAGCTCTCCACCTACCTATAGGAGTGCTGGTGGCAATGTGAAGAAGAGGTCAGGATAATGTGGCAAGCGAATTCTGGGAAAGAAGGGTGCCAGATAAGACTTAAATTGACCTAACCTGTATGTGGAGATACTGCAATCCTAAAACCACATGCAAAACAGAAACAAGCATGTATATTCCCCCCTTTCTTAAGAAAAACAAAATTTCTGGTCTTTGAATTTAGACCTCTGTGAACTGACTTCATCTGCAAGAGTTTATTTTGCTCTCAATTTTAACATTTAAAAAAATGGGTAAAAATGCCACTTGAACATTTAAGTTGTCCTCTGGATTAATTCCAGTGCTTTTGGATAAAAATGAAAAGGAGAGAATTTTCCTCCTATTCCTGTATTTGTTGGAAAAAACGCTGTGAAGAAGGATAGTGATATTGTGTAGGAACTCTGATTAATGTTCCATTTCTTTCACAGCAGCATAATTTTTTTATATTTAAATGATAGGATCTTATGCTATTGCCCATTAGCTTGTGTTTTGTTTTTTTTTTTTTTCCTTACCATTTAGGAAATGACAGTAGGGTAAAACTAAACTTTAAGGATTGTGGTATATAGAGAGCTGTGAGATCTTGCAATATGTAGTCTGACTGTAGAGAAGCTGGCATTTGTTTGTAGGGAAACTCACAGTTGTTTGTTTTTGTTGGTTCTTATTTTTTCAGCCATCACTGAGAGGTGGTTAGCTTCTCCAGAACAAGGATGTTTTGTTTTGTTTTGTTTTGTTTCTGCATTGTGTTTTTCTCTATTTTGAACCGATCTAGGTATCTGGCAGTGATCAGGTAAAGGTTAATTAACATTTGAGTTGCAGCTTGCTTGTTATCATGCAGACTCTCTAAGGAGCAGAGTGAAATAGAGATCACCCCTCCTCTAATGGGACTCTTGTAGGGAAACCTGTAGGATACCCTCTGCTGCGAATCTTATGTATCAACCCATGCTCCACGTGGTTAAAACAGGACATACTGTTTAAAACATGTGGTTGTAATTGAACAAACTACTTCAGAGAACTGGATTAGCTATTTCAAGGCATACAAGGATTTTTTTGCGTCCTTTCAAATGTACAGAGACATCAGGGTGCTCCAGTCTTAAAACTAGTGGATCCTGCAAAACGTTTTATTTTACTGGACTGGGAGAAAAGTAAGCATACTGATACAGACTGAAGATGGAGCAGTTGGAGGTAAATGGAAGTTTAGAGCGCTCAGTAGGGTTGAGTTTGGGATAAATGTGGCAAAAAGTGTGACTTTCTGACCTACAGCTCAGGATTTTTTGACAGGGGAGCTTTAGGCCTCTCACATGGGTGTTAGAAATGCACACACAATGGTTGTTAAAAGAAAGTGGCTGTGGGTGACTTGCTGACCTGGTGGGGTCAGAATTTACTTCCTGTGTGACATCAGGGAGCATTTTTGCGTGCTGCAACTCTGTGTGATCAGCATGCCTGATTTTTAAGAACTCACAGTTCCTGCGATGCTCACATAAGTGGGAACATCTGTAGTTACCCTGGTTATCTCTAAATAAAGACTTTATGGATTGAGGTGTTGTGAATGAGTGACAGCTGTCTTTATCAGCCCCAAGCACTGAGAAGTCGCATGCTAACAACAAAAACTGTTGGTTCTTATACAGAAAATAAATTGAAAAGGCAAATGAAGAACTATGTGAAGAACATATGTTTTCAAGTTCTCTGCAGTCAGGATGTCTAGAAGAGCAGGAGATAGTGCTCTATCTGTACTAAAGCTGTAAGAAAAATTGCTAAACATTGTGAAACTTGCAGAGCCATTGTGGGAGTAGCACTGAGTCTAAGCATGTGGGATACTCACACATACAACAGCAATTACAATTCACGTCCCAGCCACAATTATGCTGCTCCATTTTTCAGTAACTAAGAAAGGAATTTGGCCCAGTGAATGAATTTGAAACACTCTCAGTTGGACTGAATGATCCAGAAGCATTCCTTCCTGTTATAAGAACCATGTGCATTTTGTGTTCAACTCAGACTAGACTAGCTTGTATAAGCCAAGTGGGGTCAAGAGATGTAGTGCATGCACTGAATTAGAGCTGGGAGTAAGTTAAAAAAAAAAAAAAAAAAAAAAGGAAATGCCTTCTGGTAGCAGTTCTTCAAAATTCTGTCAAAATTGCATGGAATGAGCCTGCTTCAGAACAGTAATGTGCAGACTAGTTTTATAGTATTCTTTGATAGCAGTAGGTATTAAAAGATAAGCACTGTCTACAAGATATTGGTGCTGTTCATAAACCTCATTTTTGTCTTTGCCTGTGACTCAGAAAATTGCAGAATGGCTGAGGCTGGAAGGTGCCTCTGGAGGTACAGCTCAGCTCAGAGCAGGATCCATCATAGCACGTTGCCCAGAACTACATCCAGTGGTGTTTTGAGCATCTATGAGGATGAGAGACTTTGCAGTCTCTGGGTAATTTGTCCCAGTGTTTGATTACCTACACAATAAAAGCACAAAGCAAAACTTTGTGTACTATTTTCAGTATCTCAGTTTTTTGTTACTTCTTGTCACTTGACTCTTAGGAGGAGTCTGACTCCATCGTCGAGCATTTACAGATCAGCTTCCTCCCACATCCTTTGTGTCCCGAGGCTGAACAGTCCCAGCTTTGTGCCTTCTTTGTATGCCAGATCACTGTGCTCTGATGCTGAACTTGGCTAGTGTGTTCATGTCTGTCTCACACTGGGAATCTCAGTTCTGGATGGAGTACTGCAGAGGTAGTTCCACCAGGGCTGAGCAGAGGAGAAGGATCATCTCCGGTCTGCTGGCTGCTCTTCCAAATGCAGCCTAGGGTACTGTTGACTGTATTTGCTGCAATGTTTAATTTGTTTGCAGGGACTCCATATCTGTATCTCTGTTTCTATAAAGCTGCCTTCCAGTCAGTTGGCCCCCAGTGTGTACTGGTACATGGGCTGATTCCTTCCAAGGTACAGAATGTTATATTTCCCAGTGCTGAACTGTGTGAGATTACTGTGAACACGTTTCTGCAGCCTGTCAGAGTCTCTCTGCATGGCAGCACAACCTTCTGGTGTTATCAGCCACTCCTAGCCTTGTATGATCTGAGTATTTGCTGAAGGTGCCATAGCCTAGGTCAGTAATAACAATGTTAAACAGTATTGGGCCCAGTATGTCTCTTCATAATCCATGTAGAGGTTGTATGAGACTAGAATCTCAGTAAATAAGGATCTGTTGAACTGCTACTAGTTCAAAAATCTGGACAAATATTGCTGGAAAGAAGAGAATAACAATACAGCATAATGGAAAAACAGAGAAAGCTACAAAAGAACTGGGAGGGAAAGGGCAGTACAAGTACAGTTTTGGAGTGGATAGGGAATTCTCCTAATTGGCTGTGGCTTAGCTTTTCCTTTATCTATGTTCTTCAGAATTCTGGACTGAATTTTACTTTTTTATTATTGTTATTTTTGAAGGAAAGTAAGTAAAAATGCTAAGAAGGAGAAGTTTGCAATCCGGTTTTGAGATGTCAAAAAGCTGTTCAAAAAGCCCGTTGCTCAGTTTCACGAGGACAACTGGCTGAGATCAATGTACTGAATTCTAGCCCTTCTCATCCGCACTGGAGAAAAACTTGCTTTTGATTGCTGGAGATTTATACAATTTTTTTTTCTTAATTATTAGGCATTGTGAACCTCAAGGTTATACATGCTCTGTACATGTTTATTACAGCTTGTTCTGTTTAATTTGATACTAATTGGTTATGTTGAAAGCAAAGCTTCTGATATCTTGTTATCAGTGTTCCTGCTAAGCTAATTAAGCCCCTGAGACAGTGCTGCTATATTGTTTTTCTTCCTGATGTGAAAGAAGGTATTTATTTTGCTCATAGGCATATGAACTCCAGCATGGAGTTCACAAAGGGCAGGTCCTGCTTGACCAACCCGATCTTCTTCTGTGATCTAGTGACCCATCTGGCAGATGAGGGAAAGGCTGTTGATGTGGTCTACCTAGACATCACCAAAGCCTTTGGCACTGTCTCCCACAGTATTGTCCTGCAGAAGCTGGCAGCCCGAGGCTTGGGCAGGTACACTCTTGGCTGGGTAAGGAACTGGCTTGAGGGCCAGGCCGAGAGAGTGGTGGTAAATGGAGTTAAATCCAGCTGGCAACCCATCACAAGTGGTGTTCCCCAGGGGTCAGTGCCTACTTCTTTAGGACACTGAATAGTGATGAACTTCTATAGGGGCAGCCAAGGCTTTTAGAAAATGGGACTATGAGTTGAGGACACGTCCTGTTTGTTAATATTTTCTATTTGAAGCAGAAAACTGTATTAAGAAAGAATAAAAAACATTTTCTACACAAGGAAAAATGTTTGCTACTTTGTGATAGGATGTTTAGTCCTTTGGCAGCAGGTATCTGTAACGCTTTTGAGTCTCTGGGAGTAGCAGGATCCACGCAGTGCTACCTGCTGAGAAGTGGGGAGGCTGGAAAACTGGAGGGCAGGCTGCCTGAACTGTCTGAACACTGGAGCCCTATGCTTTGTTTTAAAGTAAATCATGATCTTTCTATCTTCTAGTGAACTTCCTTAAGTGATGGTGGAGTTTTCTCACTTCTAGAGGTTTACCACAGTTGGTATGTATTAATGATGACACTTGAAAGTAACTTTTTTTTAATTGCCTTCTCAGGTATCTGACCTTCCGTTCTTTAGCATATGAGCTGGAAGAATGTTATTTTTTACAAGCTGTTTTGAACAGCTGCAACCCTTTGAACACCAGAGGAGGTTTTAGGCCTAGTTTTCTGGAAAAGCAGGATTCTGCAGGTTGATACTATCAGTACATCTCTTTCCAATTTCAACAGACTCTTCCGTCTGAAAAACTCTGTAAATTGATCTTTCCTTTTTCTATTGAGCTGAGGAAGAACACAGTTGTGGACAAAGTATGTTCTTCCTTCTGTAAGCTGAAATTTCCATAGGTCTTCCTCATCAGAGGTGTTGTGAGTAGTCATCATAGACCTGAAGATAGCTGCTCTCTTTCTTCGTTCACGTTTCAGAGCTGATTCTTTCTTGACTTGTACTCAGCCATTCTGTTTATGTTGAAATCTTCTCTCCTTGCTTTAATGGTTTGTCTGAGACTCCCACGTTGATGGAAGAAACAATAATGAATTTTGTTGAGAATTCTTTGCCAAAAGACGCAACTTGATGTAGTTTGAGTAAATGTCAGTTTGGGTAAAACAACGAGAGAGTGAGGAAAGAAGGATCAGCTGCTTTCTTGTGCTTCAAAAAGTTGGCTGTTTTGGGGAGAGGACAGGAAGAGGAGGGAGAGTGAAAGAAGAAAGAATCTGAGGTACATTATTAGAAAAGGGTGAGCGCCTGAGTGCCAGAAGCACAAGACATGAGTGCCAAATGTGAACAAATATTGCTGAGTTTTCATGAATGCTGCTTCTGCAAGGAGAGAAGATCCATTTGCTCATTAACAGCTATGCCTGTAAGCGAATTTCTGAGTATGTGAAGGAAGAATAAGCTGTGCACAAAGGAGAAGATAAATGTCAGAATTCCATAGGTCTGGACTTCAGAGTTGCTTTTTGCATGTGCTTTGTTCCTGTTTTTTACAATTTTTTCTTTTTTTCTTTTTTTTTTTTTTTTTTGCTTCTCCACACTATCAGCCTTTTATTGTTCGTGAGGAGACAGACAGACTCTTGTTCCAGAGTAGGGGGAGGAGGGAAGAAACGTGTAAGCGCAGTGGAATGTCCTTTTTAGTGTCTCTCTCTGGCTCTAGGTTTGACATGTGGGGATTTTAACGTATAATGAGCAGCAAAGTGTCAGAATACAAGCGACAATGAAAACAAAATTCAGTCAGTAACCTTGGGGCTCTGAAACTGAGCAAATGTTTATCAGAGTAAGATTATGCTGGACATCATTGAATAAGAATGAGCTGATGTCACACTTGGCAAGAGCAGGAACTGGTTTTTTTCCGCACAAACAGCACAACATAGCAAGGAGAAAGCAGAGGGAAGGGTAGGAAGGAGGGGAGGGGAAGGAGGAAGAAAGGCGGAGAGCTGTTTGCTGTAAATTGAACTAATAAAAATATAAAGATGTGGTTTGTTTTGTTAGAAAGAGTCTTGGAGGATGTAAATAGACAAAGGTTAAGGATGCTTCAGGGCTCCTCCTACACTGTGGCCTTGAAGAGCTGCGTACAGATTTCTGACAGCCGTTGCATAGTCTGCCTTGACTTGCTCCAAGTAGGCAGTGTACTATAGGCTTGTTTCTGTGGTCCTGATTCAATGGCAACTCATTTGGCTTTAATGGGAATTTTTACTTGAATAACAAAGTCCAGCTTTTGTGACCTCTGGTAGCTTTAGTGCCTAGTTAATGAATAGGAGGATCTCCCCTCTCTTAGCCTTGTATGCCCTGTTTTTAAAGCTTCATCTTGTTTTATACTTCAAGTAACATGAAATGTTAACTGCAGAAAGAGAGATTTGCTTGATGGAGGGAGCAGAGCAGGAAAACCAGGTAGCATCTGAAGCTAAGAATTAGCAAGCTGTATCTGGTGAATGTGCAAGTGAGCAGTATTGGAAAGTGACTCGGAAGAGGTGTAGATATAATACATACAGCACTGTGGGTGCTGCTCTGTGCTCTTGTATTCTAGCTTGGCAGACTGCTTGTGAAGTGGCACAAGTTAAACAGGAAAATACCTTTCCTGTACTGGAATAAGCATCAGTGCCAAACATTATAGCAGTATATCTATGAGGTGGTAGTTGTATCCCATCAAGCTCCTTTCCTCATCCCATCGAGTACCCAAGCTGTTAAAAGTTAAGAGCAACCCTCCTCGCATCCACCCATACGTCTACAGGCATTTGTTTAGTAACAGCCCCCCATGACATTGAACACAAAACTGGGCGTTATTTTTTCAAAATGAAAAAAATAGAAATTTAGAAATGGGGCTGTTGTGGGAGCAGCAAGCACAAACTTTGCTAATCAATTTGCGGTTCTAACTTATGTTCAGTGAGCTGTCATCGCAAGGTTTTGAATCTCCTGCTCTGGGGAAGGAGGCGAAGCTTTGCAACGGAGCCACTCAGCATGCAGTTCCCTCAGGTGTATGCCGCTCTCCGGAAGCTTTTGGATTTGATGACTTCCTGCTACACCACACTATCTCATTCAAAAAAATCCCGCTCATTCAGATTGAATAGATTTGAGTGTTCTCATCTGCTGAATGACCTTACTAGACACATGCACACTTCTGACCTCTTCTGCAATGACTCAGCGCTGGGTGTAAGTGAAGAAGAGCACATCTGACTTTAAGACAGGCTGGACAAAGAAAAGCTGTTGCATTTGTGCAAGAGGAGGAACAGTTGTGTTTGTGTGCTCGGTTCCTTGCTGAAAGCTGCCTGAATCAGATGAGTCTTTTAGCTGTTGCTGCAGCATAGTCCTTTATAAAGAAGACTACAGCAGAAGAACTAAAGATAGTTACATATTTATTAACTAGGGAGTTGGATGAAAACATTTAAGGTAAATGTATTTCTAAGAGTCATAAAATTCAATGTTCAATTTACAGTTTTAAGACATTCTAAATTTTTTGTACTTTTAAGTCAGTCAGAGTTTTAGATGCTGTTTTAAGTTACTGTTACTAATACTTAGGCACTTAGTTTTCCTATTCACTTTTTCACCTGGTTCAAGAAGAGAACTGTACACATCTATACTGCTGTGGTTTGTTTGTTCTCATGCTGCTTTTAAGCACTTTTGTTACAATGGAGATGTGGATTCAGTGTGTTGCTATGTACTTATGTTAGCGAAAACAAATGCTTCATTATCTCAGAACAAAATACGGTGGAGCTCTTGTCAACACCTCTGTGACTACAAATTCAAACATAATCAATATTCTTCATGTAAGACTTATCTAAAAAATGATAGCTTAAAAAGAAGTCTGTTCACTGTATGCCTCTTCTCAACTCTACTTCTGAGCCTATTTTCATGCAGTTAAAAAAGTAGTGCAAAGATCATTGCAGAAGTGGATATACATTTACGGAGGACCTGTATCAAAACAGCTGCTTTCTGTTAACAGCTGCTGTTCGCACAGCCATGCTGACGTTAACAGTGAGGGCAATATGAACAGGTACTAAGAAAGCAAGTTCTGTTAGCTTGCTAAGAAAGTACAGATTGCATCCTGAAAGTGAAAAATCTAATGTCAAAATTGACTTTCAGTTGCTGTGGGTTGGTGTTAGATGTGGTAGGTTGAGGTCACTTAGATCTGGATTTACTGACTTAAGTATTTTGCCGGGTTCAGTGTTATACTTGGCCTGATGGAGGCTTTCGGGAAAAGGATGCTGAAGCTACGTAGTCTTTAGACAGCACAAGAACAAGTTGCTGCAGGGTGAGGAGTTTGTGCAGGTGAGCTGTTCTGCAGTGCCTGCTTAATTTTCAGGCTGTTTAGGTGCTTGGAACTGTGCAGCTGCCTTACCCTGTATGTGTTCATGCAGAAGGAGCAGTTGAGCCTGTGCCTGCTTAAACAGCCATGGTACATCTCTGCAGAGTAGGAGTTCTGGCTGCTGGTGCAATGCCAAGCATCTGCTTGCAAGCATCAGAACTTTATCTATTCTTAAACCTTGACTGATCTATGAAGTAAATCCTCTTAGGTGCTGTGATTTGCTAGAGTGGTGTAATTGCAAAGACCTTTAAAGATGCCAAAAATATTGAAAATAAATTTCCTTAAAATAGGAGTAAACAGAGATTTTCCCCACCAAATGCTTAATTTTCATTTGTTTTCATGAATAATCTTGAAAACCTGATTTGGAATCAAGTCTGCAGTTTTTTTTCTTTTTTTTTTTTCTTCTCCCTATTTTGGTAACAAAGAAGATTTGCCTGGCAGCAAAACTCTTTGGCTTCAGAGCTCATCCTTTCCTGCTATTTTGTTCCTTATCTGAAGTCAGAACCTTCTGTACAGAATGTAAGAGCTAGTAACTGTCTGTGTCACAAGCAAAGCAGTAGTTTTGTGAGTAGTGAGTGATTAAAAATACTGCTTTATGTGCATTTTTAATATATTAATAAAGAGTAATGTGATTTTTGTTGTTGTTTTTAAATCTGTGTTTGTGAATTCTTTTTGTCCTGGTGCTCTGCCACATCCCATGGGTTTACCTGTGGCTGCTGAACTCTTCACACCTTACAGTCGTGCTGTGACTGCCAGCCAGGTTTGCTCCTTGTGATCTCTAGAGGCGGAAGACAGAGCTGTCATATGGGTGAGCTGGGGTGGAGGGCTTGGGAAGAAGGTGGTACACGGCCTAGAGACCTGGACTGACAGCAAGCCTTCCTCTTTAGACCATTGCCTTAGTGGCTGAACCCTGCAGCTCTGTGCTCTGATTCAGATACTTCTTAAGCATTTTGAAGCTTCCACTGCCATATCCTTGCTGAGATCTGTGACTGGCTTTGTGTGCAAGCAGAGAACCCAGTGGGGATGTGGCAGTTGAAATGCTGTTAAGTTTCACTTTTAGTCAAGCAAATCAGATGGTCTGGTTTGGTTGTTGTTGTTTTTGTTGTTGTTTTTTTTTTTTTTTAAATGCTGATCAGTTGACTAACATTTTTGTTTTATTTGGCCACTGTGTGTATTTTCTAATGTAATGAGCAGAAGGAGATGATGTACTGGCAATCATACTAACTGGTATTACAGAATTACAGGGGTTGGAAAGTCCTCAAGAGATCAAGTCCATCCCCCTGGCTAATGCAGGTACCCTTCAGCAGATTGCACAGATAGGCATCCAGACAGGTCTTGAATATCTCCATAGAAGGTGACTCTACAACCTCTCTGGGCAACGTGTTCCAGTGCTGTGCCATCCTTACCGTAAAGGGTATTCTACTGATGCTTTATGCATCCATTGTATGCTCTGTTTTTCTAACTTCTGTGTGTGCATCTTAAAGTAGTCAGGGGATGCTGAGTTACTCTTGTGCCTTATGTAGCCTTGTACTACATGCCAGGCTGTGTCCTAGGCTGGAAGAATACTTGTCTCTCTGCCCCTCTCAGGGCTCTTGTCCCAGCTGCTGAAAGCTTCCTGTTCCATCTACAAGACTGCTGCCTCTTGTGACAGTCCTTGTAAGTGCTGTGAGGAAGCTGTGATTTGGGTGAGTAAAACTCTGCATTGAGTAAATGGAAAGGTACCTAGTAGAAGTGCTATGGTGAGGGAAGTAAAGTTTTGCTGTAACATGACTGATACTTTCTATAATGGGTTTAGGAAATAGATCTGCACTGTGTGTGAGCGTGTCATCAGCAGATTGTATATTAATAACTTAAAGAGTCAGTGTTGGGAGAGGGGTATGTTTTCACAGCTACACTGTCTGAGGTGGAGGTTAAGTGGAGGCAGCTGTGAGCTGTTATATCCTGGGTACATCTGATTGCAAAGGGAGTGCAACAGGCAACATCAAAGCCAAAACATGGAATTTGCCAGCACTGTCCTTAAGCTGTCCCCCAGCTTTATGGCCATGCTGGGGCCCAAGCCCTTGGCTTGGAGTATGGGGAGTGAGGGTTTGAGAGGCTCCCAGCTTGCTGACCACAGATGCCATATGCTGTGTGCAGAGCTGCTGGAAACTGGACTGCCATTACTGGCTGCTTGTGAGGACAGGATCACATAAGTGCTGTCATTAATGCTTGGGTATGTAGCAGCTTATTTTAATAGTAAGGTGGTGCATTTTCATAGTATTTTACTAGTGAGTTCTTTTACTGAAGTGCGAAAGGAATGTAAACTACCTACTGTAGAGGAGGTACAGTGTTCTCGATTTCCCCCCTTGGGTCTGTAAAACACTTCATGTTAGGGATTCCTTGTGTATTTTGTCTTTCTGCAAGGTACTTTCTTACTTGACAGTATTTGAAAGAAGATGATAAACGTGGAAGTAATACAGAGTGTAGTAGGCTGCTTATTTCAGCGTAGCTATTGAATGCTTTAGGTGCCCTAGGAAGGGCACAAGGTTGAGTGATTAGTTTTTAAACACTTTGTCAAAAGTAAATACCATGTGTTGCTTTCCTCCTTCCTTCCCCAGCTCAGCTTTTGAGTGATTTCAGTATTCTCTGTTTACAGTTTAATGCTAGATCTAGCTCCATGTCTCCCTCTGGCCTTGGAAAAATACCTGTATTAACAGTTGCAACTGTTCAGATACTAGTGGGAAAATGGCAAGTATTGTATTCCTTTGTTGTGGTTTAAACCAGCAGGTGGCTCAGCATCATACTGTCATTCACTGGCCCCTCTTTCGAGTGAGATGGGGAGAGAATAAAAAGTAGAACTCACAGGTTGAGATAAAACTGTTTACGAAGATAGACAAAAGGAAAATAGTTATGACTATATATGTACATGTATATATGTGTGTGTGTGCGTAAGAAGTGATGAACAAGCAACTGTCCAACACATCCCCCAGCTGATGCCCAGATAGTCCCCCCGAGCAGTGGAAGGGAGTGAAATGAACTCCCACCCCCTTCAAAACTCCTTCCGTGTGATACCATATGCTATGGAATATCCCTTTGGCCAGTTTAAGTCAGCTGTCCTTATTCTGTTCCCTCCCAGCTCCTTGGGCCCTTTGCTGAGAACAGCCTTGGTCTGTACAACACTGCTTAGAAGCAGCTATAAACATCAGTATATTATCAATATTGTTTTTCTCCTAGAACCAAAACAAAACATCGTACCAGATGCTAAAGAAAATAATTCTATCCCAGTGGAAACTAAGGCACTGTTGAGTTTTTTTCTGAAATCAGTTTTAGTGCAAGAGTGGGATAGAAACAGACTGAGTAATTACCGGAGTAATGCAGCCACTTCCATGGCATGCTCATGAAGCCTGCAGAGAATACCTTTGCACAGATCTCTTAAAAATAAGGGGCTTACGAACTGAAGACTTTCAGATCACGTTACTACAGCATATAGGAAAAAAATGAGCTAGCTAATTTAGGTAATAAGTGTCAGCCAAATGAAAACTTACGTGAAATAGCAGCCCACACTGCTAGCACAATGGTTGAGTGATAAACTAGGTTGCATGTGAGAAAAGAAAACAAAGTAAAAATGCCAGCTCTATAGCATTTACAAATCTCTCCTGTTCTTTGGTATATTTTTCTGAATGCGCATAACAGACAGAAATTGCAGTTCCTGGGACCTGTGGCCAGGTGTATTTTAGTTCTTTAGACAGTTCAATAATATATTTTAAATAGTGCTTTTGGAAACTTGGACAAAGGCCATGACGTGGCCATAACTCTTTTGTTGTGACGTTATTTTTTCTACAGCAGTGTGCCTTGGCTGAAGCCCTTAAGTTGTGGGGCTGCAGTTGGAGTGGAGGCCTGTGTTTATCAGAGCAGAACTGAATAGTTTTAGTCCTATCCTAACACTGAATTATACATTGCTTTGAAACAAAAATTATGGAAAAGGGAAAAAAATATCACATCTGCTTTTTGTGATGATACAAAAAAGAAAGAAGGCGCATTAAAAGTATTACTACATACCAAGTAGAAACTGCATTTCATGTACGTAAATAGTGGTTATGCAGCAATCAGTGCTGTGCTTTTTTTACAGTTACAAAACACCAATAACTTTATCAATAGCTGCCATTACTTAAAAGTAATTATTTTTGTTTCAATCTCTAAATATTTCCCTGCCACTTTAAACCAATGGAAGACTTACGCTCACTGGCTCTGTAAGTAAGTGGCCTGCTCACCATTCTTGCTTTGTGTCACGTTTTGGCAATAAATTGCAATCACAAACTGGCATGTGAACACTGACATTGAAGAAGGTACCCAAAAGTTAGGAGAAAATCAACAAATAGTAGTATTTGTTAGTCTAATGCATACATTACTTGTTGAAAAGCCATTCCTCATTTACAGACAAGTTGTAGATACAAATGGATTCTATAAACCTGGAGTGGCTGCTCATTTTGCTTTAAATAATCCTTAGGAGATCTCAGACACATGCATATGAGTAAGTTACCATGGAGAAAACTGGGTTGTGAACTCAGACATGCAGCACTTGGGCTGTGCTGTAGTTACTGTCTGTGCATGGTCTCCTGGTAAAAGCAGCACAGTGTACTCTGTTCTTACTGAATTTACCTGGGATAGTGTAGACACAAGCTGGCTATTGTGGAACAGCAAACTTGCCTCAGCTTCACGTGGCTGCCCTTTTGCTCAGAGGTGACTTCAGATGTCACCTTTCCTCTACAAACAACTCTGCATTGTGGTTTGGTTTTGTTTGTAGTATGTGCTACCCCACGTGGATAAATATCCATACACTTTTGCCTAAAATGAAATAAAAGTTAGCCTTAGTAATATAATCAATTACATGAGTTTTAGCTTGTAATTAGTTCCTGCTTACCCTATTCTCTTTCATCTAGAGCCTAGAAAACTTTCTATCTGAGGACAAATGTTAACCACATTTTACAATGTGAGAGCGATAGGAAAGCTTGTTAAGGTCTTGTTATTTCAAGATCTTTTCAAGGTCTTGTTATTATATAGGTGGACAGGTAAAGTTGAGATTTTTTTAAATGGTTTCCATGCTGAAATTCTTGAAGTAGCAGCTTGCTGTTGCCTCAGACAGAGGTTCCCTCTGTCCTGTACTTCCCTCCATCCTGCCTCTTCAAAGCTAGCTCTAGGTTTTGATCTCCTGGTAAGCTGACTTCTTTTGCAACCCTACAGAAGAAGGAAAAAAACAAAACAACATCAAAAAAAAACCCATGCAAACTAAAGCACAGTATTCTCTGCTGCTTTAGTGCAGTGAATGGATATGTGTAATAACTGTGTGTCAGTGCTGGCTTGCAGTAAGCATAATAAAAATGGGAGTTGGGTTTTCCCTTTAGAGGAGCATATATTTGGGGGTCTGGAGGGAAGAATCTTAATTTGGCTGTGGTTGTCTCACGAAGTTTTATTAGATGTCTGAGAAGCCGTGTGGGAGAGACTGCATAAATGTGTTTAATACTGACGGTTCCACAGGAAAACAGACTGTGCTGCTTCCTGCACTGCTGGAATGTGTTACGTGAGGGTGAGAGAAGGGGAGGGATGTTCTGGTAGTGGAGTCATCAGGCTGGGGGACAGCAGCTTCCATGTGGTCTCAGATAAATCACTTAACCTCTCGGTGCCGCAATTCCTCATCTTGCAAAGTGACGTTAGTATTCTGCCCTTTGTACGTGCGTAGTGCTTGGGGTAATGAGGTCTGTTGTAGCCTGCAGATGTAATCTGCTTACATAAGCAAGTGACGGTAGGTCTTAGATGGTAGGTCTTAATGTGTTTGCCACAAAAAAAAAAGTACCTGTGGAGGAAATGCAGTTTAATCCACGACACAGAATCACCGCTCTCTCATTCCTGTGAATTATGCCATCCATTTTCCCAGTCTTTGTATTTCTTCTTTCGGGTCAGTGGAAGGAAGTGGACTGCACAACTAGGCAACTGCCTAGTCGAGAGCACTCCTATATATTACTTCTGTGCTCCAGAAGTTAAAATGAATAAGTAAATCAGTGGAGAGATGCACTTGGCGGGATCTTGGTTGCTTTTATTTGATGTGGTGCAGTGGTTTGCTTTTCTTCAGAGCGCGTTGTGTGCCTTTTTCCCTACCTGAAGTTTCAAAATAAGTGCAATTGGACAAGTAACTGATCTTCTGGCAGCCAGTAGCAATTTCTCCAAGGCTTGATGCTCAATCTTGTAGTTACAAAGAAACACATGTAAGTAACTTTCAGTGCATACGAACTGAAGAAATGCTTTCCCCTTTTGGATATTCAGATTTCTAAAAATCCAAATGTGGAAGCGTTTCTGATTTGCTTGTTTTTGCTTGCTCTTTTAAAACAGAGATCTTAATTTAGAAATCTTTTGCATCATTCAACAAATATGTTGGTTTTTTGTTTTTGTTTTTGGTTTTTTGCATTTTTGCAGCAGTGTTCAAAGTCCCAGGAGCAGGCTCCATCATGCTAACCACTTTGCAGATTCTTTAAAATGTGGAGCAAAAGGTACTGCTTCGGAGAAATTGCAAACTTCATTGGTACAAAAAGCCGTACACCTTATTGATTATATATAGCCATTCTTCTGTGACAGGAGGAAATTTTAATGGTACACAGATATTTGCAGGATCTAAGCCTAAATAAAAACGAAACTCAGAAGTCAAAAATATTTTACAAATTCTCTTTTTGTGCAATTAATATTAAAACCTCCTGTGGATCAGAATTTTTTTCTATGTAAGATCTGTGCCTTTAGTAGGTAGAGATTCATAAGAGTTTGGGTTTTTTTGTCTCTGTCCCATAGGAAACTATATTTTTTAAAGAAACTTAAATGTCTTGGATCTCCTTAAGTGCTGTTGTTTTAAGATAAAGGAAAAGTGGAGGTGATTTTTGTATCTTTCTGAGTATTGTCTTACAGGTAGTAGCTCACAGTGTTGGGAAACTGAGGCACATCATTCACACTGAGAGAATATTTGGGCTCTCTAGTCAGAAAAGTTGCCTGTTGAATGATGTGACAGGACAAGAGTTTTCAGCCCATCTGTCACCCATGCAGAAATAAAAGGATCACATGGTATGGGCTCCAAAATAGAGGAAAATTTGCTGTTACAGCCAACATTCCTTGCCACAATACAAATATGTTCTTTGCTCACATAATAGCTGTTCAGTTTGTCTACAGTCAATTTGCCATCCTCTGTGCCACCTTCCCTTGTTACATTGGGGTAACTTGCATCCCTCATGCTGAGCAATCTTCCTCCAGTTTTTAATCGGTGTAGTAGTGATTTCTGGTGTGTTTCTGTCTTTAAACGACAACCAGCAGCTTGGAAAATGAGTATCTAGTTTAATAAGAAATGGAAATTTTAGGTTGTTTTCTCTTACAGTCTGAGAATAGGAATGCGTTCTGGAGGGGGGCAGGGAAAGTAAAGCAGTAATCATGCAAACGACACTGTGAGGACAGCAGTGAGGTCTGGCATGCTGATGAGCGAGTTCATATGCTGGCTGCTTCAGGAGGCAGCCTGAGCCACTGGGGACCTCTGTCCTCTCCACCTTTTGGCGCTTGAGAGACTGACCTAATAAATATTTTGTTACACGAGATATGATCTCATATCCTTTTAAAATCCGCATATCTGCCAACTCTACTTCCATCCCATAGGATGGGGCTATTAAGTGAAGAGTTCAAAGTGTGGGACAGAGCTTGGAGAAGGAAGTAGTGATTTTCAAGAAGAAAGTTATTTAATAATACCTGGAAGTTCACAGTTCTCCAGAAACGAAGCTGTCTCAATGCTGAATCACTGGAGGCTTGTAGTTTATCTCCTCAACTCTCTGCTGTACAGAAACAAAGGATACCAGCAACACCCTTTTTAACCTTCTGCCCTTTTTTTCCATGTCTCTTGGTTGTTGTTTTTTTTTTCTCCTGTGAATCTTAAGCTTTTCGTGATTGTAGGGCAGTGTGCTGCTCCACTATCCTATAGGGCAGAGCTTGTGGATAGTGCATGATAGCCTTCTAGGATCACTGCTGCCTGCTTATGAGGAGAGGATGAAGGAGAGAGATGTGGAGCAGCAGGTTGCAGCCCTGAATCCTTTGGTTCCTCCTGGACTCCTCAACTGTCTTAACTGTTTTCAGTCTCTTTCACGATGTATCAAGATGAGTTACTGCTGCTATCTGCTCTTTTGAAGTAAAGCTACTGACCTGCTAAAAAAAAAGTAGCTGTGAATTAATAAAATATTAATATTTAGAGTGTGGGTAGTAAGTAGTCACTGTGTACAAGAAAAGATGGGAGACGGATTTTTGTTGAGGGTTTTTTTTGTCAGATAGAAAGGTACATGGCCTTTTTCATTCTGTTGCTTATTCTAATTTTTCATCTCCTATAAATTGAAATTCTGAGCTAAATTGTTCTCTGACACTGGCAGCATGAACCTAGAGATCTGGAGAGAAGCTAATTGCCTTGGCTCCAGCCAGCTGCATCACCACAGATAATACCATCCTCTGTCTTTGAACGATGTATGTCATTTATTTGAACTTCTGCCGCCTTATGAAGGTATTCCAGCTTGAATGTCTGCGTTTACTTGAGCTCATGTTTTGTTGGATGGTGAGTCAGAGGCTCCTTGCAATTTATTCACTTTGCTTTTAGCATTATGTAACCTGTACATGGCTGTAAGTACGTTTAGGTAGCATAGTCCTTTGCAGCTCATTTCACTGTCCTTGGCCTATTTCTCCTTAAAACTCTTAGAAGCAGCTTAAGTTAGCCCAAATGCATGCTTCATTTTAATTAAAACTATTAAATAGAGCCTAATTCTCTTCACTCCTCTTGAAGTTGATGAGAGGTTAGTCAACCAAAAGAAAATTAGTTAGTTGATAGCATTGTGTATTTAAATCAGTGAGGAAATAAACTGCCTCAGGTGCATGGTGAACTCTTCATTATTTTGTGAACATTCGGTATAGTAAAAGTTGATGATGTTATCTGAACATTTATCCTGACAAGTTAAATGTAGAGAGGATCAAAACTAAGAAGCTGATGGAATGCTAAAACATGTCATGTATACACTTAAAAGGAAAAGTCTAATTTCTGGTTTGCACTCATTGGAGTGTTGCACTTCATCTGAGGGTAGTTTTGAAAGATTTGCAATTGATATTGCTTGGCCTAAGATTTTGTTGGAGGTGGTTCTTTATAGAATATAAATGTTTTGGTTAATAAAGAGTGTTGAGACCAAACAGTTACCGGTGTTTCTTCTCCTGATGTCTTGACTCAGGTGGTGTTGTTGTAGTGGGCAACAAGTCAGCAAAACAAAACTATCTTTTTTTTTTTTTTTCTCTGAAGATGAGGAAAAGAAAGAGTTTGTCTAAAGGAAAACTGAGAGCATCCTGAGAGGATAACATGTTGACTGTTGATGCAAAGTAAACTCACTTCATCATATTTGATGAGATTGTTGTCCTAGTTTTGTTTTCATTTCTGTCTGGAAATGTTCTTGAAGAGGTTTAACTTTCTCAAATTCGTAAGATACTTCAGCCTCAGTCTTTCTTTCTGTCTTGTTTGTGAGTCTTTTGGCAAGAACTTTATATCACAGCTTGTTTGTAGCTTTCAGTATGCATGGGGGCCATTCAAGTAATTTCCATTTCCCAGTGAGGTACATTCTTAGAAGAACTTTTCCAATTCAGTTAACCTGCATTTATTACTTCTTTTAATTGCTTGTTGTGATACTTTCTTGCATTTGCCGTTTTAATGTCCTTTCCTGTTGGTAAATGGAGAGCCCCAAAGGACGTGTGCGTGCAGTTGCCGAATTCAGCTTATGTAGCCTGACAGATGTGTTGGAAAAAGCAGATTGTATTTGTGTGTGCTGCTTGTCACAGGTGGCGTCCCAGCTAGGAGAATGTGCTGCTAATGCTGGAGCAAAATGAAATGAGAATAAATCAAGGAAAGAAAAATCATAGATATATATACACATATACAAATATATATATATATATATATAAAAACTTAAAGCTTGACCTTAAAATTTAACATCACTTTTTCCAGAAGTTGTGGAGAAAATTGACATGTGATGCATGTATGATTGGGCTCAACCAAGGTTCTCAAGTTGCACAGTGCAAGCAGTAAAGAACGGGCAGGAGAAATTCTTTAAATGATTTTGCCTTTTGTTTCTCTGGGTATTAACAGTGGCCCACTGGGCCCACTTTTAAGTCTCATGCCATTTCTTTTCTTTTTCTTCTTTTTTTTGTGAGCATTTTGTGAAACCTGGAGTCATGTAGGTAGGTAGGGAGTAGGTAAGAATCTTAATTTCATTATAAAATTTAAATATATGTAGCCAGTCTTTGAGATTGTAAAGAAAAATCTTTATTACAGCGTGAAAGGATTCTTCTAAAAGTCAAGGTAGGCAAAGCCTGGACGTTTTATCTCATTTAACTTACATGGGACCTTTTTTATTCAGCTTTGCTTTGGATAACCAGTAAATTTTAATTGTTTTTAGAACTTGGTTTGAGTCTAATGCCCTTAGGGGTGCACAGAACTGGACTACTTCTCTGGCACACTTAAATGAGAAGGAGGGTCATTTTTGGAGCTCAGAATGGTTTGTGACAAAGAAGAAGCAGGACTTGCTTCATGCAGCTTACCAGTGTAAACCAAGCTGTCGTGCCTTATGGTGCTACATTTAGATTCTGTATTTAAGCTCTGTCAAGGAGGGCTAAGCTATATAGCAAACTGTTCTTCACACTGCTATGAAACCTTAACATCCAAAAATTCATGTCTGTCCCACTTCTAGCCTCCCCTGGACCTCTGTATTGCTGAAGTCCATTTGATAGCCTTGCAGCCCGAATTAGCTTTTAATTATTCCTTTAAAAGTGTTTATTCTGGATGTGCTGTGCTGCTTCTGACTGCAGCTGGGCTGGTGATATCTACAGCTGAGTTAACTCCACTGCTCCCCTTGCTTTGCAGGACTCCTCAGTGGGCAGACGTCTCCATCTAACACCAAGCTAGAGAAGCTGGATCCACATCAAGTGCTGCAGCTGTGTCTCCGGTACCAGGACCATCTTCACCAGTGTGCAGAGGCTGTTGCCTTTGACCAGAATGCTTTGGTGAAGCGCATCAAAGAGGTACTGCCCGCTTTGCACCTGCTTTGGGAGGGAGGGCCTGGGCCTCCGCATGTCTCTAGTCCCTAGCGAGCTGTGAGTGCCAGTCAGTGCTTGGTGTGAGTGATCTGTAGTTGCTTGGGGCATCTGCCTCAGAGAAAACACTCTGGAGAAAGTCATTGTCTGTGCATTTCAAACGAAGTCCCCTGAGTACTTTATTTTGGATTTTCAAATGGTGCATTTATTGGTTATGCTCTGTGATTCTTGGCTGCAAACATTTTATGTTCCTCTATTATTGCAAGTAATTGTTTAAGAAGTAAAGGATCAGGATTTTTCAAAGTATTGTTCCTTACTTAAATCTCCATGCTTAGCATTTTATTAGGCCTCATGGATAAGCTCTAAGGAAAGGAGTGCCTAGCATGACTGTGATTGCCGGTAACATTTCTTTCTTCAATGGATTTGTAGAGCCACATCTTCGTTTTCAAAGTCTCTCATCTCTGTTCAGTATGGCTGTTAAAGATCTTCCTGTACTGCAGTTCTTGTCATTAAATGATCTCTTGAAAATCACTGATCTGCTTAACTATTCAATGATACTATTGGGAATGAAATTAATTCCTTGTGTGAGCATCCTGTAATTGAATTGCCCATCTCACTGTGTGTAGCAACTGATGTTGGAAGCAGAATGGCTGACCATTTTTTAAGGTTAAGATGGACTGTCATGAGTGGAGATGCTCTTTGAGAGTGGCTTCTCACGTGTTCACAAAACTGGTAAATGTTATAGATGTCAGAAGTCTCTGAGACCAAAATACCACTCAGTGTCAACAGGTAAAACTTTGAACAGGTGGTTAATTTTTATTCATGTACAATAAACAATGACCTTGATTCTTTATTGCTATATTGGCTTAGAGTTAAGAAGTCCCACATGACAAATGGATAATAAATTTGATTCATGGGCTGTTTTGAGAAGCTGCTGTCATCATGAAGTTTTAAGTCTAGAATAACGTGGGAGCCATTAAAAAGGCCTTTTTCCTTTGCTGTATCATGATCTGTGGCCAGCTGTTACACAAGATGTAAGAATATTTGCAGATGTTGGTAACTCAGATCACACAATCTCAGAAATGGGATTTAATTGCCAGCCTAATGACAGTGTACAACATTAATCCAGCAGACTGTAATTCTTTTGGCTATTAGAGAGTGACTGTCAACATGATTCAAAGCTGTGGTAGGCTCCACCAGTGCAATCTGCATTACTTGGATTTACCTTCTACAGAGAAGTTATGGACTGCCTTTTAAATTACCAATGATATTTCTTTCTTACAGTATATAACGCTTCTGATGATACGTGATACTGATTTTGTTACTGCACTCTTTATCACAGAGTGCTGGAGAAATGAGTGAATCTAACTTGGGAAACTGACAAGTCATGTTTTTGGTTTGCTGGCTTTTTCCTGGGATTTTTTATGGTCGTGACACTTAAGTAACTTCAGATGCTTTGAATCCCACTGCCAGATCTGATGGTTTTTTGCTGTTAGATAACCTAATAATTTTTAAATGTTTTTCTTGCATTGGCTGTTCTGTATGTGTGTTCTGAAGGAGCCGGGTGGGACCCACTCCACTTAAATCATTCTTTCCAAATTGTTTGTACTCTCTTTAGTGCATTAAATTGAACCAGTGCTGACAGTTGCTGACAACAAAGGGTGCAGCTGAACTAGAGCAGGGTATATCTCTTGTTACAAGTGTAGATGTAGGAAATTTGTCTGTGACCACTTGTCAGCAATGATTTCGCTATGCAATATAGACAAATCTTTGACCATTGGTAGGGAGTAAAAATGAAAGAGAATAAAAGCATTGTGAAAAGCATAATGTGTGCATGAGCTATAGAGTAAATATATTCTCTTATATTCTCTCTTTAGTAGTCATTATTTCCCTTTTTTTCTCTGTAACAGGGAAAGTGTTGAATTGTTTTTTTCCTCTTATAATAGACTTTTCTGGAGAATTATACTCTTAACTTCACTACAAAATAATGAGCTTTAGTCCCTGATTCCTGCCATTTGTCTGTGGTTCGTTCACTTCAGACTTCAACTGTTTTTATTCAGTGTGCTGCAATCATACAAGCTGCAGCTTGATTTTAGTTTTCCCTTGACAAAATGTCTCAGGGTAAGTATCTTGTGCTTCTTATGTGTCTGGAAAAAAGTTTCCCAATTTCTGGCAAAACTCTTAAGTACTGTTGTAAATTTATTGGCCCTTGATAATTCATAATTGACTGCAGTGGTTTGTAAATGAGCACACAATCTAAATTATAATGGTTTTTAATTGAAAAGAGAATAATCTAAGGAGAACAGAAATCTCACATGCCAGTTGTTACTGCAGATCTAAGCTGACCCATTGGTGTATTTCTTTGCTTTGGGGACCAAAACAGTCTAGTGTTGCTCTACATCTCATTTCCTGGATTTCTGCAAACTGGCTGGCTAGAGCTCTGAAACATAGAACCTGTGTGCTTTCCAGGTTGTTCTTTTTCAAATGATATCTACTCAAGCATTTCCCTGGGGAAAGAATTGAAGACATGATTGAAAGCAATTGATTCAACTGCTCATCTGCCCATCTTCAGCAGTTAACCATTAAGTACTGGTGCCCAGACTGTCTGGTTTCAGAACGGTTTGAATGTATCACGATGGGCTTTGTCTTTATTCAGAAGTGAAAAAAAAGTGTTTGCATCTTAAGATAAAATAACCAGTATGCATTAAATATAATGTTTCGTATTAAGTTTTGGCAACTGCCTCACCTCTGTTGCAATACTGCATTAATTCCAAGAGCATTGAAATATTTAGAATTCCTTCTAATTTTTTCCCTGTAGCAGTTTGAAGAAAAACAGAACAGCAGATTTTGACTTACACATATGTTAATTCAGGGTTGTGGCATCTGATAAAATTTGTCAATTCTGGGAAAAAAAGTTTTTTTCTGGGCAGCATATCTGTATTTTGTAGGTATTTTGTAGGATGGATATCCTTGGCTTGTCAGATTGATCGCTGCATTATTGACTTCCGAGGCAGACTCTTCAGGTGGGACTGGAAATGGAATCTTATTTGTCTGCTGGTGATATGTTGAACTTGTACTCAACTTACGCAGAACATGATGATTCAGGCAAGAAGTCCCCACTTTAGTCAGGAGGTCCTGCTGCATCCCACTTCTGCCATGACAATGCTGTAGGTCTCTGTTTGAACTACTACAGAACTTGGAGCAACTCCAGCTACTTCTAGGCTTGAGATCAGTGGGTGCTTCCTTCAGCAGGAGTCTGCTTCAGTTTTGTGATCTGTAGAATGGGAGACTTCTGCCAAGATCAGTTCGGAGGTGAATATTGACCAGCACTAAATGCTAGGTGTGCCTGCAGGAGGAAAACAAGTGAAGCAAGGAGAATCATTACCTGTAGAGAGTATTTGATCTGGATGGCAGAGAGAGAATCTGGTAAGTCATTCGATAGGGAATAACAGGGAATGAGAAGCAAATAAGATAAGTAAATGCTGGGGAACAGCTTAATGTTCAGAAAGGCAACCTGATTTTGTATACTCAAAACTTTTTTGTTTCAGTGTCTTAAAGATGATTTTCTGTGCGCTAGTCGCTAAGCTTGTTAAAGATGACATCTTTCAAAATATCATAAGCTGACTATCCAAAAGTTACTCGTCATATTTGAAAATTTAAGCTGAACTTCTTTCTGTGAAAGCAAAATGGAAACTAAAGGGCCATCTAAGTTCCTTTCAAAGATACTTTGAAATAAAAACACAATTGGCATTAATTATTAGACTTCTTACGCCCCCTTTGCCAGTATACTGTTCAAAGTATCCTGTGTATCTTTAAAGGCAAATGTAGTTACATGATAAAGTGTGCATAAAATGTATTTGAAGTGGATTGCTAGGAGGGCTCTTACACTTTTCCCTAAGAGCAAATACTGACGTGCTGTATCTGTAGCTCTCCTGCTGTAGGAATCAGAGACTGGAGCTCTGCATGGCTGGGAACTAGGCTGAAGCAGTACAGTATGCCATTAACCACAGCAGCAACAGGACCTGGGATGCGTGTGTGCTGCATTCACACATGGTTTGTTCCTCACGCTTCTTAGCAGAAGTACCTTCTCTCAGCAGAAGGACGTGAACCCTGCAGCGCTCCATCACAATTGATGAGTGTCCCTTAAGGGAATGGACTGAAATGTTGTGACAGGTTTGTGGGAGGTAGTTTTTGTTTGCTTTTTGTCCTTGCATTGGGCGCTGTTTCTTCAGCATTTTCCTGAGCATGAGACATTTTCTGTTACTGGCTGTAGTTATGATTTCCATGTAGATACCAACCGTGTTTCCAACACCAAAGTCTGTTTTCAACAGATATGCTTTGAGAATGACACCTCACTAAAATGAATTACACCAACAAAACATGAATGACCTCAGCAAGTCCAAAGGTCCAGGACCTTTTCTTAAAGGTTTGTGTGCTGATACGACTCAGAACGTGAGTTACCTCTCAACCCATTTAAGGGTTAAGTGAGTTAAATGAAGCCTGGCAGAAGTGAAAGTGGAGATGTTTACTCTTGACGGAACATGCAGTGGGGCTTTGGTTGATGACAAGTTGAATCTGAGTAGCCAAGAAGTCCAACTGTACTGTGGGGTGCATCAGGCCCAGCACTGCCACCCAGGTGAGGGGAGGGATTGTCCCATTCCGCTCTGCTTGGTGCAACCTCACCTTGAGCACTTAGTGCAGGTTTGGGTGCCACAACATTAAAAAGTAGATAAAGCTATTACAGTGCTTCTAAAGGAGGGCTGTGAAGATGGTGAAGGGCCTGAGGATAGGATGTATGAGGAGCAGCTGAGGTCCCTCGGTGTGCTCAGCCCAGAGCAGAGGAGCTGGGGGGAGGCCTGATGGTGGCTGCAGCTCCTCACAGGGAGCGGAGGGGCAGCGCTGAGCTCTGCTGTGTGACAGCGACAGGGCCCGAGGGAACGGCATGGAGCTGTCAGGGGAGGGCAGCTGGGGGGAAGGCACAGGGGCTGCTCCAAAGAGTGACTGTGCTCTGGAACAGGCTGCCCAGGGCAGTGGTCATGGCCTCAAGCTGCCTGAGTTCAAGGAGTATTTGGACAAAACTCTCAGACGTAAGATTTGGATTTTGAGTGGTCATGCGTGGAGCCAGGAGTTGGACTGGGTCACCTTTGTGGGTCCTTTTCATCTCAGGATATTCTAGATTTCTCAGGTGATGCCTTGTTAATTTTCAAGCAGAATGAGCCTTTTGGTTCGCAGACTTAAGCAGTGACCAAAATCCAGGGAAAAAAGGCTGAGAGTTCCTTGAGATATAACGTTCTTGAAATGTGGACTTGGTTTAAGTTTCTTGTATTTTCAGGAGGGGATTAATGCCATGCTGCCGTGATTTTTATAAAAGCTGTTCTAGGGAATGCAGTGTTTTGTGAAGAAGCCAGTACATTAAATATAATCTTTGGCATCCAGAAATTATGAGATTGAAGTCTGTGGCGGTCTATCAGGCTCTTTTTTTCTCCCTTCTCATTTGATGAAGTGTTATTTATAAACATTGGAATTTTAATGGAACAGACACCATCATGCAGAACTAACTGTGCAGCGCTATTAAGATGGAAATCTTCATGCCCTTTAGCTAATCTTGCTTTTCTTTCTGTGGCCTAATGCACTTCTAGCTAGAATTCTCCAATGGTGTGATGATGTCCTAGCCAGCCAACAGCAAAATGGGAAATTCGCTTTTGAAAAAGTTTGCAGTTGTTATTTCAATACACAGAACACACATCTTGCTGTGCGTGCCGCAGCAGATGGCCAGTGCTGTGTTGTATGTGAACTTTATGACGTTGAAATGTGCTGTGTTAACATATACAGCCTCATTTGTTTCATAAAAACAGACCAGTCCCTCATTCCCAGAATGTGTGTATGAAATCATTTCCATTATGTTCCTTTCTGTTGTGCTTTGCTTTCTTGTGGCTCCTTGGGAAAAGTTGTAAACTGAAATCCTTTCCACCTTGGTTAAGTTGAACTTAACCAAGCATCTTGCAGACACAAAGATTTGTGTTACTAAAGAAATGCAGTGCTCTAAGAGACTGGCAATGAAGTCTGATGTGCTAAGCCCCGTATTGATGCTTTCATTAGTATTAGTGCTTAGAGTTTAGGATTATAGAGTACTAAAAGGAGTAGAATGCAGTTTCTTCTCACACCTTGCTTAAACTAGAAAATTGGGTTTCTTATTCGAGTCTTATTTCCCCAGGTAGGAAAATAAACAAAAAACATTGCAGAGCTTCAGATAAGAAGAAGAGGTATTGAAGTTCATTCCAGAGTTAGTCTTGGTACTGAACTTGTGTATGGAACAGATTTGTGAGAGGAAGAATGCAAATCTCAGCCTGGGGGTGTATCACGCAAGGTATTCTCATGAGACAATCTCATTTGGCAGCATGAAACAGCTATTTCAACAAAACAGAGTTCATAGTACAGCAGGAGGGATATAAGGATGCCTGGGGACTGGAGAACCTCTAGGAAGAAACTGGAAATGCTTTATTTGGCTGTGTAAATTGAACACCAAAAATAGTACCATTTCTTTTTGTAATTAAGTTTGGATTTAACTTAGGCTGAAGATGCTTTACTCTCTCCCTGCTGGATTCTCATGGATACAGAAGGAGTCTCTATGCAGACTGTTTTTAACAATTAATTCCTGTTTCAATGTGAATTGAAACTTTTAAGGTGTCAACTCTACCCCTGAGCAAGAACTATATGTTTTTTTGTTTTGTTTTGTTTTTTGGAGTGTTAATTAACGAACAGTTCAGCAATTCTCATTATAGACAGGTTAGCCAGTAGCATCTTCAAATATTTGGAGTTGTACTGTTGACTGAAAGATGCTAGGTAGTAGGTTGGTGGAGCAGGTTTGACCTTGTGTTAACAGCCCTGCAGTTAGCATTCTGATCTGCAAAAATGACTTCATGTTGAAAATATTACAAAGCCTTAGTGCAGGTAATCTGTCCATCTTGCTTCATGTGAGGGGTAGGGTTTCCTTTGTGCCTGTTTGCCATTGGGGCATGAATGTTTCTGTATGAGAAGACTGTTAGCTATTATTTCAGCACTACTCTAGAGATAAGAAACACAGCAGTTATTAGTAATTAATTCTTGTAAGTGTTGTTCCTGATTGGATTTTTATCAACCTCTGCAAGCCTATTTAAAATACTGAATTATAGTATAGCAGAATATCCTGTAATCAAGTGTATGAACTATGTCAAATTGTGACATAGTAGACAAAAAATAAGATTTCTTTACTGAAAGATGCAGTAATCTATCTGAGGAGCAATTGCTGGGACTAGCAAACCAAAAGATGAAGTCTCAGATCAGATGAATTTCGGCTGAAGAAGATAGCCAGGTATTTGTACAGCAAATCAACATAGCTGCAGTATGTAGTAAGGAGTTTTAGAGTAAGAATTTTAAGATCAGAAAGGATTCTTGGGTTGTAACCTTTCCTTTTGTGTAACCCAGCCCATAAAATTGAATTTCTGATTATGCCCCAGCCAAGCTACGTGGAAACTGCAGACAATTTACTTATAATTTTAAAGTTTTCCTATTGTGTCAGTGTAAGTTTTCAGGTGCCTTCTCACTTTTGATTGATTTGTTCTAGGGATCAATCTGTAGACATGAACAGGGAAATAGAAATCTCACCCTTTCCTGAAACCTGAGGCTTAATGCATTTAACATGGATGGGTTCGTGAAGGGCAGGTCCTGCTTAACCAATCTGATTTCCTTCTAAGATTGAGTGAACTACCTGGTGGATGAGGGAAAGGCTGTTGATGTAGTTTACTACACTTCAGCAAAGCCTTTGACACTGTCTCCTACAGTATCGTTCCGGAGAAACTGGCAGCCCATGGCTTGAACAGATACACTCTTTGGTGGGTAAAGAACTGGCTGGAGGGCCAGGTCTGGAGAGTGGTGGTGAATGGAGTTCAGTGCAGCTGAAGAACTGGTCACGAGTGGTGTTCTCCAAGGGTCAGTACTGGAATCTGTCCTGTTTAATGTCTTTATTGATGACCTGGATGAGGGCATTGAGTGCACAATAAGCTTGCAGATGACACCAACCTGGGAGGAAGTGTTGATCTGCCTGAGGATAGGAAGGCCATGCAGAGCAATCTAGATGGGCTGCATTGCTGGCCTGAGGCCACTGGGTTGAAGTTCAACAGGACTAAGTGCTGGGTCCTGCACTTTGCCCGCAATAACCCCAGCTAACTTCACCCTGGGCCGCGTTCACTGAACTTTTGTCTGAACTATTGATCCTTGGTGATGGTGTGCACTCTTTATCATGTTTTGAACAGTACTCTATAGCCTCAGAAGAACTTGTTATGAAAATGATTTGAACGTGAACGTTTTTGAACGTGAGCTTCATTGGTGGGAATGTATGATGGAGCCAGTCTTAAAGGTGACCCTTTTGAGAATGAAGGAATAGATCCTCCCCTTCCCATCATCACTGGGATGTTATTGACTCATTTCATGTTCAGCTTGAATATGAAAAAGCTGATGTAGAAGTTCAAAAACATCTTTCAAAAGTCTTTTGGATTATTGATGCCTAGTGCTGTTAAAGTTAATAGGTACTTGAGTGTTCCTGATGAGAAATTCATTTGGAGAACTGTGACAACTGTATTTGGCAAGGGAAGAGCAAAAGCTTCATCTGTCATAAGCCCAGAAATCCATGATTCTTGGCTGCTAGGCTTGTGCCTCTGCATATCTCACACTTTAGCCTATGTGCACGTATACCAGCCATCTGCAAAGCACATGGGAGGTAGGGCTGGGGATATGCTGGCCTACTGCAAAATGTAGCGTGGTGCTTGAGCTCATCTTTTTCTGCCGATCCCTTGGCAAAAAGAAAAAGAAGAAGAAAAAAGGAATAAAACAAAACAAAACCACTTTACAAGCTGTAGGAAATGGTTAAAACTCAGCTCTATCGCATTCTCTAATAACAGAATTGGGAATTTTTCTTAGCGTTTTCTAGAAGAGAATACTACTTTTCTGCTGGTGTATCTAATTAAATATGGCAAAGATTGGCATCCCCTTTTGGATAATTTTTAAGACTTTCCATAGTACATATGGAAAAGAGGAGCTACAGCTATTGGGTCCCGAGTGCGGAGCTGCAAATAATACCATTAGCTCAGGTGGCTTGAAAATGTAACCGTGTCAACTGTTCTTTGATAGCACTTTTTCTTTCTGAAATGACAACAGTATTGGTTTTTGAGAAATGTCTCAGTAATGATACCAGTCATCTTTCAAACTGAAGCTTGTTCTTTATAGGAAAAACAGCTTGCTTCTTACTAATCATTCTGACATACTGAAAATACAGAACTGAGATTTATAATAAAATAAGACAATAATGGGAAATAACATTTGCAAGTACTTGTAACTTGTCATTTAATATACTAGCTCTGGCTCGATGTAGCTATTTCTTGAGTGAGTAGTAAGACACCAGTGTGAAATGTGGAAAGTGAATGCTGTGTTTTGTCAAAGAATTATTAGGATGCCTGAAATAAGAGTTGTGCAAGTTATCACTTAAGCAACGAATCAGTCTGTAACAGATACAGATTTTTGTTTCCTCTAGGAACAGTTAATTAAATGCAGACTAGGATCTGGATCCATGCTAAGGATGCTGTAGAGCTCCTCAGTGCTGAGGCCTGCAGGGCCTGCTGAGCAGCCTGGACAAGAGGCAGGAGGCCCCTGATGGGAAGTGGTGGGCTGGGGATGGCTGCAGGGCAGTCCTCCTGCAGTACTGGCATCCCAGTGGACCTGCTGTCGGTGGATCTCAGGGCTGTACTGTGACTGTGGTGCTGAGCCCCCTCACATGACAAAGCACCGTGGGGTCTTTGAGGCACAACTGCAGTGCCCTTAACATGTCTACCACATTGTGTGTGTTCATACACAGGAAGCCCACAGCAGTGCTCTCTCCTGCAAGCAAGCACCTCCCACTACTTGTTGCTGTAGATCCTCTCAGTCTCTCATTAGAGCAAGAGTTTGAGATCTTCTGGATGTTGTTGGTAAAAGGCAGCCCAGACCTCAGGTGGGAAGCTGTGCTTCGGAGCCAGGCTCTGCAGGCCATAACCTAAGTGTTTTCCAGCTGCAGATCGGAACACTCGAGATAACTGTTCAACCTCACCAAGTATCAGATGGTCTTTGTCTTGTGCCTGCATATGGCACCACTCAGCTTCTTCTTTGCCCACCAGAATGCACAACTGTAGCAGAGCTGTTGGAGATGGGATCGTGAAGGCAGTATGGTACAGACTGTGGCCCACAGACAGGACAAATCTAGTCTGATTCCACTTCCATGACCCTGAGCTGCGCTGGGCTTTTTTGCCTGTTGTTGTTTGGAAGCAATACAAATGCTCTCTTATGCAACCTGCTGCAGGTAACCTGCTTTAGGATGGGGTTGGACTAGATGATCTCCCGAGATCTCTTCCAACCCCTGTGATTCTGTGACTTTTTTTTTATAGCAATGGTTAGCAGTAGCAGCCACAGCTCAAGTCTGTGGGTCAGACAGATAGCGGAGGGGTATTAGTAGCTCTCAAGCAGAGATGGCTTGAGCTGGAATGTGGGCTGTGCAGGTCAGCATGTGGGGCAGCAACACACTTATCCTGTACAATGGCACAACAGGCAAGAAAAGGCTTACATAAAGGTGGAAAAGCTCATTTCAAGAATGAACCTTCTGATTCTTTTTAATTCCAAATTCTTCTCCAAATTTTGGGAGGCAACCCAAGATCTCCCACAACAGGCGGTATACATCTATAAAATCAAGATCTGGGGTTATCTACAGTAGTGCTAAGAGACCTGTTACATATTTAGCTGTAGGAGATTTGTTGAAGTGTATTTCTTTGGCGGTGCTCACTGGGTCGTGGCATTTCTGTTAATGTTACAAAAACTTGGTGTTAGAGACAGTTAAAATGACAACTCTTCATTCTTTGAGTTGACTGTGATCTGCACAGTGCACATTCTGAGTAACTCCTTAGCAGCTGTTTACAGCAGTGGCAAATTACAAAAGAAACGTTTTGGTACGTCAGATCAGGTTTAAGCAAAACTTAAACACACGTTTGTAGTTGTTTACCTTAAAGTGGTGCAGAGGAGCAGTACTCATGAGAACTGTGCTCATGATTGGTCCTGAAGGGAAGGATGTGGGATCCTTAGCTACGAGTCTTTGTTATCTACCTTGGCAAAGAAGCGGCCCACTTATTGCTTATCAGTGTGGGAGATAACTGGGAGAATCAGTGTTCCCAGCATCAGATAGTTGTCACAATTTACTGTGCTCACTCTGTGTGACATTATCAAAAAGGAGGGTGAAAGAAAAACCATACATTTCAGCCAGCACAAAGTGTTTTCAGCTTTAAGTGCTCTGGCTGAGAAGCATTTTCACACCAGTGCATGATGACTAATGTTCCATGGAGTCATGTTCATGCCTGTCATTTTCAGGTATGGTTGTGCAGCTGCAGGAAGATGTTCATTTGAGCCTCACCAGGCACCTGCCAATACAAAAGGAGAGGCCGCTTGTGCAGGGGGCAAGGCTCTAAGCAAGAGATATTTCTGCAACAAGGATTGTGCCCCAATTACCATTTCAGTCACTGAGTTAACAAGATGAGACCATGGTTTCCCAAAACTCAGAGCACGTAATATCCATGACAGGGTCAGTATGAAACCACACTAGGTAATAGGTGCACTTAGGGCATGGTTTTGTTCTTAGCATCATCTGTGAAAAAGAACTGATTGGTGCCCAGTGCAGTCTTTTGTGTGCTCAAATTCATATCTTTATTCTGCTCAGCAGTGTGGGCCAAGAAGAATTCCAAAATAAATGCAAGAATTGTGGTGTGCAAGATGTCTGAAAATACCCTCAACTGGCTTTTGTTCCAGCAGCGTGCTGGACAGCCTATGTAGCCTCTTAGCCCTTCCTGGCCACAGTGTGAATGGTGCCCCTCTGGGAGGGGCTGCAGTAGAGGCCTCTGACCGAGGGGGCATCCATCTCCAGTGATATTGGAAGTCATTATGGGTTTGTTTTCATTTGAAGGAAAAACCCACTAGATAGCATTTCAAATTTAAGAATTTGAGACAGACATAAATGACTGTGTTGCTGCGACTGTCTTTGGATGAGTCATGGGTTTAGGATTTGGATCCATTTATGTTCTAAAGTGTCACTGGCTGTGCAAAAATTGTGTAGCATGTGTATTGGACTGCCATGAGCCACTGGCCCTGCAGTACCTTGCTGGCCTTCCCAGAGCACTGCTGAGCCTGGGGCAGGCAAGAAGATGGTGACCTCAGCCCCTATCAGACCTGCAGGAGGGCCTTGGGTCTGCACCGTGGGAGATGGGGGGGTTGTGCTTGGAGAGGGCAACTCCTTGACCTTGCCCCTGGGATGTGTCTTGGAGAGTGTGGACTGGCCTCAGCTACCTCTCTCTAGGTGCTTCTTATTGCTGCCATGTGGAACTAAGGAGATGGGAAGCAGCACTGTGTGCACGAGGGAGGTGACAGCACAAGGTTTGGCCCTGGAGGGAGCCTGCTTCCAGCAGAAGGCACCAAGAATGCTGATGTGTTTTTATGCCTGCGTCAAGAAGGACTGCAAAGAGTCACTGGCGTTTAGATGCAAGAGTTAGCCCACCACGTTTTTTCTTTTACTATTTAAAAAGACCAAGTTCAGCCTGGGTATAACTTAGCCTTTCCTCAGGATTACTCAACCTCAGACTTTCTTGCAGCGTCACAGGCTTTGCAGTTGCTGTGGCCTCTCACAGCAGATGAACTGTAATGCTAGGTGTAGGGAAACCGTAGGAAACGCTCACTTACAGCCTTTCTCTATTTTGTGAGGCAGCTTTTATAGAGCTACTGTGAACATGGCCAAAAGTAGCTTGGAAGGCTACTCTGCTTTTCTTCTTTTTCTGCTTTCCCTCCCCTCCAGCTTCTCTCCATGCTCCCCTCTGCAAGTGGACATCACTGGGATTTACATGAGGAGCCTAAAAGTCACCAAATGAAATTGCTGGAGGTAAAAAGGGGGCTTTGTTATTCCAAAGCTGGATGGATGCCTGCTTTGCCCTTGCATAGAGCTGTGGGGCCATGTGAGGAACCTACCTGGAGAGGAAGGCTTTGAAGCAAGGGAGTTTTCTGCTCTGATCCCTATGCTGCTGTTCAGCTGGCTGCTTCTCTGCACTAGCTGCTGCTTCACATTGGCTCTTGTTAGGTAGGACATTTTTAGTTATTGGATTGGATTTACTTCCATCCTGTGCAGACCTGCTGGTGGTCTGCTTTTACACGCTCTGGATTTACAGAGCTAGTGCCAAGCTCCTAAATTATTAAGCTAGAGTTTTAATAGAAACCCCTATGTAGGCTTAAATTGTTTCCACTCCATTTGGAGTTTCCTGCACTGCTGGGTTTATGTTTTTTCATGCATGGAAGCATGGAGGGAGGAATTCATAGGAAGGCACAGAGGCAAAGAAGAAGAATTCAGCCTGAGAATACCAGAAAATATAGAAGAAATAAAAGGTTAATTGGTGCTGTATCCAGCTCTGATGGAGGTGATAGGAAAAAAAAGTCTTCCTAATCCCCATGACAATTTAGTGGAAACTTGTCTGTTTGCTTTTAACGTTGCTTGTAACTTTGGTTCCTCAGTAAAACAGTTTCTCACCGTTTTTTTGTCTTGACTCCTTCCCCAGGGCCTGAGAGCAATGTTTGTCAGCAGTGCAGCTCCCTCTCCAGCCCTGCACCTCTCCTTGAACCTCTTCCCCTTGCTGCCCATTCCCCCTTGTGTCTCCAAATCACTGCTGGGTCACTTTTACACCTGCTGTTTAAATGATGTCCAAGGCAGCAGTGGGATTTTTAATAGTACTGCACTGCTAACATTTTTGTCTGTGCTGAGAGCTCTATCTTGGTTCTGAGATGGATGCCTGCAGCTCAGATATACCAGCTGTGGGACGAGTGGGGTTGCTGAACACAGCTACAGCAAGGTGAAGTAGCTGAGTTTTCAGTGTGCTTTTAGAGAACAGAATAAATCTGTTACGTACCAGGCTCTGTGAATGAGAGATTTATGTATGGCGTATCTCACAGAGTGGTGAACAGCTTAAACAGTCTGAGTTGGCTGATGTGTTTGTGGTGTGGTGCTAGCAGCTGAATCCTCCTTGGAGCTTACAAGCTAGCTGTAGGGAAAGTTGAGCTGTGAATTACAAAAGCTACCTCCGTAGTTCAATGGCAGGAATAGCAGTGCAGTTCCTGTCATTGTCATAACTCTCTGGCTGTGTTTAGGTACTTACCGTGCTTAATTGCATGACTGATTTACCTAATGTCTCTCCTGGGGTCATTCATAACACTTTTATTTTTAGGATTCAGGGAAATGAGGGACACTACTAACCTGTTGTGGTTCTTTCTCAAGACAGGAGTTTTGCAGCTGATGATGGCAATAACAGTCATAGAGCAACCTGCTGAAGCCAGTGGTGTTACTACTGGCAGATAAAGTTAATACTTGAAAGTGAACAAGTTCTACCAAAAATACAAAGGTGTGGGCAGAGGTTTCCCTGTGTTTGGATATCATGCATGATCCAGTGCATCCAATAATCGGTGTATAGATGGTTGCATGTCCTCCATGTACAGTTATAATTTATCCCATTTCGTGGCAAACTGGCTGAGCACCAGTAGAGGATCTTCTGTACCGGGCCGGTAGATCCAGCGGGGTGTCTGACACTCTTGTAGGGGAGGTGCTGCTCTGTAAGATCTATGTAACAGCTGGCCTAACATGGCTGGCTTCTCTGCTTGTTTTTAAACAGATGGACCTCTCAGTGGAAACTCTTTACAGCTTCATGCAGGAGCGACAGAAGAAGTACGCCAAGTATGCGGAGCAGATCCAGAAGGTCAACGAGATGTCTGCCATCCTCCGCCGTATTCAGATGGGCATTGACCAGACTGTCCCGCTGATGGAGAGGTTGAACAGCATGCTGCCTGAGAATGAGCAGCTGGAGCCCTTCAGCATGAAACCCGACCGGGAGATAAAGTCCTAGCTGCTCCAGCTCCCTCCACCTCCTGCACCCCAGTGCTTGGCACAGGAGTGCCTCCAGACTGGCCGGAGTGGACAGCCGTGTTGTCTGACTTTCTGTTAGGGCACCAAAGGAGGAACAGCCCCAGCTGCCGGGGCTGTGTAGCCAGAAATCCAGGAGCTCCCCTGGTCTCATTGTTTGGAGAGGAACGCTCTAACTGTGCTTTCATCTCTCTCTACCTGCCCTGCTCTCTCCTCTTCCGCTGCCACCACCTGTGCTGAGATGTTTGTTTCGTTGCTGTAACTAGATGTGGGTTTCAGAGGAGTTCATTCATCCATTCTTTTTACTAGAAGAATTCAATGGGATATGGGGTGTGACAAACCCTCTAGCATGCTTTCTGTGCTGCTAGGGTTTAGAGAGTTAGATGGCTGGCAAGTATTTTTGAGATCCTCTGCCCTTGGAAATATGTATGTTTCATAGGTGAAAGTGTGGGATCCAGGAACTGGCTTATTAAAATCTGCCTATTATCATAATTAACACAGTTTGCATGGCAGGATTTTGGCATGTCCTTTCTTGAGGCTCTTTGTTTTTATGGGCTCACTCATTTAATGAGGCTGTGAAGGAATGACTGCTACAGATAGGTCTGTTATTGCTGAGCAGCTTTAATGTTTTTCTCCCCTTGTCCTGGCAGCATCCTGTGCCCTAGCTGATGGCTGTTCATGTCCCTTACTTTGCAGTGCAGTTCTAACAGATGCTGGTACCTGCCTATTTACTTGGCACCCCAGAGTTGGATACAAGGGATCGGATCTCATGTATTTTTTTATTTATTGGTGCTCTTTTATACCAGAGGGATGCAGTTGGAGGGGAGACTTGAAAAGTCCTTCCGACTCCGTGCTGGCTGAACTGCCGTCATGCTGAGAGGTTGCCTGAGCGTGGTGTTTTATGACTAAAACCACACGGCCCTTTGGGATCATGCTCCGCAAACTGCTCCAAAGGCAACAGGATGTTCCTGCGTTCCTGTGAACTGAGCCCCAGCTGGACAGTCCACAGCCTGCTCATGGGGCCGAGGCACTGCTCTGGGACTTGGGGAACTGCAGACTGCCAAGTCTGCTACTGGGCTGCTGCCACAGGCTTTGGTTTCTCTCCGTATAAAATGGGATATTTTACACACTGTTGTGAAATATTTACACATCTAGAAACGGTGTTCAAGCAGACTGCACTGCAATTGCACAGCAGCTCTTATCCCAGCAGAAAGAGCCTGAAAGCAGAAGCAGGAAGCCTTGGGCTTGCTGGGCCAGTGGTAGGTTTGTGTTCATTACAGACCTCCCAGAATGCTGTTGCTGGTGAGGAGGCTGAACTTGAATGGTTGTTTTATTTCAGAGGTGGTCATCCCAGACTTCGAGGGAATCCCTGCCACAACCTGTCTGTCAGTACAGGCTTTGGGACTTCCTGGAATAGCTTGTAGCGTATGAGTGTACCTAATCAGCAAAAGATTGTCTCCAGACATTCGAGTGTGACAGCATCATAGGTTTCTGATAGTGTATATGGCTCCTGGAGGCAGTGAGCAACAGGATGCTAGTTTTGCTTCACTACCAGAGGCCACATAGCCCTTTTTGTAATGCATGCTGCAGCCAGCACAGGTCTGTGTTTGAAACATGACTGGGGGGGATTGTGAGCATTGCTGAGAATGGAGTACCATAGCTGTGAGGCCCTCTGGACCATGCCTGGTGAACTATTGGCAAAGATGTGAACAGAATATCTTCTGAGAAGGGCAGCAGTGAGCCCATTTCTTTACTGCTCTCACTGTGGAGCTGGTGCGTAGTTGTGCATACAGAATATAACAATGTGAAGAGCAGACTCCCGCCTATGCTCTTGTGTTTTGCAGTATTTTACATTTGGTTTGTTTTAAAAAAAAACAAAACGTTGATGCTTACGGGAGCAACCTGTGACAACCTGCTTCCCATGGTCATGCCAAGAGTATCCTTACCATCCTTCCTGGAGACATTCTCTGCCGCCTGCCACCAGACATGGTTCAGTAGTCATTAACTTGAAATAGCTGTGCAGGCATTCTGTCCTCCTTGTCCAGACCAAGCTGCTTGGAAGTGCATAAAGTGTAGCATTCAGCTGCTGTCTCCATCCAGTGTGAGGTTCCCTGTGCCTTGGAGCGCAGGCAGCTTAGGCCAGGTGTAGATCTAGATACCAGATCTGCCAGCAGGGGCAAGGTTGTGGATGCTCACTGATGTAAAGCTTTGGACGTTTTCCTTACACTGTTATGCATCAGATGAAAGCGTTGTTCCTTGCAGTGCTGATGCAGATGAGAGAATAGTGCTCCTGTCCAGAACGTGAAGGAGCAAGGGCTGCAAATCGGTTTCTTATTTGCCTACCTATTGGGCTGATAATGGGAGAAAATGTGTACTCCTATGCGCTTACTGCCTTTTAAGCTTCTGGGTACACTGCTGGGTCTCCCAGCTAGTGACTCCTGAACAGCAAGGGTAAATTGTAATAGATATTATAACTTAACTAGAAGGAAATCAGGATTGAAATGTCAGCCTCTTCCAAAGAACACAGGTCCATCACTTCCATTCAACAGATCTCTTACATGTCCTGCAAAATTCCCGTATCCTCTGTTCTTAAGGGATGGCTAACAGTTCTATTTAAAGCATTGTCAGTAGCTTTATCACCATCATTCTTAGATCTCTTGCTGAAGGGAAGCCCTTTTCTGCTGCATGTTGCTGTTGCTTGGCTGCCCCGTGCTTTGCTCCATGTGCTGCTTTTGAATTCACCTTAGGAGTGAGTGATGCTCAAGGTGAGACTTTGCTTTACTCTCTCACTCCGTGCAGCAGGGATGTGAGACATGACTGTGACTATTCTGTCTACACGTTTCCTTTCCTGAGCCAGTCAGTAGTGGAGGAAACTCGGGTCTCTCTTGTAATCGTACTGCTACTTTTAACACGAAGGACAGATTGTTAGTGTTTTGAACAGAATTATCTGTCGCAGTCCTCTCAAAAGAAGCATTTCTTCCCGTTTCTGGTTGTGATGGGAAATGTAACTCGAGCGAGGCAGATGCGGACAAAGCCTGCTGGTGTAAAACCTGAAAAGCTGGAGAGTGAAGTGAGGCCCTGGGCTGTGTTTCTTCAGGGGCCTGAGCTGCTCCAATTCCTTTGCTGCCTTGTGTGCTTGTGGCACAAAATGCTGCGGCACTGTATAGTACTGCACTGGAGGAAGTGATTTCCTTTGTTAACTTCTGTCTTTTCTCTAATTTAATGCATTGTCAGGGTGCTGAAGTACCTATCTGCTGGTCAGTTTCTGTGAAAATCCGGTGAAGGGGACAGAAAATTTGTTGTTGTTGTTTTTAATAAATGTATTTTAAATTATATATATTTAAACATATTTAAATATTTAAAAGGTTTGTCCCCTCCTCTAGGCTTTTACACAGAGTGAGCAAAAATAGGCACATCCACAGGCCCTTTGCCCTATCGGCTGGCATTCCACTGGTATTGTGCAGCAGTGCTGTACCTTCCCTCTGCATCCTGTGCTGCCGGCGTGTGATCTGACTGTGAGCCTTGTGCTCCAGTGCCCCTTGGTCTGTGCATTATCATCCTCTTCACTGACTTGCTCTGTATACAGCTGCATGTGTGCTATATGTTCCAGCTCCAACATTAAAATGTTTGGTATTGCTCTTTTCCAAGTGCCTTGCTTGTTGTTCACATACATTGCTTCTTGCCTTGAAGGCTGGGGACTGTGCTCAGTCGTACCTCAGCTTTCCTGTTCTGTTTGTGCCCCAGAGGTGGCCTGGTGATGGTAAGGAGGTGTGTGTCCAAGAATAAAACAGCCGGTATCTTTGGACGCTGTTCCAGCTGGGATTGACACAGGTATCCAGTTCAAGTGAATGATGTGTACAATGATGCCGTGCTGTGCTAGTGGGGGGCTGCAGCTGAGCTGGCTGTCCACCCCTGTGCTGAGTCAGGGAGTCAGTGAGATACTGCCCCTGGCCCTGACATAGGTCTGCACACTCTTCCCCCAGGACAGGAGCTGTGGGTCAATGTCATAAGAACATCCCTGGTGTATCAGTGGCTGCTTCCTGCAGGGAAAGCCATTCAGAAAGAAATTCAGAAAAGCAGATTTAGCGGAGAACTGGCAGCAGAATTCTGGCAGCAGAATCGTCCTGCTGTTGAGAAAGCGTTGAGGTGATGGTCTTTTCTCCTGCACCTGGGAGATGCAAATGCATAGAGCTGCTTTTTAATTGATCCGATGTTCTAACTAGGTATGGCTGTCTTACTAAAGTACGTATTTAGATAAGTTTTCCTGAATCTCAGAAATTTCAGATCTCAGACGGGCCAATAATGGCCTTTTTAGAACTCGAGAATGGCCAGGCCTGCTGTTCTGGGCTCTCAGCGTACCACCACTTTTTGTTAGGAATGATTTAAAGCTTGTGCTGTGAGTCCAAGTGTAAGGAGCAGCTAGCAGATGAGCTTGCAGTCAGCAAGAACAGCATTTATGCTCTTTTTCATAACCTCCACTACCCCATCAAAAGTAAGGCTGGCCAAATCTTGTTTTCAGTCCACTCCAGGAATTTAACTGTGATGATTAAATCAAGAACACAGTGACCTCAGGACGCCTTCAGCAGTCAGTGAAACAAAAATTAAATCTTGTTGAACAGCGGATTTCTGTTGCCTCTTGAGTTCTTGGAGTTAGTCTTAAGACTGTCTCTGTGAAGAGCTGTCTGCTGGCAGGGGTGAGAGGGGAGGGCTGTTTTGTTGGACAGCAAGCTGATGCCATTTTAAGGATAAAGCCTTGGCACCCACACTCTGCTGCAGGACTTTATTCTAATATACGCTACTTTTGTATAAGCTGTTCTCTGAAGGAGCAGTGAGGGGCATAACCTCCCTCAGTATTTGAAAGCTGTTCTGAATGTTTCAGGACAGGCAGATTCCATCGCAAGTATGAGTGTAATTACGCTGTTCGAGTAAGAAGTATGGGAGACAAGAAAAAATGCGGTGTGTCCCAGGTAAAATGAACAAGCCGAAATTCTTGCTTCTAGAAAAGCCAGTGCTGCTGTTTTGTGAACAGTGTAATGACGACTGCTGTTGTGTGAGACCATGCAGTTCAGTTCTCCAGCATGAAAAGTGGCAAGAGAAAGGAAAGTGCCATTACCGCTCTTCAAGGGAGCAGAAGGGGTAAGCAGGAACAGGTGAGAGGCTGGAACTGTGAGATCATCGGTTTGTAAGGAGCAGCCACAGTGTCCCCTGGTCTGTGCTGTCCATGAACAGGCACAGCTGCAGAGGATGCACACAGCAGGGATGCACCGTGCCAGCCCTGGCTGCTGTTAGCACTCCTGTAGGCAGGCAGCGGGTGCTCCGCAGCCAGACACACACAGGCTCCTTCCTGTTCTGTATAAACAGGTACCATTTATGATTTTATTTCATCATAACATACAGGTAATGCTCATGACACAATATGAGAAACTCACATCTCTCTGAACCATTTAAACACCTTCCATACACCAAAGATCATTATATTCATATTGAACATATACACATTCCCCCCTTACACCCTCCATTTTGCGTTCTGCCCCTCTAAAAACCATTTCCAGCATCATTCAGGTACAGTACACTACTGGAGAAGTGAAATAGGGCAGCACCCTGCACAGGATATTGATTTACGGCTTCCTCCTACAGGAACCTGTCCCCCAACACTCTGAGCCTACAGCTTTGATGCCTGCAGTGACTGCAGCACACTGGAAATCCCTAGGAGCCAGATATCCCAATTTCAGTCCCTCAGAAGGAGTCACCCACAACAACTGAAGCATACCTATGTGCATGTGTAGAGAGACTAGGACTCTCTACACACTCATGTGAGCGTGGGGACACTCACATGAGAACACAAAACCCAGGAAAATTCTGTTCCTGCCTGCAGGGATTTATTTGCGCTTACCCCATTAAGTGATTTAAATCAAAGAAAGCCATGGATCTTTACTGAAATCTGCCTGAGAGGAGCACAACTAAATGGTTGTGTATATATACACGCTCAGTGTGTATATATGCTGGAAACAGTCATAATGTAATTGCTTTCACTCGTTATGTAAACACAGCCAAGTGGCAGTATGCTTAACAAGCAGCTCCAGCCTGACCTACTTCACAGCACAGCGTTGGCTGCCCTTGCCTGCGCTGCCCTTCTTCCGGCACTTCACACACCTCACCAACACAGCCTCTAGGTTCAGCCCATCCTCTTGCTGCCTCTCTGTGTGTCTTTTGCACAATTTAGGATCAAGTTAATCAATGCTGTAGCTTTCAGTGCTATTTTATACAGTCCGCTGTAGGAAACTGTCACATCCTAGCCACAAAACAAAGATGAGATTTTCTCTGCTTTTCAATATAGTAAAACCTGAGATTTGAGTCACAAACTAGCTAAACTTACAGTAAAAAAAAAACAACACCCAAGCTGCTGACTTGAATTAGGGCTTCAGTTTGCCGCAGACAATTTTTTTTTAAAGCTGTTGGCCAGGGGTAGGTTTTTGTTACATGTGATTTACAGTTTTCAGCCGCCTGCACTGAAATTGGACAAAACAATATATTTCCCCCCACATCTGCGTTCTGTGGGGCCTCGGGGAAGCCCAAGCTAACACATGTGCAGCTTCCATCCCAGCACCAGGGGGAAGACGGAGCTCTGCACTGCGCATCTGCTCCCACTCCTTGCCCACTGCCAGCTCGGCACAGCGCTGTGCATGCACAGCAGCAGCTGACATACCACAAGAATGGCACGCTGCAGGGGAAGCAGCTGGTTCTCTGTCAAAAACAACACAAGGAGGCCGTGCCTCATCTCCCATGAAACACCTCGCTGGCAGTGGGGAAAAAACACCTCCTCACCCTGGCACATTCTTGGTTGGTGGAGATCAGAAAACAGAACGCTGGCCCGTGGCAGAGCAACTAGAGTCAATTGCAGCCAAATTCTGCATCAGCACACTGGGAAACCAGGACCCTAAGCTGGGACAGAGGACAGCAGCCAAAACTGAAGTTCCTTTGGATCTGCAAGTGCAGGAGGTGAGCAGGCTTTCCATTAAAGCTGTCTTCTCAAACTCTTGTTTCTTTCCCACTGCATAATGAGATGGGACTTTGGAGTTCCCCTTTCTGTATTCCCTGGACACATGAACAGATCTCTTTCTCAAATGAAGTCAGCAAACCTGAAACGGGCATCTGCCTCAGAGTCCTCAGTCTGGGTGAAGATGGTGGGGGGGAAAAAAAACAAAACCACGAATCACTCTCATCCCACACGTAGACTGGAGCAGGGTATGAAAAACAGGCCTGTAAGGTAGCCCTCAGTTCAGAACAAAACCCCAGCCCACCGGAGCTTACAACCCCTTTTTTCTAGAGCCATCTGTTGAATTGTTAATTGTCCAGAAGAGGGCTTTGTGGCATTGTACTAGCCACTTCTCTGTCATCTTAAGTGGTAACTGCTCCATTACAGCTTAGAAGCCAAACTGTCCCTCTCCCAGAAGCCAGCTTAATAGCAGAAATACAAACACTGCTTATTTTATGTTTCAAAAGAATGGGGGAAATGGCCACAAATACAGATCACTTGTCTTAAGAATTACTGCTAGGCCAACTGAAACACTTGTGCGTAGACAGCTTTAAAAAAAATCCAACGTGGCTAGTTGTTATTGTTCACATTGCTTACCAACTGACTACCGGCATCCGGCAGCCATAAAGCCCTAGTTTGTTATATTTTTGAGGTACTGGTTTCTTCTCTGAAGCAGCTCTCTAGAAAATCACCTAAAGCCTATCCATTAGAACAATAGTTACACCAGTATTTACATTTGTCTGAATTGTCTTTTCAGACCAGCCTTGCTGCAACCAGTCCCTAGTTCCTTTGGAATCACTCCCAGCCTCCTTTCTCCTCAGGTCTCCTTCCAGAGGTTGGCTCAGCGTCAGAGCTAAGGTGCACTGGTGAGGACTTGGGGCTTGAGGAGGGGAGAATAAAACTAGCTTTGATGGGTAGGAGCGTGTTTCAGTGGAAGCAGAGAAATGGTCTGGTACCAAGAGAGTTTCCTTTCTGAAAACATTGAAAGGATGTGCAATCCATTGCACGTAATTGCTTCCTGTGTCAGGGGAAAATCTTTGAAATGTTCTGCCCTTCTCCAGGATGGGAGGAGAAGACCCCAATGGTAGGCTCAGTCTCCTCGTGCGGATGTTCTCTTGTTGCCTTGCTCTATCAATCTAGTCACTGTGCTCCCACCAAAGCTCCATGTCTCCTCCCTCCCCCTTCTGCACAGGGTTTGTCCTTTTCAGACCTGCAGGGATCTGGAGGGGGAGCGCCTCCACTACAGTCACACTAGTCCACCACTCCTCAGGACACTTCAATGATTTCCATGCTGCCCGAAAAGCTCGACTGACTGCCCACCTTCCCCAGTTCTTCTCTGGATCTGTTGTCCGATATGATGCTTTCCCCAAACTCCATCTGGCAGCTTCTGCGTTTAAACTGCTTTTCAAAAGAACTCTCCTCGTGCCAGCTCCTCCTGGAGTCTCCGCGGTTGCCCTGCTTCGTCCTCCTGCGCACAGCACAGGCTTGCTCGCAGCCCGTGGGCAGCTGGCTGCAGCTGTAGGCAGAGTAGGCAGCACTGTTCCCATAGATGGCAGAGGCAGAGTAGAAATGTGAGGACTCGGCTGCAAAGTACCAGCTGTTGGTAAGGGATGGGGCTGATGTCTGAGGAGCCAAGATGTCTGAGTGCCAGCCTTTGAGGCCCAGCCCAGCCGCAGATTTCGCCAAGTGCTGCTGGCTGGTGGAGAGCCCAAACAAGAAGTTCGTTCGGTAGTTGTCTTCCATGCTCCCGCTCCGGTGCAGCGGGTACAGGAGCGCCCGCTGAGTGACTGCACTGCTGCTGGATCTCCCCATGTGCCGCTTGCTCTGGTTATCCAGCTGCCAGGCATTCTGGGGCTTCTTTGGAGGGTTTGCTTCCTCTTTATCAGGGCTGGCTTCTGGGGTCTGCTCTGAGACCTCCTGCACAGGGGAGAACTGACACAGCTTGCTGCTTCCCTCTAAAGCTGTTGCATGTTTATAGTACTCCAGGGTGTCTTCGGAGGAGGTGAAGCCCTGCACTGATGCAGTCACACAGCTGCTAGTGGCAGAGTAGGACACAGATTTGATATCCAGTGAAAAGGAGCGCTTCAGCCGGTTACTGTCTTCTACCTTATCTAGGGAGACGTGCAGCCCATTTATGCCCTGTACCAGTGGGCTGTCCTCCAGCGAGGGCAAGTGAGTGCATGGCATGTTGCCGGGGTCTGCGGGCTTCGGTTCTACGATCTCTGAGGTAGCAGTGATGCAGAGCTGACTCGTGGCGAGGCTGCTCTGCCCCCCCTCTGGCACCAGCACGTGCTCGCCGCTTTTCTCCAAGTGCAGAAGTTTCAGCTTGCTGATGTGTCCAGGCTGACCGCTCTGGTTCTTGATTTTTTTCTCAAAGTCCAAAAGCTGGCCCAGAAAGTTGAAGTTGGGAGAAATGGTCGGCCTTTTTTCTTTCACAAATCTGGAAAGAGAAGAACAAATTATTTTAAGAACTTGCTGCTCAGACTTGAAATAACAGTTAGAGCACTCATCCTAAGGTTAGCAGCCTAATACTCGTCAGGATGCTTCGCCTGAGGTTCTGACAAGCATGGATAACTTAAGAATGGAAAAGAGACAGCTTTTATGCAATGTAATGATGGGTTCTCTCAACTCTTTATTACCTAAAGGCAGCTAAAGATGGAGGAACGAAAGCTTTCAGTTTACCTCTTTATGGTGTCTACAGCAAGGTTTGAAGAAATTGTTTATTTTACTGTGTCATTGCTATTTTTGGTCTCTGGCTGAATCTAAGAGCTCCTCCAGTGTTGAGAACAGCGCCGAAGCAGAAAGCAGAGCACTTGTCCCCACTGTCTGAGTGGCTGGAATCCCATACTTCTTTCTCCTCTCTCTTCCATGCCATCAGCGCTTCCTGTCCTGTTTTACCTTTGTCAAGAGATTGCTCTCATGAATGCTGACCTTGCACAGCAAATGCCAGTCACTTCTGCCATACTCTGATATTGACCACTGATGTGATCATCAAAAAGAAAAATGAGCAAATGCAGAATTAAAAAATCATTCAGCCTGTGTTCGACAGTAAAAGAGTAACAGCGTCACCGAATCCACGTAATAAGTATTCTCCAGTCCTGAAGGAAACAGCCTAACTCTCATACTTATGCAGTCATGCACTTTGAATATGAACAACCTGCAAGACATAACTTCAGAACATGTTCCTGAATCAGGACTGCACATGAATGAAAAACTTCAGTATTGAAGTCACATTGTGTAATTCAGAATTAAATATGGCAGGAGACTTTGCCTGATTTGTAGTGCAGCTAAAAAAGTTTGTATTTTTACTGACTGTAAAAGAGGAGGCTGTCCAAATCCCTCTTTTCTTTTTTTCCCTTCCCATTCCTGAGCGGTGAAGGTAGCAGATGACAAGGGAATTAACAGGAGAAGAGAGCTTGAATAGCTAAACCTACTGCAATCACACACATAACGAAGAAATCAAATATTATTAAAGGCAGCAAATCTCTCTGGTGACACATGCAAAAAGTGAGTGTGTGGTTTTTAAAAAATGGCATGAGAAGAATTCTAAGGTGTACTCATGCGTATACATACACGGGGGCGTAAATGCAAGCACACGACAATACAAAAAAGAAGGGTTTTGTGGTTTTTTTTGACGTTGCAACAACTTCAAGGACACCAAGTTTTTTGAACACAGCAGGCACTGTTATTTTTTGCTAATCATCTGAATAGGAGCGAATAGTCAAGCTGATGTTATGACCTGCAAGAGCAGATTGCACAAAGTGATGGTGGAAATTTCCACTATGAAGAGCAACCCCATTCCCTCAACTTTTCTCTCCTCCCACTCCAAAATATAAGACAGTTTTAACTTTAAAACTAGCTTTTTTTAACTTGAAAAAGGCATCAAGAAAGTCTCCTTGATCCCTTCTGCCAAGTTACAAGGCTTTGCAAAACTTGTCATTTCAAAATGCACGCCTTTTCTTATTGAAAAATATGCAAAATATTTAAATGGTGATGTTTGTTTCCCTTGCATAGTCCACTCTACAAATCAAACAAAAGATGAAAATAGTGTATTTCCTCAGATCTTTCATTTCAAGTAACATTTAGCGTCACCTTGTATTTTTTTAGAAGTTCCAGACAAACATTTTATCTAATACCTTTCATTAAACCAGAAAAAGTACTTTCCTTTTAAGCTTTGCTAGCTAAAGATTCCAAACCAGTAAGTGAAATGTGCTGCAGACCTTTCTCACTAAATCATATCAAAGGAAATACATTAAAATAAAGTCAAAGTTTCACAGTAGTTGTTCAGCATTTACAGTGCAAAGAAAAAAAAAAAGGTCAAGGATGTGTCATGGAAAGAACAAAGAAGCACTTCTTGCTCAGTGAAAGCTCACTGAGGTGTGCCTTTAAGAGGCGTTCAGTACTGTACAGCTCTCACCTCCAGACCTGCAGTCTGGGATCAGACCAGCTGCTCAGGGAATCAAGCTCATGCCTTGCACAGTAACCGTCTGCATCCAGCAGTGCATCTACTGTCTCTCGCTGTGTCCCTCTGAAGTTTCACCTCTGCTTCTTAACAAGCCAAACCTACTTCATCATACCCAACTAACCAAACAGTCAGTAAGCAGTGGCAGAAATCTTTCTGCAGATTGTTAAATGCTATGGGGGACATCTGCAGCTCTGGCACCTCTTACATGGAAGAGATGGCATTTCTTACATGCCATAAGCAACTTAAAAGAACGTGTCCCATGAAAACTGTTCATCTTTCTGTTCCCACCTCTGTTTTTAGAGATAGTGCTAGCAAACACAACAGTGATTTGGAAGGTGCTCCTCTCAAGCTGCTCCAGCACAATTATTCAAACTGCTTCTGTGTGACGCACGTAATGGAGGTGCGTCAGCTCTGCCAATTAGCCTGCAAGGTCTGTCAAGGAGGAAGGCAGCGTTTCCTGTGCTATGCAGGAACAAAAAGAAGTTTGTCAGCTGAAACAGAGAAGCTGTGGTAAACTGCAGTCAAGTCAAGTCATGTGGAATGTAGTGTTCACAATACAAGTACAGAAATACTGTGATTTGAAGGTGGAAAAAGTGTGTGAGGGGGTTCCCTCAAGAATTCCCTAATCCCACATAGTGCTTATACCTGAAAACACTTTGTCCAAGAGTTTTTGTTGGAAATTAACAGCAACAAAGTTGCTTCCTTAATTCATATGCGTTTTACTTGCAGGCACTTCTTTGAGAGCATTAGCAAGTGCCAAACTGAAGTAAATAAATCCAGCCTAGCATTTGTCAGAAACGGGATTATAAATATCCTCAGTTCTCATTCTTTCTCCATTTCATTCTCTCTTCAGCTTGCAAGACAGTGTTCTGTATGATATATCTGTGTACATATAGGTACAAATGCGGTTTAAATTTCATTTATTTGCCTACTCAGAGCAAAGGCCAACATCAGCACTTTGAATGAACATTTGGTGCACAATGTCTGCACACAACCACTCATTTGTTTATGGTGGAAGCCTACATTTAAAGCAAGAATGCCTACAGGCCAATGAGCTACATCATAAAGTAACACGCCTGCTTCTGCACTTGGTCATACAACCTTTTACCGCTTCAAAAACAGGCTGCCAGACACAAGAATTAACATGAAGGGAAACTTTCTCCTTACCTGTAAGCTTCATCTAAGGACATATCCATTCTCTTCATGATGTATGCAATAGCGATTGTGGCAGAACGAGATATTCCAGCTAAGCAGTGCACTAACACACGGCCATTTGATGCTTTTGCTTTTTCTGCATACCAAAGAAATCAGCAGCATTATATTATGATGAAAACTTTGCAAGGAAAGCAATGTTATCTTGAAATTGTTCAGAACTTCCAAAAATGGCTGCCAATTACAGATTTCATGGAAGCTTTGAACAACAATTATTTCTTTTCTCAATCGCTGCATTCAGTATAGAAAAAACACATGACTACACAGAGGAAATGCACTGCAGTTACAGCATGCTGCATTTACTTTAACATGCACATAAACAACCCCCATCTAGATTTCTGGGAAAGCTGACTGTTCCATCACAAACACTTGCTTTTTGCTTGTATGTAAGATTAGAAACGACTTGGCCAGTTTATCTGTTAGCTTACTGCTCAAAGACAGGATCTGTATGTCTAATTTTCTAATTCACTCTCTGCAGGCATATATCACACATCTAGCAGGTTGCCAGAAAGCAAAGCTGTGCTCTTAAAAAGTGTCTTTGTTCTGTAAGTGCTGGAACACGCAGTGGCAGAATCTCCCTTCTTTGGTTACTTTGGTTCTGTGCTTATGAAGTGATGGTGATCGTATATGCAGATCCTTAGGGTATTTTCATACCACCCAGAAAGAATTCAGGTCTTCTCCAGCCAAAATTGGAGGCAGACACACAGAGTAATCCAGAAAGTGTTTTAGAGAGCCAATATAAAGTTTCTTCTCACCTATAAAATCAACTGATTTATCCAACCAAGGCAAAATCTTCTCACAAAAGCTGTCATTCACAGGCACTCTCAAAAAATGGGATTCTGGAATGAAATCGGGCTTTGGACAAGTATTACTGGCATTTAGTACATATCCAATATCATTCTGCTGGATCATCTCCTATGAAAGAGAAAGATTAAAAGCAGATCAGTCAAAAAATGCCTTTGGAGCACTACGAAGAAATCATGAGCTCAAATGTACATAAGAAGAAGGGGCACTGTTTTTTGAAAAAGATCACTGTTAAGCCTTTGACTATTCAGACAGCTTTTAATGAGACGTCCGGAATGTTCAAGTAGCCTATGAACTGCAAATTTTAGAAGAACAAAATTAACAACAGAAATAATGGCAGAATACCATCTGTTCCTAGGAAGCATCACTTCCAAGAGAATCAGTTTGGGTTTTTTGCTACTTTGGTTTAAATTCTCACCCTGCACAATGACAACATAAACATTTCCCATGTGCAGTTTGCTGACCTGAATACATGTGCTGAGGATCACTTATCCCAGATGAGATTTTCCCATCACAGATAATAAGAAATGTGAAATGAAACTGATGCTTCCTGCAGTCACCTCTTCAAGTACCCAGGACTTCTTTATTTCAAAGGCAAGGTGTGAAATTCGTTCGAAACCAAGACCTTGACGTAGGCTGCTTCTGTGCAGCACTAACTGCAGTTTTATGGTCTGAGATTGCCCCTATTTCAGTTTTCAGTCTTTAGTCCTCCAGAATTGTCACAGGAACAAGAAAGGACTCAAAGCATGCAATCAGCTGGGCCTTTTAAGTAAAATGATTATCATGGTTGCAAAATAAACAAACAAATGTTGCATCTTGCTATGTTCTTTGTATTTAGAATTGTGTCACAAAGCAGCCTTTGATGCAGCAGGCACTTTGGTACCTGAGTACTAGAAACAACTGCTAGGTCACTCCACAGAACGTCCACCCAATCTCCTTAAAGTAAGGACCTTGCCACAGAAAAGTAAGCAATTTAATGTATTCATTATCAAACCACTATTCTGTTACAGGTATGATGTGGTAAGCAGTGACAGTAGCTGTACAGATACTTGTAAGGCGAAATCTTTTGCCAGATTTTGATTTAAACCAAACACAAAAAAGAAGGAAAAAAAAAACACCAAAAAACAAAAAACCCAGAATTCTGATTGTAATTCTTTAGCTTTTACAGCAGTTATATTAAAAAGTACAATTATGCCAAACAAGGAGCAATAGCAAGAGGAGAAACAGGGACACGGCAGTATGTCTGAAGTATCTATCTTGTTCAAGTCAGGTTAAATAAACTGTAATGTTTACTACACAGGTACACTGTGTGTACGTTGTGGTGTGTATGTAGAAGGGCTGAACACAGGCACACATATATATAGGCAAGCATAAATTAAATTTGCAGTGAGAAGCGCTGGAAAGCTGATGAATTTGGAATTTGATTACTCAAATAGGAATTAAAAGGCTGCAGACACTAAGTCTGAAAGTACTGAGCCAAAAAGACACCCAGAAATGTGTTAGTACTCATCTTTGAGACCAAGCCTGAAGAAAGAAGTTACGCTCCTTCTGTTCTAAAGTATCAATAAATCCTTATGCAGCACACTGTAATACAATAACCATAACAGTGTCTTCACTGTAAGGCACCCAAGAGGAAGAAGTGCATTATGATGGAAGGAAAATCCAGAAATCCTAGTACTAACAGCTTTGTGAAAAGAAGATAAATGCTCATTTGTCAGCTTATTTACATTTTATGATTTGTTTAATCTTAGAATTAATGACACCCTACACTGTTAGTTTGTTCCAGGAAATAAAATCCAGGTCTGGAAGAAAAAAAAACAATAACATGATGGTTATGTAAGGAGCAAAGCAGAACCTTACAGCTCAAATGCTGGTACAAAATTTGTGATGTAAGCAGAAAACTTGAGTTTGTCTTATTTTCTCAAATCTGAACATCAACAAAGATGAGCAAAGCAGCCTCTTGCAATGCCATCTGATATCAATAGTCAACAATATATCAAAGACTGAGACCCAGAAAGTGAAATGGGCTTCTTTATCAACTACAGTAAAAGAGAACTGATAATGGTGAAACAAGTACACTTTTTGCAAATACATGTATTTAGATAAAGCAACACCATTGATCACCAGATTGTTAAACAACACATTGGAAAGCTGGTTCAGAAACTCCATGAGGTTCTTAGTGCTTTGTCACTGCAGAGAATGGTACAGACATTTTCAGAATTAAGCATTTAAAAATAAATTTCTTAAGCAAAAACATAAGTAATCTCCTAATTATTTTCTGAAGCCATCATTAACTGTCCTCAAGGACACAACCCAAACATTTGCATTTGCTTGTTTTTCATACATAAATCATTATCAGTAGAGGTAGTAGTGGCAAACAGCATCAGTGTTCTAAAAGGTCACGTTACAGGACAATCTGTTCAAGACAAATTTCCCCCCCTCATGCACTCAGAGATTATCCTCTAAAAGATCTGAAAAGTTTACCTCATCTTGACAAACCATGCTGAAAATTCACATCTTTCAATTACTGTGCTCAACTGAATTGCAAATAGAGGGTTTTTGCAAGTATTTTAGACATTTAGGTTTTAGGGAAATCAGTATGTCTGGTCAGTAGTGAGATAATGGGACCTCACAGGTAGCATCTGAAGGCAAAAGTACAGTCAGTGCGAACAACCATATTTTACAGTGCTGGGAATCTTGCTTGAATTTTCTAGAAAAGTATTTTTAAAAATCTGAACTTGAATTCAAGTCACTATTATCATCTTCACACAATGCTGACTTCTTACTGTCCCCAGGAACTGACGTAAGCAGTTAGGTCATGAAACTTGAGCACATGAACTTAACCACTTACCATCTTCTTGACTGTCATAATGGAGACAGACCTCTGCTACTGATGACTGGTTTTTCTTTTTCACTCTCTCCTTTTGAATGTGCTTCACTTCCCAGCTTTTATATCATGTATTGGTAGTTCTGAGCATTCTGTGTATTGAGAAGCATCCTGCTTGCTCTTCCTAAAAGCCTTGTGTAGCATCCAGGCTACTCACAAAGCGAAGTGTGGAAGGAAGAGCAGCAGAAATTACAAGCCACATGGAGCATCTTTCTGCCCTTGGCATTTCTACAGTCGTGATCTCAAGCTATCACTGTTTTTGAGTTGGATCTCAAGAAACTAATTAAAATAGGAAATGTGGAGTTACCAATAGATGGGACAATACCAAATGCATTCTGAGAGGTAGGTTCATTTGTTCCCACAGCTGTACCAACATTTAAGCCAGGAGCCACTTAAGTCTTTCCACTCACAGTCACCAAAACTGACTGCATGAGATGAGGTACCAAGACTCCATTTGAGTTACTAAGGTCCATTTCAGTGCAGTGAACAAGTAACATGCTCAGAATAAAGAATTGCCTGTTACTTTTATCATGTATGAAAATTGTACAAGCAAATATGAAATCATAAAATGTATATTTGTCCTAAAAACAGATAAGAAATTTACGAGATGAAGAAGTACAAATCTGTCCAACTCCCATGGGTCTTACATTAATTCTAAAGTATATACAACTGCAGCTGTGATGGACAAATGTTGATATAATATCAAGACTGTAAACTGATGGGCATGGGAGACACCACCAAGTGTCTACTCTCTTGTAGAGTGCTCTGCTACACTCAGGGCTTACCAGTGGCAGTTGTGGTTTTTGACTACTCTAGTTCTATAACGAAATTCCTGACCACCACTACCACTTGGATTGCTTTCCTGAGGAGGCCCATGTACCATGCTGATGCATAACATCTACTTACAGGAATCAGTTTACTGCAAGTAAAGGGAACATCCTCTTTCATCTCTGGGGATTATTCACTCAAGAGCCACAGCACGAGAGTTCCAGTCATTCCCCCAGATGCTGTGGCATGTCCCTGGCCACACTGGAAAATAAGGGTCCTTCTCTCTCCCAGACCTACGATAGCACTTACCACTCATGTATTGAAACAAACAACATCAAAGTGTCTGATTTGCTACCACTTAAAGCAGAATTTATTTATTTTTTAATTTACTTGGTTTACCTGTTGTCTTTTATCTGAGGATGACAAACCATTTTTGAAGTAAGAAAAATAGTAAGAAAAATAAGTCATTTTGACATCCATCTTAAGTGAATCAGGTCTGAACTGCTGACTTGCTGTCTGGCACCAAAGTTGCTGAAGATCTTAAAGGATGAGATATATACAAAGACTGCTGATGGTCCTTTGTATTCTTTTTTTTTTTTTTTTTTTTTGTATGTTCCTTAAAAGCACACATATCTTCTAAATGATTCCCTGTTAGTCAAAAACCCCATTATAAATTGTGGAATATCCCAAAATAGCCTTTTAAAAGCAAGACTGGGATGGACTGAAAAGTAGAAGAAACCCATGAGAATATGATAAAGTATATAATTGACTGATGGAATATCCCAAGTTGGAAGGGACTTACAAGGATCACTGAGTCCAATTCCTAGCTCCGCACAGGACCAACCAAAAATCAGACCATGTGTCTGAGAGCACTGTCCAAACATTTCTTGAACTCCTGAAGCTTGTGCCTATGGTCACTGTCCTTGGGAACCTATTCCAGTGCCTGACAACCTTCTCAGTGAAGAACTTTTTTCTGATATCCAACCTGAACTTCCCTTGTTACAACTTTATCCCTTTCCCTCCGGTTCTATCGCTGATCACCAGAAAGACATCAGCGTCTGCCCCTCTGGTCCCCTCATGAGGAAGTTGTAGGCTGTGATGAGGTCTTCCCTCAGTCTCTTTTTCTCTGGCCTGAATAAATCAAGGGACTTCAGGTGTTCCTCATGTCTTCCCCTCCAGACTCTACAGCATTTTTTTAGTCCTTCTTTGAGCAGATTCTAGTAGTTTTATATCCTTTCATCAATTGGATCTTAAGAAAATGATCAATTTTTAGGACTATTATGGTAGTTTCAATCTTTAGCTTTATACATGGATAAAAGGCACATATGTAAACACTTAAAGAAAATACTGAAAAACAGACAATCTTTATTTTGTGACATCATAGCTACTAATACAGTTGTATAAATATCCAACATATGCCAAAACAAACTAGTTGGTGCTATACACAATAAACTACCTGGCCTACTGTAATGGCAGATTTAATAGCTTGCTGTTGGTTGGCAGGTTACTGAGGAAGGTATGACATCAACTTCTCCATGAGGAAGGAGAGAGAGGAAATCAATTAGATGGACAGTATAATATTTGTTCTCATCAAGATTGCTGTGTGCAAGCCGTGGAAGGCTACAGAATCACAGAATCACCAAGGTTAGAAAAGACCTACAAGATTATCCAGTCCAGCCATCCACCTGTCATCAATATTTCCTTCTAAACAAAGTCCCTCAGTACAACATCTAAATGTTTCTTGAACACCTCCAGGGTTGGTGACTCTACCACCTCTCTGGGCAGCCCACTCCAGTAGCTGTCCACTCTTTCAGAGAATTATTTCCCAATGTCCAACCAGAATCTCCCCTGGAACAACTTGAGGCAATTCTCTCTAGTTCTATCTCTAGTTGTTTGAGAGAAGAGGCCCTCAGCAGCCCCTCATAACACTTGTGATGCAGACCCCTCACCAGCTTCATCGCCCTTCTCTGAACACACTCCAGGGCCTCAATGTCTTTCTTGTAGTGAGGGCCCCAAAACTGAACACAGTACTCAAGGTGAAGCCTCACCGGTGCTGAGTACAGAGATGATCACTTCTGTGCTCCTTCTGGCAACACTATTTCTGATACAACCCATGATGCCATTGGCCTTCTTGGCCACCTGGACACACTGCTGGCTCATGTTCAGTTGAGCATCGATCAATAACTCCAGGTCCATTTCCTTTACACAGTCTTCCAGCCGCTCTGCCCAAGCCTGCAGAGTTGCCTGGGGTTGTTGTGGCCAAAGTACAGGACCCAGCACTTGGTCTTGTTGAACTTCATCTCAGTGGCCTCAGCCCAGTATTCAGCCTGCCCAGATCCCTCTGTAGGGCCTTCCTACCCCCAGGAAGATTGATACTTCCCCCCAACTTGGTGTCATCTGCAAACTTACTGAGTGTGCACCCAATGTCCTCACTCAGGTAATCAATAAAGATATTAAACAGGACAGGTCCCAACACTGACCCCTGGGTAACACCACTCGTGACCAGTCACCGGCTGGATTTACCTCTATTCACCAACTCTCTTTGGGCCCACAATCCAGCCAGTTCTTTACCTAGCAAGTTCTTTACTCCTATCACTTAGATCTACTTCAGATGTTCTACACTGCAATGATACAGTATGACAGAAGCACGGATAGACAAAGAGATTATATACTCATCAGCATAGCATGCAGAATGCTCACCTTGTTGAGGACATCCCGCTGACACCCCAGATAGAGATGAGGCAGAATCCTGGTTGGGCCAATGTTAGAGACTGGTAGACAGGGTTGAGAAATGCAAGTAGGGACAAGCGTGGATTTTCCTTCACAGAGACCAGGGAAACAGCTGGAGAATTCAGCAAATCCACCTGTGAGAGGCATAGTATGTATATTATTTACATGCATCAGTGCCCATACCAATTCTCAAAAAGCAGTAGTTATTGTATGACATTGAGAGGCACAAAGGGCCAGCAGCCTTCACAGAGGAACTTGTACAGCTGTATGCAAACCTCGTCCATAGGTACCATGAGTGTGCACAACCATTCATTAGAATGCAAGGCTTGGCTTTGTATTCCAACACTGGTTAAAATGTTTATTTATTTCTCTCTTCATTATCAGACTTTTTGATGCTTCTTCCCTCTTGAAAAGGTTTGTAGAACTGAGAGTTTTAAAAGAAAACAAAACCCCACAACACCCACAACACAAGAAGCACACACACTTTCGCCTTTCTGCCCCAGCAAACTGTTTTCTGAAGAACTTTTCCTCTTTTATTATGTCTATAATTAGACTACACATAGGAGAAATTGTGTTTACTCTATTGGTAAAAGCACCAACATGTAGAATTAACATTTGCTTTTAGAATTCTGCACAATTATTTTCTATGCTGATTAAAAATTAATATATCCAACACACTGCAAGGAACTTCATGCTTAAAAACCAAACCAAGCCAAGGCTTCTCCGTCTCATGAGTGGGAGTTGAACAGGAGGAGATTACAGGGGAAGATGGACTTCCCTGGCAAAACAAAAGTCTCTGCATTCCTCTGACTGCTAGATGGTTCTTCATTTGCACTAGTTACGGTATTAGGCCCTATCCATACAACAACTCCACAACGTTTTCATTATCATTTCTCACCACTCAGGAAAACTACAGTGGAATGACTGATAACACATTTAAATCCTGTGATGACAATGGCTTTCAGGTGGCAGAATGGCACCATTGGTGCGAAACATGTTCAACTTAGAAAAGAGGAGACTAAGGGGAGACCTCACAGCAGCCTGCAGCTTCCTCATGAAGATCTCTTCTCTGTAATCCTCCTGGTAGCTATGCTAAGGCGTACAAAAGAGAGAGAGATGTAATGAGATAACCAGCATGGCTTCAACAAGGGCAGGTCCTGCCTGACCAACCTTGTTGCTTTCTATGATGACATAACTGTGTCAGTGGACAAGGGATAAGCCACTTTAGTAAGGCTTTCAACACAATCCCAGTAAAATCATTCTCTCCAAACTGAATAGGTGGATTGTTCAATGGATGAGGAACTGGTTTCAAAATTTTACCTAGGGAGTGGTGTCAATGGCTCAGTGTCCAAGTGGAGATGAGTGACAAGTGTTATCCCTCAGAGGTCAGTACTGGGACCAGTGCTCTTTAACATCTTCATCAATGACAACAACAGTGGGATTGAGTGTACCCTCAGCAAGTTTGCAGATGATTCTAAGCTGTGTGGTGCAGTTGACATACCCAAGGAACAAGATGGCATTCAGAGACTTAAACTGCTCAAGGAGTGAATCCTGGAGAACCTCATGAGGTTCAACAAAGCCAAGCACAAGGTCTCGTACCTTGATCACAGCAACTCCTGCTATCAGTACAAGCTGGGGGATGTAGGGATGGAGCACAGCCCTGCTGAAAAGGACTTGGGGTTCTGGTGGAATGAAAGCTGGACATGAGCCAGCCCTTGCAGCTCAGAAAACCAACCATATCCCAGGCTACATCAAAAGAAGTGTAGTCTGCAGGTTGATGGAGGGGATCCTACTCCTCTACTCTGCTAGTGAGACCTCACCTGGAGTACTGCATCCAGATTTGGAGTCCTTAGTACAGGAGAGACATGGACTTGTTAAAGCACATCCAGAGGAGGGCCATAAAAATGATCCAAGGATGGAACACCTCTCCTGTGAGGACAGGCTGAAAGAGCTGGGGCTGTTCAGCCTGGAGAAGAGAAGGCTCCAGGGAGACCCGATAGTGGCCTTTTAGTATCTAAAGGAGGGGCTACAAGAAAGAAGGGGACAGACTCTTTAGCAGGGTCTGTGGTAATAGGACAAGGGAATACACTTTCAAACTGAAAGAAGGGAGATTTAGACTGGATATAAAGAAGAAGTGTCTTAGAATAAAGGTGTGGAGGCACTGGAACAGGTTTCCCAGAGAAGCGGTGGAAGCCCCATCCTTGGAGACAGTAAAGGTCAGGCTGGACAAGGCTCCAAGCACCTGATGCAGCTGTAGAAGTTCCTGTTCATTGCAGGGGAGTTGGACTAGATCATCCTGAAAGGTCTCTTCCAACTCAAAAGATTCTATGACAATGACAGGTCCTAATGGAATGGCTGCGTCAGGGGAGGGCCTGGTTTGGGATTAGGAAAAGGTTCTTCTCCAGAAGGTGGTCAGGCCGTGGAACAGGCTCCCTAGGGCAGTGGTCACTGCCCCAAGCTGAGGGAGTTCAAGAAGCATTTGGACAGTGCTCTCAGGCATAGGGTTTGAATTTTGGGTGCTCATGTGTGGAGCCAGGAGTTGGAGTCAGTGATCCTTGTTGGTCCCTTCCAGCTCGGCATGTTCTATGGTTCTATGATTCTAAAAAGCAAGGCTGAGCCTACTGCAGACACAAATATATAACACACAGCTGAAATATATATAAATGTATAACACACAGCTCAAGTTCTGCTTCTTTTTCTAGTTTTGCCAGGCCCCTGTTTCCTTTCCATGGCAAAAAACTGTATTATTCATCTGTGTTACCAACTGGGCTTCAACCAGCCCTACTCACAGCTGAAGAACAAAACTAGAATGAGACTTCCAGCAACCAACCTAGGCTTTGACTAAACATTTTCTCTCAAAAATGTGGCTGGCTTTTTACAAACCAGCTGAACGTAAAGCTCAGTTCATTCCTATACATAATTTAATCTAAAGAACTGCAGGCAGCTGTTCAGCTCAGCAGTTACAGGCTTTTTTTGTCAGTTTTCACCATGTAATAGCCAATTGGTAAGGATGAGGCACAAATGCAAGTCAAAGTTCCTAGCTACTTTCTCTGATTAAAAGCATAGAGTCAAGTGGAATTCTAAGTGAAGGAAGAGTAATTAAGCGTAGAACAAGACACACTTTTATCATCAAAGAAGTGAAGTATTAATGTGCTAAATCCAGCAAATGCTATGTTCTGTATTATTACAGTTTAAAGACATGAATTAAAATGATTCAGCAATAAGATAATGCACTGTTCTGTCAAGGCTTGCATTACCATTGCCTGATTTTTTTTCTATTCTTTGGATTTTAAATTCTGTCTTTAGTAAATGTAGGAAAAAAACAATGTAATAGGCATGTGTGTAACAGCCCATTTTATCTGTTAAACAAAGAAACCAGCAAGCAGTTTTCAGAACAAAAGCTTTTTGAGCAGCAATTCCAGTCTCCTGACTGAAAAAAATCACTTGTCTACACTGTTAGATAAGCAGTTTTAGACAACTAGGACAATGCTCATCTTTGGGATCATCCTAAGACAAAATAGCTGTAATTAACTATACAAAGTTTTCTTTTTATCTTTTTAAAATCTATCTGCATGTCATAATCATATAGATTCCTTTTTACTGTACAATCTGTTAGGAAGAAGAAAAGAGAAAACAGTACATTTACTGTATAATTATTGAACCTACGATCATTTTACAAATTCTGATTTAACTACTGCACGTTTTAAGTCATTTAAAACCTATTCAAGTCAACCACCGTGAACAGCTTTGGTAAAGCAGCAGGCATTTTGGAATACGCAGGATCTACCTGGGTCACATGAAGGGAGACTGGAAATCCTGCTAAAAACAGTAATAGAAGTATTTACTTATTTTAAAAAGCAAACAGGAAGTTTCACAGAACTGAAAAGACTTGGGAGAGACCAGCATTTACAGCAGAGGGAGTTTTTTTTTTAATTAGAGAGACCAACTGTTGCCAAGGCAGTAACAGATTTAAGAAGGAATAGGGACAAAATAAGTACAGAAATTATTTTTTTCTTCTTGCTCAATATGTTCCTTAGATGAACCTCATGTGTGGAGCAAACACCTCTGTCCACAGGCAGCCACCAGCATACCATAAAGCTGCACCTCAGGGGAGGTGTTCTGCAAAGTTATTAAGACGTTGTGTTGAAGGACATGGTTTAGTGGCAACTATTGGTGATAGGTAGACAGTTGGAATGGATGACCTTGTAGGTCTTTTCCAACCTTGGTGATTCTGTGATTCTGAAGTCCCAAGGATGACCAACGCTGCATTTTAGGAGCTGAACTGTGAGCTGTTTTTTCATGCCAGAAAAGAGAGAGCCCCACACTCTACAGAGCAAAGAAAATGACAGGTCCAGGACCTAGTTAGATAAAAGAAAGCTCAAAAGCACAGGTCCAAGTACAGCAATCTGAAGTTTCAAAGGCCAGTAAGGGAATGCAACAGCTGTACCATCTTCCATTCCTGGCTGTAATCCACAAACAGTACTTCTGTGATCTGATGTTACAAACACTAGCCTCTTAAAAAGTATACATGTATATCCTTTCTCCACCCTATCATTTTTAATGTTGTGTGTTTATTTCTTGCTGAAGTAGTTTCTGCCAGGTTAATGACTTAAATGGGCTTACAGAGAAGTTTCACAATCCAGTGTAAGGTGGGAAGGAGAAACTCCCAGTTGGGAAATGGATCAGCCAACGTGAGATAAGGTTGGACTTCGGCATGGGCTGGGTGCACTGGAGGATACCAGCCCAAGGCACTGCCTACCACAAACCATCACCATAAACTGAAGCAAATATGCTAAGGACACTGTAAAAGTTTGGCTCCGACATTTTAAATTCTTGTTAGTAGGCCTCCTCCTTATTTTACAACCTTTCTGTTCAGGAGCACGGACACTGCTTGTTTAATGTATTAATCACATGACAAAAAGTTTCCAAAACTTGCAAATTCTTCTATGTATAGCATAATAATTTCCCTCTGCTGCAGGAAGCAATCCTTGAATTTTTTAGCCACTATGTGTCTTCTAGATAAATTTTAAGGAAGATACGGTGGCAGAGCCCAGCAACTCCTAGAAGGGCTTGGGTTGAATCCTGTGAAGAAAGGAAAGAAATAAAGCAAGGGAAAAGAAAAAAATCAATCTTTGATTTCATTTCCTCTTTATTTAACTCCTGGGAAAGTTGTTGGCTGCTTTTTTGAGCTTTTCCAAAATGAAGTTACTCTTGTTGCTTATAAAGAAGCTGCGCAAGTAAGAGATTGTACATTTGTACTTTCTTGGTAAAGACAACATGGGCAAAGTTGTGATTTTTGCTTGTGTATGGGAGCTGTTGAGTCATGGCCTGAAACACCGATTGAGCACTTGGGGAAAGAACCAGCTCAGCCCTGGGAGTACAGGCGAAGGCAATTCACCTGTGTGACCAGAAGGGGTCTTAGACCTCATTAAACCCCATTTAAGGACTGACTGCCACTAGGAAAGGATCTCTGGTTGAAGATCCCTTCCTTGTGGAGTTTTCCTTGTGAGCCTAGCTCTTTGGAGATGGGTGAGCATTCTTTCCCTGTTCGTCCCTTTTGCCATTTCACTCTTGTATCACCTTTCCACTACACTAATCTTTCCAACTGTAACAGCTTGTTTTAGGAATTTTCCCAAATGTCTACAGGTTCGTCTCGCTTCTGCATGGATATTGGAAAAAAAATTAATAAAGAAATAATTACATTAAAAAGTTGGGCAATACAGTAATATGTTAAAAACAGAGACTGCAAGCTCAAAGTGACTCAAGATTAGATGCACCAATGCTTAATCAGGGACACTGATCCCTAAAAAGCCATTCTTCTTACTACACACACTTTCTCAGTAACATGTTACTCCAGCATGCATCCTAATTAACCACTGATTGTTTCCACTGTAACATATCAGGGATCTGGAATAAATAGCATTTACTCAGTTTTCATGTCGTAGTGAGACTTAACTTACATTTTAAAGAGCTGCTGACATCTCCATTTGCTTGCATCAACTTACAAAATATATATACAGTGTGTGTATGCATGTACATATATACATATAATAGACATACACAAATACATAAACAATACAAATGTATACATATTTATATTTAACTTGCTCTCCTATTTATGTCCATGGCAACTACAACAGCTATAAAGAGCACAACAACACTATCTGATAGAGCAGGTTCTCAGCTACAAAACACCATATATCGACACAGTCACCACCAGTAATTATGCATTTTTACCAGTGATGAACAACAGCCTGCATGCTATGCTTGTAAAAATCTGTGTCAGCGGTTGCTACTGCTGAAATGCACCACCCACTGCCTCACTGTGCTCACATGCACAGTTTGGTCTCCATAAACATTCAACAAGCATTGATGATGTCAGTGGGTGCCATTTTTTCCACTTGGAGGAATTCAACGACACACTTTTGTTTCATACTTACTTCCATGTCAGCCACTATTTTCTCAGACTGCCCCTCTGCTGCCATTTGTCACAGCAATAAAATGTAGAAGGATATTGACAGGAAGGTTCAACCTCTACTGCCATACCACCACCATCTGCCTTTGATGCCGTGGGGTCAACATAATAAAGTAGGAAGCATTTCTTTCAGATCAGCTCTCATATAGTTACGTTTTCTTTTTTTAAAGGCACTTATATACATGTAGAAAAAATCTTATTTCACACTTCATTAAAAAAAAAAAAAATTAGGAACCCCATTAACCCTGAAAGCAGAAGAAAAAACAGAGTCCACATGAGGGAACCTCTTATGAGAAGGAGTACCTTAATCACGCAGACAACCTTTACGCTTCTGCTATAAATGGAGCACACAGTTAAATAAATAAATAAATAAATAAATAAATAAATAAATAAATAAATAAGCATTTGGAAAATGGATTTATTGTAAAGATAGGAATGTAGAATAATAGCAATCCAATCCAATCTTGTCTTAAAAGAAAGACAAGATTGATTTAGCTTCAGATTTCATAAGTTGAGGATGATTTTTGTGTCAAGGTAAATTTTTATCTTCAAGCCTCCTTAACGACCTGATTTGGAATAGGGCTATTGGCAGCTGTTTGTTTAGTAAGAGAAAATGTTCTTTTTTTTTTTATCCCAGGGCTATTTTCTGATCAACACCCTCTCTCTACCACTACTGCAGCCTCTGCAAATGGTAAATCGATCACAAGAGCATGCTGAAAGCGTGGGGGAAAAGAAAAAAACACCACAAACAGTTGGTTTGACAAAGTTTCACTGAAATCTTTGATAAATGTAACTCAGCCCCAGCCGAATCTCCTGAACAAGACCTAGTAAATCTCATTCACTTTGCAGTGCCTCAACCAGAACAGCATCCCCTCCCTGCTCACAGCAGCTGGCAGGCTGTTCTCTCTGATTTTAACAATCAGCACAGTTGCTGAGCATATAAAAGGACTGGAAATAGATGACCAATGAATAACTCTGAAATAGTCTGTCCTAAATAGCTTTTGAAATCACAAGGCTTTTTGCATTCTTGATGGTAAAGATGAGCTGAAACACTTCTACATTCTTATTCAACCACTTCTTGTTTATTTGTGAAGGAGGGGGAAATGGAGCAGCACTGTATTATACATATATCTAGAAATCGTGCTTGCTTAAAAAAAAAAAATTATCTTAACAAAACTTCTGACATTTTTCACACTCCTACTTCAGCAAACCCACCTGCTATCAATGAATTAAATGGAAGATTTTTCCATTATCACTAATGCAACAGTCCCATTATATCCAGAAAACCTTGATGACCAAGCAAGATTAGCAGCACAGAGCATCTCCTTCACTTTTAAATAGGCATTTGCTTCTGTCAGGTCTGCAAATGTGTAAGTCCTCATATTCTCCAGCTGGTAGCAAATAGTGAGTGGAATCTTAAGTCTGTCTAGCTTGTGGAATAGGCTCTACCCAAGTCTCAGAGAAAAACCTTTAGGAATGATGACTTCCATCAATATGGGAGCAAGTTTAAGTAACAGACAGAAGTGATTTTCAGGCTTTATCATCTGAAATATTTTCCAACATGAAGCAAGAGATACCAAGGTAGCAGTGATAAATGCACTGGGACATTCAGCTGCTTGTCCTCTATGTCTCTGAGTCAAAAGTAAACTCATTTAGTTTTGCTCTGATTTTAGATAATCCATCAGAAGATTGCAAAGTTCTGTAACTACCCAAAGCTGTACCCAGCTCTTGCTTGTGTAGCCTTGCTAAAGCTAACAGAGCAGCAAAGTGATGTCAGTTTTCAATGAGCATTCTGTGGTCGCAGCACATTTAACAGAATGCTGCACCCTACTTATCCTAGTATGGACTTTTTCTGTTCCCCTCTCAAGGCTGCGATTCAAGCACAAGATCCTATGATAGCACACTGAAGTGCCAAGAGCTGTTAGTGGTTTTGCAACTTAAACTTTTGTGACAGACAGCCCAGCACCTCTTTGATGCAAAGCCCACGTTTCTTGGTTACAAGATTTCATATCTATTAACAGAAATTTGGCAAGGTCTGGCATCCTACTCCATGACACTGTTGCTATGATTCTGCAAATTGCTGACTAGAGACTTCCTCTGATTAAAGGCACTGCAATTTCCTAACCTTATACATGTGTTACAATTTTCATCATCAAGGTATGATTGTTAAAGGAATCTCACTATCAGAAGCTTTGGCTCCCTTCTCAGACAGGTCAGGAAACAAAACAGGAACAAAACCAGAAGAGATGAAAAGATTTTAGTAGACTTCAACAATGTAGGTTACTCTTTCTTATATATTCATTGCGTAAATCCTTGTATAAATAAATCTCCTAACTAGCATCACTAGCAGAAGGAAAAGCAGGGGAAAACACAACAGGATCAGGTGGCAGCACATGATGGCCAGAGAACTTGTGTTGATTTGGGAACAACTACCTTCCATTAAGGGAATGGAACCCACCCAGTACTCAGAACTGTTTAGTTTAACTACCGTTAGAGAAGAACTCTAAATGAATAAGGAGAAATAATCACAAGCATTTATATCAGTTCATCTGTTTTATTTTACATGGAAACAGATGATGAGCACTACTCCACAAAGCTGCCAATTGCCACACTGCAGTTGCAAAGACAGTAGATATGAAAACTGGTAGAGATGGTTTGCAAGTGAAAGACTAGTTAACCCTCCACTCCTTTTTTTTTCTTTTAAACACTTTAAATTCACCTATTGAAATTTAATTGCTTCAGGAAACATTCAACAAGAGATTCTGAAACTAAATAATAATAATAATAATAATAAAAACATAAAAGCTTTTTTCTTTGCTTAAAGATTTGCTTAAAGATTTTGAGAAATCCAAGTACTTGTGAAAGATTTAGCACGTGGGAAGGGGCAGAAATGAGCTGAAATGCCAGCCAGGAGTGGTGCCCCCCAGGGCTCAGTACAGTTCCAGCAGTACTGGAACTGCTTCTATTTATTTTATTTATTTAATGATCTTGATTACTGAGGGGATTGAGTGCACCCTCAGTAATTTTGCAGATGACACCAAGCTGGGAGGGAGTGTTGATCTACCAGTGGGGAGAAAGGCACTAGAGAGGGATCTGGATAGACTGCATCAATAGGCCAAGGCCAAATGTATGAGTTTCAATAGAGCCAAGCGTCAGGTCCTGCATTTTGATCACAACAACCCCAGGCAACCCTACAGGCTTGGGGAGGAGTGGCTGGAAAGCTGCCTGGTGGAAAGGGACCTTGGTGAATATGAGCCAGCAGTGTGCCCAGGTGGCCAAGAAGGCCAGCGTCATCCTGGCTTGTAACAGGAATGGTGTGGTGAGCTGGAGAAGGGAAGTCATCCTGTCCCTGTACTTGGCACTGGTGAGGCCTCTCCCCAACTACTGTGTTCAGTTTTGGGCACCTCAGTACAGAAAGGACATGGAGGTGCTGGAGAAGGGCACCTTACAAAGAAGGGCAACAAAGCTTGTGAAGGGCTTGGAGAATATGCCCTATGAGGAGTGACTAAAGGAACTGGGGCTGTTTAGTCTGGGCAAAAGGAGGCTGAGGGGCGACCTTATTGCTCTCTTCCAATATTTGAAAAGTGCTTACAGTGAGAGCAGGATTGGTCTCTTTTCACTGATGACAAAGGGAAATAGCCTGAAGTTGCACCAGAGGAGGTTTAGGTTGGATATCAGGAAAAACTTTTTTACAGAAAAGGTTGTTAAGCACTGGAATAAACTCCCTAGGGAGGTGGTTGAATCAACATCCCTGGATGTGTCTAAAAACCATTTGGATGTGGTGCTCAGGGACATGATCCAGCGGAGGACTGTTAGAGTTAGGGTAGTATGGTTCAGTTGTGGTTGGACTTGATGATCTTGAAGGTCTTTCCAACCTGAGCAATTCTATTATTCTTTGACTGTATATACTAAAATTCAGTTTTTGAAATTCAAGCATTTTCATCATTCCCATCAACACACATCCCATCCTCACACTAACACAAGTTGGCTTCATGACACTGTGGCTGGTCCAATGAAATTTCATCTGCTACTGTGCAGATCAGCCACTGCATCTACCCTGCACAACATCTCCCCTCATCCGTCAGCCCACTGCCCCCTTTACTAAACTAAATACTTAACTTTCCACAGGTTGCTAGAAAGAGAGAAGAATGCATACTGTCCTCCCACTAGCTTTCAAAGATCACCTCAAACAGCCCACTGGTACTTACACAACATATTACAGTAATCAGGCTGTTGGCCCCGTGTAATTAGCAGCAAATGCTTCTGCAGTAATATTCATCTCCCCCATCCACACGTATTCTTTCCTTTGCATACATGTGGAATATATCACAGATGTTCTCTCACACAGTCATCCTATGCCTCAACCTACACGCTATTTCTATGATACAGAAAAATCAATCAGAAGATAATCCTACCATCCTGCCTTCAAAATTACTATTTCAACCACTAGTCACGTCACATTCCTTACCATTCTCAAAATGCTTTCAGAGTCTTCCCCTGAAGTTTTAATCACCAAGAATAGTTTCTCTTAGTAATCAGGTAAGTGCACATTGACAAAACACAGCCAGAATAGAGACCTGACCATACAGCAGAGATAAGGCAGATTAAGGCTGGATGTTAAAGTACAACAGCTGACCTACCCACAGCTCAGCAGTGAAAGGGAAGCATGATAAAAGGAGATGTTCCTGTTAGTTGTCACTGGGTTTTTGAGTGTTTGTCAGCCAAAGCTTGACAGAGCCCACACCACTGCCTCTTACACCCAGAGCCTAGCAGCAAAGCCAACAATGAGGGGAGAAGAGATTCAGCTCAAGGAGCAGCTGATAACTGAAATAAGACTCCTGGCCACCTTCTCAAACTAATGAAGACTGACTAATGACCAGGTAGACAAGCAGAGTTCCACTTTCCACTGATTGAATAGGTTTTCCAATCAGGCAACTGGGGAGACTGCAGAGCTGTTCTGTGGTGGATCATCATCTGGCTATCATAGTTGGAGCACCAAGACTCCTCTTGTGTCACTGGAACTCACATGGTACTGCTGCTTTGTCCTGGTGAAAATCCAGTGCAGCTTGACCTGAAGTTACTTCTCAGGGGAAGACACTAATTTGAGGCTGTCCACTGCAGCCTTGCTCATTCCCATAAGGCTTACAAGAACTTCCATTATTTTTCCCATTTAATTACTCCTTTTGTCAAGCCTTATTGAAGCTGACCAACAAGCTTAAAACATCTTTTGTTGGTGAAAGCAGACAGACAGACAACATGGCAGTGCCTGTGCGCTTGGTATGAGTAAAACTTTGTGCCAAGAAGAGCCTACAAAATGTTCTATACAACATGTTCTATACAAGTAGGTCCAGATATCCCTGTAGCACAGACAGATCTCATCTCTTGCTCCTGACGTAGAGATGAAAAAAACACGTCTGTTTCTACAGGTCACAGAGTCTGCAGGAAAAGCATAAGGACACTGCACACTAACACTGTAACAGAGAAAATGTTGACATTACTCATAAATGCCATCCAAATTAGGCACTTCTTTTTCATTCCCTTTTGGCTTCTGACAGTTCAAAATACACCAAAGAGAGACACTGGATTTCTTCAGTGAACTCTTAAAAGCAGACTAGAAGCCACCTCCCTACTGTTCCCACAAGATCTGTCTGCCAGTTCATCAGTGTTAACATTGTCAAACTGTTATTTTGAAGTAGTAAAGTAGCAGGGAATGGAAAAGGTCTAAAACCCAAGTGATGAGTTAAAAACCAAAGATAACATGCACGAACTAGGAGAGTTACAAAAAAGAGATTTTAAAGCCTTCTTATTTGGCAGAAGTTTCCACTGCCTTCTTTTAATCCAGAATCTACTTCTTCATTACAGGCAGTAATTATAAATTTTATACAGTGATATACTAATAAATAAATTAGTAATATCACAAAATTTGCAATTACCTCTACAACATAATATTTAGATCAACTTTAAGTAAATCTTTCCAAACCTCTGCATACAAAGGTAGGCAATAAAGTACATTCATGTCCAGCTGCCTTCTTCCTGACTCCTACCCCCATAGAAATTTGGAAGTTGATTCTGTTCACACTGATCAGTGCCAGGAACATAACGTGTATAACGTTACAAAAATGATGCAGAAATCAAATGTAAACAGAACTGTAGCAAAAAGAGAAAATGTACAAAACACTCATGTGTAAGAGCCTGTGATCTGATTAATGTCATAACTTAACACATTCACAGTCACATTCCCATTGCACATTAAAATATTTACCTACAAGCCGCACTACAGATTTTTCCCCTGCCACAATGAGTAAAAGATCTAAGCTCTCTGACTCAGAGTTTTAGGAATCTCCAATGTTTCCACGCTGTTTAGACGAGCTGCAGAGCTCCGCAGACCATCGCAATTCCTGCATTCCAGCTCAGCTGGCAGGGCTGCTCCGTTTTCCATTACACAGGCTGGGGCTGCAGAGCTCTACCAGCAGCACAGCAATCCCAATGGACTGTACTCCTCCTCCATGCTTCCCTTCCAGTTCCCTCTCATCAGTCGCCTGCACTTTGTTCAGTAGACTCAAGTTTCACCTTCAGAAAACTTATTATTATTACGGCAGTGTTTAGAAAGTGGCTCTGTTGTGCTAAGTATTTTACAAGCACAGTAGTGAAGGGAGTTCTTTGCCCCAAGGGTTTCTGCCTTTGGTAAGAGAAGGTTAATAGGCAGGTTAAGCAAACAAGGCTAGGGGTACGAGAACGGAGTCAGCTCCATCCTCCCACCCAGGTGGCACGTAGCAGCAGGAGAGTCACACTAACAGCAAAGCATGGGGAACAGACTCTCACAGTTGACCCTTCTGCTTTTTTTAAAAAAGAAATCCCAGTCATGATTGCAGTCAATTAAGTTTCACAAACATCCAGAGATATCCCAAACAAAAGCCAAGTTAACAAGTTATTCTTGGATTTGAGAAATATTATGAGAGCTTCATGCTAGTCAAACTTTGCTCTCTCATAAGATAGCAAAAAAATACACATATGAAAGTAATAGACCCTACTCCCATTTTTCAAGTGCTTAAAACAATCATGGCACTAAGTGAACACTCAAAGCTTCATTTTAAGTAAACAAGGGTTGGGAGAACGTTAGCAGAGGAGCAGCTGTAGCCAAGAGTACTAATTTTTCTATATTCATAGAGGGAATACCGCATCAGCTCTGCAAGACTTCTGCCTTTTTCATTAGACTTGCTTCTAATGGCATCAACAGAGTACAAGGAAACCTGATGTTCCTTCTTCCTTTGAAGGTCAGCGAGATATTTAACTGCTTGTGCTCCCTATTAATCCAATGTGCAGATAACTTGAATATGTTAATGACCACCATTTGGGGATGTGCTCTTCTCTTCGAGGAATGTTCCAAAGACTTGCTCACAACTTGAGCCACAACCAAAGATTATTATAAACTCCAATTCCAAACATTAATAAATGCTAGGGTGTTAGAAATGTACCAGTCGAAGAAACTGCAACTAACTCACATCATCTTTTAGGTCACACAAGGTACCCTCCTACCTGGACGTGGGGTTGCAGAAGTAGGGAGAAAAGCTCAGCTTTTCAACCCTGCTTGCTTTGAGAGATAGAAATGACTAGCCCTACCTATAAAAGTATATCCTTAAGATTTCCTCCTCCTCTGCCACAAGACATAGTCTTTCTAGTGAGAAAGCAAGCACTGTGCTTTCTTTTCCATTTAGCTTTGCTTTAGGTAAGTAGAGAAAATACTGTGGTAAACATACCCTGGAGATACTGACATTACTGCATTAGGACTCCTTCACATCAAGTTATGATTTCAAATATTTTTAAGAAAAATGCCAGCATAAACAGAACTGTAAAAAGCTCTTTCACTTGTTTCCTTCTGCAAGTCTACCACTTCGTATACCTGCTGTTAGTGAGGGAGACAGATCATAGGGAAACAGTGATTTGGGGTTTCAACTAAAACACCACTTGCAACAGTCTCTGGCTAATCTCTTGCTATTTTGATTTCAGGAATTTTGTCCAGTCTCACTGAACTCATTCTATTTGCTTTTTCTTTTCATACTCATGCATTTGTAACTTCATTGATCACTGTTTGTCATCAGCATTCAGTGCTGAATGCAAAATTAATAATTAATGCCTTTCTGCTTATCACAGCAGCTTTGTGCTCTGTAAAAACTTATCAGAGAGGTCTTATGAAAGCAAAATCCATTAAATCATTTAATTGCTCATAGTTTTCAAAAGCAGAACTGTAGCAGAGGTTAGCAGACAATTCACCTCTTGAATTTCTATTGCCAGTCAATGCAACTTTTTTATGGGGTGATGGCACCCACATTCAACAGAGGTTTCAGAATGGTGGTGTACACCTTCCTGACTCAACAACCTGTGAGTCACATATGGCCTTCACAGTGTTCACCTTGAAAACCTGCTATTCTTTGCTATTGATTTTTTCAACTACAAAAAATAACTTATGCAGTAAGCAGTAAAATCTGCAGAAGTCTGTAGACTCCTCTTCAAGACAACTCCCATCTGACGTGGATGTGAGACAGTTGTCCTTTCCCAGCAGTCTTTGATTCATCCACTGAAGCATGGAAGCTTCATCTCTGATCACAAATTGAGCTTTCTACAGACAATATTTAGGCATGTGCAATCCTGATTACATCTGCAGATCAGGTCTAGTACTGAGTACTCAGGTACAGCAAGTCTAAGTGGCAAATCAATGACTGACAAAAAAATGAAAATATGTTTTTCATAGTTTGCTGGCAAAAATATGCTGTTCTTGCAGCAGTAAATTCTTACTTAGTTCAGTGAAACTCTTTCAGTGCTACTAAATTACCTGTAATGGTTATGTAGTTCCTCTTAGATATTTACCATTGTTCCAAATCCACCCGGGTGCATTAATCCTTGCTTTAAGTTTTAGTTCAGAGCCAGCAGAGTGTTTTTGTATTATGCTATCATAACATTTAATCTTAGGTTGGAAATTTGGAAAGGTAAGAATTTCTGCTTTGTTGTTATTTTGGTTGGTTGGGTTTTTTTTGGGGGGGGAGGGAGGGGAAGGTAAGAAAGTCAGAAATCCTATTTAGAGTAAATTTTCTACACACACACATACACACCCTTAAATTTCTCCACTTCTCTCTCACCACAGGCAACATTTCAAAGGTATCTGTCATTAAGATATTTGTACTTGCACAAGTAGGAGCAAACGAGGATAAGAGAAGGGAAGAGCAAATGTTTTAGGAAAGCAGAATGTGAATGTTTTCCACTGGTCAAATAGAATAGGATTTAAGCAAGACTTTTGCTGTTTCCCACCTTAATAATGCTAATTCATCAAAAGAGAGTCAGTAATCCCTCTCAGCTGTTTCTGCAGAGCAAGCAGAAATATCTCAAGACTGTAAAAATACTGTAACTAGGAACAGGACTTCATAAAACTAAATCCAGTTCTTAAATATTATTAAGATTGTCACATCTCCATCTTTAGGGCTTATTTAATCCAGCAGAGTAAATGCAGTGATGGGGGTAGGTTGAGCTTCCAGCATCCACATTTCAATATTTTGTGTACAGTTAAAAACTAAGAATCAAAACAAATACTTAAATTCCTGAGAATATTCCTCACCAGATTATACATATTTTTATGAGGTCAGATCAAAAGCTTAAACTAATCAGTAGGGGTTCCCCTGAAGCCTTTACATCAGTTACTTCGATGGAAAACTACCTTCAGGGTTGAACATACCTTTATGCAAAACCTAAATAAATAATAATAAAAAAATAACTTACTGCATGCCCAGTAATGGGGGGAGGAGGCAGGAAGAACAGATGGAGGAATTTCAGAAATTTATTAATTGCTGCTTATTCAACAACAAAAAATATTTTCCTACTACTTAATATTTATTTATGGTCACTGTTTTAAATAAACCTCATCAAGTGGCTTAGGGAAAACCAAAGTACAAAGGTTTTTTTTCTTTTTACGCAGTGCATTGACCCTTATTCTCATTATAAGCAATAAATGTTTATGAGCATTGGTCATCAGGTCACTGAAACTACACGTCTTATTTAGTTTTCTATCCACATACCAAGAAACTCCAAGGACCGCTGTATAACCTGGAATCTAGCACTTCCTCCTTCACCCCATACACCAAATGTCTCTTTTGTTTAAGTAGCTAGTTTTTTGATATTTTTTTTTTAATGATACTGACAGCTATTTCATCACCCATAGATTAAAACCAGAACAAAATCATTGTAAGAGAAGAAAAACTATTGTCACTTCACCCTGTTATGTTAGTTACTTTACTACAGATTCATCTTAACTGGTTTTATTTCTTGGAAAAAGCATTCAGCTGTAATAAATCAGTAGTAAACACTTTCTTTACATTTTTCTTTTTTTTTTTCCTTCTCTCTTCTATCATCAGCTCTTTAGAACTTCAGCACTCCGCTGTTTCTGCATTTATAAACATCCCCTTCACTATCTATTTAACCAAAAAGGAAACTCAGATCTAATTTTTGTTAAGAGACATTTGAATTGAATTGGTATTTGAAATGTTCAAATAAAAATAAGGAGGCCTTTAACATATTAGACTTCTTCCCTCCCTCTAACACCCAAACAAACCTTTACCAGCTGCACATGGATAAATTCACCTCTCTAGCTAATGAACACTACGATCTCACAATGAGTTTAAGTTGCATTTTCAGTTTGAACTGAATCAGATAATTACCATGCACTAGATATAAGAAAAAAAAAAAAGTTCCTATTCATTATGAGATGCACAACTGGTGCTTGCCCAGACTATGCACTGGGGAGCTGCAACACACTCCTTTTCTGGTACCATCCCTTTCCACAGAAGCCAAAGTGTGAGGATGGAGACCCCCTGACCATCTTCTTCACGGGATCCAGCAGGGGATGACCAAACTAATGTTTCATGACACTAATCTACAGATGTAGAGGAGAAGAAGAAAGGGAAGTTTTAGAATGCTCTCCTCTGCTCTAGGGTGTAAGTCTTTTTGATTAGAGCTGATTTTTTTTTCCATCATGAAAATTAAGCTGTGGATAGTCCATAAAATTGTGTACTTAACAGCTATAACAGTAGTTTTTTTTTTTCCTTTTCATTTTTCTTTTTCCCTTCTTATTCAACAGCTTTTTTTCTCATGGTAATCATACCTGAAAGCAGATATACAGAGATGAAGTTCTTCTCCAGTTTGCCCAGGAGCACAGTAAGAAAGCAGTCAGGTGAGAGAGAGGTCACATCTTTAGAGCTTTGGTCATATACTACTACTTCCTGCTTGCAATCAATTTCAATCTGAAATATAAGTAATTGAGGGTAAGACAGGGAAGAGGAAGATGACTAAAAAAACCACCACATTATCATCTGCATGAAGTCAGGCTAAGGGTTCCTATATGTTTGCTGTGCAGCACTTCAGATACATAGGTTTCATACATGGCTGTATGCACATGAATTTGTATTATTAGCTAGTTTTTTTTTTTTTTTTCCTGATCAAGTGTACTTCCTTTGAGAGTTTTTGTATTGATTATTTGCTTTAAGTTGAAGCATACACTACAAATTTCAACCACTGGATAACTTTATGTCACCTGTTAATGCTTTACCTTCAGCTGGGTTTATTTTTTTTTCAAACAACAAATGCGTTTCTCTAAAAGAAGATCCAATCTCATTTCCTACTTCAGTATTTTTCAATTACAAATACAAGAGACCTTAAACTGCCTAAAGCCACACACATTTCAGCCATCAATAAGAGCATATGTATAAAACACACAAACTAAGAAAAAGGCTTCAACTTTTAATATGTGAAAGCAAGAACATAGTACACAGATTATTTCTGTCATCCAGTGGATTAAAGGTATATATAAAAAAACAACCACTGGATAGTTATTATGTTGAAACAGATTAGTTATTTTCTTTTTGCTCATAACTCTATTTAAAAACCCATCAGACTATTCACACTGAAAGCACTTTAAACAGGAAGCAAGAGCCAGGATTGACAGAGCTACAGTTTCTTTCTGAACTGTATGACCTCTTGCTCGCAATCCTTATCACCACAGGGCCCAAAGAATCCTTCAAAGTTTAGAATGTGAATGCTTACTGCATTCACTGCATACACTTAAGAGACCGTGATCTACATGATTTACAAGAATACTTGTTAATTTTAAGATCCCTACATGTTAATCTGTCATTCAGACACTGCTACTAAGTATACCAACGATAAACTTCGTGTTAACTGACAGTATGTCAAATCCAGTAAAGTCTTTGCAAAACTCAACCTCCCCCATATATTTTTTTTTCCCCTCAAACTAAAATGCCTGAAATAAGTTGCTCTCTGGGCACATTTTTAAACCAATAGAAAGAATAACAGGAAAATACCCCCTACCTTGTGTTTTGCTGAATGCTGAATGAGCTCTGTAATCAAAACTTTGTCCTGCTGCAGCCTCCGCTTCATAAGCTTTGAGCAGTTGATATTGATGGCATCCAAGATGTGGGACGTATTGTATTCCACAAAGGGGCGGCTGTCAATCAGCAGCAATTTTTCAGTACCACTCTCCAGCAAAGCCACCAACTTCTCGGCGACAATGAGTTGAGTGCTGATCATCTCATCGGCCATGACAACAATGAGGCCTCTTTCACCACCTCCCTCTCTAATTTGCTGCAATGATGTAATGGCTGTGTACTCAAAGGCTTAGCCACAGCATTGTACTAGAAGTGTATGAGGTCATGCTGGTAGTGACTGGCAAAAGAAAAGTTAAACCCATTTTCAGAAAGAGCTCTTCAGCTGAATGTCTCCTCCTGCTTCCAGTTGATGTGCCGTTACAAAGGGCTCATTCCACAGAGCAACCCTTCACATCTGATTCATCAGGAGATGACTGGAGTAGCCATTGCACAATTCTCACAAAAGATGCTTTCTGGCTGCCGCTGCATTACATCATTCTTTACCTTTGCTCCCAACCATCATCTTTACACTGGACTGAGAGCCTGCAAGAAGGGGAAGATTAAAAAAAAAAAAACATAAACCAGATGAGGCTATGAAGCATGCAGAACAAAATGTTCACCGTTGAGGCTAACTGCACAGCAGTCTGTACCACATAATAAATACACTCCTGAAAAGTTCCCCTCTGCTGAATATTCCAAACATCTGAGAGTGAGAATTTACAACTACAGTGTTTGAATCTATTCCAACAATCTTGCCTTCACAATTTTATTGTCTTTAAGGCAACATACCCTGCCTTAATTGCAGACTTTTGTTGCCATTACCTCTCCCTCTTCACGAGACGTGTTAGAATGTAATTAAGAGACACTATCCTAAATCTGTTATTCCTTTCAAGAGCAGAATGAGTTAGATGCATTTCAGTACTTCACCATTTAAGTAAGAAGTAAAAACTTACGATACATTTTTAAAATGTAATGCCTTGGAAAGCATTTTGCAGACCAGCTCTGCAAATATAAGAGCAGAAACAAAGGAGAGGACAACAAGCTTACATCCATGTTTCTCTTCTGAGAATATGGTTGAAGAGAAACATAAGATGGTACATCAGGATGCATATATTTTATTTGAATTAATCACCAAACTTGAAACAGAGGCCTTTTAAACACACTGCTGCAAGGTATGGTACTGAGCACAGTCTCTGGGCCCTCTGGAGCCCATGGGATCATTATGTAAAGTGCGTTTTTCACACATGCTAATAGTAACTGAAGCAAACTACAGTTTTGTGAAATTAGACCCTGACCACTTCAACCTAAATGGTACATCATTACAGCAGTAAATAGTCTACCTGAGACATTTCATCATCCAATAATAGCACTGACTTTGGTTGTACAATCCCCCAAGATGGAACGCGTCTCTGCAGGAATACACCTGAGGAACAGCCACCACAGTGGCTTACCTTCCAGTTCAGTGCATTTTGTGCTAAAACTATAGAACCTATAGAAAGCAGAAGTCACCTGGCTTTCCTCCCCATTCAGCAGCACTTGGTTTCTCAGTGTAATTGTGCACATTTACATACGGCCATCTATATAAGGCTACAAACTGCAGCTCCAGAGCACAAGCTCCACAAGACACTTCAGCTCCTCCAAAAGGAGACAGCCGAGTATGCTGGCTTTTTCAGCTGCGGTGGTGGTGCTCACATGTTGGAGCCTTTACACCAAAGCATTAACCCAGTAAGAGCCCCTCACCTCATTAGTATGGCAGCTTGGTTTGGAATGAACAATCTGGGCTCAAGTCAGAGCTGGCTAAAGCCAAGAAACTACATTTACCAAGTTTGTGCATTTCACACCATAACATTCCCTGTCTGGGAAGTGATTTTAGGTCAGCAAAACTATGCAACACCTCTCACACAAGAAAGTAGACACTCCAGCAACTCATATGTCAACAGTGGCCCATGCTATTTAGCTTGAGACCCAAGCAGTCTTTCTACCTTTGCCTTCTGCTGGCTGGAACAAATTAAAGTGACTCAACAAACTTGAGTCACAAAGATAGAAATCTGATTCACTGACACTCTTTCTTCAGGCAGTGACACATTTGCAAACAGGAGCATATCAGGAAGAGACATTTTCCTTTATTCCTAACGTACATAGAAGTACATAGGAAGATTTTTTAAAGCAGATTTTTAGCATGCAGAATTTTCCATTCTCACTTTAACAGGCTCATTTAAAAATTTTTGCACTTTATTTGTAGAGTTGACTTATTGTTTCACTTCCAAATGATTTCATTCATTTTAATTTTTACTAAAAGTTCTGTTATGCCAAAAGACAATTGTGTTTAACAGTTAGAAATCTGAAATCAGCAGATATTTTATTTATCAGAGATAATATATAAACCTACATGTATGAATTCTCAAATGAATTAAGTTTATAACAATAGCATACTTCACTTTCACAATAAATAAATAAATTTTAAACAGGAAAATTATAACAAACTTAATTCCACATTTCAACAAATACAGAGTTTTATGTACCCATATAAGAAAAACATGAGGTTTCATATAAACAACCATGAGGTTGACAGAATGTGATAATCTAAATGCCCTGACTACTACTATTATAGTACCACTAATAATTTTAAGCTTATTCCAGTAATTGGCAGCATATAGCAAGGAAATGTATATTGCTTTCACCTACAAAATATATTGGAAAATGTACTGTCCCAAGCCTTAATTAAGCCTATTAAAACTCCCTATCTTTACAACTTGATTGGAAAGTGTGCTCCTCCTCAAAGAGCAGTCATCATTTACTAGCCTTGGGCTCTTTGCAGACAGGGTGAAAGGTATCAAAAGACTGCGCTATTATGTAGAGGGGAAAAGAATGAAGCTCCATAGTTGTATTTTTATTTTAAGGAAAGAAAGAAAAAACATTCTGCATTTTTTTTTGTTTCTCCTTGACATGTTCCTGTCATGAGTTGTGAATCTCTCTCTTTCTTTTTCCCTTTTTTTTCTTTTTTTTCCTGGGGGAGATGTTTATTGCATCAGAAGCTGCCAGATAGTAAGCCCACTGAAATTAATGAAAACTTTTCCACTGGCTATAGTGGGAATTGGCTCTAGCTTCTATGAGCTAGACAGTTTGTTCATGAACTAGACAGTTTGTTTTGATGGGTAAAATGCTGACTTAAAGTAACAAAAGGAAAATAAAGCAGCTGAGGCTCTAGAAACCACAGAATATCAAAATGGAGGCTATTAGAAATATGTAATCTGTAATTTGCAACTTTCAACTTGGGTATATTCTTTATCTCCTAAGCACTTTTTGCTTGCTGTCACACCCTTCCCTTTCGAATGACAATTTCAGTTTGTTTCAGAAATCCCTTAAAAGAACTGAAGTCCAAATGGAGGCCAGTGGTGAGTGGTGCCTCCAGGGGTGTGCCCTGAGATAGGTGCTCTTCAACATCTCTATCATAAACAGTGACTGAGTACACCCTCAGCGGCACCCTCAGATTTGCTGATGACACTAAGCTGAGTGGCGCAATTGATACAACAGAAGAATGGGAAGCCATCCAGAGACATGGACAGGCTGCAGAAGTGAGCCATGTGAACCTAATGGGGTTCAACAAGGCCGAGGGCAAGGTATGGCACTTGAGTCAGGACAGTCCCATGTAAGTACACACACTGGTAGAAGAACTCATTAAGAGCAGCCCTGCCAAGAAGGACTTGTGTTTTCTGATGGATGAAAAGTCTGATGCAAGCCAACAGTGTACACTCTAAGCTGGGAAGGCAAACTGCATCCTGGGCTGCATCAGAAGACAGGTGGCCAGAAGGATGAGGGAGGTCTGTACATTGATGAGGGGGACTGTACACCTCTGTTGTGCCCTCATAACGCCCCACCTGCATTACTGCATCCAAGCCTAGAGCTCTCAGAACTAGAATTATGTAAAGCTGCTGGATCATGTCCAGAGTAGGGCGACAAAGATTATCAGAGGACTGGAGCACCTCTCCTACAAAGAAAAGTTGAAGGAGCTGGGCTTGTTCAGCCTGGAAAAGGATTCAGGGAGATCTCACTGTGTCCTTCTAGTACTTAAAGGGAGCTTATAAACAGGAGGGAGACCAGCTTTTTACACAGTCTGATAGTAATAAGACAAGGCGGAACGTCTTTAAAGTAAAAGAGGGGAGATTTAAATTAATTGTTAGGAAGAGATTTTACTCAGCAGGGTGATGAGACCCTGGAACAGGTTGTCCCGAGAAGCTGTGGATGCCCCACCTCTGGAGTTGTTCAAGGCCAAGTTGGATAGGGTCCTGGGCAACCCGATATAGTGGGTGGCAATCCTGCCCATGGCAGGTGGGTTGGAACTAGGTAATTGTTAAGATCCCTTCTGATCTACGCCATTCTATTACTTTATCATAGTATGGTTACTAAGTAAAAGAACGTGTTTCTTAATGAAAATGGGCTACCAGTTAAAAGTCCTCTTGAATATCACTATTACTTTAACATTTAGCAATGTATTAACACAGTGGAAAGCTTCTCTGCCCATGGCTTGAAAGTAATAAACTTAACAGTAATGTCATCTCAAATTACCGTGGTTGATAAAAATGTTGTTCCTCTCCAGCCCAATGGAGCTGATCCTGTCAAAACAGTATTTCAGTTATAGGTTTTTGTTCTCTCAATTTCTGGGACTATCAGACTTTTGGACTCCTTCTTGGGACCAATCTAAACAAGAGAAACTGGCAGTCTCCTGTTTTGGGTAAACACTAGAGATCTCCTCCCTTTCCTGGCAAGTGCTTTTATCATCCAGCTGTTAAGAGGTGTTGAAATATCTGTTTCATTTCAATCATTGTTTGTAAAAAGGCCAAACTTAATTTCTCGACTCTTTTCTTTCTGTGCTCTACTTGTGATTTAGATTGCAATAGTATGTATTGACACCATGGCTTCATAAGATTATGCAATATAATGTCCTGGCCATTATGTGGCTGATCTTCAAACTAGGAAACCATCTTAGTCACAAGATGTTCTACACTGAAATCAGTTTTGAGAAAAAGTGAAACGTAGCCCAGCTATGAGAATACTGAATGAAGTCACCCATTGGTGATACTGCAAGGCTTCTTCCTCATTCAGATGGACTGAGGTATACAGCACTGTTTCTTACCTCTTTTAAATAAGAAAATTAAACCTTTAACTCCCTATAAAGCAAGAGACGGATCCACGCTTGCCCAAAATCTTTACAGATATCTCCAGAATATTCTTTCCTATAATCAGATTCACTTTCATATTTTTCAAAACGGACACCAACACAAAAAGAAAACCAAAAGCTAAACCAGGACGCAGAGCTATGAGTTTCTAAACTGCAGTACACATGCCACTGTGGGCACATCAGCTGTTCCTAAAGGAATACTGGGCTTCAGTTTTACTGAGCAGAGAGGTGCCAGTGGTTCAATAGCTGGTGCCTTGACAAGCAACACCATTCACTGCATGTGATACTGAGCAAATAGGCCCACACAACCTCCTGCATCAGAGAGGAATTCCCAATCTAGGGGTCACAGGGGTTAATTACCACTCACAAGATATTTTTCTTCCAACATCTCAGCAATGCCTCAGCACTGCCTCACCAGCCTCAGAAAGATAGAAATAAAAGAAGAGATGCTTGTCGCTTAAGCTTCTAGAGACTGAGTGAGCATCAAGGACAGGGTGAGATCATCCTTGATCTCACTACAGATGATTATCTGTAGTGAGAAACAGAAAGTGTTTACAGAGCATAAGGGAAATAAGATCTCTAGTAAAAGTAAGGGACAGAAATGCTTCCCCTAAATTCACCAAACATGCTAATACATTCCAAAGAAAACAATTGTGCAATAAAGTGTGAAGTTTGGGAAAAAAATGTAACAGATTACAAGAAACCCATGTCTTGCTTGTCATTATAGAGACCACACAGGAAAGAGATTACAAACACTTGTAATTTAAAAGATGAGCCTATTAATAAAGATGCAAGGGCTCATGTTCATCAGCTGCGGAGACTGAGGATGTCTTTTAGCTGTTCAGCTGACTTAAGCAAATGTCTTAAAAAAAAAACAACCCACCTTCTACATAGATCATTTTCTCAGATCAGCTGGGAGTGGTAGAACAATGACAGTTTCCTTCCCTCCCCAGCACACTCTAGTGCAATGGCAGAGTGTACTGAGGACACCTCTCAAACAGCAACATACACATTTTTTTATTTACTTAGAAAATGCCACTGAAGTACCATCTTCAAAAAAGAGAAGCAGATTTGAGAATATCACACTACTTTTCTTTGTTTCTTTGTATGATCAGGGTGGCTTCTCCCTCCTGTCTTTCTTCCAGGGATCTGTTCTTTAGATCTGTATACACAACCAAAATGTGTCAGTAATAATTTTCTTGCAGAAACAGTAGCCATATGCATTTTAGATTACACACTGTACTCTCATGAATAAGCCAAGTATAATCCACTGGAAAAAACACATGAAGAAGAATTTTCTGTTCAGTGGTCTATTGTCTTTCATTATACTTAACTGAGTCTGTTTTGATTACTAGTTCTAAAGAAAAGTCACTCAATTTAATTGTGCTCACCCCAGAGAACAGACATCGAGAGATGGAGAAGAAATCAGTTTCCCAAGAGTAAAGTACACAAATACACCTCCAGTTTAGATTTTTAAGTTCTTTGTTTCTACGTCTATTGCTCCATGACATTTTCAGTGATGGAACTTTCAGAGAGCTGGGCTAAGCATGATAAATAGAATTTCCATGTAGGAACCAGTGAGCTATTGCTTTTTATACAAATAATAGTGATAGAAATAAGATAATCTCTTCTTCTGAAAAAAAAAAAAAAGGAAAAAAAGAAAAAAACCCACATTTTGGTGACCTACTCAACATATTTCACAAATACACACAATGCTCTTGCACAAATTATTCATACATCATCACCAACTCAAAACAATGAGCCAGATTATCATCATCTGCACTTGCCAAGAAGCCAACCAGTCCAACACTCATTGTGGAATCATAAACATTTATTTCATGTTATAGCAGGGAAACCTGGCTGACAGAATATGCGCTCATGAGAAATGTCAGAACATGCTGTTGATACATTACATCACTCCCTTCAACAGCTCATACACTGTACGTGAGGACTCTTCTCCACCCATACAAGCACAAAGCTCTATTTCAAAATACTTTTTCCACTGTTGATTGACATCATTTAGCTCTCTGACATCTAGAAGAAAAGCTTAGCTAGACACTAGACAACCGGGAAAATTTTCAATGGATTTTATAAGATTATTCTCCCATATGGCAGCTAAGTCAGATCAGCCAAAAATTCTGGAATGCTTTTATTGCAGCCCGTAATTCATTACTGTCTCATGTCAAAAGCAATTACTCACCTACACTTGAGTCAAATTCTGAATGGGCTGAAGAGGACAAAAGGTGGTCTGCATACAAAGGCCAGCTGAAGGAAACACCTAAAACAGGAAGAAAAGATCCTTATTACAAGTCAAAAAATGGAAATCATACTTTGTGTAGTCATTTGCTGTAGAAATCCCCTGAACTTAAAACCTTAACTTAAAGCTTAAAAACTTAGGTGAGGTCTCTAATCATTAGCACTAATTTAAAAGGGAAACATTTGAAATAAAAAAAATTTGTTCTACTTATTTTCTAAATAATAAAAAAATAATAAAAAAAAAAGCAAGCCTCTCTACAAGCATTAAGAAGTATAGACTCATAAAATAATAATTAAAGAAACAAAAACAATCAATGGTAGCCTTAGAAAAAAAAAGTGATGTCTCTCTGCTAGATAACTAATTTGTAACTAGCCTCTGTAGGTGATGTATTTGCATGAGTTCAGGCAAATTCACAAAATTTTACTCAGTATACAACAGTGGAGATTGCTGTCAGTCTGATTACAGCTTTATTTTGAATGAACAAAGTCTAACAAAGCAGAACTCCATTAGTTAACACTACCTCCCCACACACTAAAAAGCCAGCGCTGGAAAATGGTAACACTGATGTCACCAATTGTTTCATGTAGTCATAGCCAAACAAACTCCACGAAAAGCACTTGCTGTTCCTACATGAACAAATTGAATTACAACCTTCACACGAGGAAGTAAAAATAAACACATTAGTGCCAATTCCAAACTGTTTCCTGGCCAGTTAAGCAAGATTCAAATCATTACTATCAAGAGATGACAACCTCATTTAATCACTGTAATATGAACCACATTAACAAACTATTGCCAAGCACTGCCATATTATGCAACCCAGGAGTGGCTTTCAAGCGCAAAGCAAATGATATCACAACTGTGCAGAGCCACAACTGCACAGGGCAGAGAGCTGCTGAACAGATTCTATACCAATGTCACCTTGCAGGGAAAGAAGCTACAAGAAGCACTTTGCTGTCTTTGGGTACTTGCTCTATAAACCTTGCCAATGCAAACAGCAGAGCACCAGGCCAGAGCCCTGCAGGCAGGTATCTGAAGCTTGCTGCCCAGCCTCTGGCTCAATGGGATACATGCCATGCTCACTACCACCTCAAGCAATAATAGAATACTTTTCCCCTCTTCATTGAATATAAAGAAATCAGGAATTTAAAGCAGCCCCCAAATCCCTCATTTCACCACATGGCAGGATTCTTTTTGAAGAGCAGATGAGAAAAAAAAAGCATACACTTCATTTCAATGTGTTTTACTGGAACGAGGTGTCATGTTTTTAGGATACAATCCACTCATGATTGAAGACGGAGCTGCTGCAAGTTCAGCCACAAGCATTAAGCATATTTGGAAATTCCCTGGCAATGCTGTTAAAGGAACAGACATTTCCTGTAATTTTCGGAAACATTTTATATCTCCCCTCCTCCTTCTTAGCCTTGGTGGTAAGAGGGGGGAGGGAAAGAGAGGTCGCTGTATTACAATTGAATGAAATATGAATGAGCCACCCAAGTTTAAAGGGGAAACTTCAGCTATTCGTGTTTAGGAGAGAGTTTAAAAAGAAGTCTTTCATCATTTAGAGATGAGGATTTTTTTTCTGCTGACTTTAGGAAAATATACATCCCTTAATTTAGGGTGAATTACCTGCCTTTTGACTTACTTCTGACAAGTATGGTCCTCCAGGCCTTATTTAAATACCTTTTTTTCTTTTCCAGAGTCAGAGGCCTTTTTTCCTTTCTTGCTCAGGGCCTTCCCTAAGCTGCAGCTGAACGAACCCAACCAGTTTAGTTACATGGAGTGTTCCTTCCACAGCTACAGAGCTGTGGCTCTCCAAAAAACTTGCCCAAAGTCAAGGAGAGACTGAGCAGTCAAGCACCACAGCATCCTTCTAAGGACCTTGGTACCACTCCTTCCCTGAAGGTTTATTCTTGTATGAAGCTTCTAGCACAAAACCTGTTAGTCTGTTCAGCAAGTACTAGCAAGCTTTAAAACTCAGCTGCTTAAATCTGTATAGTCTGAACAGATCCAACTCAAAGCTAAGTGAGTGAAAGTTTACAAATTGTACTCAAGCTGGGAAGACAGTCACCTATTCTTACAAATCACAACATGAGCTCTATCTGGTTCCTGCACACAGGATCCATCAATTTGCTGTGGCAGCTGGCAAATTCCACACCTGCTGGTCTTTGACAGCAACTGGATTTTAGCAGACAATTCAAAGATACAAACTCAACCCCTTATAGGGTTAAACTGCTTTTTGAATCAAGTTGTTGAGATCCCACTGTTTCCTTACTCTTTGTTTACAGCAACCACTTTCGTGACAAGGTTTCCATCTCCTACACCACCTGCGTGCCCTGAATCACTGGCAGCATTCTCTGCATCTACACAGACCAACATAAGCACACTGTACTAAGAAAAATATTCAAATCAGTGCTCTGAAGAGTAGCGCTAAATAAACATCATGCCTAACAGTTCAAAAAGTTCTTGCTATTTCCTTAAAAAGCTTTCCGAAAGAGAAGATAAGATAGCTCCTCCAAGCCTTCAGATAATGGTTAGCCTTTAAGTTTAATGTTTTTTATCTAGCAAAGATGATTAACTAAGGTAGATCTTAGTTAATGAAGCTTGCTGCCCAGCCTCTGGCTCAATGGGATACATGCCTTGCTCACTACCACCTCAAGCAATAATAGAATACTCTTCTATTCTCTAAGGAGCCAAAAATAAAAAACCCAATTCTGATCTGCTAAGTGGTCACTCTACAACAAAAAGAGAAGATAGATCTGAAGCCTCCATACAAGCACCAGGACAGATTAAAGGCAGAGGATAATGATGGTGTTTTATTAGAGAAACAAATCAGAATAGCTCCTGGGCAAGGCAGGGGCAAGTTTCTTACAACAGACTTTTTAATGGCACTTCTTTAAAACCAAATGACTAAAGCTCAGGGTGAGTCAGCCTCCTGTGAGGACAAGAGCCATGTAAACTGCTTTTATGGTAAGCTACGGGTTAAAACGCAATGGCCTTTCACCCATTTGAGGAAATGACACCAGTTCTCCCGGAAGGCAACATGCGCACTCAACCCGTTCACATCGGGGCATGAGAAAGTTTGGAAGGAATTTTTTTTTTTTAAACTGTCAACATTAATACTTTGTTTCTTCCTGCTTGTGCCTGGAAATGCCTGGATGTCCTGTCAGCAGTATAGAGAAGCATCTACCAGCATCTACAAAGCTCACCTAGTCAGTGTTAAAACTACTCTCAAATTCACACCAAAAATCACTGCCATAATGCTTGTTATACAGTGATAAAACACAGAAAAGAGCCCTACAAGATGTACCACAGCAGTCACGCGCTTGTGGTTCCCAAGGGGCAGCCAGTGGCAGGAATGCTGGGCCCCACCAACGTCTAAATGCATATGTGAACTCAGCCTTATGCAGTAAAGCAGATCAGCTTAGCCAGGTTTCTCCCTAAGAGGGACCCCAGAGGTAATGGCATAGGATGAGTGCTCACAGCCAGCATGGTGGAACAGTTTCCAGCCATGAGTCCTTGCTAGCAATCAGGCCTTCTCAGCTCCCACAGGCTGTGTTGAGCAGGAAAGAGTGAAGCCAGACAAGGAGTAAGACAGAACTGCAGGTGAGGTGCAGAAAACAAACTAGACATGGATCAGGAACCAAGCTGATTGCCACGGTATAACTCTGATAGCACACACTGACAACGTAACACGGGATGAAGCAGCCCAGTTCAAGAGCAAAAGCACAGTTGATGGCAGCTCACTGGGTCATCTTACACATCATGCCTTCTGGTAGTTTATTCCCATGGGATCCTAAGCATTTTTGTGAATTTGAGTCATGCTATAACAAGGCCTGCAGTGGTGCCAAGGCCACACTTCTTGCACACTAACTGCAGGACTGAAAAGGGAAGCCATACTGATCTTTACAGCAGAAGGAGAAAGCAGAAGGTGACTTACATTCCTGAGCTGCAGCTCTTACACCTTTATAACCTCTACACCTTTTAAGAAGAGGGAGAAAAGTGGTACCACCACCAAACACATTGATCTCCTTTATGAAATTCTGACAAAACGTGAGTTAAAAGTCAGAATTAAGAGGGACCAGGATTTTAAAAGTTAAAATCACAAATGATTTCAATACCAAATAAGGTGAATAAACTCTGTTGTTATCATCTGATTTAGGTCTTCATCAAGAAATGTCCTGTAGCAGCCTTGCTTGGCCTCCTACAGGATTTTGAAAAGCAGAGAAAAGCAATATGGACATTTTATACTTACACAGAATTTCTAGAGGTGCTCTGATTTACAAAGTCCTTCTTGTAGTAACCAGAAAAGAACTGACTTTTGCCAAAGGAATCCCAACCTAAGAGGGCTCAATGTACTCCTGCAGTAACTGAAGTAATGCATTGTATCTAACAAATACTTAGAAGGGAGAATAGAGGATACCACCTTCAAAATGCATGGTCCTTTTATTAGGTATTCAGCAATGGAAGAAGCACTACTTACTTCAGTGATTGTGGATTCACCGATAAGTAATACTGATCACTTTTTTTAACACCTTATTGACTGTAAATACATTCTTGTTGATACTTATGGCAAGTGTTCTGACAATCTGCAGAGTTGCACTAAGAAACTTGTACGTGAGCAGCCCATGTGACTGAGTTAGGTTTTGGTATGCAATTCTAAGCTTGTACCTCCAGGAAACTGATCCTAAAGGATAAAGGTATATGATGGGTGGTCCTTAATCACTTCCTTTAGCTGAAGGCTGAGGTCAGGGTGGAAAAAGAGCCAAGGAAGGAAGTTTGGAGAACCCCTCAAACACAAACACCTTCTTGAACAACTCCTTTGACATTTTAGAAGGCTAACTTGTAGTTTAAATTAAGTAGCAAGAGACTGAGCTAGAAATAAACAGCTTGCACAAGCAACACACTGTGTTATTAAGTTTTTAGAAGTGACTTAAAAATTAGGTCAGTCTAATTTGTGGCTGATACTTTGTTCTTTCACTACTATGAACTCACAATGATGTCAGTCTCATGTTCAAACGTGCCACATTTAGCAGCGCACAGGCTTCCTGAGAGACTTTCAGCCTTCCTTTGTGCTAAAGGCTTTTGCCAGATTCTTAGCTCATACTTCACTGACTCAGGCATGCCACTCTAGTTTCAAGTGAATAATACAGGCTTTCCATTAAATACTGCAGTTTTGCTTTCTGCGGGAGGTTGGTTTTATTTTTGCTTTTTCTTTACAACAAAAGAAAACAAACAGAAAACTTTACCAACTTTACCAACTGAAGGTTTAAGGAAGTGTAGCCACATCAGGGTTATCATGGTAGAGTTCACCTTTGTTAGACAACATCCAAACCAGAACTGCACATTAAAAGGTCTGTGGTGCTTTAAACTAATTCAACCCATCTTTCCTCATTCTTACTTGATCTAAGGAAACCTTAAAGGTTATCATATCCAAATTCAATTAACTTTTGAAGATACACCCTACTGAATTGGGACTTACTACAGCAATGCTTCCTATGCAACCATCCCCCCCAAAAAAGGCCCACTCACTTACAAAAGCTAATCTGTCTACACAATTTCAGGTGTTAAGAGTAAGATGTATTTTCATTATTATTTCTGACAGAAAGCTTGCCATAGGGCTTTTAAGCACATTACTGAAGATGAGAGCTTAAGAGGCATAAGGATATTTTAAGTTTGTAAAGCTACAAAACTTAAAACAAGAATATCACTCAACTTTAAGCTTTTGCAAGCGTTTTTAACATAGCCCAAGCCAATCAGCTGTCTGACCTAGCACCACTACTTGCTTTACTTGAATGGCTAAATTAAGCTGAAATAGATAAAGTAGAGGTTTTAAAAGTAGCCGTTTGTCCCTTCCACAGAGAGAAGCCCCAGCAGGCAACACAGCCAAGCAAGCAAGCACACACACGGGTGGGCAGACTTAGAAGACTTCTCAACTGCTAGTAGAAGATCCAATCTCAGGTTCACGCTACCACTCCCCTCCATTCTCTCAGTCTCCTTCAGAATTTTTTGTAGCTGCTCTCTAACAAGGGGGCACAGAAAATCCTCATATGGGACTAGGTGAAGGCCATCATAAATATGACACCAGACTGAATTAACAAACCAATTAAAATCATTTGAAAAATAGCTGTCTGCAAGCCCATTATCACCTCATTATAATTGTCAGTTTAATTTATGTTTATAGTAATCACTGATCATGTATGTTTAACATCATACACATCCTTACTACAGTTAATCTGCATCCTTCCCACCGCTGTAGCCAAGAAAGCAAAGTCTTCTTTACAAACATAGCTGAAGCAGAAGCAAAGAGGTTGCATTCCTCTTGAGGCTACACTATGACAGATGCAGGATTAGACCTGATTCACATGTTCTTCTTCATGATGCTGTGTTTCCCATCTAGTATAGAGTTTTCAAAGCAAAACAAAACCAAGAAAATAAACCATTACATCACCATGTTCAAACCTATGCTACACAGGCTTTTATGGAACAATACTATCACATGAATTTCTTTAACATGTTTAGGAAAATATCCTATTCTGTGTCAGGAAAAGTCATGTTATTTCACAGTCACTTCTAGCACATTAAATTCTAGCTATTCTATGAAAGAAAATGCCTGGATATGGTTCACAAGAGTTGCATCCAACCAATTCCCACTATCACCATTGCATCTGCAACTGCACAAGGACACAGGAGAAACAGTTCTCATATGGAGAGGGAACATCTTTTACATGACTAGTTAATATGACAAAAAGAGAGGAAGGGAATAACATCTAGAAAGCACAAGCCCTTTCTCTCACACACAGATGTGAAACAACCAAACTGTGACACAGGAATAGAAGCCAAGACTGCCAAAACATCCCCACATCCAGCTTGTCCCTCTTCCCAAACAGGAAAACAACAAGTTCAAAGTACATTGTGAGGTATGCCATAAACTATCCAATGAATCATATTCTTCATGGAAACAGTCTGGTTGAAGTCACAGCACTGAAAATATACAATAGAAGACAAAACACCAAAACAAGAAAATCATACATTCATCACAGAATTACTAGATTTGTAGTATATATTTGCCACATCTTGATTCCTACTAATCCTTTGCTATTTGGAAAGTTACCTGATCCTTTACCATACACTCCTGAAACCAAATCACCCAAAGCCTGGAAGACTGGAAAACTCAAGCACAAATCCAAATATTTTTAAAGAATGCATGAATCTTATTTAATCTTAGACTGTTATGAAACAGGCAAAAGAAAAAAAAAAAAAAACAAACAAAAAACTGGACTTAGATCTAAAAGAAAATGCAGTACATAGCTTTTCTGTACTTAATACAATGCTTATTCAGGTCTAAAACATTCTTCCTAATCATTTTCTCACCATCCTATTAAAGCATAGTTTTGTCCAGGTTCAGCTTTCTGGCACTTTGCTGAAATCATAACTACAAAAGACCTTTCTGAAAAGAGCATATAGGTTTGGAAAATAGAACACCTGCCATCAAAGATTTGCCTTTTAGGATCCCTATGGCCATATACCTGAATTTTAGTCAAACAGCAAGAAGATGCAGGTATCTTTTATTTATTATTATTTTCTAAAGTATTTGGCAGCTAAATTACCAATATGCTCCACATGCATTGAGCATACTTTAATGTGGGGACATACAATCTGTCATGCAGTGCAGATGCAGACATATCTAAATCTAAGACTCATGAGCTAGCTCCAAACCAACAGCTTAGTGCTGTTCAAACTACCCTTGATAGAAAGGAGGCTTTGTTTTTGTACACAGCACAGCTACAGACTTTCCTAACCTAGGCTAGCCACTTCCGCACTCCACACTTAGGGAGGATGGACTAGGCTGAGAATCTTAAGCTGCACTGCCACATCCAGAACGATTTGTTTTGCAATTACTGCCATGTGTAATCTCAGTACCAGCCCCCAGAGAAAGCAGATGATCTCCTAAACTTGTATTATTATTTCTTTTCAGACACAAGGTACAGGAATAAGAAATGGAGAATAATCTTACCACCAGTACACAAAAGTTGCTGCAGATGGCAGGGGTAGACTGTTAAACAGTTGAGTGAAAAGTACACTGAAGAAGAAGAGATGGACAAGAGATGGACACTAGTGCCCCCAAAAGATGAATGAAAAGATGACCAGATATTAATCCAGAAAAATCACAACTGTCCTTGGGTTTTGATAAAGATTTGGCTTTAAATATGCCAAGTATTTATTTGAGAGAACTATAAAAACATTATCAAGGCATGCAGGGGTACAATGAGAAGGGCTAACACCCTCTTGGACTTTGCAAGGGAGATCAAGGACAATGAGAAAGGCTTCTTAAAGTATATCAACAGCAAAAGGAAGACTAGGGAAAATGTGAGCCCTCTGAATGAATTGCATGCCCTGATAATGGAGGGCTGAGAATGCAGAGATACTGAATGCCTTTTTGCTTACTGCTAAGACTGTCCCTCAAGAATCCCAAACCCTGGAGGTAAGAGTGAGTCTGGAAAAAGGAAGAATTCCCCTTGGTTGAGGCGGATCTGGTCAGAGATCATCTAAGCAAACTCAGAACACACAAATCCATGGGCCCTGACAGGTGCTGAGGGAAGCTGGCAGAAATGATCGCTGAAACACTCTTTATCATCTATGAAATATCATGGAGAACGGGAAAGGTGCCTTCGGACTGGAGGAAACCCCATGTTACTCAAATCCTCAAAAGGGCAAGGAAAAGGATCTGGGAAACTACAGGCCAATCATCCTCACTTCAGTCTCTGAGAAGGTGATAGAACAACTTATTCTGGATGTCATTTGCAAGAAACTGGAAGAAAAGAAGGTTATCAGGAGTAGTCAACATGGATTTACTGAAGGGAAGTACTGTTTTACCAATCTGATAGCTTCATATAATGTCATGTATGGCTGGGTGAATGAGTAGGGAGCAGTGGATGTTGTCTACTGTGACTTCAGCAAGGCCTTTGACGCTGTCTCCCATAATGCCCTTGTAGGTAAGCTTTAGGAAGTACGGGATATATGAGTGGACTGAGAGGTGGAACTGGATGACATGAAGAGCCTCAGAGGGTTGTAATCAATAGTGCAAAATCTAGTTGGAGGCCAGAGGCTGGTGGTGTTACTCAGAGGTTGACACTCAGTCCAGTCTTGTTTAAGATCTTCATCAGTGACCTGAATGAAGGGATAGAGTGCATCCTGAGAAAGTTTACTGATGACAGGAAACTGGGAGGAGTGGCTAACACACCAAAAGGCTGTGTTGCAATTCATGAGATCTGGACAGAGTTGGGCAGAGAGGAACCTGAAGAGGTTCAACAAGGCTCCTACCTACCTGGGGAAGAATAACTGCAAACATCTGCACAGGTTAGGGGCTAATCTGCTGGAAAGGAGCTCTGTGGATAAGGACCAGGGTTCCTGGCAGACAGTAGGTTGACCATAAGCCAACAGTGTGCCCTTGTGGTCAAGAAGGCCGATAGTACTCTGGGGCACAATAAAAAAAGAGCATAGACAGAAGGTCAAAGGAGTTGATTCTCCCCCCCTCTACTTGACCTGGTGAGGCCACATCTGGAGTATACTTTGTCCATTTCTGGTGCTCCCCAGTTCAAGAAAGACAAAATACTACTGGATAAAATCCAGTAGAGTGCAATGAAGTTGATTAGGGGCCTGAAGCATCTCCCTTATGAGGAAACAGTGAGAGATGTGGGTCTATTCAGCCTGCAGAAGACTGAGGAGAGATCTTACCAATGCCTATAATTACCTAAAGGGTGGGTGCACAGTGGGGGACCAGTCTCTTTTCAGTAATGTCCAGCCACAGGAATAAGGGGCATAAACTGAAACACAGGAAGTTCCATATAAACATGAGGAAAAAAAAAAACTTTACTTCAAAGGTGACAGAGCACTGGAACAAGCTACCTAGACTGGTCATGAACTCTCCTTCTCTAGAGATCTTCAAAACCCTTCTGAACACTTTCTCAGGCAACTTACTGTAGGGAACCTGCTTTAGCAGGGCGCTGGACTAGACTAGCCACACGTGATCCAACCAAGCCTGTCTTGCAGCCACCCCTGCCCCACACCATCATGGCAGTGACTCTGATCTCCCAGGTAGCCCAGTCCAGCCCCAGGCACACATCACTCAGCAACAAGGAAACACTGGTGTGCAATTGGCACAGTCTGAGCTGAAACCACGACAAAGGCAGAGCACAGTGCTAACTCTGCCTCTCAGGCCCACCACACACGCTATTGAACTGAAACCTGGACTCTAGTATAAAAGCCATTTATTTGGTAACCAAAACTGAATGCAAAATATCGGAACCATTTGCTGATGGTGAGTTTATTAAGCAATGTATTAAATGCATGTCAGTTATAATTTGTCTGGGAAAGAATATTTTTCTGAAATCAGTTTGTGTCATCAAATTATAGCCAGGCAGATTAAAACAAACAAACAAACAAACAAAGAAACAAACAAACAAAAAAACAACAGGAAAATCCTATAAAAGGAAATTTTGAGAGTAAAGCTGCTAATTTCAAATTTTATTCTTGCGTAACACATGGAAGTACTGATGCTACACATATGGCTCAGCTTGCCATTTCTATTAGAGGTATTGATAGCAAAAATAATGCCACTGAAGAAATGGCTTATTTAGTGCCATTAAAAGATCTTTCTATTTGTATGAAGCAGTAAAAACTACCTCAAAGCAGTTTCTTTAACCTTTGTCAACAGATCTGGCATAACTACTAATCGCTCCCCAGCGTTGTTAAAAAAGAGGGACTTAGAAAGTTAATAGAAGACTATGTAATTGCCACAGCAACTCACATTCAGTGAAATACTGCTGCATCATACATCAGGAAAATTTGTGCAAAAAAGCTTTAAAAACAGATAATGCCATGCAAATCATAAGAAAAGCTATGAATTTCATGAAGTCCAAGGGATTGAATCACCACCAGTTCCAGGAGTTTCTTAGAAGTATGAGTGCTGACTATGGGTACATCTTTTACTTTTCTGAAGGAAGGTGGCTAGCTTGGCACAAAATGCTAAAAATATTTTATGATTTGGCCGCTCATTTGAATGAGTTAAACACACATCCTCAAGGTGAGAAAGCAACTTACCTCTGCTATGTTTGAAATCATAACAACATTTCAAATGAAACATTACGGCAATTTTGATAAAGGAATTTCAGAATAGATTTCAAGACTGCTGGAAAAAAAAAAAACTTTTTTTTTTTAAATATATTTGCAACTCTATTTTCAGTTGACAAATACATTACCTGCACATTTTCAAACTGAATGTATCAAGCTGCAATCAGATATTCAACTCAAAGATAAACATGATCACTTCTCTTTACTAGGCTTTTATAAGACTTGTCTTACCAGAGAAAAATATCCCTCACTTCACAGCCACAAGTCAAGTATTCATTTTTTGGTAATACATACACTTTTGAACAACTATTTTCAATCATGAAGCATAGTAACAGGAAAATTTCAAAAATCTTTTGAACACCACAAGAACTCACCACTTCCACTGAACCATACATTGATGCATTATTTTCACAAAAACAAGGTCAAATATGCCACTAGTTTTATGGGTTTTTTTCCTCTCTTTTTTTAACGTTGTAATAAAAATATTTTTTAAAAGAGGTTTTGTTACTTTTATAAATTAACTGTAGTGTACATTTTATATGCAGCACAAGGCTATTTCTCTTCACATAGTGCAACCCAGGCAAGTCAAAAAGGTGGATACTGATGGACAAGATGATCTCCAGAGGTCCTTTCCAACCCCTATGTTTCTGTAATTCTGTAATTTTGTGAAAAGGGGACTCATCCACACAGAGAATCACTGCCCTGCTATTACAAATAGTCTGAGCCTGCTGCCTGCTTCTGATGATCCAAAACCCCATGGCACAGCTCAAAGAGCACTCTGACCCTCATGCCATGCTTCAGTAGTTATTTGCATATTTAAGATAAAATCTCAGGTTAAGGACTCTGTCTAGCAGGAGTCCGTAGAGTAGAATGCTCTGGAAAAAATGCTCTAGAGAAAGCTTTAGCGTGAAGACTGTTCACGCAATCCTCATGTGCTTCCTTGTTCCTACACTGCATGTCATAGGTTACATAGTCACGCTCCTAGGGTCAGCACTCACTCAAACAGAGGTAATTATTTAATCAAGATCCCATCTGCTTTGCACCCCCACTTAAGAAAATCTTATGCAAAAAGGTAAGAGCTTGGCTATGTATCCTTGGTGCAAATATTCGTTTACCAGTGCCATACTGCATGCCAGTTCATCATTATTTGTACTACAGGAGTTTACAGCTGATAGACAATGACAAATACAAAGAATTTTGTCATTGAAAAATATATATTAAACCTTACAGTAGGAAGTGTTCTCCATGCTTCATTAATGCTGTCAAACTATACTCCACAGATAATTACAATTAATGAAAGTATTATTATTTCTAAGAGCTTTAGAGCTCTGGTTTCCCTGCTTCAAGTAGACTGGAACTAGGAAAAGAGAAGGAGACAACATGACTCCTCCTGGACTTCACTCCCATGCAAAATGGACTCCCTGGGCAAACTGTCCCACTGCAGACAGCAGATTAAGAGGTAGAGATCTACCCTGGAACTGCTGCTTCTCTTTCTGCCTACATGTGGACAACACCACTACTACCACTACTTGAGCTTGTAATCACAGGAAAGCACAATCCTCTCCTGCACGAGCTAGTTAAAGGTGATTTGAGGCATTATTCCAGAAGAAGTGAACAGACAAAGCTTGTGAGCTCCCAGAAGAAGATCTGAAGAAAAATCACTTGTGTCATCTCCGCTCAAAGATAGAGAGGCAAGCAAATCATCCTCTTATTCCCTGCATTTTGTACCTTCTGTTGCAGGTAATACCCATGACACTTCAAGCAGTGCCTCTGGACAACACACTGCCAATAGTCCAGGTAAGACTCTTTTAGCACATTTCTATTTTGAAGGTAAGATAAATTAGAAATTAATATTATTACTATTATTATTTTAAGAAGTGGAGAATAAGATCAACAGGCTAGCTAAAAATCTCACTATGGGTACCTTCTACTAATGTTTTTAAGGTACAATCAAATACTCTTGGGCCTGCCACAGACTGCTTTCTATCAAGCAAAGCTACCAGCAATTCCCATCATATTCCCTCCCACCCCTTCCTCTTTTTAGACATTTAAATGCACTCAGATTTATCCATGAGAAAGCTCCCCATAAAAGCAAGTTCCATGTCTGAGCCCAGCAATGAGATTATCATATTAAATCATTATAGTTTCAGACAGACAAACTTGCAAAATACAGCTGCAGACTGCTGGTGCCTCAAGCAGGGATTGCCTGAAGCAACACCATGGCAGAAGCATTGAAAACTTTACAAAGAGAGCAACATGCATGCAAAGACCCTAGGGGTAAAACCTCCATCACATTTACATAAACAGACTTCCAACTGTCTCACGGTAAGGAAGAATACCCCAAAGTTGAACAATTATGATGGAAAAGAGCAACATCTTTTGTGCTTCATAACATTCAGCTAAGCCATAAAGAAGTTAAGCCTCCTGGGAGGTCTGGTAATTTTGCTACCTTACTTGTATTGCCATCACAATTTTGGTTTTATTTATTTATGAATCCAAAGGTGAGTTACTTAATCCTCTATAAAACTATATACGTAGCTAAATCCTTTGTGGTTGATGGTGACATTAAGACATAAATGAATTTACGGTATCCTATACAAGCATCTCAGTTAAAACCCATCATTACATACCATCAACTGATGAGCCTTTTAAAGATAATATCAGATCTCAAAATTAAATCAGAATTGACAAAAAAAAAAAAAAAAAAAAAAACACCTTTAAAGTTCTGAAAGCAAGTTGCTGCTTAACATGTATGCACTATTGCGAAAAGTTCATAAAGAACACACTGATAACAGCAGTGAAAGGAATTTGCTCTTCTGAAGGAGAAATAAGTTTACATGGACTATGTTTTGGGGAACGTCAGGAATCACCACTTAAAAGTCCATCACTTTGACACCTCATTTCATGTTAAATTACTATCTCACAATTTAGATCTGTTAAAACCTCCACGGCAAACCTAGTCACACATTAAGGAAATGGACACTACTTGCAACAGTCTCAAAGGAAAAAGAAGAAAGACAGGAATTAACACCAGAAGTTACAGAAGAAAGGTGGTTTTGTTTGTTTGTTTAAGACTTACTTTGAAGATGTTACTTTGTGCATGCTACTTGTTGGCAGCTATTAACAAAAATAAATTCTTGCTGTTAACAGAAGTGAACGAAGAGACAGACAACTTACAGCGTCACTGCACTTTCTTGTGGACTTCAGTCACTGCACACTGTAATAAAAAAGGCATCAGAAAGAAAACAAGATAACCAGTCTAGAACGACGTGTCACTACCTTACAGCTCCACCTACAAATGAAGCCACCACATGTTTAAATTATTTCAAGTACACTCAAAGGAATTTAAAAATCTGCTGCAGTTGGGAAGCTCCCCTTTTTGCATTCCCCTTTCCCATCAACATACTTCATGACTCCTTAGACTTCGCAATTCCTTGCACTTTGGTATCAAAGCTAGAATTGCCTCCTGCTCATTTTTTTCTGATCAGTATTAGGAGAATTTACACAACATAAATGGATGAAAACCACTCTCCTAGACATGTGATCTCATTGCTCATAGCACAGCGGAGTTTCCTTTTGCCTTGACTATGCTGCTCATACCTACTCAGACCACCACAGCAGATGTAATTCTCCAAACCACTCCCTTTGCCCAGATGAACACCTCTTTATTTCCTTTCTGGGCTGTACAAGGCTACATGAGGGCTCACTGAACTCATAGTCATTCAAAGTATTGCTTCAAGTCTACTACTTTGCCACAATGTCCATCCAGACTGTGGCATCAGTGGTGTGACTGATTGGTGCTTGTTACATCAACCAGAAGTTAATATTGCTCCTTCCTGCCTCTGGGACCACCAAACAAAGCAGAATCTTTGCTCTGTGACTGGCTTCCTGGACTCTGTTATATATATCTCCATTACTGCATAGAAGGGATACTCTAAAGGAAAGTGTATATTTAGGAAAAATAAGCTGCGACTTCAATTTTAGATGCCAAAGCAAACAAGATTAGTACTCCATAAAAAAAACTGAGTTATTTACCACTTTGGAGTTCTACCAAGTATTCAATACAACCAGGCTAAAGCCTAGGATTTCAGTATATTTTCATTACAACTTGTTTTGAGTAACTCAGGAGAGTCTCAGGACAGCACCGATTTTTGTAGGGGAAAGATGCAGTCTTTAATGTCTTTTCTCTACTTACGGAGTAACACTCCTCAATCACTTCATTACATAACAGCAACCTTAGCAAAAAAGAAAGAAAAAAAGGAAGAAGAAATAAGTATTTTGATAACAAGTTCTGCGTGCTTAGTGTTTCAAACCAATTTTATGCTGGCAGACATGCCACCTCATTCCAGACAGTATATTTTCAAAATGGAAACCTATCAGGAAGGAATTTAAGAGACTTACACTCCCCATATGAAAGGAAGACAGCTGACACAGAAGTAGAGAGGGCACTATTACTACCTGACTCCTCCAGCTGGCAAAATGGCACTGACATTACAAAATGTTTGAGGTCAGCTGAAACATTCTGTATATGAGGAAACGTAAGTTGCCACGAGAGAATGAGAACAAGGAATCTTTTCCTAATGGAAAATAAAATCTAACAAGCCTTGAGAAGTCTGTATGTGGCTGTTGAAAGGAGAAGAACAAAAGAAAGAAGGAAGAAATCACTAAGAATTTTTAATCCAGAAAAATCTCAGAAACCAAACAGGAATCACAGAGTTAATGTGGAAAAGGGGGAAGAGTGCAGTTACTGCTGCTTAGAGATGGAAGTAAGGGAAATACCACACCAATTGCAAGAGGAATCTGATTTGACCAAAGGATTCTACATTTTAATTTACTCTTTGAACCATGACAAGACGTGACAAGGGACATTTTGGATTCCTTGTGTTTTCTACATCTGGAAATAAGAAACCAAGCTTTCCCTCTACTCATCCTCCAGCAATCTTAGTTCCAAATCAGAAAGCCAGCTTATCATTTGTGTTAGTTCATCGCTAAACACAACAGTGGCCATAATGTAGATGAGTTCACCACACTCATGGAAGAAATCCTGTCAAAACAAGTACCATGTTGTTAAGTTTCAGAAATGGGGATTAAAACACTGTCAGTACACAAGATCCTCAATTCAAGAAAAGAGAGGAAATTAGAAGCTGCATGTTTAGCTCCCAGCTGAGTCTGAAGTTAGAGAAGTTATATCTACCAATTCACAAGGCAAGGACACAGGAAACCAGGGAAGAAAAGAGCCGTTATGCCTAAATGGTAACATTTTCATGACGTTACACAGGCCAAATAAACATATCCCAGACAAAAAAGTAAATTGTAAACAAACAGAAAATAGAGAAAGTGCCAATAGATTAAAAAAAAAATAAAAAAAAATCCTTAGGAAAACAAAGAGTATCAGATTGGAAAATGTATTAAAATAATAATTAAAAACTTAAGAGCTGGTGCACAAAATGTAAGGGTGCAATTAAATTCAGTACTAAGATTAGATGATAATAATAGCTGAAAAGGCAAAAATAGATTTCTTTGCAAGAGTCCTTCCCACACCGGATGCTGGAAAAAGATAAGTTTGAGATAAACTAAGATTATCAACTGCCAGGGCTGACATGTCTAATGAAGAGAAGATAAAAATGATTAATTAACAGTAAGTCACCGTGTCTCTAAGATTCATGAGGAAATTAAAGAATGTAATGGCCGAGCAGATAACAGAAATCTATCATTCTTATTCAAGTGAACTGTATCAGAATAGGTATGAAATGTTTGTAGAAACATATTTAATTTCTCCTTTAATAAATATTAAATTAATCATCGTAATACAGTTACTGATTTTCAGTATTAGGACAATTGATTATACAGTAGCCACAGAGAATACATGGATAACTTCAAGATAGGCATAAATGAGCACAGTGTAAGAAATGGAGGAAGACACAGAATCACTTTTCTCCGTCTCACCTGAAGCCACCAATAAATTTACCCATACATCTTGGAGCACACCAACTCAACTGCTTAAAAGGAACCCTATGTAGACTTACTAGAAAGTCTATTTTGTAGTTGTCTATAGCAAAATGTTCCAAATACTTGGAAATATAGGAAAACATAATATAACATTTAGATACATGTACCCATTTCTCACCACTGAAAAGATGGAAGAAGTTAAGAGCAATAGTAAAGAAGGGGAAAAAACAGAGCTGTTGGGCAGGGTCCAAAGGAGAGCCACAAAGATGATCATGGGAGCACCTCTCCTACAAAGAGAGGCTGAGGGAGCTGGGCTTGGGAGCTGGAGAAAAGAAGGCTGCGGGGTGACCTCATTGCAGCCTTTCAGTGCCTAAAGGGAGCCTACAAACAGGAGGGGAGTTGACTTTTTACAAGGGTAGATAATGGCAGGACTAGGGGAAATAGTTTTAAGTTGAGGGAGGGAAGATGTATGTTGGATGTCAAAGGGAAGTTCTTTCTTACAGAGAGAGTGGTGAAGTGCTGGAACAGGCTGCCCAGAGAGGCTGTGGATGCCCCGTCCCTGGAGGTGTTCAGGGCCAGGTTGGATGGGACCCTGGGCAGCCTGGTCTAGTATTAAATGGGGAGGTTGGTGGCCCTGCATGTGGCAGGGGGGTTGGAGATTCATGATCCTTGAGGTCCCTTCCAACCCTGGCCATACTGTGATTCTGTGAAAAAGTCTATGTTGATAAAAATGATACTGGATGAAGTTATTGGAAATTAAGCACTTTTAATATTAATTCTAGAGCTTTGCACTTGGCTGCATGGATGTGACAGCAGAAGGCCGCTACAGTTATGTTGTTCGTACAAACCCAGCTAAATTTGCTGTATGTCAGTAAAACTCAGTCTGCAAGGTCTGAAAAAAAAATTTTTTTTAAAGTCTCTTCCCTGAATGAAGAAGAGTCCTTGGCTGACAAAACATTACCACAAACAAGATTAGAGACAGCACATGTTTACCCTTGCAATATAGCAATGCAAGCAGCCATACATCAAGAGGACCTCTGGCCCGCAGAATCTTGTCAGTTTCGATACAACTTCATAAAGATGATTCTGTTACACTATACTCAAAGTAAATGTAAAAAGCACTCAAAAAGCAAAAACAAAAAAACAAACAACAACAACAACAAAACCCAATAACAAAACACACAAGTTGAGACAAAGTATATTACAAAAAAAAAAAATAGTGTTGTCATTAAAAAGTCAGAAACACCACCTTAACAGGAATGGAAACACTAAAATGAGTTCTAAGTATAATCAATACCTCTTCTCAAGCAGGTGGCAGAGATGACATATAACAACAAGTGAGGAAAATGAGAGCTCCATGTGACAACTCTGGTACCATTTAAATTACTAAAGTGAGGGGAAAAAAGGAAAAGAAATAAGACAAGTAGAAAATAAATAAGCATTGCTAGCCATTTTTTTGTTTTTGCTTTTGCTTTTAATTTTTTTCTTTCATTATAGCAAATAAGTATGATATCAAATAAATGCTTTCAAGTTTTCAGTAGAAAGGGATTAGGCTTTCATGCCAATTTCCTTCTGAAGACCAGTTAATGATCAGAAATGAAAAGCCTACTCAATTAGATGCACTAAAAGCTCTGTAATGTGCAAAATCTATCTGCCAATTTCAGATAGCTACAACTAAAGCTACATGGTCAGCATTCCATGAAAACCATGCATCTGGATCTTCTAGATTTGCTATACAATGACATAGCTCAGGAAGACATGTCTGTAAGAGTGCTTCTCTTCAGTAGCTCATTCACTGCTGTTCTCATTATATAAAATATCAAGAATCACTGAAAGCTTTATAAAACATGAGCTGTTCTGGATAGGGTGTGTATGTGTATATATATGTGTGTGTGTATGTTTATGCAGACATTTTCCTCTAAAACTTCTCATTGCATTCAAAATTTTAAGTCTGCCATAGGCATGAAGGACCATCTAGAGGCAATGACTGCACAGCAGATTTGTGGGTTGCTTCAAGCAAAACCTGAACAGTTTAGCTCATAAAGCAAAACAGGCTTCTTGCAAGTTTATCCTCTGACCTGGCCTCAAGAGAAGTACGAACAGCCACAAGAATTACACTAGCAACAGACTCAGGGCTGCAACTAGTGGCAGAGGGATTATGACAAGCAGCTCAGCTCAGTAACCTTTTCCACCTGCACAGCTGCATAAAGATACTTTGACAACAACCACCTTTCCACTGTTTCTCCACTTTGTGCACTCAGATGAAAGCACCCTGGGACACCTACTGCTTGTGCTTGCACAGTTTTCACACCAATGGGAGCAAATAACAGAACCCAAAAGTGCTAGAAGACACTAAGAAACCTGAGGAGGCTTGCACATTTGTTCTCTAACTACGCTCTAGGTACATCAGCTTCTTGAACAGGACATATTTTAGAAGCATACAAAGTTTTCCAACTTTTTTTTTGTTTTAATAAAAGGTTGTTTTCCATCAAAAATTACTGCCTATATACACATCTAATCAAAAAAAAAATCCAACATTAATTCACTAGCAGCATGAAGAAAAGTCATTTCACAACAGAAATGCGTAGACAGAATTTTCCCCGCTCCTTCCCACCCTCCCAGTCACAAAGAAAGACTTTCTTTTCAAGAGTGTTCTATTCGAGAACTACATCTCTGAAACTTACAAATTCCCAACAAGAAAATGTGACCTGTGATACAACCTTTTGAAATCAACTCATTCTTAAATATTTACAAATGACTAGTGATAAAGCAACAATACACAAACCCATGCAATATTACACCCCAGCAGCTACCACTTATTTATTCCAAACCAGCATTCACAGTTTTGAATATGTATGTTCAGTTACATGACTTATAAATCTAAAATACAGACTCTGGAAAGCAAACCACACAACTCAACACCATTTAAATCTTTAGAAGACTTTTCTCTAGACAGACAAATAGTATTTACAATCTTGATCTCGCTGGAACATACACTTTTCCCTAGACTTCCTAAACCTTGTCATTCATCTTCTATCAAAGGGTTCTTTCTCATACACAAAGAAAATAATTCTTCCACCATGTGCTAGAACAAGTTCAGTACTACTAGCCAAAGTGGAGTGATCTTATCCTATAATATTAGGATAAGGAATGATCTTATCCTATCATATTAGAAGTGCTTTTCCTGTAAGTTTAAAGTCTCATCATCATATACAATGCAGATGTTTGTTTTTTTTTTTTTTAATAATGATTTTCATCTCTGTTGCCTCCATTTTCTTCATTTTTTCCTTTATTAGCCCCTGTGGTGCATTTTTTCAATATATGATCAATATCTTCTTTTCTATTATTCCCCTTTCCATATGCATGTTTCCCTTCTCTAGTAGTTCCAATGACAGAAATGCTGATACCACAGAGATACTGCAACTCAACATACTGCTTCAAACTTCAGCTTCAGAAAGCAATAAGCCTGAGTATTTTTTCTCTAATGCAATTCAACAGCATTTTCAGTAAAAGCAGAAGGGTCCCAGCCCTGTCTGCATACATCAGATGTTACTCCACTTTGAATTAAAAGTTTAAAAATAAATCAGCCTATTTTACTGCTTCTGGTGAAGCTGAGAGAGGTGGCTATATGGTGGTGTTTAATTACATTACCTTAACGTTACAAAGCAGATGATCTCTGCAACAAGTGTCCCAATCCACCCCTTCAAAACAGCAACGCTATTTTATACCAGTAGGTACACTTCTCCAGCTGAGCTTTTTGGTGCAACAACTGACATCTGAAAAAGAGAGAGACCTACCAAGGAAGAAGTTACACATGCACGCTTTGACAATACAGACAGAAAAGAAAAAAACAGGTAGATAAGTGATAACTAAGAAAATAACTAGGAAAAATATTTGGCTGCACCAAGAAGCAATACCATCACTGGGAACAAACATTAAGCACTCAGTAAAAACATCTTAACTTGGTGGATATAAACAAGAGTTTTGTAAGCATGCCTTATAATTTGATTAAGTAAATTAATTAATATATGTGACAACATGATATCTACTCCAGCATAAGACAAATTTCTAACTGTGGAAAGAGTAGTATCTATTTATTTAATGTTGTTGGTTTTTTTTTCTTTCCTTAGCACCTCTAACATCCGCCACAGGCATGAAGTTTTTTGTTTTGTATGATCACATGTCAGTACAGAGGATAACTATTTGTTCACCTTGCACACACCTCAAAACCATAAGAAGTGCTTAGCTTCACCTTCCTCTACCCCCCAAGTCAATCCATAACCTACTCTCGGCTTTGAAATATTCAGATTATTTATTATCTGGAACCTTAATTTTTTCACACTAACTGGCAAGCTATGGAAGACATTTTTCTGCTAAAGTAGATAGATAAAGGAAACAGAGGGAAAAAAAAAAAGATGAAAATATAATTTCAGAACTCAGCAGCATTTAAAAATCCCCCAAACAAACACTGCATCTCTCTAAACTAGCATTTGCTAACATTGTCACTGTACTCGGCTCCTTCTGTGCGCCTGTCACTAAGCAGCACGTCAGAACAGATAGTCAAGAAGCTTCCTGAAAGGACAAGAACCGAACCTTTAACCTGCGCAGGCTCTCCCTTCACCACCCACATCTCTGATTGCATTACATCTTCATTGTTGACTGAAACAGTTGACAAAGTCGGGGACTGAAAAGAATGTTCTGCCTATTTTAATGCAAAATCTTGAAAATCTACACCACAGTCAAATAGAGAGATCAGACGATCACTAGTGGAACTCTCTCAAAATACTGTAACTAAAAGAAAAAGATTTAGTTCTCAACAGCAGATGTGTTCCCACTTAGCTATGCAGACATTTCATAGCTGCTCTGCCATACTGGCCTATGTCTGGCTGTATGAATAAAAATAGCTAATGTGCTTGCTTGTTACGCCATTAAATAAAGAGCACAAAGGAATTGCCAGTACTGTTTTTGTCCATTAAAGGCAATGGTCATTAATAGCTTGCATTTGTAGAAGGCTGTCAGAGGAATAGAATGTCTAAGCCTCCTCAGTGTTTTTCTATCAATTTAACCATACATTAGGCAGAGCAGGGAATTACACTGCACGCTTCCTCGTTCCAGCACAGGTCACACCTGCAGGTGAGCTGGCAAGTCACACCAGTCTCAGCCAGGAACAAAGATTCCACTCCTATATAACCGAGGGGCAGAAAGATGTGTTCTTGTCAAGAGAAGAGTATCTTAGCTTGCAACAGTGCAGGTTAATTGTTACACTTTTTTTTTTTTTTTTTTTTTTTTTTGCTGTCCTGATTGGTATCTCAGAGACTTGCTTGCTATATTACTATTCTTTCTCATCCATTTTATGCTTGAAGAAGTTAACAATTAACATTCCAGCAATATTCTATGAAACAGGCAAAAACAACAACAATGACAACAACAACAACAAACTACTCATATAATCATGTCTGGGCTGGATGAAGAGATTTTTTTGAGACATCTTCAAGCATGTCCACCTGGAAATCACAGCAAACACACCAAGTAAACTATAGTGAGGAAACAGGATGCGTCAACTAGGCAGCATCCAAGCACAGATCACCTAACAAGCAAAACAGAGAACTGGTAGGCTGACAGTGTGCTCTCAACGTGTCATCCGTGAAAAGAGGTGGGATCTTCAGCAGTGATGCCACAGAAGGGTTGAGAAGGGTTGAGCAGGGGAGCTCACTCCACTGACAAGAAGAAACTAAAAAAAATATAAATGCATAAATATACATATTCAGATGAAAAGGTACACGCAAGGGAAGAAAAAAAAAAAAGGCGAAGGTAAAAAAAAGGTAAGAAAAAGTGGCAAGGGATGCCCATGCTCACCTAGAAGAACACAGAACTCATCAGCCCTCACCAAGATTACCTGTTTGCCTTCAGCTGATGTGTCTTTCTGAAACATGAGGTCATGAACCTGGAGACTGATTATTGTTGATTATATCTCTCCAGTAAGACCTCAGAGAACTCACCACATGGAACTTGCAAGGTCCTAAGGAACTGAAATGGTGCAGGATTAGTTTGGTACAAAAGGAAGAACGTACTTGGTTCTGCTACTGTGAGAAGAGACTCGCCATCAGTAAAGAGCTCTGAATAGACTATGGAAAGAGACACTTTCACAGCCTGCCCTTGATTTGGAGCCATCCTTCTTGTATCCAGGGGTCTGGGAGAGGAAGCCTACTGAAAGTGGTGACACCATTTGTCCTCTAATCAAGATTCATTTTAACAGACTTGTTTGAATAGTAATAGTCCAATGCACTGGGGTGAACACCGTACTTTTTTCCTGGAAGATCTTAATTCATTACTCAAAAACTAGCACAGCTTTATAAATCCTTGTTAAGACCAAGATGAAGTTCATATTCGGCTTGCTCTCATTTCAGAAAGGCACTTCTAAGAACAGTGGGGTTACAAGAGAGACTTATCAGAGTGCTTCTTCCCATTCCAGAGCTCTTCCCTCCTGGTCTTCTGAGTTTAGATTCTAGAAAGCAAGAGAAAACACTATGCGCAAGCAACATTTTTGAAGAAAGACGGTATGAAATCCCAAAACTTAAAGGCACATTCTCACCTATAACCAAATACCTGTAGGAACTGTAAGGATAATAGGTGCTATACTTACTCCAGATAGCATTAATACAGTGACTGAAAAACAACCTCATACCCATTTCAATAACAAATATGTTCTCAGTGTTTGAAATTAAGGGGGATGGCAAGCTGTGAGAACCTATCAGATCTTTGAATGTATTTGGAAGCGGGTGTTTAGAAGATGGATAACTACCATATTAAAAGGACTACATAAGGCCTAGCGAAATACACACTATCAAGAAAGTAATTCACTTGTAAGAACCTCTCGCAAGTAGAAACCCAAGTCCTGACATGGTATTTGTATCTTTAAAGACTAGAGTGAATGATTCTTACTCATACAAGCAATCAAGAAGCAAAAACACCACCTGGGCTATTAAAAGTGTAGTGTTTATCCTCTAACATCCCAAATTATTCAGCCTTCAAACATGCTTTACTAGGAGCCCGATACAAGCAAAATGCAGTAATGAATCAGTTTTATCTGGAATACTGTTGGGGAGAGAGATTAGCTCTCCTATTTTGAGAGATATCTCTGTTATATATACAGAGCCAAAGCCTTCTAATCCGGCAGGCTGAATACATACTAGCTATCCAAATTCAAGAATATGTACATAAAAGGAATTTCATACAATTAGTCTCTGTTGCCCACCTCATTTTATGCTCTCTGTAAATTTCTCATTCCAGTGTTGCTACATTACATATTCAGCCCCATCTTCTTACCTCCCGCATGCTTTAGTAAGACAAAGACATTAAGACAAGCTGGTAAGGATTCCTAAAAAAAGAGCATTTGCACAAACCACAAGCCTGTCATTTGGTCCAACAGGCTTATTCCATAGATTATTATAGTAAAGCAAAATCATGGGAAGTTCATGAAAATGAAAAATGACGCTATTTTAGTCTCAATATTGGAAATCTGTTATCATGATTTTCTGCTGAGAAAGTGTAACAGAACTGCTGCCATTCAGTGAAGAAAATTAAAAGATTTTCACCCTGGAAGCAGGTTACCACTCTGAGCAGCACATAGGCAAATCATACAGAAGAAAGATTATGTGTATTCTGAAATAATGAACACCTCCACTTGCGCATCTTGTTTGCTGAACAACTTAACAGAAGTTTCAAGCTGAAGCTTAAGAAAAAATGAGAGTATAAACTTATTCGAGGAGGTCTGTGCAAGAACTGATCCCAGTTTCCGAGAACTTGTACTACATAGGGCAAAATCAGTTAAAAGAACAAACCACGGAGAAGCTGCATGCTGCCTACACATGGCTCATATTGTGACAAACAAGGAGCAGAGATAACCAACTTCCTCCCAGCGAAGGACCTTGTTTCAGCAGTTCCTTTGGTACATCAACGCAGCACAATGTTACAACCTCACACCGTGCAAGAACAGAGCAGCCACAATGCATGATCTTGGCCAAGTTTGTCTCAGTCCAGGTTCTTTCACTTCCCTGAAAGAACCTGGGCAGCCTGTCAGTGAGGAACCACTCTCTCCTCTCTTCCCTAGCCTGCCCAGTGATTCAATTGTGTTTTGTTGTTTTTTTGTTTGGTGTTTTTTTTTTGTGTGTCTGTAGAAGCATTTCATAGGGACACAAAATGGAAAGGCGCCAGTCTTCTCAAAGCCAACTCTGAGTAGGTCAGCCTTGGCTCAGCAGCAGACCACATAGAGCAGAGAAAGGAAGTGTGAGGCCTCGAATTCATGCCTGTGTTCCCTCCTGCCCTCCACACACACACTATAAGCAGATTTTCTTTGATCACTGAGTAATTGTAATTTACATGTGATCAACGTAACCTCTACTGATAGCTGCTAACAGGCCCTGTACATAAATAAACCAAGTTTCTATTAAAACTGCACAAACCTAGCAGTTAAGATGCCAAACATTCCCAGTAATGTGTATTTTTGGCTTCTTTCAGGTGTTACAGAAAGCTACAGAGCAACTATAACGGAAATTTCTTATTTGGAGCTACCAAGTGGGAACCAATCTAAAAATGTGATAAAGCCAAGGAGAGTAGCGGTAACATGAGTGTTCCTGTTCTGCTGGCATCCTTTGACCAGCAGCAACTCTGTATGAGTTTGGGCATCTCCACTTACAGCCTTGCTTCCTCAGCCTCCAGAGACAGTTCTATCTCACATAGCTTTCACAGCAGGGCAGTGATGTTATTCTACTAGTGATACAAAAGAAAAAAAAATGCACTCATATCTGAGGATAGGGTCTCTCGGGCAACCTCTAGAAAGCAGTCTGAAATTACATTGCTCACTTCTCCCTCACATGAAGGGCTTCTGGTCTCCAGTAACACCAGCCTTAGCTCAGTCTTGATGCACATTGCCACTACTGCACCTTGATCCACATTGCCACCTTGATGCACATTGCCAGGCCACCTATCACTTATGCCTTTTGACTTGTCCAGAAAGCAGAGACCACGTGTGCAGGCAACCCACTGTCCTATGAGTGCTGTGTTACCCTTGGTTTACAAAGAGAGACACCAAGTAAATCACAAAAATGTTACTGACATTGGTATTTAGAACACTGATTTGCAGTTACTGGTACTTAAAATATTCTACAGAAACTCCACATCGCTACACTAAGCCTGGAAGAAATCTGTGAGGAATCACGGGGACAGAATGTATCACTTGATGCACCAGGAATACTTCTCTATTACTTGGAAAACCAGCTCCTCGATAATAATTCTTAAACAAAACATGGGAATACTGTTACAGAGTCACAGGCAAAATTATACAAGACTGCATGAAATTTATTGTTAAGCTGAGAAAATAATTAGAAAACTAGAAACTTATTCCAGTAAGTTAAACAAAAGAAAATATTAAAAAATAAAAATAAAAAAGAACAAAAATGGACTGGCAAATCCCTTCCTTCCACCCCTTGGCCTTTCACAATACCTACTCTGTACAGTCTGGCTATGAAAGATGGTCAGCATGTCAAGAATGACTATGATGCTTCCCTGACCATTGTTACATGAAAGGAGAAAAAATAGCCCTAGAAAATTCAACAGGCAAACTAACAAATAAAAGCTGTCATCATGACTTGGTTTCCTTGAGGAAAAGGTTTGAGAGTACCTACTGCATTTCTTGGAAAATTTGTTGTTTTGCAAACACTTCAGCTAGTCCTGAATTGGCACAGAGAGAAAGGAGATGAACTTTGAAAACTTGTATGTGACCAAGCAAGGCACTCACCCTGCAAAATGCTCTTGCTGTACAACACGTGAGAATGGAGCCCTCCTGAAGATCAATGCAAGCAGCAAAAATCAGTGACTCATTTGCCAGTACACCATTTCTCAAGAGAAATAGCACAGAGCCTGTGTTTGCCCTCCAATGGCTCCATCAAGCCTACCAGATCCGTTATAGTAGGTTGCTCTGAAACTAATGCCTTCTATTTATTTCTATGGAAACTACAACAAATACAAAGAACACAATAACACTATTTGATAGAGCAAAATCTCAGCTACGAAAAGCTATTTTTCCACATAGCCACCACCATTAGCTATGCATTTTCACCAGTGATGAACAAGAGCCTGCACGCCATGCTTGTAAAACTCTACACCAGCAGAGATGACCCACTGTCATTGTGCCACTGTTAAAACGCAGCACCCACCGGCTCACTGACATCCACTGTTTGGTTTCCATAAACAGTCAGCAAGCATCAATGAAGTCAATGGGTGCCATTTTTTCCACATGGTGTAATTTAATGACCCACCTTGGCTTCATGTGCATTTCCATCTCTGACACCATTTTGTCAGACAGCCCCCTCACTGCCATTTGTCGCACCGCAACAAAACATAGCAGAATACTGATGGGAAAGTTCAGCCCCTGCTGCCATACCACCAACATCCACCTCCAACATCATGGGACAATATAATTAAATGAGGCACCACTTTTGGAGCAGCTCTCATACTATTCTTGAAGACAGCAGAGCAGCATATCAGTTCCCACTATGCAGTCTTCAGCAGTTCTCTACAGTACCATTCCCCCACACTGGCAGCTTTTGGCCATGAAGAGGCAGGCACAGGGCCACCTAGCCAAAAAGGAGCAGGGCACATGGAGATGCACGCATGACTCCAGCCACAGCTGGTGACTATTTCATACCTGAGAGTATCTTGAGAGTGCTGGCTAGGCTTCTGGAGAAATCTATTTATTAACACATTCCTCAACAGCCATGACCCTTCCTATGGTCAACTGACGCTAGTCTAGCTAAAAGAAACATCCCTGCCAGGCTAGCTGACTTCACTAAAAGAAGTGCATACATTTTACAGAAACAAAAATAACTTGAGCTCATTCTCTCCTACAAAGGTTGTTCTGGTGTGACTAAAACTGATTCTGTTTCACCCTATCTGCTTAGGTAATAGGTAGCTAACAAAACAAAACCAACTGGAGCAGGGATGTATTTATGTATCTATACACAACATAGGATGAGATTTTTAATGCTTAGTAGGACCTTGTGGACCTTCACACATGCATTAAACCATACAGCATTTTGTGACTTCCACATCTAATTAGCACAAGAATCAACACCTTCTCTGCTGCTTTTCCTTATTTATTCATTTAAAAGGGGCATGGAAACTGTGTATTAAGATATACTGAAGCACTACTGCATTAAACAAGTATAATGACCAGAATTTATGACCCCTCAAACATTTTAGATTCATTCCTAACAATATTAAGAAGCATACTCAGTAACTACACAATGTACTTTTGAATATCACTATCCTTTATATCTTTAGTGATTCAAAACTAAAGCTAAAAATACACAACCATCCTGTTGCATACTTCCTCCACATTCAAATAGAAACCCCCAGCCAACCAACATAACCAACTGTGATCAATGCTTCAATTTCCAATGGGCAGCAAGATGAACATCGCAAATAAGAAATTAAGACTTACTATTTTCCCACCTTCCCTCAAAACACAAGAGTCTAAACCAAGTCCTGTTCGGTCAGTTGTGATTTCGTAAGTTCTCCATCTACCGAGCCACATGCTGCCAGGAATAGCATAAAACTTAAAGCAACAAATACAAAATCATTCTGGTGCTTTGGATTTTTTTTTTTTTAAATTACAGAAAGAACCCCTCCTCCTCCCCTCCCCCCCCCACCCCCCACCCTAAGCACATTCTTAGAAGAAATATTTCAAACTACTTTTAGTTTAAAAAGTGCAGACAGATCTATTTATTCTGCTGGGTATACACAGAATGTTTGAACAACAAAAAAAAAAGTCACAGGTCAGACAATACAGCTTACTATGACTTCACCCTTTGCTTGAAGGAAAACCAAAAGATTGAGTACTATTTCAACCAACTGTAACAACGGTAAACTCAATTTTCCTTGGTTTTGCTTTCTCAAAAACACCTTTCTACTTGACATCTAACAAAACGTCTCTGGCCGCTGAACAACTCTACCACCAGTCAGGCTTTGCCACAGGCACGTCCAATACACCTTGTTCTGCACACGCTGATGTGCACCGAGCTCATGTTCCCCTCCTAGGACTTCTACAAAAGAAGTAAAATAAGATCCGAGGACGGTATTCGTCGGGTTGTGTCCTAGCACCGGTCACGGAGCTGCTGGTTTATGTGACCGCGCTGTCAGGTTAACAATTTGCCTCACTCTTTGATTCCACAGCAGCCCTCCATTTTGTCAACGGACTCAATTTAAATATTTCCCAAGTTCAGTTTAGAACTTTGAATTTCTCTGGGAGTCCCGCGGGGTTGTAAAAGCATCCTCGACCTCTCTGAGCGGCGAAACTCGTCGTCGGAGCCAGCACTGCTTGCTGAGCTCCGAAACGCGGCCGCGCGCACCGAGGCTCTTCGACGCGCCGCCCGGACGCCCTCGGCAAAGCCCTACGGAAGGCAGCGGTCCCTCACGCACCCCTACGCGGCCCTCTCCGCTCCGAGGCCGCTGGCCTCCCCCACTACAGGCAGGTGGCCGTGCCCTCTCAGAGGTGAGCAGGGCGGTGCGCTGCGCAGGCCGGGAAGAGCTGCCGCCCCCCGCTCCCTCTCAGCCCCTCTCCTTACCGGGAGGAGGCGGTCAGAGCTGCCGGTGCGGGGCAGCGACCTGCCGGCTGCAGAATCTCCTACGGAGGTGAGGGGGCGGCGAGGAAGGGCATGGCAGAGGAGGACGGGCGGCGGGAGCCGTCCCTCACCTCCCTCCTCCTCCTCCTCCTCCTCCTCCCCGCCCAGCCCGGCCCCCAGCCCCGGCCCAGGCGGGGTCCCGGCGGCGGCCTCTGCCGGCACTTACTGTGGCACCTCCCCCCGCTCCCGTCTGTCTGACTGCCTGCCCCGGGTCTCTGCCCGCGGCAGGGATGAGAGCTGGTACCGGCCTTTCACCGCTCTGCCGCCAGGAAACAACTTTCCGTCTCCTTCTAGACGCTGGGGAAGCGCCTCTTCCATACAAAATTCATCCTTCTTCCATGCAAAAAGTAACAGACATTAAAAATAAATATATAAATAGAAGTAAATTGTTAGGAGGGGGAAGTGTGAAGATGGGAGGGGAGAAAAAGGAAATACTGGGAGCTTTTCTCCCCCCCCCCTCCCCTTCTTCCTCTCTCCCTCCCTCCCTAGATGGCTTGAGAGAATTAAAAAGGGACGGTGGGGGGAGGAAGTTTGGACGTTTTTGGTTATTTATTTTTTCAAAGTCTTCAGTTCCCAAAAGGAACCAAACAATTACTAATAAATGGGAAGAGCAAACAGGGAGAAGGAGAATGAGGAAGGGAAAGATAGTGAGTTTTGCTGGTCAGTAAACTCCAGGCTGCTGGGATGAGGTCATCGGTGTAAAAATAAAGCGATGGCGTCACTTGAAACCAATCCCAGTGAATGAACTCAGCCGAGGGGGGAGGAAGGGGAGGGAGGGCGGCGAAGAGGGAGAGCGGAGCTTCGCCAAGAGTCCGGACAGCCGCGGCCGCGCACAGCGGACTTCGCTGCGCGGCCGCACAGGAACCGGAGAGCTTCGGCTACAGTCCTGCCACGAAGCCTAACGAGCGGTGAGAGGACCGCGACGGCGTAAGATCTTCACTTCGAGCTCCCCCTCGAGCTGCCCGGGTCGGCCCCCTGGGAGGAGCCAGGGCCGCCGAGCGATTCAAACGCGCTGCCGCTCCCGCCCTGCCGTGCCGGGATGGAAGCGCCTTATCCGCGTCGTACCGTTCCGTCCCTCTCTGTATGCAGTCGCGTGCCCTGCGGACCGGGCAGCAGCGGTCTCCGCTCCGTCGCCGAGGCGGGGAGGGAAGGGATGGATTCGTGCCCCAACGTCCCTGGCCCTGTAGCAGTCCCGAGTCCCCTTCTGAGCCCGAGCCTGTGGAGGAGATGGGCACAAGCCAAGACTGCCCTCAGAAAGCTCTGCCCCACGGTCAAGCAGACTGTGCCATTGTGGCTCTGGTGCTGCACAAAGCACAATCCCACTGGCTGAAGGGTCTCTGGTTCCACCTTCCTCCTTGGTCAGAGGTGCTTCAGGTGACTGTTTTCATTTGCCCAAAAGTAAAGCTGTGCGTGATACAGCATAGTTAAGAAGTTAGGACTTCAGGTCCTTCTGCTGTAGGGTAGCTTGCTGTGCACTGTTGGCTCCATGACATTCTAAGGGCTTTCACCCTTTAAGTAACCTTCAAGATTTAAAAAAACACCACTGAAACCAATAACATGAGGAAAGTGAATATTAAGTCTAAGCTAAGATACACAGAAACAATTATTTTGTCTAGTGTTTACATTCTGGCTACTACTAGCTAACAAGCTACTCTTGCATCCTATTCAGGGGTCTGCTGGATGGTCTTTGTCCTACTCAAGAGCTCTGCAGACCTCCCACACCCAGAGATATCTCAACCTTCATCACAATCATCTGTCAGTTCTGCTGGGTGTGTAAGACACCTTACACTTTGGAATTCAAGCTCTGGTTAGTCTTTTGCATCTCTGTGCCACAAACTCTTGGAAGATATCAAGAGGAAGAAGATTGACAGATTCTTATGCTCCAGGGGCTGTCTCTTCAAATGAAGCACTTTTGGAAAGGCAAATGCTTATCACTCACAGGAAAATGTTTTGTGTAGTTGGTATTTTGAATTGTCCCAAATAAATTATATTCTGTGGGTACTCGTCCTGGAAGAACTGACTGAAAACCGCGTCGACAAGGGTCTGGCATTAAAATGTTATGAGCTGTCTCTCAAGAGGAACTCTTGTTAGCAGTCATACTGAACAGCAGTATTCTCTCCAAAAGAGTGCAGAACGTGTGGAAGAGACACAAGTCCAAAGTGAAGCCCTATCTGCATAAGACACTGATCAAAGAAAGATCAGAGGCAATGAAGTTGTGGCAAAGCAATTTGCATAGATGTATTTACTATTTTGTATGGATTTATCTTGAAGAAGCTAAAGAGCATCTTTGCCTTCTTGCCTCAAGTAACCAGTAGCCCAAAAGATTCCTTTTGTAGCCCCCTGCACATTAACTAGTGGCTGATGGATCTACAAGTGACTCATTTCTATGAAGGAGAGATGGGAATGTGCCAGGGAAACTCTAGGCGAGAGCCAGTGACCCAGCTCATTCAGACAGAGGAGTGCAAGAACAAGTAGTCCTAGTATCATTATCCTCATAAATAGCAGTGGCACCAGAAAGGGTTACGTGCTGAGGAAGAAAGATGTTTGAATTCTCTCTTCCCTTTTATCATCTGAACCTGGTCACATGTTATGGATGTGGAGTTTGTTCATAATGGGGAAACTGAAAAAGTTTTCTGACTGTAAAACAGTAAGCAGAAAAAGTACTTGTGGTCTTTTGGAATACTTTAATTTGTAGCTTAAAAAGGATGTTTACAGAAAAACCTTGGACAGCAAGGTAAAGCTTTTCCAACACAGAGTCAGTATTTCTTTTCCTAATACAGTAAGAGGTGCAACTGAACCACTGTTACATTACAATTAATTTTTGCAGGCTGAGGTAGCACACAAACAAGAAGTCTGGCAGGCTCAAACACATCAGCATCTGCCCTTGCTTTGTAAAGGGCCACTCTATTTGCCTCATCTCTGCAGCAGGCTAAACATGCACATGCTGGCAGTTAGCATGCCTCAGCCAGCAGGTGGTCACTCATGTAGGAGCAGTAATTCGTCTGAATATTGGTCTAACTTCAGCCTAGATTTTTTTTATTGAAATTTTTTTCTTTCCCCTTAACTGCTTGCCCAGCAGGTTCCTGGAAAGGACTTGAAATGCATTCACAAACCACAGATCAGGCTGTAGTTCCATAAACAATTGAAGATGCACACCTGAACCATCTGTGAGTGGGACTGCCCATCTGACATTCCCTCCCCAGCTTTCCCAAGTTTTATTAAGTGTCTGACAATATATATATATTTTTAATATATTTTTTTATATTTTTTATATATATATTTTTTGCCTTAATACACATTCTCTGCCCCCTTTTTTTTTTTTTTTTTTTTTTTTTTTTGCAAAGCAGTGATGAAAGAGTTAATGTAATTTCTAGTGTCCATTTATCAGGCTCAGAAGGTAAAAAGACTTGAAGTGTCAGCATGAGGTGAAACGAGGGCAAAAGATAGGACAGTGGCTATCCAACAGACTGTATAACAGCTTTTGAACTTTGACACACCCCAACGTCCTGCAGTTCATATTTGGCTTCTGTCAAGAACGAACTGCTGCATGCTGTCCCTGTTGTTTGTGGAGCAGAGAGGGGAAATTGATGTCTACTTTTGAGAACTGGAGGTTATGCGCCTTGTTTATAAAGCTTTCTATTTATTAACGTGTACAAGCCAGCTTGTCTGACTTCTTGTTTCTTTTCCATTAATATTTTTGTTGTTTTTGTTTTGTGGCAATTCATTTGGTTAATCAGTTATCCGTGATTAAACATGGGAAAGAGGATTGACAGTCTGAATAACGTCATCATGTTTTCTGCACACTGGAAAGGAGTGGCTTCCCAAAGGGGCCTCTTGTGAAATAAGCAAGAATCAAATTTTAAGCACAGAATTTACCATGCTTTAAAGGTCCCTGCATGGGCCCTCATTTCCCGCACAGGCTGAGGCTGCTGAAGAGGTTGCTATCCCCAGCCAGCTGCCCAATGGCAGCTGTCACAGCCATTTTCTGCTAAAGGTTACCACCTCTCCTACCTACTTGCAAGCTACTCATGCAACCTGCTCCCAAACTTGTTGCAGTCAAAGTCGTCCAGAGTAGCTTAAGCACTTTAAATAGTTGGTGTCAGCTGAACTGGTTTGTTTTGGCTGAAAAGGGTTAGGGGAAACCCAAGTCAGCACATGGGAAGTGAAGTGATGACCTTTTTATGCACAGCTTCAGAGACATTGGGTAGTTTGGTCTAATCTGCTTTCAGAGCAGACTGCTATACCAGACATATCTGCTACAGACAGCTCTTCAGGGTATCTAAAAATAGAAGGGTTGCCGACATACCTACGTTGAAACATTCATAGCATTTTTAGCTACCACTAGTTCTGTTGGCATACAGAGCAGGGTATGGCAGCTGCAGATTTGTGTGAGAGCAGCAATGGGAGTGAGGATTAGGAGAATGGCAACCATTAGAAACAGAAGATGCGGGACCTAGGGTAAGGAAAAGAGCAGCAGAGAGGAGAGTTTGCAAACGGTGATCAGTTGGAGACCACAGAACTACAGAAGAGGAATTTGAGCAGTGAAAAATGCGGGCATCAGAAATACAGAGTGCAGAGTTGCCTTGCTTAGAGGAAAATAGTGAATTGAAACAATTTGCATCTCCCCATTTTTCTCTTCCATGTCTGCATAAGACCTTCAGAGACTTCGCCCCTGCAGAAGATTTCAAGTAAGAGCAGCCTCACTGCTCTGTTGCTATGGGTAGTTTTCATGCTTTTGCTTCCCTGTAGATTCTCCAAGACTGCCTGAGTCAGAACATGTCAAAGAAGCTGGAGTTAGTATGCAAGTGGAGAGCTCCGGGCTCAAAAGAGATGCATAGTTTTGAGCAGGTCTCCAGGGTAAGACAGAGCAATACACCTGTTGTCTGCAGGACAGTGGAGGAAATATTGAGGGACAGAAAAAGAAAGGAAAATTACAGGAACTGCAGAAAGTACAATGGTAGAAAAAACTGGAGTTGTCTGTATCATCTGCATGCTTTCCCTTATCTCCTTACTATATAAATCTTATATCCATTACCCTATAGGAATTTACATGATTCCTATCTTTATAGTTTCTGAACACTCTTCATTTTTTGTAAGCCTTCTGAGGAACGGAGGAGTGTTGTTATACCATGTTTTCTGGTTACAAGAATGAGTTACTCAGATCCCTTACCTTTTGGTAATATAACAAGCCAGTTGCGATTGGAGAAGTAAACAGTTTTCTTTAATTCCAAACCTAACTACTGATTCATCCTTCTCCCTCTCCTCTTTTTCATCTCTCAAAAGAAGAGTAACTTTCGTTTACCTGAGCACACACATTTAGTAAAATCAAGATCTTAAACAAAAGTTTGTTGGCTTAGTTTGCAATCTGAGATGACGGAAAAAATAAAACAACTAGACAAGCTATAAGATAGACAACAGGAAAACAGTGAGAAGGAGACAGAGAATAATTCCTGATTCTATAGACAAGCTTTATAAAGCTTAGGGAATATTGGTTGATCTTAATAATCTTATACAGAGAAAAAGGGTGGCTATCTTGATACTAAACCATTTCTGTGATTATTTCTGTGTGAAATAAGATTACATGTTAAAAATGCATTTGAAATTGGAGATCGTAATAAATATTGTTTAGAAAAAAATATTGTCATCAGGAAACAGAATAATGAAATACTGTTTTACAGAAACAGCAAGTTCAGACAAATCTACAACAACTGAGAAATCTCACTAGTAATATTTTTCACTTTTCTGCATGTCTAAGGAGAAAATATGTAAAAACAGCAAATCACAAAAATAAATGATGGGATAAATTAAAAAAAAAAATCAAGATAATCATAATAACCACCCCTCTCACCTTGTTTCTTTAACTCTTACTCCCTGATAGTCTCTTTTCTGCAGGCTGGAGTACTGGTATTGAAATCAGCTTGTAATGGGCTGTAAGCACAGATGGTACAAATCATTGTTGCTCAACCAGCATTTAAGCAGCTATGTCAATTTATATTATCTGAAGTGTAGCTTCATCTGTTCATGTTTTGTTTGTGACCAATGATGAGTCAGAACTAAAATGTATTTGTGTTTATTATGAAGGCAACATAAAATGTATGAGGTCTTTGACTATACATATCCTTCCTTTTAACTACTTCAGCACTTAAATGATAGAATGTTATAGTAAATTATCAACCTTAAATACGTTTTACACTTTTTTTTTTTCCTTACTGTTTGTAACAGTGCCAAGGATCTAATGAAAAAGAACAGCACCCATAAAATGCTTTAAAGTTGTGATACGTGAAATGTAATATGGGTCAATTAAAACATGAAATGCACAGTTACTGAACTGACAACATAATGAAGTAAGCTCACAGTGAGAAAGTCCATTTCAAAGTTTGAACATAGAAAGTAAATAATAATCTGTGGGATTGAAGGCCAATTTTGCATAGTTTTATTTTTATGATGTAAAAAGAAGAGGAAATTTTCTGGCAGTTTTTGAGTTTTCATCATTTTTCCTAATCATTATTGTATTTCTGCCTACCTTTCACAATTCCTAAGACTAGCTGATATTCAAAGCCTTGTGCATTCGATGTACTGCTGTTTATGTTATCTCTATTTCCCAGCTGCATTTTGTGTGATGCAGTAGTACTCAAGCTAAACGATACTGTTATTCAACTGCCTTTGAAAAATGCAGATTTGTCCTGTGTGGAATCATTAAAATGTTCTTAATAGATAAAAAGGGCCTTACATCAAAAAAGGAAAAGATAGGCAAAACTGTGAGGTAAATAAAGAAAAAACTCTTGAATTCTTAAAGAGGAGAAAGAAACCCCAACCGGATTTAATTATTGCTTGCCATTAGTGTGGGAAAGAAAAGCACAATGACCTTCATTTATAAGCTTTTGTTCGTATAAACCTTTAAGTGGATAACATCCCTAACATCATTACTTTGACCTCACAGTAAAAACATCCAGGAGAAAAAAAGACTTAACTCTGATGAGTTTCCTGTCTTGTCAAATGTTGTGGTCAGAAAATTGTCAGTCTGGTATTATCCCAATTGTCAACAACAGACAGCAATTTGTCAAGAAGGATGGGTGAAAATATCAGGTTACATGGAAAAGAAGCAGGTGAAAATTTCAGAGTGTGTCGTTTTATTTTTTTCCCAGGAGGCAAGGTTAGAATATGCCTATTGTAGTAGCAGTCTGATTTCAAAAATCTGAGGTGGAGGTGAGGTGAAGGACTGCTTGTTTATTTTTATACTGCCTCTTGACTGCTCTTCGTATGCACAGGAACTCACTGGCTTCTGTGTGTTAGATATGGGTTCAGTTCTCTGGGCTGTTGACAATCTCTCAAGAACATTTCTGCTTCAGTGCAGTTTGCCACTTGTTCTTGTAGCTGAGGGAAGAATTATTAACATATTAAAAATGTTTAATCCCTTAGCTTATGTTCAGCCTGCAAAAAGAAAGGAAGAAAAATTAAAGAGAGTAAAGCAAAAGGGCTGCGAATCAAACACTTTGTTTTCTGTGTTTAGGTCTGCCACAGACTTCTCATGACTTAGTCCAAGTTTCATACGCTTACCCCAGATATAGATTTGGCTTGTTTACTCTTCAGTCATTAAAAAAAATTGCTTCAAACCACTGACCAAATGATGATAACTTCCAGAAACATGCACTGAAGAGTGTGCATCTTCACAGTCATTTAATATATAAATGGGATATTGTGAAATCAACTGGGGCGGAAGACTTTTTAAGAAAGGGAATTTCAAGTAGAGGACATGGCTTTGCAAGACATTATTTACTGGCAACTGTGTTAGCTTAAGAGAACTCCTTAAATGAATATATACAAGGATAGATTCTTCTGTGACCCAGTCAGTGGGTCATTTATAGAAAAATGGTAGATGCAATTTGAGTTCCAGAATATAAAAGGAAAAAGAAGTCCCTGTTAGAAGGGCCTGTCTAATTACTAAGTTGCAGAAATTGCATGTTTGTTCATCTGTTATGATGTACTAGGAGTTACAATTGAATGATGTCAGCTACAGCATAAGGAAAATAGTTGTTATAACAGATGATTCATTTTAAAAATCATTTTTGCTTACAGTTTCAGTAGGAGGATGCAGTTGCACAGACACTGAAAGCTGTCTGTCACTGAATGAAGAGGCTCTGCCTCTGTGCTGCTCCATTCTTCAACTGTGGCAAGGAGTTGCTCACCTCTATAGCGAGTTACATTGGAGACAAGATCCAAGCTAAAACCTTCCCCAAAACCAAACAAAAGTTGGCTTTAACTCAGCTTCCCCATTTGTTTTACAGTGTATGAATGAACAAAAGCTTGAACCAGTGAAAAAGACAAGGCAACAGCAGATCAAGAGCTTGTAGTAACTGGTAAAGAATGAAGCTGCTTGTGCCAGTGTCAGCTCCTGTTCATATGGGTGTGCTAGATTTGAGCAGATACAGGCAGATGTCCTGGTTGAGCCTATCTAACAGGTTGCTAATGATAAAAGATGCTCCAGCATTCAGTTTACAACCCCCTGCTTCTGACTGTGAGACCTTGCCACTTTCCACATTGCACATGTGACATTGTTATGTTGAAAAATGAGTTGAATCAGTTTGCTAATCCAGTGGAGATAGAATAAGTTACCCTTTCTGATAGTTGCAAGACGGGCTTTTGCTTTCTAATAACATTAAAACAGAACACACAATGAAGATGGTCAAACACTGGAACTGGTGCCTAGAGAGGGAGTGTGATCTCAGTCCTTGCAGAAGGTCAGCACTTGAATGGGCCTGCTTTAACTCAGGAGTTGGATTTAACTTTCAACTTGCCTCTGCTGCATGTATTTTACACCGTATCTTGTAATTTACACTGAGAAATCTTGTAAATCAGTATCCCCAGCTGAATATTTTTCTATCAGACGCTAAGATAGCCTTGTAAGTATTATGAAATGTCAGCATATAGATTTACATGTATAAATTTCATAGAATCATAGAATCACCATGTTTAGAAAGGATCTCTCAGGTCATTGTCCTCCAGTACAACTGTCTACCTATCACCAATATTTCCCTCTAAACCATATCCTTCAGTACAATATCTAAACTAAGAAATTTCAATGAGTATGAATTTCTAATTCTGAAGGATGTTTGGTTGGACAGCGTATGCCATTACTCGTAATGTATGTGTTGCAGGGTTGATCTCAGGGATTGGTATTGGGACCAGTGTTATTTAACATCTTTATAGGTGACATGAACAGTGGGATTGAGCGCGCCCTTACCAGCCTTGCAGACAACACCAAGCTGAGTGGTATAGTTGACACCCTAGAGGTAAAGGATGCTATCCAGAGGGACCTAGGGAGGCTTGAGTGGTGGGCGTGTGCCAATTTCATGATGTTCAACAAGGCCAAATGCAAGGTCCTGCACCTGGGTCAAGGCAATCTCAAACATAGATATGGGTTGGGGTGGAAAATGGCTTGAGAGCAGCCCTCAGGAGAAGAATTTGGGAATGTCTTTTAAGAGATTAAACATGAGCCATCCATATCCTGGGTTGCATTAAGAGAAGTGTGAACAGTATGTCGATGAAGGTGATTCTGCCCGTCTACTCTGCTCTTGTGAGACACCACTTGAAGTACCACATCCAGCTCTGAAGCCTCCAACACAAGAAGGACATTGTTGAAGCAGGTTCAGAGAAGGGCCACGAAGATTATCAGAGGGCTGGAACACCTCCTCTGTGAGGGTGGGCTGAGAAAACTGGGGCTCTTCAACCTGGAGAAAAGAAGGCTCCTAGGTGATAGTGGCCTTCTAACATTTGAAGAGGGCCTCCAGAAAAGCTGGAGATGGACTTGTCATTAGGGCAGGTAGAGACAGAATAAGAGGAAATGGCTTTAAACTGGAAGAGAGTATATTTAGACTAGAAATTAGGAATAAATTATTTCCTGGGAGGGTGGTGAGACACTGGAAAAGATTTCCCAGTGAGGTTGTGAATGCTTCCTCCCTGGAAGCATTAGAGGCCAGGCCGGATGGAGCTTTGAGCCACCTGGTCTAAAGAGAGGTGTCCCTGCCTATAGTAGAGGGCTTGGAACTAGATGATCTTAAAAAGTCCCTTCCAACACAAACCACTCCATGATTCTATGATCTCATTACTGCTAAACCAAAAAAGTATAAAGCCAGGTTATCAAATTGGAATTCATACTGTGGAAGTTGTTGAAGTAACACACACAGTTAAAGTTTACATACAATGTGTTAAATCCATGTTGAAGATAGTCTGCACAGTAGTCATATGAGAATGCATAATGTATTTTAATTAGCTCAGATTTCAGTGGACATTAAAAACGTAATGTCAGATCCCCTCTCTACTTTGTCTCCCTGTGACATGCCCCAATGCAGCATAGCATTGGGATTTTATTGGACCAATTGAAGTCATTTTAGTACTTTGCAATTTTTTGGTAGCAAATTACATTTACATCCATTTAGAGACCCTGTCACAATGATAGGGCCCTGGAGTAAAATGAATCAATGTTGTATGCAACTGAAGGAATGAAGGTATTAAATCCTTAAGTGTCATCAACAAAAAAAATCCTCAGTAACAAATGAAAATATGAATGTGAAAATGTACTTGATCCTTATTTTCACTTACACCCCTCCCTTTCCATGGCTGCCCTTAACATGACATAGGTGTAAATGGTATGTTTACTTTCATTTAATTGTTCTTCAACAATTCTGGAGTGGTGCAAAATAGCTCAGGTGCACCAATCTCTTCTTTCTTCCCATAGTATTGTAGCTAGATTATAAACACTACAAGTCAAAAATATATAAGGACAAAGCAACAAAGCTATCTTTGGCTTTCATGTATTATTATCATGCCAATGAGCCCTATAATTTTTTAAATTATCTCCATTGTACGCAGGTTTTCAGCACTATGAATTCAAAAACTTCTTTTTTCCCCTGCATTTATGGAGAAGTTAGTGCAACTCCATACTGATCAATAATGCCCCGTCCTGTTTTCAGTGTTTTAAGCAAGTATGCTCAAGTGGATTGAGACTTTACTCTTTAAACATCCTTTTAAATAGGTAAGCACTTCCTGTGATTTCAATGTATTTTGATGGGAACATGGCCACAGTCTCCTCATTTGAGTTCAGGGAGGATTTGGACCATAAATGCAACAGTGCTGCAAAGTGTCTGGCAGTTAGGGATTTAGACTTGTGATGTGCTGACCAGATTATGTATGTGTTAGACTGCAATGTTCACCAAATAGATGCAGTGTGGATAAATTTGCCAGAGTTTGCTTAGTGGCACCTAAGATTCCTGGTTGCTCCATAATGCATCCATTAGAATTAGTAGTCTGCTGCCAAAACTGGCACAAGAAAATCACTATATGAGATAGACTAGACCTCTGGTTCAACTCTGAAATTCCACTTCAATTCTTTGAATTGAAATGTAGGATGTCAGTCACCAGTTTTGCTAGTGAAACAATCATTCTTTCTTGAATCTAAAGAGTCAAAAATTGTTTGTTTTATTTATAGTTCATTTCTAAAATCCTGAAATGCTGAGTCTGATTGCTATTTTATAGCAGCTAAAGAACTAATTCTTCAGGAGTTTCTATACTCAGTTGAAAATTATGCCCAAGCGGGAACCAAGTACTGAAAGCAGAAAGTAGACATTTCCAGCTACATCTGTGAATCTCTTTCGTGTCTGACCTGAGCTAATGTGGAAGAGGAGTGAATTTGTAAGAGATTCTGTCCTTAAATCTCCACTACAAGCAGAGATATAAGAATTACGCTTGTTCTTTCAGTATGTCTATCTGCAAATAGCTACAGTATGGTACAAACAGATTTAATAATCCAGTTTATTTTAGACAATTGATTAATGGGAGCATTACTCATATACTCAGTGCATTACATTTCCTATTACTTGTTCACATCATCTGAGAGTTAAAGGATATAAATACTTAGGAATTTGCCACCAGTTGGGTCACCACCTGTCTGCTGAACACATTTAAGGGGGAAAAGGGTGAGTTGTATTCCATTTAAGAATGCTGTAGCTATCTGAGGGACTCTGAGTAATATTTCTGACAGTATCCGGGGAGAATTTTCCATAGCGGTCTCAATACAAATTCAGTAATAGGGACTTTTCTCCTTGACATAACTAGACATTTAAAGGAGGTTAAAAAAGATGGAGGTGGAGGGAAGGGAATGATTTCAGTGAAGCAAGTTTACAGTGCTCTGGGACTGATTCTTCTATCAGTAAGACAAGCCACTAGACAACTAAATGCTATATATACGCAAGCAAAGTGAACATTTAGCAAGCAGCTGTTGAACTCTGCAGATTCATTGCTTCCTTGGTTAATATTTATACCTGACATTGTAGCAGTTGGTTAATAAATAACTCATTTGCATGAAGAACTGGAGATGGTAAAAACAACAACAAAAAAATCTATAATGAACATATGCAAATCTCCCAGTTTTGTTTCTTTTTTTTTTTTTTTTTTTTTTTAAATACCTGCCAAACCGATGGCAGAGTTATTCTGCAACATGACATCACTTGATCCTGTGAAGTAAGCACTGGTGGGTTTAATCATGGCATAAATAATTAGTTACTTACCTCCAAGCTTCAGTGATTCTTAGCAGAAGATTGATTTAAGCACTTTAAATCAACCTCTGGAGACACGTTTGATGCTAACCAGACAAAAAACTAACATGAGCACCAACACAACATCCATGTGTCATGGAAAAAAACTAACTGATGTCCGATTTGGAAATAGATAGCTATAAATCTCACTGAATCCTGGTGAGGATGAAAGCTCTTCTTGCTATAGGTTCACTGCCCTTGAATTACCTATTGCATCATTTAGCTCTTTTCCAGATATATCCCCCAGTAGATAGAAAATGCTGTTGATCCCTCATAGAGTCTCACCATGTTATAGAAAGGGAGATGCTCAGGAATTAATACAACCTGAACATACGCTGCATCTGAATCTAACAGCAAAACAGTCAGAGAACTTGCAGGAAAGGGGCACAATATCACAGAAATTTGCTGCTGCGTGCAGAACCACACAGCACGGTTTGACCGTGAACGATTCGTTATGCAAGTCAGTGGAAGCATAAAGGGCAAAAGCTATTTTATGTAGTTCACTGAAATCACTCATTGATTCCCTTCCCCCAGTCCCAAATTTGCAAGGGAAGTTCTGAGGCAAGAGTTTAAAAACAAACAAACCAAAAAGACCACCTGTTTAAAAACCAGGTAGCTTGATTTCAGTATATATTATTGTTTCACAGAGCTCATTCCTCTTCCTCTGGATCAGTCTTGACTGAAATTTAACAGTATTTAAACATTCAAAAGAAAAAATCTACAGTGTGTTCTTTTTAATTTAAAATGCAGTTTTTTCGGGTGTAGGTGAAATCCCCCCAGATATTGTACTTCCACAATGTAGGCAATATCTTCCACAAAATAGGCAGTTCTTCCTAATTTTGATTCTATAATTACCATTCCTCCCCCAAATCCTCAAACTGTTGTCGTAAACCAGTTAAGCCTTCAAGTCTGAGAAAGTCTGGAGCTTATAATTATATTTATATAATACAATTATATTTTTATTTATTTATATAAGAATGAGAAGGGGAAAATTAGTAGATATTTATGTAAACATGTAGTCAGTTTTCTGAATTGCTAATTTTTTCATATAATAGTTTAAGAACAACTAGCAACTTGTGAATTTAAATGCCTTTTCTTCCAGATAAATTAATATTGGCAGCCTCAGAGTAACAAAAGACTAGCACTCTAGATACTCTGAAATAGGTGCTTTGTGCTATATCTCTGGGGACATGCCCACATCCAAATTCTGGATGTGATACAAGTATATACCCAATGAAGGAGCTTTGCAGTGTTTCTGAGTCCCTCACTTTAAGTTGTTACCTAGATTGTTCCAAATTCATTGAGAAATCATTTTGATTTGCTGTGAGTTGTCAAGAGAGAAAAATGGGATAATCTACATTGCATCAGCATCAATGATACTTCCCAAGTAAGGTGACAGAACATCTGGTCACATGAAGCAAGGAGTTCAAGATTATTTATTCTTGTTTCAGATTTGGACCACTTGCCAGGCAACGTTTCACAAAGGGTATATATCCTTATACAGCCTTACTATATAATGAAATATAATGCAAAATTTAATCAGCCTATTCTTTGTAAATACATGTCTCAAATTAATTTGCTCTAAAATCCACCTACTCCAGAGAATCAAGCTATGGCAGATCCAGCCAAGTTTAAAAAGTGTTACATTGAATTATCCTGCCCCTTTCATCTGAATTATACTTGCATGGTTCTGGGCAAGTGTAAAGAGCAGTAGGTGCCAGGTGCCATCACAGACGTGTTAGTCATCAGAGGACATCCACCCCAGCCAACTCATGCAAAGGCTCATTCATAGAAGTACAGCAGGTTCCTGTCAAAGGGGAAGGGCAAGAGAAACAACGTAGGCAAGGAAAGAGAAAATTTCATGAATTATCAGTGGAATGGGAGCTGTGGGATGTGTCGGAAAAAAAGATGAGAGCCAGGGAGAAAGAAACTAATGGTTGGCTAAGGGTCTCTGTGCTTTGTTATAGAATCATAGAATAATCCAAGTTGAAAGGGACCTACAAGGATCATTTAGTCCAACTCCTGTCTCCACATAGAACCACACAAAATTCAAACTCTGTGTCTGAGAGCATTGTCCAAATGCTCTTTGAACTCTGGCAGCTCAGGGCTGTGATCACTGCCCTGGGGAGCCTGTTCCAGGGCTCAGCTACACTCTGGTGAGGAATCTTTTGTTAATCCCTAACCTGACACCCCCAGTGCAGCTCCATGCCATTCCCTCAAGCTCTGTTGCTGTCACCAAAGAGAAAAGATCAGTGCCCACCCTTCCACTCCCTTTGTCAGGAGCCACCATGAGGCCTCCTCTCAGCTTCTTCTTCTCTGCGTTAAATAAACCAAAAGACTTCAGCCAATCCTCATATGTCTTGCATTCTATGCCCTTCACCATCTTCACATCCCTCCTTTGGATGCTTTCTAATAGATCTATGTTCTTCTTACATTGTGTTCTAGATCTTTATACTGCTCTGTTTCTTTCTGAAAAAGGATGTTTTTCTTTCCCCTGTATGGATGGGCAAGGCAGGCAGCCTGTTAGCTCTATAACTTTCTGCTTTTATTTTGTCTGTTGCCTTGAAATAGCCCTGCAAACAAGTTTTTGTTATCCAGATGTGTGTTCTTGACTTACATTCAGTTAATAAAATTATTCATGATGCAGCCTTGGATCCTGCAAGCAACTTTTGGTCATATAAACAATCTCATTAAATACAAATCCCATTGAACAGAAATACAAGACTCATCAGCAGTTACAATGCTAGGAAAATCAGTGCGCTTTATCATGATGGCAAAACAGAAGTTAGCTGATACAATGCTGTCTTAAGATGGGGTGAGAAGCGTAGGCCAGGGCAAAGCTGTATCATAGATAAACCTGACCTTTCGCATGAAATGCACATTTCTTAGAGTGGTCCAGGGCATGATGGCAGTCCTCTGACCTACTTACAACACAGATCCAGCTTGCTGTGTGAGTCCTTCATTCTGTGCTCAAACTAGGCAGAAATCTTGTTTTTGTCCTTGAACTGGGCAACAGTATCAGGCCTAGATTGGTAAATGTTTCGAGTGTGAACCTAGCTCACGTCACAGAATCCGGGTCAGAACAAGACTGCTTCAGAGTGCTGTGGAAAACAACCAGAAATTCTGTTATAAGAACGACCAGCTACAGACGGCAGATTTTTGTCTGACTCTAATAGGTATGCATATGTAGGCATACTTGCGTAGGCCAAAGGGGAAAAGCATGTTGCAAAATATCTTACAAACAAAAAATGACACAGAGATGAAGTGGATTTGTAAGCCACTTGAGAATGAACAATATGCTTTTTATTAAACCAGTTACACATAGGGATCAATGCACACAATTAAAAGAAAAAGACTAATCCTGCTGTACTTCACCTCAAGTATTTCATGAATTTCACATGATCCACCCACTTTTTTTCTGTACCTCTGCAATTTCCATATCAGCAGCAATAATTCTCTGTTGTTCAAGTGCCAGTTACAACATGGCTGTCACATTCCTGAACGTGGCATATTGTGCCGCTGTTTGTTTGTTGTTTCCGAAGCAAGATTAGATTTTATTCACTTACACACCACACTGATCTTTAACCCACTCTTCCTCATCTTTTTAATCAGTGATTGGTTTGTCTTGCTCTTTGGTCCTGTTTTTTTTTTGTCTGGTTTTGTGTGTGTCTGTGTGTGTGTCTGTGTCTGTGTGCTTTATTCGTTTGTTTTTGTGTTTTTGTTTTTTGCTTTTTGTTTTCTTCTGGTTGTGGTTTTATTTTTCTAATTTAATTTAATTTAATTTAAATTCTGCATGTTATCCATGTTACGCAAATACCTTTCTGAACAATGTCTAGCCTTCCACTGTATTCTTATTTGCAGCTATTGTGTGTATGAAGTGTTGGAGACCCTGACACTCTTTCCCTCACTTCTGCCAGCTAGTTAAAAGTACAAAGTATCTCATTTCTAGATTCCCCACGAACATTTTCATGCAGTGAAACTAATTTACCAAGATTTATCAGGATTTTGCTTAAGCAGGAAAGTTTTTTTGGCTAGGTAAAAGCGTGACTTTTCTCTGTGTGTATGCACAGGACAAGAACTGGTTATTGCACGCTATACTGAGTCTTTTGCAACAGCTAAATGGGAAGAACTCCTGTAGCCATGACTTCAAGCATTTTAAACCACAGTAGTTGCTAATCTAGTCACAAAGTAGAATATTTAGTAAAGATGAGAGCAAACTCCTTATCAGTGTTCAGTTGTGTGGAGTATAGTGAGTACACCAGGCTGTGCTTTGTTCAAATACAGCTTACGGTTTTAAAATCTGCTTTCAAAGAGATTGTTTATTAAATTGAAAAAAAAAAAACAACAAACCAACAAATCATACCAGCAAAATTGCTAATCACTTCACCAGAGCACAGTATATTCTTTTTAGCATGCGCTGCTTATGAATTTACCAGGTATACTTTTATATTTATGTAAGCAGCAATAAGATATATTTCTGCACCCTTGTTTTCCTATCTATAAATGGACTGATCTCAAAGTTTGTTCTCAAAAAAACTAAATCTGCTAAGTCTCCATAAATGGACAATGGAGCAATTTCAGAAAATACTGAATTGTAATACCAAGAGATTGCAATATTTATTCCTGTTTCATGTAGGTTGTCAGAAGAACAGACTTCCATTTGCCCAAATTCAAATTGTTACATTTCTAGAGGGAATAAATAGCTCTCTTGAGATGTGTTGACTTCACTGCAAATGCAAGCACATGGTGCAAAATCAGTTAGTTGTATCCCTTTTTAGTCACTCTGACACAAGCAATGATTTTTCAACTACTGCAAGATCACTGAACAAAGTTTATTTATATACCTTCAAGTCTGTCCGGATTTGCCATTCCAAGAGGCTGAACAACCCTTCTTTTAATAAATGTAATTCACTTGAGCAAAGGACTGCCGAGTAGTTCCTGTGTAAGACAATTTGTCTTAATTAATAAAAAGAATACAAAAAATAATTAATAAAAAATAATACAAGGTAGTGTTAATAAAAAAATTAATACAAGGTAGTGTTTAGTTGGCGTGTCGCTTGTTTAGCAATAGAACTGTTAGAATGTCTCAGAAAATTGCTTGGGAATGATCATTCACTAGGGAAAACAGTAATCTGCAGTTAGTGAGAGTTAGTTGGTTTAATACATAGATCATCTGCCTAAGGAACCTTCACTCAAAAACCTTAGTACACTTATAAGTCTTTGCAGGTCAGTATGGTGATCTGCTAAAGAACATGAAAGAAATAAGTCTGTACTAGCTCAGGCTGTCAGTCCATTTAATTCAGCATTGTTTCTTTGAGAGGCTGTAAAAGACACTGTTTAGGGAAGAGTATGTGAACTTTTCATACTTATCACACATCCCACTGTCCAAAACTGTTAGATTAGAGAAGGTGGAAGGTACGTGCTGCTTTTTTTTTTTTTTTTTTTTTTTTTTTTATTTATTTTTGAGCCTGCTGTACTCTCTGCTGTGCAGTGAGTATCCTTTGGCAATAAATTCCAAGTGTTCACTATTTGCTGTGCAAAGAGGTATGAATGTTAAATTCAGTTTAAAACATCATCAGCTCAGGTGCAACATATGTGCATATATGCAGTATTCAACTCTCTTTACAATTTTCTAATGTTTTTACTCTTTACTCTTTTCTAATGTTCTGACAAACTGCTGTTCAGTTTGCATGTTCATATTAATGCACAATTACAGCAAAACCACAGAGGTAAAGCAGTTGTTCTGTTCAGAGCTAAAGCATGGAGGCTATTACGTGTTCAGTCAGGGAACTTTTGCATAGCTTTGTCAGAAGTTGAAAGCTCTGTTTCTTATGTGATAAAAAGCAGAATGGAGAGAAAAGATGCAGCTGTAATTTTAATTTGCTGGTTAAAAGGATTCTGGCCTTTCTGAATCAGCAATTGGGGCTATGTCTAATCTCCTTCCTCCACTCATGTTGCAACAGAGGGTTGCCTAAGTGAGCTATGTTGGCTCTTTGCCACTCAATATTTCCCTTCACCAGGGAAACCCCCAAATGGCTTTTAAAGCCATTTATAGCCTCAGGATAGTGCCAAAGGTGAAGGCACCTCATCACCTTCTTCAAGAATTTGAAGGCAAAGATGTGGGATGGAGTCACAGGAGGCAACATAGGCAAGCTCATAGCAAGCTATTTCTTCCACAAACATTTTTTCCACTGTTGATGCCTCTTGTTTAATGCATTAATCAATCTAGTCATCTCTGGTAGCTTTATTTAAAAAATAAAAAATAAAAAATCAGGAGCAGAATTATAAGAACTGATATATAATTTTTGGCAGGAAGAAGTGCGCAAACTGCTTTGACAACTGAAAAGCATATAAGCTTATGAAAAAAGCTTATAAAAGTGCTTTGTCTCTGCCATGCAGATGCAGAAAGTATATCCCTCCAAGAGGAAGGTTTGTGATTCAGGGGGAAAATCCCATGACAAAGCCTTAGTTCTAACAATTGCATGTAAGAGAGATTAAGTCATGGGAAACTCTTGTGAATAGCACTGCATGAAGAGCTCATGAATAAAAAGAAACATGCAGCAACATGAAACATGCGTAGCTTCAGGCTTCACTGCAAACCTGAAACATAGACCGTGTTTACAGAACTGTTTCCTGGGGTACATGCTTCTTTTGAGCAAACAGGGACCTAATTTCAAGTGACCTAGGGAGGCCCTGGGTTAGCTTTGCATCAAAAGCATTCAACTTTTTCTGGTATGCGTTGATGTGAAAGGAGGCAAAACGCGGTATTCCTGAAGGATTGCTGGTACTATTTCTTCAGATGTGGTGGTGCGCAGATTGCGGTCTCAGCACTCTATGCAGTTTCAAAGTGGCTGGGAAGACTCAATTCTGTCTTCAAAACTTAAAAGGCAAAAGAAAGCAAACAATAGCAGACAACCAATATCTGATTAGCCCACTTTGAGGAAAAAAGTCTGTTCCAATCTTTCTCCTTCGCTTCCCATCATCTTGGTGGTTGTGCCAACCTGTTGCTCTATTCAACCCAACTTTGTATGCCAAATAACTGGTTGACTGGCTTTGTTTCTCTGTAACACAGTCTATGCTTATTATTGTCCTGGCGGCATAAAAACGGATCCCTAGGAATAAACCGCGGCCCTCTGTCAGCCGACAAGAAGCGCTTCATCTTTTTTCTGCCCTACTGTTCTACACCGCCCCACTCAGGGGACAAGCTTGGGCAAGGGAAACTTTGTTTTGTCTGCCCTAGCTTGCAGCAAAAGGGCCGGGGCTCGCGGGCTGGGCGGGCCGAGCAAAAGGGGAAGGCCAGCTCGTGCAGCAGCGCAGCCGAGCAGGCGCCGGGCCGGGCACTGACGGCCCTAGGGCCTCCTGGGAAATGGAGTTCTCCCTCGGAGCCGTGGGCGCCGCTTCAGAGCTCCTCCTCGCGCGGCCTGCTGGAGACTCGTAGTTCGTCGTGCTCCGACCTCCGCGGCAGCCGATAGCGGCGGCGCGGGACAGGACTACCCTTCCCAGCGAGCACCGCTCCTCCGCGGCTCCGGTCGTAAACAAACGGCGCGGAGCGGGATGGCGGCGGCTGCGGGACGGTGAGCGTCGGCGTTGCGAGCAGCTGCGAGGCGCGGGCGGCTGGCTTCTGTGCGCTCTGCGTGGGTCTGCAGGGGCTGGCGGGGCACATGGATGACAGCAAGGTAAGGGCCCGTCCCTGCGTGTTAGTGCCGGGGAGAGAAAGCAGCTGGGCTTCCTCGGAGGCCGCGTCCTTTTTCAGAGGCGGGTGGCAGAGCTGCACAAACCCCGGTGGATGTTTCAGCTGGCTGCGGTGGCGGTTGTGGGTATCGGTGTTGTGCCTGAGAGCAATGAGAGTCCCCAGGAATCGGGCAGGTGGAAGTGCAGTCAGGTAGGCCGTGGGATGGGGTAATTTGCACAGAATCACTGAGTATCCCGAGTTGGAAGGAGCTTGCCAAGGTCACAGAGTCCGACTCCTGGCTCCGTGTGGTTTATCCGTGTTTACGGATTTGTCAAGAATCACTTATGTCAACAAAATGCTTACAATCGTGTGGGTGAACTGAATGAAACAGTATGTATGGTCAGGCACTAATTCAGAAGATACAGAAAGCTTAATTCTGGAGGTGTATATCGCTACTTCTCCTAGAATTAATTTCTTTATAACAGGCAATCTTCAGATTTTTCTTTTTTTTTTTTTTTTTAATACAATCATTGTTTCATGAGGTCTCACTAATCTGCTTCTCTTGAAAAAGTTGTTGGACATATTGACTAAATAAACTTTACATTGGCACCCAATCAGTAACACAGGTGTTTGCTCTTTTTTTCCTTAGAAAAACTCATGTAAAATGAAGAAAAGAATATGCAAAGTGGGATTTTTCCTTTTCTTCTCTTCAGTCTCAAACACATTTTCATAATATGATGTCTTTATGTAATGCCTACCACTGAGATATTTTTAAGGATGACGACTCTGAAAAGCAGTGCTGCCCAGAACTACTGGATGTGACTGTCAGTAAGGAAAAGAGCAAACTGTATTTCTGTCAGCAGGTTTTCCCTTAGATAATACTCTTGGGTGATTTCAGATCCCCATATCTTCTACTGGAAAATGTTGGTGTTTTTCAGTAAGTGCCTGCTGCTCTGAAAAAAATTTCGCTGTTATTTTGTAGAGCTGCAATTACTTTCAGAACAAATTTACGAGGCTTAAGAGTTTGATGGCTCCACTGAAGAGATCCCCTTTCTGTTGGGAGGGTACTTCCCATTTTATGTTGCTATGTGAGAATGAAGCAAGCACTGTTTATACTTCATTTTATAGCCAGCATGATCTGCCAGCTCAAGCCAGCATGTCCTTGAAGCCTTTTAAAGCTTCCACCTAATCATATTTTCCTCATTGTTGGAAGGGCTGGACTGTGTAATCTGAGAGTCTTATCGTGGAAGTGAATGATTTGACTGTGAAAGGAATTTTCCTGTATAAGCTGAGGTAAATAAATTACATCAGCAGTGAGGTAACCATTCTATAGCTACATCCACCCATGTTCAGAGTTTCTGTTTGTCTGTGTAAAAAATTGGGAATTGCAAGCTGTACATTTTCTCTAATTCTTAGTGCTCTATCACAGAAACAGAATGGTTGAGGTTGGAAGGGACCACTTGGGATAAACTAGGTCCAACTCCCTTGCTTCAAGCAGGGTCACCCAGAGTAGACTGCCCAGGGTCACATCCATGTGGGTTTTGAATATCTCTGTAGAAAGAGATATGGGCTTCTTGTTCCAGTGCTCTGCCACCCTCACAGTGAAGAAGTTTTTTCTCATTTGCAGGTGAAACGATCTGTGTTTCAGCTTGAGCCCATTGCCTCTTGTCGTATTGCCAGTCACAAAAGGAAACAGCCTGACCACATTCTCTTGATACTTTCCCTTAAGATATTTGTACACATTAGCAAGATCCCCCTTCAGTCTTCTCCAGGCTGTACAGTCTCAGGTCTCTCAGCTTTTCCTCATACAGGAGGTTCTCCAAGCCCCTAACCATCTGGACCCTCTCCAGTAGTTCCCTGTCTTTCTTGAACTGAGGAGCCCAGAGCTGGACACAGTACTCCAGATGTGGCCTCATCTGGAGGGAGGGATCACTTGCCTCAACCTGCTTTTCATGCTCTCTTTAATGTGCCCCAGGATACCATTGGCCTTCTTGAGCACCGGGGGCACACTGCTTGGCATGGGGCATAACGTTTGCATGATCAGCCTGCTGTCCACCAGTACTCCCAGGTCCTTCTCTACAGGGTTACTTTCCAATAGATGAGACCCTATAATTTAGCCTTATCTGGTTTAAGAGGTCCTTAGAGGAATAGGTCAGCCATATTATATTCCTCAAAATGAGAAAGGCCACAAGGATGATTAGGGGCCTGGGGCAACTCCAGTGCCAAGGAAAGCTGAGAGACATTGGACTCTTCAGACTGGAGTAGGCATTTATAAACATCACTGTTTATAAACATCTAAAATGTGAGAGTCAAGTTGATGGGGGGGAAAGGGACTCATCTCGGCTATGTGCAGCAATAGAACAGGAGGCAATGGGCAGAAATGAACACAGGAAGTTCTGAGCAAACACAAGGAAGAATTTATTTACTGTGAGAGTGGCAGAGCACTGTAACAGGCTGCCCAGAGAGGTTGTGGGGTCTCCTTCTCTGGAGATATTCACGACCTGTCTAGGTGCTTTATTTTGTGGCCTGATTTTGGAAACATGCATTTGTAGGGGGTTTGGACCAGAGGTCCCTTCCAACCCCTAAAATTATTTGACTGTATGAAGAATTAAAGAGAGAGGCAGAAAATAGAAGCATCAGATCTAGAAAACTTCATTCATGTTCAAGTTTAAAAGGATATTTTGAAATTAATAAAAAATAAACAACAGCAGAAAACCCCAGAAGCTAAAGTATGACCCTCTCTGCTAGAGATTATCTTAATAAATTAATCACTTTGTATAGGGAGACCTTTTGGATTAATTTCTATTGGTATACTTGCTTAAGGTGTATAAATTGCTTGCTCCCTTAGTATCTTACATTTTTGGATCATTATCAGATGCTTGCTCAGTATGATTCAGGTTACTGAGTGTGCCAGTGAAAGCTAACTAACTAATCTGTGCAAAGTGCATAAAATATTGTGCAATGGAAGAATGCTGAGAGTACTTTCTGGATGGGTTCTATACTACAACCTCATGTGATGTACTGTTACTTAGCAGACTGAGTAACTTTATTGTAACTAACTTAATTTGACTATTTATTTTGAAAAAAATGTTTGCAAGCATCAGTGGATTATTTTTCCTTTCTACTGCAGTGAATGCAGTTTAGGCTTTATTTTGTTCCTTCCCAATCATTTTTGTGGTTTTCTATAATTTCTGCATACGATCACCATTTAGATTCTGCAGACCTATACTACTAATACATACAAGAGTCTGCTGAATATGATGTCTTGAGTTGGATCTAAAGCGTTGGCTGGTATAGCACTTAGGAGCTATTTATTTGTCTGTGAATGAGCCAAGAGCTGCTGGAAGGTACTGAGCTGGTCAGCACTGAAGAAAAAAATGTAGCATTGTTTTAACTTTCCAGATTATCCAGTTCCTGCATATGTGACAGGCCAGCATTATCCCAAGTAGCTCAGTTCCTTGGGCAGGTGAATGGTAGTAGCCATAAAAAATATCTCCTTCCCATGGAGGGCTTCTCTGTGACACATTCTGGCCATTCATCTGCAGACATCTGCTGAAACTCTTTTTGCAATAATAATAATAATAATAATAAGCCCAAAATCTGATGGCTGTTTCTGTGTCAGGGCAGATAATTGAAGCTGTTTCCAGTTCCAGGTCGAATAATTTTGTACTCAAACACTGTTAGCCAAAGAGTGATGTTACAGTGTAAGTGCTGTATCAGAAAGGGAGATAAGCTGTGTTCTGAATTCTGATTGAACTGAAATATGGACGTGGATGAATTTCTGACAGATGCGTGTCATTATTAACATTTCTGTGACAAATTTTATCAGTAATATTGTTCTAGGTCCTGATGGCGTGTAACTCCCTGAGAAAACAAATCCCCACTAGTCCCTATCCTTTTATAAACTCCAGGGGAATACAGAGGGAAGACAGTACATTTGTTTGCTTGTTTTTTGTTGGTTCTCTGCCATGCTGAGCATCAGCTGGAATTTCTGTTTTGTTTTTTTTCTGTCACATCAGCATAGTGACTGACTAGGTAAACGTAACTAAGGATCTGGTAATGGGATGCCAATGAAGCATTTATCAGGCTTTTTGTTGTTGTTGTTTTTTCCCCAGCTGGGTTGCTTAAGGTTACAGGAGGAGCTTCCAAATATTGGTAAAGAAAAATGACTAAGGATGAAGGATTTGGTTAAATCACTTATTAAATTAGCTGTTGTGGGTGACTCTAATTACATGGTGCCGTGGAGACAATATGAATCCTTTGGGATTGTGTGAAGGCAGACGATTAGCGTCCAACTGCTGAAAGAGTTAGAAGTGGAGGAAGCTCTTCATTATTTCCCCAGTCCTGGTGGTAAGAGCCCTAGCAAACAGTGACCTACAGGGTGCAATCCGTTCTCATGTGAGGGAAGAGATGTGCTTCTCATGCTCAAAAAAGGGCAGTCACCTTTCTTTAGCTGGTGCTGCTGCTTCCCTTGGCCATGGCTGGTTAGCTTTATACAACTTTGGTGGCTTGCTGTGTAATCAGATGAGTGCTGAGGAGATTAAAGTTAAGATTTGGAAATCCCCAAATTTGAGCAAAGGGAACAACAAATGTAGCAGATGTTGCTTTGTGTCTTGGACCAGACTGTCTTGTTGTAGAGCTTGAAGTGTAATGTTTTCCCACATGCACTAACTGAAAAACAGTATCTGAGCTTAAAAGATTTTAGGAAGTGCATTGTGGAATAAATGAATCGTTCAATCTGTATTCTGTAGTTCAAATGTAAAAGACTGGATTTTTGTTTGCTTTTCTGAATGTGTTATGTTTGTTCCATTATCGCTAGATGTCCATTAAGTACTTTCTCTATTTGATTCTGAGGGGCAGCTACTCCTGAATAAATTAGGAGAGGCAATGTACAAAAGGGTACATTATGTTGGCATGTGATTGTTGACTTGCTTTCCAAAGAAAGAATAGGCTCGATTGTATGATCTGTTTTTTCATTCTAGCACATCAGTTCACTATGTTATTGTTTTTATTGCAGCTTGCTAAGTTTATAGAACAAATGACTTCTTTGAATGTTGAAGCTGACTTATTTAGCAGCGTTATACAGTAGAAAGTGTCTTTTTTTCTTTATGAACTCTGATATTTTGAGCAGTGTCTTTTAGGAAGAAGTAGTTTATACACAGTGTGGTGAATCATTGGCTGGCATTGAAATTCGTATATATAGGTGTGTTAGGTGTGTTTCTCCACACCCTCTCCAGTCAAACAGTGTGGTCAGAATGCAAATAGTGAGAAATTCTTACTTCCCCTCACTTGAGAGGGGAAATGGAACTTGTGACTGAAGTCATGGCCTTATGGCCAGTGTGCTGAGTTTCATGCCGTATTTAAAAGGCTTTCATAGGCCACGTTCCCATAATAAGAGTAATATATTTGGGTGGGGAGGCACAGAGTAAACTTTAAGGAAACTATTTCTTTTGTATTTGTAGGAAGAGGTGCTTTCAGACCTGTAAAATGGGACCACGAAGGAAAGGACAGAATGATTCCAAAACTGTCAGTGGTTAGGGCCAGAAGTTATGTGGTTACTTTTCTGCAAAGGAAATATAAATTAGACAGTGGCAGAAATTACTGTTGGGATGGGTTGCATGAGAAGAGAGTTTTCCAAGTTGTGTCAAACTGTTTCAGATGTAAATATGAAGTGGTTCGGTACAGCTCAAATGGAGGCAGCAGAGGGCAGAGGTAGGACTGAGTGGAATTGAATCTCCTATTTAATAAAAAAAATACTCAGAAGGTTCCTTTGAAATAAATCAAGACAGAGGAATTTCAGATGAGGTGCAGATAATTTGGAGATTTTAATCTTCAGAATAGGCTGAAAATCCTGTCATTTTATTGCAGCAAAACAAAGCTTTGGTTTGTATTGATATAAATCTTGTTTTGTTTTTATTCAAATTTGAAGTGTAAAATTCCATATTAACGTCTTCTTGAGCTGGCACGTACTAAGGCAGGGGTTGCTAATAATACTAAAACAATTTGGCTAGAAATCATCTCTTTCCCTCCTAGATGTTTCAGATATCCTCCTAGAAATCTGTTGTCCTGTGTCTGGTTTAGGGCTCTGCAGGAAAAGGGAGATACAGAGCTGCTGAAGAGAGGGCCGGAAGAAGCAATGAGTGAGTGACAGAGCACTGACACAGGTTGCCCAGAGTTGTGGTGGAGGATCCATACTCAGAAACTGTCTGGATGTGATCCTGAGCACCCTGAGCTTTGGTGTTGAGCCAGATGAACCCAAGAGGTTCCTTCTCGCCTCAGCCATTCTATGTGTCTGGGATATTGCTCCTCCAATTTGGCAATTAGTAACATTTGCAGTAGGACTAATTAAGAACTGATGCAATATCAAATCTAACCCCTTTATTTGCTACATTCAAAGCTTTGTACATCAGCCTCTGAAACGAGCTACATCTTCTTTCCTCTAGTGCTCTAGAATTGGTCCAGGTATGTGTGAGTTTTTCTGCTTGAGACAGCTACAGGCACGGTTACATGGCTTCAGCTTTCTCTTTGCAGAACATCATCATCTTTAGTTGTGCCTTTCATTTTCAGGTGGTTGGAGGCAAAGTAAAGAAACCAGGGAAGCGAGGTCGTAAACCAGCCAAAATAGACTTGAAGGCAAAACTTGAAAGAAGTCGTCAGAGTGCAAGAGAGTGCAGAGCCAGGAAGAAGCTGAGGTACCAGTACCTGGAAGAGCTGGTTTCAAGCCGAGAGCGAGCCATCTGTGCTCTCAGAGAAGAGCTTGAAATGGTATGAAATCATCACTTAACCTGACCTTCAGTATTATTTGGGGCCTACCATTGTGGGCTTTTGTGAAATTGCATTAACTAAAGTGAGAGTGGGATTTGGCTAGCCATAGACTATTAAAACATCCTTAACAGATGCACTCAGCTGCTTGCCTACTTTGCTTGATGAATATGAACATCATGCTGTAAGTTATCTGCTGGTTAGCTTAGAAGTAAGCTAAGAAAGCACCATTGCATATGACTGTTTTATGGGTTTGTTAATCAAGAATTTTAGATGAGGGAGTTAGGAACAAGGCAGATGTCCTTTAATTCTGCCTTGCACAATCAGGAAGGACCTCTTAATAGTCAGTCAGCCCCAGAGTCATGTGAAATATTTCTTTTTAATAGGCCATGAACTGGAACGGTATTCTGGCATGTTAACAGCAAGAAAATGCACAAAGTGTTCCATGTTGTTTAATAATTACAGTATTGTGTCTAGCTCTGCCATCGAGTAGCAGCTTATTGACTGAAACAGGACTTACTGAAGCCAGGTATGCAACCAGGGACACATGCTTAGCTCGTTTGTACTCTGCAGTTTTGTAAAAGGCTTCAGTCCAGTCAATTCAAACCTTAAACGAATATATTGAAAGGTAAAGATTACAGTTTTGTTTAGACTGCTAATGTGATCCTGGCAGTTTGCTAATGCTTAACATGTTTGTGTATTTCAGTACAAGCAGTGGTGCATGGCAATGGACCAGGGGAAAATCCCCTCTGAAATAAAAGCCTTACTAACAGGAGAGGAGCAGGGCAAAGCACAGCAGAACTCAGCCAAACTCACCAAGGCTGGGAAGGCAGAACCAAACAGCAGCAATCCTTGTAAGTATCCGACTATAATTAATTCCTATTTCATTACATCTTTCATAGTGTAGGAGGATGGCTGTGGTGTAGGAAGAAACATAAGGATGTACTCTTGGGCACAAATAGTTGATTGAAGCAAAGGGTTTAGTGGGTGGTACAAAGATTCTGTGTAATGTTTACATGGACAACACAGAAATCATACTAGTTAGGAAGCTGGGTAGTTATTTTAAAAATAGACTCAATCCTTGTGTTTCAGTAAGGCCTGTGAAGGCCTGAGACCATAATCTACTACATTTTTTGTTTTCCTAATGTGAGGGAAATTGAATACCTAACATAATTTAATTTTTAAAACTTGATCAAGAAAACATTATTCTAGCTGCAGCCACTCAAAAATGAGAAGTGCTGAACTTGTGATTTCCAGTGGAGTTTTTTTTTTCTGCCTCATTTGTGCTTGTCAGTAGAATAAAATAAGATTCTTCTGGGGATTGGAAGATGACTTTGTTACATGATCTTTCATTTTGCTGATACATGCGTGCAAAGGACCAAGTCAAGGTAGCACAGGCAATTCTGTATCTCCTATTTTCTAGTCTTTTAATATTTCGTGCTACAGATTAAATTACCATTTACATCTTTCTAGCTTTGCTTTTAAGAAACAGTGCAGAAACCACATTTGTCACTGTAACAGTCTTTCCCTCTGGTGCATCATTCACAGGAGTGAAATGCAGAACCTTCTGCACTACAGCAGAGATAGCTTGGTTGCTAGCAGAAGAATGCTGTTATTGGAGAAGTGGATGCATCCCTGGGTCCAGGTTGAAGGATGCCAGTCTGCTGTCTGCTCTTCGATCCTCCCCATGTGAAACTCTTTGCTTGTGGTATTCTTAAACCTGCATGGAGTGGGGCTTCTGGGGTAATAGGTGTTTGTGTTAAGTGGAGCCTTGTTCTTCCTTTCTCTACACCTCACCCCCAAAAAATACAGCTATGTATTTAAAGCTATGTAGCTTTTGGACATTCTTAGTAAGAGATGAGGGCTGCTTTTGTGTTAGAGGCATGAGACTAGAATTAGACTGGCTTTGCGGTCAGTAGTCACGTGGTTGGTAACCATCATGGGAGTCTCAGAGGTTCCGTACAATAAAAGCTGGAGAAAGACCTTGTAACAGCTTTGCTAAAGTTAAATAGAATGCTGCAAGATGAGGAAAAAGAGTCTCATCAAGTTTTCAGTAAAAAGTTTTCTAGCAAAGTAACTTGCAACCTGACTAGAAGTGTTGTTTTCCGCATCATTTATAACACTAAATGTCTTTTATGTTAATCAGTTCTTAAAGAAGTACTACATATATTCTCTGCTTCTGCCAATGTATTTTTCACAGGATTAGCCTCAGTAAGACAGTCAAAGCCGACACCGTACTTACAGCAGCGGAACAGCTGCCACCAATTGTGCCCTGCTATTTTCTTGTATCTACCTAAAATTTGAGCCCAGGTATCTTCTTAGGCTGTGATGTGATGTGAGCTCCGCTGTGAGTTCCCAGCCAAAGATAATACCAAGAACTGATAAATGGAAAAACAAGTTGCGTCAGTTCAGTCTTATCAAAACAGAGGTGAGGGCAAAAGTTTTGTGGACAGATTTACGTATTTAAGACACTGACAGATGACCTGTTCCTTCATTTAGACTACACTTTCTTCTGCATATGCTCTTTTGTGTGTGTGTGATGAAATACAAAGAGTGGAGCTCCCAGGATTTTCAATGGGCCTTCTGCTTTGCTTGTACTCTGTTATGTTTGTGACAGTGTCTTTCTCTGTATTTTATAAGATGCATGGAGAAAAATGTCATTTTATATTTTCTTCTTTGTTTCATAAAATAAATATTGTAATGAATGACTTTGCTAGACTGAATGTTGCATTCTTTTTATTGAACTAATAATGTCTGTTTGGAATTATCTTCAATTAGTCAAAAGCACTGAAAATAATGAAGTGTCATATTTCATTGTACAACACACGGTTCTTTTCAGAATTTCATTCTGAGTACTTGTATTAATCCTTAAAGCGTGGTTTTCTCTAGACCTACCACACGTGTACTTAGTTAGCAGTTTCCAGAATGTTGCATAGACATAGAAAACTACTGTGAAAAGTTAAGTAATGCTGAAACAGAGATGGAAATGAGTTGATTTTTTTTTTCCTGCCCCCTTTTTTAAGCTCTGAACTGCAGTTTGTTCTGAAAGACAGTGACAAGCCAACCATAAGTGTAGATCTGTTGTATTCTTGCCTGTCCTTTTTCTGTGTTCTCTACAAGAAAAAAATAAGAACAAATAACAAAGTAGGCCAGATGTTCAGTACTATAATCTGTGAACCTTGCAGCTGGATTTTGTAACATGAGCATGCCAAAAGCGTAACATGTTGGATTTAGGTAGCATTAGACTTACACAGCACCTCTAGTTTCATATGTAAACCATGTAATTAAACATATATTTTAAAACTTATTTATGTACCTAAGTATCTTTCTAAATCAAAGATGCTGAAAACATACAGGAAGAGTGTGGTATTTGTGACTGGAACAGTTTCACTGTGATAAATGCAGCATTGATCTCATAAAAAATATCACACCTGCTCTCTTCCCTCCATTCTTTTGTGGTTTCACTTTCTGTGGTACTATGCAAGAAAGTTCTCTGGGAGTTTTCTTTTATGAAGGAAATGGGGAACTGACATTTTTGGATGTGATGAGCAACAGTGTTTGTTTCCCACTCTAGTGGCTCCTGTTTCTGGGCTTAGTCAACAGTTGGCATCATGGGGCTGTGTTTGGGAGCCTGGGTGAGCTCTGGGGCACCGTTAGTGGGCAGTGGGACAGCTGGAACCATGACTAGCTTTGGGAAGGTGTCTGTGGCTGACTTCTTTTTTTAACTTTTGCATGTTAGGTTGAAGACTAGTCTACATCAACAATGAATCTAGCCTTTTCTGGCATCCTGTGAGGAGAAAGGGAAAGTTTAGCTGTAATCTAGTTTGCTACTTTCCAAGAAGTAATAATCTCTATAATTAGCAGTAAAATTACTGCTAATGTAAGAGGCAAATGTTTTGGGTTTGTGTTCAAGCAGGAAAAGCTGAAATAAGATCCTTATTCCATATTGTATTTCAGAGTTGTAGCATGAGTGATAGAGGATCAGCTCACATAGAAATTCCTAGTGTAGGTAATGAAGGCAAAACTCCAGCTCCTGCTGTTAATGGCGCTGAGCAACAATTTCACTGTAAATTATGTGCATAGTTGGATTTCTTGTATGTCTTTGTGCATTTATATTAGACAACAAAGGCTGCTTATTTGCAGTAATTTCTGTGGTATCTCATACCAAATGAAATCACTGGACTACAAGTGATGCTGTGTTTATGAAATGTATAGATTTATATATATAGATAAGTAGGATCAGCATGGTCAGTTACAACCATTCTCTTACGCAATTTCTGCACATTTCTGCTGCTTAATTGCTATATTATTCATGCTGTTGTTTGTATTCTCTTTTTTACTTCATTTAAGTCATAGCTAGAAAACACTGTCATTGTTCAGCTAATGATTTTCAGCAACATCTCATTAAAAAAAACAAACCCGCCAACAACTGGCCTTCAGTTTCTTTTTCTCCTCCAGAAAAAGCACTTGGGAGGTGGAAGTCTTACTTCCATAGCTTGTGCAACATTAGCTCTGCTTCTCTGTGTCTGCTTGTAACTGAAAAAAGGCTTAAGACAAAACTATGAACTGCTGCCTCGAGCAACTCTTATGTATGGCCACACTATTGTGTTGGGCAATGATGTTGTTATTAACTATGCTGCAGCTAATAGGTATTCAGAATGCATGTAGATTGTAAAAGTAGTAAAATACTTACCTTCATGAGACAAGATGTTTGATGTGAATGGAAATTGTATCGTATGAAAGCTGATCTTTTCCATTCCTTCTTTCTAATGACAACTTTGAAAATGTGTTTTGGTCAAGGTACAGAGTGCTGGCAACAGCAGTGCTGCATATTCCTGTCGTAGAGCATACCAGCCTGCCCCAGATACCTGCTGATGTAAAAACAATTCTTTCCTCCTCCGTCTTGAACACAGATCCTGCCGTATTGCTGCATCAGTATTTTCTGATTAGAATTTCTCAAATCTCCCACTTCACTGTGTGCATCCATTCTACACTACTGAAGGAGACTTTTGTGAGTCCTCATTCTTCCACAGGTGACCTGGCAGCTATTTTCAAAAGCCATCAAGGCTTCCTTTCCCAGAGGCCAGCATAAAAACATGAATTATTCTGCTGTGATTTTTGGCTTGTCCAGATGTTCTTCTCTTCAGCTGTATGATCAGAAGGAAGGCAACACTTTACAGATAGGGGCAACAGACAGCAGCTGCTAACGTTGACAACACTAGTTAAATACTGGGCATGTGTTGGAGTTGTTGTGGTACTCACAAATTTTAAAGTCCTCTTTCATCTTGAACATTCTGAAATTTAGATTATTTTATAACATATGTGTCTTTATAAGCCAAGGTTGCCTGTCATTTTCACTGATGAGAGAGTTTGAAAATAAAAGGGTAAATTCAACTTGCCAGCATGGAACTAAAATGCGCTGTGAAGCTAAGGGGAAATTTGCTTGTGGAAGAGAAGATTTTGGCCTACAGGCCTTTATTTATCTCATTAATATATGCCAGAAGTTTCATTTAAGTAAATAAGATCATAGGGTTAGCTTTCTATTTAAACCTAGAATCCTGTTCTAGCATCTAAGATAGGAGGAATGGGATGTTGCCTAGATTTGTGATCAGACAGTTATTCTTGTGACAAGTACTTGTGCAAACCTTCACTAGGTGATCATTTATACTCCAGGGATCTATTTATTAGAACAAAGGATGTTATCATTCTCATATAAGCAAGATGCACCTCTCACGACTTCATTATTATCTTTCAGAGGGTGAGGAAATCTTAAGAAAAACTAGCTTTTTAATTGCCAGTACACCAATGCAACCAGAGGGGAGTGCTGTGGGTGTTTGGGAAACAGCCAATTAACTACTTTAGCTTTCTGAACTTACATAATCTTATGTCTTTGCAGTAGCCACTTAATGTTGTCATTGTTTCAGTCCAGAGTCACTAACGCAGAGGCACTGTCAGTGGAGTTGATACTGTCTACACGTGCTGGAAGATAAAAAAAGGCTGAATGACAGCTGGAGAAAGATGATAAAGGTTGTCTGTTTTAATCCTTTTGCCATGAACTTCTGCCTCTGGGAATGAACACAGTTGCAGTTTTGTGGAAGTATGAATAAAGAAAAATGTAGGCAGAATGATGAATGGCTTCTTGTGATTGCTTGAATTTACCCTGCATTTTTTTCTGAATTATGCTCTTTGCATGACATAAGTCATATAAACAAGACATGCCTGTTGTTAACACACTTTGTCTTGTTTTGTCAGGAATACTATCACCAGCTATAACCTGAAATATCAACTGGTAATGTGGATTAAAATTATTTTCTTTCAGTTACTGAAAACCTTCATTTTCTTCGTCTTCATTAGTGCATAGCTGATTTGAAACATCAGTGAGAGTTTTATAAAGAGCAATTTCAAGTTTATTAGAAGGGAGGGAGAGAAGTGCAAGAATTGTCAAGGATGCTTCTAAGCATAATTTCTTCCATGTATGCCATCATCCCGCTATGTTTGATTTGAAGCTCTACATGGAAATGGTAAGGGTAGGGAGGAAGTTTAACCACACTGAACTCAGATTTCTTTCCTGACCAGTACCCTTCTGAAGTGCACAACTTTGCTGCAGTACAGAACAGAGGAAACTTGGCAGTTTCTCCTGCAGTAGTCAGGATACAAGAAGGAAGCAAGCACAAGACATGTGGCTGTTGTTGTTATTTGTCCTGAGAATAGTTGACATTTGGAAGGCTGGACCCCTGCAAGCTCATCTTCTGTCTCCCAGCAGAATTTGGGCTGCTTTTCATTTAATCTAGAGTTTCAAGCCCTCCCCCAGGCTGGACACCAGCTCTTTCTTTCTCCCTTTATTCCTTTCTCTTTCTCTCTTTCTCTCTCTTTTTTTCTTTTACTTTTTCCTCCAAAGTTTTCTTTTAGAGAAGTGTAAACATAGATTCGTTCCTTAAAGGTTAAAATATTGCTATCTGTGTTTTTCTGATACTGTCAGAACCACTGAAGGACTCTTCACAGACTCATTTCCCTTTGTCTTGGATCAGACTGAGTATATTTAGAGTCAGATTTTTTTCTTCTCTGGAAGACAGAAACTTCTTGATTTGCTTCATCTTGATCACTTGTGGCCATATCCCTTAAATGATGCAGAAGCTGATAGATCACTAGGCTCCTTTTACTTGCCTCCAGTGCACTTTAAAAAAAAAAAAAATTAAATTTATCTTATCTTAGCTTTGATAATGCCAGTGTATTTCTATGCTTGTGCTGATTCCGTACATTGATATTACAGAAATGTTTGGATTTTCATGGTATAAAAGAAACAAAACAAAACAAAAAAAAAGGGATTTTGACTATTTGACTTTAAAATAAGTTGTTCTGTGAGTATGATTCCCTTTAGGTTTGTGATCTTTGTCTTGCTCTTCTTTCACTCTTGCTGATGGATAGCAGGCAAACTGGTCATCAAGGACACCATCTGACTGGCTGCTGTTGTACTCACAGCCTACAAGCAGTGCTGATTTCTCTTTTGCCTTCCCCTGCAGGTGGATAGGCACCAAGTTACCAGTTGTTAATTCTCAAAACTATATTAGCTTTATGATTGCCTTTTCAAAGAGGGTTAGAATTGGTAACGGGCTTAAAAGTTGCTGATGAAATCTGACTGCAAACAGTATTGCATAAGTCCTGGTTCCCTGGCAAACCAGGCTCAGGGTTCCAAACAAAGTCTCAGAAATGAGCAATGTGTACCAAAGTCTGATTGATTTTTGGTTCCATTTCTGCATTTTGGATGAAATTTGACCAGAGTCATCTGAGAGAGAAGAATTCTGTGTAACCAGAGGAGCTGAAGAGATTGCTCTATAAATCTCAAATCAACAGTTTGCTCACATTAGGGGTTCAAAATTTACAGCTGGGTTATGCTGGTTGGTGAAACACTTTTTCCTTCAGGAAGTTTTGCACACTGATGGCATGTGATGAACTTCTCAACATATGAAGAATAGAAGGGTTTGTCAACTGGCACTTCTGAGATACCCTGTAAAATACTCAATCTGAAAAAAAAATCTGTTTCTGAAAGTTGTATCTTTTAAAGTTGAATGGCAAAAGCCTAGTCTCTGATGGGACTTATGGAAGCACTGTTGTGGGTTCAAGAGCAACTTGTGGAAAGCCACTCTTTACCATATCGACTTTCTTGAAGTATCCTGACATAGCTGACATATATCTGTTTTCTGGCCTGTAGTGAAGTGGTAGCTGCTTCTGCTGTTGTCCTACAGATATGCACAACTCAGCTTCAGAAACTCAGTGCTTACTGCCATAATCTGATACAACTGGTGCAACCCCTGGTAAGAGGACCAAAGGTCATGTCAACAACATCCGTCTTCTTCAAGAAAAAAATGTAAAAACCCAATACTTAATTCAAAGATGGATCTGCTGGGTTAGTAGGAAAGACCAGTCCAACGGTGTGTCAAGAGCTGTTTCGGATTCTGCAGAAACCCACACAGCAAATCCACTCCCAATGGTGTTGCAAGATAGCAAACTTGATGCTGCTCCTGCTGCATAGACAGGTAACTTGTAAATAATCTGAAGTCTTGATAACTCTGAATATCACTTAATTGCTGTAGTTCCTATATTTGGATCAATATGGAGAGGGACTTTGCAGAGTATGTATTGCAGTGGAGATGATTAATCTACAGAATTGAACTGAAATCTGTGAGCAGTGCTGTAGTGTCAGTGGAAATAAAGTAGATACTTAGAGCCATTCATTTGCAACCTCTGCTGCTTAATGTGTCGAATTCTACAAAACTTTAAGAAAGATAAATTTCCTGACTATCCCCCCTCACTTTCCCAAAGAAAGAAATGAGAATATCTCCTGTCTTACTCACACTTACACATGCAGTGTAAGGCTAATGTCTGGCTGGGCATGAGGTGAGGATAAATGAAATTGTTTAGTGATGTAGTCTTTATTTTCTCTCTTTTTTCCCCCTTTCCTTGCAAATTTAGGACCAAAACAAGAGCTGGTCTAAAATGCCTGAGATTCTGAACGCAAAGGAGTTAGTGCTGTCTGTGCCTCTTCTGAATTTTATCCAGAGGCCACTTTTGTGAGAAGACTGAAAGAAGACTTGTGTGTTAGCAGTAGCGTAGAATAAAACCATGTTTTAGTTCAAACTGCTTGCCAGAAGGTGACATTTATATAACAATCTTTCAGTAGGTTTGTTACTTTTTACTAGAAGTCAGTTCAAATAAATCTTCTGTAATTTATAATGGCCTATTCCATAATACTTGTGAGGTTGTAAAGAGCCAACTAGTAAAGGTATATTAACTTACAGAATCACTTAAGGAACTAATAACCCTTCCTCTAACTGTACAGATCTGGATTTAATATACTTCAAATCTACTTCATTTGAACTGGAAGGATCTGATATTCTGAAAGGCTGAGCACTCAGAATTTCAGCTGCAATTGATGGCATACATTTGGCACTTCAGAAAAACAACTCCTAAGTCAATGTCAGTTAACTGTGATGTGAAGCTGATTGAGGTGAGGAGAATGACGAATACAGAAGATTCTTAACCAGACATATGAATACTTTCAGGTGTAATTATGGGTAACCGCCACTTTGCTATCACCTCTGGGATGCTGGTTGAAAAAGTTCCAAGTGGTATGTGCCTCTGTTTCTCACTGCCTCCCACTCCCAAGCCGCACATTTTTAAAATGCATTCAACAGAAAATAAAACTTTTTCCTGAAATAAAATGGAGGGTCACAATTTGATAATTTGCAAGGATGACATAGTTAATATCAAAAGTTAATGGTGATGACAGAATTTTCACCTGATGGGTGTCCACTTAATGGAAAAAAATGTTTAGTGGTTGGCACTGGCCATATTCTTGCACAGAAAACTCTTAAGAATAAATGTTGGATGGGCTAGAGATCCAGAAGTCCTTTCTTTCTCCCATAGCTGCTACTTTGAAGACATGATTGAGGTATATTTGTGAAATGAGGCAGTTTGGTTTGCTAGTTGTCAAGCTTGGCACAATAAATTCTGCTGTCTTCAGCCTGTGTATTCTGGCTCCTCTCCTCACTAAACACATTTGCTAAGGCACACACAGGTACCCACATGTAAAGTGTCTGCACACTGACCAGACCTTCCAGTCTCACCTGGAGCATGGGAGCATCTGCCTCCAGAGCAGCATGAAGATCCAGTGGCAGTACCTGGCCATTTCCCCATCGAAGAACATTCCTTGAAGGTCCCCTCATCTGAATAGGATGGCTTGGTTTAGTCTTAAAGTTCTCTCACTCTTTAGTAATTTTATTGTTATGCTATTGGCAAAGCAGCTGTTGGTAGTAAGGAATTTTGAAGAAGTGTGGAAAGATTTCTAGATATAGATTATAGACATCTAGATAGACAGATACATATTGATCAAATCTCAGTGCATTTTCCATTTCTTGTTTGGTTAATGCCTGATCTCCCTCCTGAGTCTCTGGAACTCCTGGGGCATTGGCAGACTAAGTGATACATGATGTCTGGTGTTACCAAGCCAATCCATCACCTCTTCTAAAATAATGCTTTAAAAATAGAAATAAAATATAAAAATAAGATGTGGAAAAGGTTTCTTCTTGTGTTGGCACAAAGTCAGCATCTATCAAGCTGCCAAGTAATTTCCATCTTCAGCCCTGCTACAGCACAATGCCATGTTTAGCTCCTATGGCAGTGGCACAAAGCTACCTGTGGCCTGGTGTTCCCTGCCTAAGGAGGATGGGAGCTGCCAGGAGTGTGGAGGCAGCCTTGTCTGGGGCACAGTGCTCCCAGCACATCAAGAGGACAAGGGTTGGCAAGAATGTGCAGGACTGGTGGGACAGGGAGAGGAAGGGGTTCCATGTGAGCATGGGTACCTGATGTTCAGGCACATCACTGCTCCTCTAGCTTCTTTACAGCTTCTGGAAGGTGGGGAAATAGTTCAAGTTCGGAAGAGGAGCAGTTATATGAAAGTCTCTGGCTTCACACCTAAGCATTCCTCTAGTTTCATATTCAAAATGATGTCTGCCAGACTTTTTGTCTCAAGGGAGGTTTTGGCATCTCAGAGGTGGGTTTCATCTCTTCCTCCCTTTTTTTACTGCAGAAAGTCTGAGGCAGCAGTCCCTGCACAGGGTGGCAATGATCTGAGCCCTGCTCCTTATCAGCACATGCTGCTACCTCAGGGAGAAAAAATTTGCCTGGAAAAATGAACCACGTGGAATAAAATGGTCTCATTTTTAAGGCCCTCTCCTCTCCTAGAACATGGGGATTTTTGCTAATGACTTTGATGAGAAATGTCTAATCTTCATTTAATGGGGATTTCTGAATTTGTGAAACACATACAGGAAATGTTCCCGCAAGCAGTAAGGGTTCTTATAGCCACACTTAGCGTGGTAGAGTAGGGGGAAGGAAAATGTCCAAAATACATACAGGAAAATTACTCAACAAAGGAGTTTCCCTACGCAGTATTCCAGCACTACAGTCCATCCAGGCCACTTCTGTCACCCGGGGTTGAACAATACATGCGCTTCTGCTCTCTGCTGATCGGAAGGGGAGATGCATGACTGTGGTTAATATACCCTTAGTACTTACTGCTCTTGTTCTATTATCTTTTGTTACTGCAGGACTTTCAGGCTTCAGGTTGTGCTACATTTGCTCTGAAATCAGAAGAAAAAGAGTTATTCTCTGAAGAGTTTGTGACTGAGGTTGCATCTTTCAAAGATGGAGATTCTGAAATAGGGTGTGTGAAGGGGGATATCTGATGTTTGCATGTTATTTTCTGCCCCGTAGCTGGCTTCTGCCTAGTCGAACGCCTAAGGTCAAAGAACCCACAATGCTTTTGGGATGACCTGATTTTGAAATGCATGTTGGTAATCTGATCTTCAAGATACTGGGCTGTACCCTAGCTGGTACATTATGATGATCCAAGCAGAGCCTAGTCTGAAGCAGTTTCTGTGTTGGAAATAACAGTAGGATGAAAATTTTTGATGTGGCAAAGAAATAACAGGACTGCTGGTCTGAAGCCAGCAAGAATCTCTTGTTCACGTTATAAGACAACACAGGAACTTTCCAGGCTGAGGTAAAGTGGATACACTGATCCATCAGAGTGAGGGGAATTCACCAAATGCTGTTTGTGCTGACCTTATTTTGTTATCTATGATGTTTTCTGAGTGTGTTGCTGTAGTTTTGGGCAGTAGAATAGGAATTAGGAAAATAAATCAATATCAAACACACAGGCTCTTTCCAGTTCTTCTTAATGGGTTTGATAACAGCATGATGTAAAGGCTGCCCATTTCAGACTGGTTTTCAAAAATACACCCCTCTTCATTCTCTTGTGGATTTAATGATCCAGTCTTGTAAATCTTAGCAGATAACTGAGAGTGGCGTTACCTAATCCTAATGGGAAGAGTGGATCTGTATCTCAGATTAAGCAAACCTCAAAAGTAAATATCAAGGATGAATGAACTCATGGTATACATGTCCACGGTGTATATGTGTCCCCTTTTTTTTAGCTCAAGATGCTCAAGCTGCACAATTAGCCAAGCACCTCCTAGGCTGGCTTAGGAATTTTGTTCTTTGCATTTTGGTTCCAAACCAGTTGTTGAGCACTGGGGAAGTAACTTAGGAGCTTCCCACTGCATTTTGCCATTGCCAGGGGACTTTTGGTGGTGAGGTCAAATCAGGTGATGCTGCTCCTCTTCTGCTGTGGCTGCTCATCAGGCACATTGTGGGTGTAGACACGGCTAGAGAGGAGTTGGGGAGGGTAATACATGGGGTAGGACTTTTCTCAAGCTGCTTCTACCACTCGATCTCTCTAGAAGTGCAATGCTGAGTATGCAAAAGCAATCAGTGCTGACTCTAGAGAGGCAGTGGAAATTTTATAGCTGAATTCAATCAGCTCAGTGTTTTGCCAGCATTACCACATACAAAAATCTTAGCCATGGGGTCTGAACAAGAAGGAAAACCCTAGTGCAACAATATTCTTAGGGGCATAACAAAAGGCTGTAGAGATGTCTTTGGGTGTATTTTTATATTTAAACATGGTGTCCAATGTACAGTGATTAAAAATGCAGTGGTATTTTTTCTCCCTTTTAAAGGAGAAACAGAAAATGCAAGAGCTTTGCTTTTTTTGTAAAAAAGCAAATATGCTTGTGATTCAGGGAGAGTACTTACAGAAGAAAAATGTAGCTGAAATTATATAGACTAGATACATCAAAATCAATGCATTTAATAAAATATCTTTTTTTTTCTCTCTCTCTCTAAAAGTTGTTGTAAAAACAAGTGTGTTTACATTGGTTCAAAAAGGAGATCAAGTTTTTTGTTCTGATGGTACATAATCACCATTAAAATATATTAAGCCAATTAGACAAATGTATTTGGAGGATTTGAATGAATAGGCCAGGCAAGCTTTTTTTCTTTTGCTTCTCTGTTAAATGAATGATAGATTGAGTCTTTGGTTACAGTTTTGGCTGGTGCTGGGATTTCTGAGATCCCGACATAATTTTTTTTTGCTATCCTTGAGCTGGTGGTGATGGTGTATGCATTGCTTCTGTAGCATTTCATGGAGGACATGCAAAACGTTTCTTTCATCCCTCTTCTGAAGTTTGCATTGTACACTGAATACAGGGTTGGCTTAGAAGCTGAAGAACTGAAAGAGATCCATGTGATAGCCATGAAAACCAAGGAACTTTTTCTGTAGTCTGTTTCCTCTGGGTGCCACAGTTGTATCACATGAAATGGGAGCCAGGACAGGAGAAACACTAAATTTAACATTAAGAACATCTTGATTGTTTTCACTTTCGTTCTTGGGACAATATTCATTGTTCTTCTAACAGTCCTGCCATCAGTGCCTATTCTCCAAATGTACTTAATGACCTTTTGGTAGAATAGGATAATGAGGATGGATGGGGTCAAAAACACCACCAAGAGATGGATAATACTGTAGATGGCTCCTTCCCAAGAACCTGGGAGAAAAAAGTTGCAATGGTCATCCTCATTGGAGCCATAGAAAAAGAAAACGGGTGATGTAAATGCAAGATCAAAGATCCAAGCTGCTACAATCATTTTCTTGGCTTTCTCTCTTGACACCTTGAAGCTCAGTGGGTAGACAATAGTGTAGAATCGATCCACACATATGGAGAGGAGCACATATATCTGGACTCCGGGAGTGAAATACTGAATATACCTTACCAGTTTGCACATCGCATTCCCCAGTGTCCACCTGCCTGCTGTAAACTGAAGCAGCACAAATGGTGCACTTCCAACACTGATGAGAAGATCTGCACAAGCCATGGAGACAACAAAATAGTTGGTGGTTGATTGCGTCCTCCTGCTCCTGTGGATCACTAAGCAAACGAGGGAGTTTCCAAAGATGGAAATTATCCACAGTACTCCAAAAACCATGCTGGCTGATACAATTTCCCCTGGCTTCAACTCATACTGCAAGACAGTGCGGTTCTTGCTTGGCCTGGGCTCCTGGGGTGACTCTGTCATCTCATGGTCAGCTGCAGGAAGGGAGGTCTTGGGGTAGCTTTTGTTCTGCAGCAGAAGCAATAATGTAGGGAGAACAAAAGAAACGTTGTTGTTGTCCGTACTATGGTCAAACATGACAGTCATGTCTCCTGCTTGGGCTCTGTATGAATGAAGACAAAATGTTGTAAGTATTTGTGAAAACTTACTTTAATCAATGAATAATAATTTGAATACGTGAATTTCAGAGAAATAGCCAGAAATATATTACAAGATTTTCTAATATAGCAATAATCACTATGTTTCCCATAGATTGTCTTAAACTTCACAAGCAGATTAAATGGCAGAGCATGTTGTACTACTGACTGTGCATGTACGGACATCTTGCCTGATGCTCTGAAAAATGTCCATCCAATCCAATTCAAGGTGAACTGCAAAACCTTCTTCTTTTAGAAATGGAAGATCTGTTCCTGTGGTTACAATATGTGAGTCTTTAGCTCTAGAGTCTTTGTACTAACTCAGATATATCAGGATTAATCTCTTAGCAAAAAAACAGTTCATCCCAGAAGCCAAATGAGAAAGTCAAAAACCACCACAGTCTTCCTTGAGATTTCAAGTGATCCAGATCAGCAGATTTGCTTTCTGAGGTTTTATCCAGTGTTTTTCTGATGTTTTTTTTCTCTGCCTTTATCTGGCTTTACACCAACTACTTTCTCTAAGCACAAAGCTACCAAATGAATCTTCAAGAACGCAATAAAAAAATAGCCAGATGTGGAAGAGGAAAAGATGTACTAATTGTTTGATGTGATTACAGAAGATGTTTTCCTTGAGCTATTTAGACTTAGTGTTCACCAGCTGATCTTAACGAAACATTGTGTGCATGGCACATCTGCATAGATGCAGCCACTCTGCACAGAACAGCTGGGCTGTGACAGGAACCTGCTGTGTCTTCTCCAAGTCTTGGCCCCACCGCATCAGCCTCACAACATGCTTGGCTGCTGGCTGGGAACCAGAAAGTGGGTCAGTGTGTGAGTCACCAACACTACTCCCAGAGAAGCTAGCCTTATTGAGCAGCTTTTGTGTTCATCTAAACTGCAAACATCTCATATTAAGTTTAGCTGAAGCGGTCTAAGGCTGATAACTGACAGTGTTGTTTCAGGAACATTATGCGAGTCCCTCTTTTCAAATAACAGTTGGGGATACAAGGAGAGGACATCCAGAGACCAAGAAGTGGGTGTCAGCTGTCTGGAAGGGACCTCAGCCTTCAGGAGATACCCTGCCCCTCGTCCTTTCTCATGCTGCCCAGTCTGGCCTCTGCTTCTCCCTCGTCCTTACCTGCCTTACCTAAATGTTTTCTTAGTAGATTTTCCTGGCAGAAGAGTCCTGGTTCCTGAAGTAACCCCTTTCCCCCTCTCCATCTAGTGCTCTCCTGGAGATATCCTGCCTTTGCCAACTGTCTGCAGGGTAATAGGGTGCTTTCTTTGGCAGAGTGGCAGGATGCACTGTCAGCACAACCTGCTAAATTGCATGCTGGAATGATCTGTAATAGAATAATACATGTGGAGCCTATTAGCCAGATATAAAAGAACTATTATATTCTTCCTTAATTTCCCTTCTTGACATGCAAAGGTATCTGCCACTCAGAAATATCCTGCTGCAATTCTCATGCCCCTTTTTGCTGCTTTGCTAACTAAAATACAATTAAGTGTCAATGAACTGTCAAACTTGCATGTATGAAAAATGGCACTGAGCTCTTTATTTTCCCCTCTGCCTTCTTTGTCAATAAGCAGGTATTGGACACCCAAAAAAGTAAAAATTACATAAATACATAAGGCCTAATGACATTTTTGTTTATTTTAAAAATACTTCTGCTTGTTTTTCCATTTAAATAAAAACAACATAGATCTGAGTTAAATTACACTTTTACTAATTGAGAATCTGCACTGATGCAGCTTTACTAAAATTCTCACTCTTTTGTTCTAAATATTTTGGAGTAAGAATCCTCTTAATATTGATATGAGGACTTCCTATATTTTTGTTTAAAATCTGAAGCTTTGTAGATTTATATGGAAATCAATAGGGTATAAGGAAGTTTTCATTATCATCAAAGAGGGATTTCCTGGTGCTGCATGTCCTACCTTATGGACTTACTTTGTAATGTGAAAGCCCAAATGCATCATTTCCAGGGATATGCCTTTGAGTTGATAGTAAAGGAAATGCTAACTCTCCAAAAGAGGTCTGTTCCTCAGAGAAGTACCTGAGCCACAAGAGTGACATAAAATCACTGCCACATCTTCTGTGCTGTTGTATAAAACCTATATGGCATAGTTACTACATGTTTACTGTCCTGTCTAGGAATGTCATTTCCATTGCAATTTGGAGCAGTAAAACCTAAAAAGATTCAAAAAGGAATGCAACAGATGGTCTTTTTTAGTGCTTAATCAAAAGAATAAATATTTTTCCCAGTCACTGTTTTTTTTTTTTGTTTTTTTTTTTTTAGGAACAAAAGATAGCTAAGTAAATAGCACAGTGGCTTTTTTATCCAGTGTGTTTAAGTCCTCTGCATCATCACTGCAAAATGCTGGTCATGCTGAGGCCCAGAGAGTTATTTGAAGGACATTATGTTGGTCTTTTACTCCATGAACTCCCCTCTCAGAAGAATTTCTTGGGAGTAGCTGCCAGACTGCAAGAGGAATGCTTCATCTAAAGGAGTTTAATCAATGTGAGAAGCAGGAGTAAATTGAATCAGGATGGGGTGCTTTTGTCTGGGTGTAAGATGCTAGGAGGTGACATTCACTCTTGCCTTAACTCAAATTAACTACGCTACATGTGCTGGGTCTCAGTGCAATAATCCTTTTATAGAATAGCACAGAGCCTTTTGACCTGTAACTGTCTCTTGCTGCATAGGGATGCCTGTGTGCATCTTGAGGCCATTCAGTACTTGTGCTTCCAGGGTAGGAATGTGGCTGCACATGCTTTTGAAAGCATGCAGATTCCCTGCCAGTTCTTGTCTCTGTGCTAGTATTCATAAAAACTCTCAGCTCCTCACCCTGCTCTTGTTATGAAGCCTTTCCTATTCTCCACCTGCTCTTCTGAGCACAGCCTGGAAATCTCTTGAGTGCGTTCTTACTCTCTTCATTCCTGTACAAAGGGATAGAAAACATCTGTCTCTCTTCTATTAGGAGAACAAGACTTTTGAGATTCATCTTTTGAGATTCAAACCCATATTTTATATACCGCTGCCCGCACCCCTGCTTCTGCCCTCTGCTGGTAGAGAATCCTGTTCGGCAGCATCGTTAGCTAAAGGTCGTGTGCCTGGAGGTGTGGGTAAGCCGGTGTACAGTAAAAGCTTCTGAACTGAACTGACAGTGTAAGCTGACACACATTGCTATATTTTATGTCTGCTTGTTGTACTTTATATCTGCTGCCTAGCCTATACTGCAGGGTGAGAGAGTAGGAAATGGGGATGGAATCAAGTAAAGGAAATAGTTATTTCCATCGCATATAACTACCGTATGTTGCTTTCAGCTACTGCATGAATCTCAACAATGTTTTTCTGCTATGTGTGTGAGGAAAATAAGTGGCTGACTGGGCTTAGTAATTGGTGAGCCATGCAGAAACTCACCAGCCAGGAACTGGGTCCACATGTTGCTTCTGGATGTCACTTCACATCTGAAGCAACTCCTCTGGCTGCAGAGCTGGGCCCTGAGTTTTGGCCCAGAGGCTCATGAGTTTGGTAAACATTCAGTGTTGAAGAACATGTGCAAGTTACAAGGTACTGCACATTGGCTGAGACTCTTAAAGACAGTGCCAAGACAAACAAAGGAAAAAAAGATTATGGTCTTTTGTTTTAGGTGTAATTCTTCTTACTCAAAAGGAAGATCCACTGAATCTTAAAAATCTCTAAGCTCTGTTCTACTCTCCTACTGCTGTGGCTAGTAGCCAAAACTTTAGCTGAATACTGATTGAAAAACGATGACAGAACCCATATCTCTTTGCCCATTGTGACTGTGGGGGGCAGGAAGACTGGGAGCAAGGAGGAGGGGGGCTGACCTAATTTCCAACCCTGCTTTCAAAACAGGTTCCACCTACTGGTGTTGTGCAACAAAAGCTTGAAATATTCTTCTGCAGGCTCTGCTTTCTTCAGTGGGGAATGATGCTGTCCTTCCCTGATTCAGAGGTAAAAAAAAATAGGTGTACTCTCCCACACTCATACACTCATTTTTGGCAACACCAGGCCCTGTTCAAAGCACAACACACACTGGTGCTTGATGTGAGGAATGCAATGCTTACAGGACTAGTTTTTCATGGTGGGTGTTGACAGATGAGCTGTGATGAATCTCATGCCTGGCTGATTTTTCTGCCTATCTCCTGGAAATTCTCATCCTCTCCCCACCAAGCCTCCTCTCCCCCGCATGGAAAACATGCCAGCAGCATATGTGAGGGTGACAGCAGCTCAGCTCACACTGACAATTTACTTAGGAGAATATAGATATTTTCTTCTTCTACATAAAAATTTCACACAGGAATGATTTCTTGACATTAAGTTGTAAAAGTTGCTTTATCAGCACTCATGCAGTGAATATGGTTGCAATATTTATGCACTGGTCCAAACTTTCATGTCTGGAATGAATGTCTGCTTTATGATCCTGTATTTTCTCCAGTAAGACAGATCTAGAGCTCACGTGACACGGGTCACTTGTGCCAGGTGTAGAGCAGAAGAGTAGGATGGCACTGGTGTCTAATAATAATGCCAGGGGTAGAGCTGCCAGAGACCTGAATATGATTTCAGGAAGACTTACGTGATAGGAATAAAAGAAGGAGAAGTCCCGAACAAACAGTAGGAGGATGCTCCTATGGCCTCTGTCAGAGGATATGGTTTAGTGAGAGCTTTTCATGGCCTTCTCATACTGACTTTGCTGAGGAAGCAGGAGGGAACTGGAGGCCATGCAAAGCCTGCAGTTAGGTTGGAAATGCCTGGTGTAGAAATGGTTGTTGGAAGGGATGTCCCGACTGAGCTGAGCTCAGGGAAGACTAAGCCACTGAGGAAGAAGCAGTCCCTGCACTGGAGACATTTACTTGGGCAGGGTGCCAGCTGCAAGGCTTGTTCTGGCTGCCAATTGAAGGGAAAGTAGGGAGAGATGGAAGATGCTGTAATGGATAAATCTTAAAAACACAAATACTGCTTCAAGTTTTGTTGCTGAGAAGACTGAGGTTGAGGTAGGAAGGGGAAGTGGGCTCTGCTTGAGGCTTATCCTGCATTCTCTGGTTGACATTTCTCTGACTGGGAGTCACACTGAATTGCTGGACACCTGAGAGAAGATGCCTGGTGGGACTGCCAAAGGAAAAAATCACATGAGATTATGTGGTGCAACTCAGATGAAATTGCACTGCACAGCTTCACAAGCAGAGGCTTCACAGGAGTACTGTGGAGGTGTGAGGGTTTGCTAGCTCTCCCTCTGAGCTAAAGAGCAGAGCTCCCCAAACGTAAGATTCCAAAACCCAGTAATTATACACTGAAAGAGTGATTTACTGACAACCCTTTCGAGAACCACTGTTGAAGATCCTTGCCAGAAAGAACTGGCTTGGAACCCTACCTCATACAAACAAATGGCCTTTTGAAAGTAGAAGGCAGTTTTACTTCTCTTTAACTCTGTGGAACCAACATATTGCTTGTCATCCTAGAAGTCATCTGGATACATGAAAAATATTGCTATGCATTTTTAGCAAAGTGGCTATAATAGTGCAATTTCAAGGGGAAAGAAGAAGCTGCATGAATGCATCTGGCAACTGAGAGTAACAGATGGGCAGACTGGTCTGCTTCTTCTCAGTTATTTTCTTTCATCATACTGTCCATGTCAGGGGATTGTTTGAAAGCAAATAAATCCCATATAAAAATACTGAATGCTGATATATGATGCATATATTTATATAGAAAATGAAGACGTTTATTCTGCAGTAGTTCTACTCACCCTTTTGCTTTCAACAGAATCACCTCAACATTCAAGCCTTGCAGAGTGTCTGTCCCTGAATAAAGCTCTCCTTGCTAAAACCCATGGATTTTAAAAGCACGCATGAAAATATACATAAAGTAAGTCGCTGGAGAAGATCATCTTTCTTTACAAGGATAGCTATTCCTTTAGCCACAACATTGCTCAGCATAGCACCTATAGATACACGTACCTGTTCCAAAGCATAATCTCAGAAGTCCTGGTCTCGTCCTTCTTCCTTTTATAATCCCAAGTGAAGTCATATTGAAGAACACGCAGTATGTTCACATCTGTGCCCGGCCACTTGCAAATCCAATAGGAGGGGTGGGTTATTCTGCCCCTCTACTTTAAGGGAAAACGACGTGTGGCAGAGCTGGCTGCTGACTCGCGCTATTCCCTCCTCCCCCGCCCCGTCGCGGCCTCTCCCGTCAGCACCGCGGACAGCGGCACGGCTCCCGCCCCGGCCCCGTGGCCCCGACGGGGTGGCAGCTGGGTGCACCGGTTCTTCCCCACCGCTCTGCCGGCTGCGGTGGCTGGCGGTCGACGCTGACGTCCCGGTTGCTATGGTGAGCAGCGGCTGCTGGGGAAGATGCCATGCCTCTTTCGCCATGGTCGCCATGAGACCCTGCCTCCTGAAAGAGAAAGGGATAGTGGATAAGGACAGGGAGGTGGAGGGAATTTTTAATTAGCTGCCTTTGGGAATGCATGCTCTTTTTCTTTCTTTCTTTCTTCTTCTTCGTCTTCTTTTTTTTTTTTAATTTCTTTTTAATTTTTTTTTCATTATCATACAGATACTGAGACTTATTAGGAAAAAAAAATAATAGAGAAATCAGAGTGTCTGTTTCCCATTTGGAATTAGACATCTTTTTTCAATATGGAGTATAACACTGACATAATTTCTTTTAAAATATTTTCTGCCACATATGCTTTAATAAGAAATATGTAATAATGACAATTCTCCTCAGTATTCAAAAGTGAGTCTCTCACAGTTGCTGTGGGATCAGTGTGCACAAAGCCATTGGCCTTGATGTGATGCATCCACACGTGCTGAAAGAGCTGGCAGAGGTGACTGCCGAACTGCTATCTATTATCTTTCACAGGTCTTAGAGAACAGAAGAGGCACCTCAAGACTGGGAGATAGCCAGTGTCACTCCAGTCTTCACAATGGACAAGAATAACAGAATCACAGAATTGTAGGGGTTGGAGGGGACCTCTAGAGATCATTGAGTCCAACCCTCCTGCAAAGCAGGCTCCCTAGACCAGGCTGCAGAGGTAGGCACCCAGGCAGATCTTGAGTATCTTCAGAGAAGGAGATTCCAAAACCTCCCTGAACAACCTGTTCCAGTGCTCCCTCACACTCACTGTGATGAAATTCCTTCACAGATTTGTGTGGAACTTCCTAACAAAAGCAAATATGGAGTCTTGCACTTGGGAAGAAGTAACTACATGTGTCAGTACAGACTGTGAAATGACCTGCTGAAGAGGAGCTCTGCAGAGAAGGACCTGGGGGTCCTGGTGGACTATAGGTTATCAGTGCGTCAGCAATGTGGCTAGGTGGCCAAGAAGGCCACTGGGATCCTGCAGTGCATTAAAAGGAGTGTGACCAGAAGGTAACCTGAGGTTGCTGAGGGAGTTGGCAGAGGTGATGGCCAAGATGCTTTTCATCATATAACAGCATTCCTGGTCAAGCAGAGAGGTCCCGGAGGATTGGAGGCTCACCAGTGTGACTTTCTTCTACAAGGAGGATCAGGGAAACTACAGCCTGGCCTCAGTGCTGGGGAAGCTTATGGAACAGACCATCTTGAGTGAGATCACATGGCATATGCAGGGAGGATCAGGCTCAGCCAGCATGGGTTCATAAAAGGCATGTTGAACAACTTAATCTCCTTCTGTGAATGAATGACCCTTCTGGTGGGTGAGGGAAAGGCTGTTGGTGTGGTCTACCTAGACTTTAGCAGAGCCTTTGACACTGTCTCCCACAGCATTCTCCTGGGGAAGCTAGCAACATGTAGCTTGGACAGGTACACTCTTTGCTGGGTAAAGAATTGACTGGAGGGCTGGGCCCAGAGAGTTGTGGTGAATGGAGATAAATGCAGCTGGCGACCGGTCACAAGTGGTGTTCCCCAGAGGTTGGTGCTGGAGCCTGTCCTCTTCAGTATCTTTATTGATGATCTGAATGAGGGCATCGAGTGCAGCCGTAGTAAGTCTGCAGATGACAGTTTGGGAGAAAGTGTCAATCTTCCTGAAGGAAGGAAGTCCCTTCAGAGGGATCTGGACAGGCTGGATCATGGGGCTGAGGCCAGTGGAATGAAGTTCAAGAAGCTCTGGGTCCTGCACTTTGTCCACAACAACCCCAGGCTTGGGACAGAGTGGCTGGAAGACTGTGTGGAAGAAAGAACCTGTGGCTGTTGGTCGATGCTTGACTAAACATGAGCCAGCAGTGTGCACAGGTGGCCAATGGCATCCTGGCTTGTATCAGAAATAGTGTATCCCCTCACTCAGCTCTGGTGAGGCTGCACCTCAAGTACTGTGTTCAGTTTTGGGTCCCTCACTACAAGAAATACATTGAGGCCCTGGAGTGTGTTCAGAGAAGAGCAGTGAGGCTTGTTAGGGGTCTGGAGAACAAATCTTATAAGGAGTGGCTGAGGGAACTGGATTGTTCATTCCGGAGAAGAAGAGGCTCAGGGGACATCTTAAAGCTCTCTACAACTACCTGAAAGGAAGCTGTGGCGAGGTGGATGGTCAGCCTATTCTCCTGCATACCTAGTGATAGGACTAGAGAGAATGGCCTCAGTTTGCACAGGGGAGATTCAGGTTGGATATTAGGATAAAATTATTCTCCTACAGAGTGGTCAGCTGCTGGAATAGATTGCCCAGGGAGGTAGAGGGGTTCAGGAATCATTTAGATGTTGTATTGAGGAACATCGATTAGTGGGGAAGTATTGGTGGTAGGTGAATGCTTGGATCCTGGAGATATTTTCCAGTCTTAATGATTCTGTGATTCTATTATTCTAATGATACTCTAAGGATAGAATAGTTTTGCTTGTTTCTTCTTGTTTAAATCCCAACAATGGTTCAGAGAGTAGCAAGCAGACCCATAGCTAAGCTAGAGATGTAGTTCTGCTTGCTGTCTTTAGACTCCTGTAAAATCTGAGCAAAACCCTGAAGAGAAACTGAAATTCTGGGATAACTAGCTCAGGGGACATCTTATCTCCATTTCATGTGGAAATAGTAAGTTGCCCAAAGTAAAAGGTGGCTTGCCCTTATTTGCATTCAGAAAAGCAGTTTTTGCTTCATTAAGGCTCAATTTGAACTAGATGTCTTTGTCTCTTCTCTAAGCACTATATGCAAAGCAGAATTCACTGTGCCTTGAAGTTAATATTCTGCAGTGTGAATTCTAATAGCTGACATTTAATTGATCTGCATGCATGGAGCTCAGCTGAGATGAATCACATTTGTGTCTGCCACATCTGCTACATTCTTAATTTAAGGATGTATTTCAAATGAATGGAGAGTCGATGCTGAAGTTCTCATTCAGAAGTAAAGGTGAGGTCTGTGCCTGCTTTGAAGTGGTACTCATTGCCCTAGGGATACCAGTCTTACGGCTCTACTCAGAGGCAGTTTCCGATCATTCAGTGTTGTCAAAATCAGACCAGTAGAATCAGCACAGAAAGGATTTCTAACAGTGCAAATCAGGGGTTCCTGTATAAGGATGCTAAGGTAAGTACCAGAAGTCTGGATAATCCAATGCAGAGGAAAATGGAATAACAAATTGTTATCTTCACCTGATATATTCTCCTGAATTTGACCATGACTTTTTTTTTCCCTGAAATTAAATGGGAGATCTTTTTTTTTTTTTTTTTTTTTTTTTTTTTTTGGGTGGGGGTATCTATTTCCTACCTGACAGAACAAAAGAGAAGTTTTACTTATCTGCTGCTGACTCATTTGTATGTGTGTTGTTCTTTGGCAGAGAAGTGATAAAAATGTTCTGTTGTATAAACAGTGAGTAGGAGAATCACAGCTTAGTCTAGGAGGCTCATGTAGTCCAGAACTGGTGATGTGAGTCTTAAATGAACATCTTGACAAATTTCAAGTTAGCAGAGATAGTTGGAGATGTGTCAGAAAGTTGGGCAAAAAGTTTGTAAGTTGAAGTCACTTTTGAAATCTGCAGATTGCTTGATAGGTTGAATGCTACTTTTGTTACAAAATATGTTTCTGAGAGATTACAAGCTAGGAATCTTTGTGATTGGAACATAATGCATCTCTAAGAAGCTGACTTCATTTCTGAGTTAACTTTATCATTGTAAAAAAAATGGGGCACTGATTTTCGGGAACCATCATGGATCAATTAAAGGTCAACCAAAGGATCGGCATGGGTTTATCAATGGTAGATCCTGTTTGACAAACCTGATTTCATTCTATGACAAGGTGACCTGCTTAGTGGATGAAGGTAAAGCTGATAATGTGGTCTACCTGGATGACAGTAAAGCTTTTGACACTGTTCCCCACAACATCCTCGTGGAGAAGCTGGCTGCACAAAGTTTGGATGGGCTAACACTCTGCTGGGAGAAACACAAACTGGATGGCTGGGCCCAAAGAATTGTGGTCAATGGAGTTAAATCCAGTTGGCAGCCAGTCAGGAGTGGTGTCCCCCAGGGCTCAGTACTGGAACCACTTCTATTTAACTTCTTTATTAATGATCTTGATTATTGATGGGATTGAGTGCACCCTTAGTAAGATTGCAGATGACACCAAGTTGGGAGGAAGTGTTGATCTGCCTGAGCGGAGAAGAGCACTATAGAGGGACCTGGATAGACTGCATCAATGGGCCAACATAAATCGTATGAGTTTCAATATTTCAATAGTTTCAATATGAGGGTAGGGTCCTGCATTTTGGTCACAGCAACCCCAGGCAACCCTACAGGCTCCTACAGGGAGGAGTGGCTGGAAAGCTGCCTGATGGAAAGGGACCTTGGTGTACTGATGGACAGTCAGCTGAATATGAGCCAGCAGTGTGCCCAGGTGGCCAAGGAGGCCAATGGCATCCTGGCTTGTAACAGGAATGGTGTGGTGAGCAGGACTAGGGAAATATCCTGCCCCTGTACTCGGCACTGATGATGCCTCACCTCGAGTACTGTGTTCAGTTTTGTGCACCTTAGTACAGAACACACTGAGATGCTAGAGCAAGTCCAGAGAAGGGCAATAAGGCTTGTGAAGGGCTTGGAGAATATGCCATATGAGAAGCGACTAAAGGAACTGGGGCTGTTTAGTCTGGGCAAGAGGAGGCTGAGGGGATGCCTTACTGCTCTCTTTAAATACCAGAAAGGTGAGTGCAGTGAGAGTGGGGCTGGTCTCTTCTCATTGGTGACAGGACAAGGGGAAGTGGCCTCAAGTTGCACCAGAGGTTGGATATCAGGAAAGGCTTCTTTACTGAAAGGGTTGTTAAGCATTGGAATAAGCTCCCCAGGGAGGTTGTTGAGTCACCATCCCTGAATGTGTTTAAAAACCATTTGAATTAGGTGCCCAGGGACATGATTTAGTAGAGGATTGTTAGAGTTAGGGTAGTAGTAGGATTAGGTTGTGGTTGGACTTGATCTTTAAGGTCTTTTCCAACCTGAGCAATTCTATGATTCCATGATTCTACAATTCAAACAAAGCTTTAACAAATGATAAACAAGCCCTGCGAATAGACAACAGGTTTTATCACATAATGGCTTTTGTTTCCCCTCAGCTTTTAATTTAACCTTAAAAATGAGAGTGAGGATGTTGTGCATGCCTATTGCAAAAATAGCAATCATCTATCACTTACCTCAGCCAACAGGTTTTCTTATTTGAACAGGTATGGTAATTTCTTTCTTCCTACTGTGAAGTAAACTCTGGTGTTGTTTGTGAGGCACTCAGACCCATAGCTTGAATCCTCTCTCACCAGGAGCTGTGTAAATGGAGTTACCTCTTTGAAGTGTCTGAGCAGCACTGCTGGATCCAGGCCTTTGTCTGGTCTGCACAGAGCAGCAGCTGCATACATAATTGTGGCATCTCAGTCAGAATGGGGATCCTGCTGGAGCAGAAAGCAAGGCACTGGGTAACCAGAAAGACAAGGGAAACCAGGATGACCATTGAGTTGAATAAAGTAAGGAGGTGCTTATGTTGGGACATAAATTCCTCTCTGGAGCATTGTCTGAGCAACCAGTTCACGAATCTTTGTGACAGGTTCACATTCACTTTCAGAAGGCAGTTATAAGCAGGAGAACTTACAGCTCTTAGCATTGGCTCTAGCAGTGAAGGTTGTTAGTTTGCCCTTGGTAGAGAATTAGAAGATACAGACATACAGCAGAATGAATCTACTGCTCCTTCCAACACTGCTTCCCTACAACTGCAAGAAAGAGAAATATACCCCCAAAAGGCACAGAATACAGTGTTGTGAGATTGTTGTTGCTATTGACTTCCTAGGATCAGTGTGTTTTTGGGGCTTTGACATTCAAAGGGACCTGCTCCCTGTCCTGTCCTTCTGTATCATGGTAAATTCAGCCCCATGGGTTTATAAACCAGAAAAAGATGCTGTCTTTGTGCACCAGCATGGATGCACTTAGACACTCTTGATGACACAGAGACAAGAAACAACAACAAAACAAACAAATCACCACCACCCATAATACTTTTGCACTCTTTCAAAATGTCCCCATTTGAGAATGAAATTCTCTGAGGACCTTTACTGGTCCATATTAGATATATGAATTGAGGAGCTAAGTACATATTCGAAATACAAACATATGCATAAGTGTAATAAGTTTCCCGCTCTCTGTCTTCCAGACCGATTTAGTAACCCTTGGAAAAAGTCTCACTGCCAGATGAGCTTTTTGGCACAACCCCAAGTGCAGCGTCTGAGAGGAGAGATGCTCTGGGAAGGAAAGAAAAAGGGGAAGCACAGAGAAAACCGATGCTGCCCTCGTGCGGCACCCGGCGTGCCGGGTCAGGGGAGAGCCCTCGGCATCGGGACCGCCCGGCTCCATCTACGCCCGTGGAGATGGGTGCCTCCTCGTCTGGTATAGAACGAGGTGCCTGAATCTGCAACCCCAGCTAGAGAGTCAAGTAAAGACAAAAGCCAAATCGCCTACTCGCCATTGTCCTTTGGAGGAACAAGTCTTGTCCCTTGAGTACATGGGGAATTCAGGCAACACAGAGGCAGGAGACTGAACAGCCATCAGTACCTGCCCAATCTCTGAGGCTTCCCTCAATCCTATATTTTTCTTCTTGTTTTATTTATTTATTTATTTATCGATTTATTTATTTATTTATTGTTTTAATCTCTGATACTTAATTATTCATGTAGTTATCTCTAAATTGGAGAAATATGGATTTGAATGATGGCTGAATGGTGGCACTCAGGGTGTTGTGAGCAATGGCTCAAGACTCAGGTGGAGACCACCAAGGATTCATACTTGGATCAGCTTAATAAATTTATTAGCAGTGGGATTGAGTGCATTCTCAGCAAATTTGCCCATGAGATTAAGCTGAGTGATACACTTGAAATAACAAAAGTAAGGAATGTCATCCAGTAGCCAAGCTTGAGAACTGGGTCCATGTGAATTTAATGAAGTTCAGCAAGGCCAAGTGCAAAGTGTTGTACCTGAGTCAGGGCAATCCCAAACACCAATAGAAACTGGAAGATGAACAGATTGAGAGCAGCCCTGCAAAGGGCTGGAGATTCTGCTGAATGAAAGCCAGTAGTGTGAGTTTGCAGTCCTGACGGCCAACAGTATCTGGGCTGCATCAAAAGTGGGGTGGCCAGTCCCATCCAGCCTGGCCTTGAATGCTTAAAGAAATAGGGCATTTACAACCTATTCCAGTGTCTCACCATCTTCTGAAAAATTTCTTCCCAGTATCTACTTAAAATCTCTCCTCTGTTTGTGTTAAAATATTCTCCTTTTTCTTATCGCTGTCAGACTATGTAAAAAGTCACTCTTACATTTATAAGCTCCCTTTAGGTACTTAACAGTTACGGTGAGATCACTGGAGCCTTCTCTTCTCCAAAATGAGCAAGCCCAGCTCCTTCAACCTTTCTTCATAGAAGAGATGCTCGAGTCCTCTGTTCATCTTCATAGTCCTTCGCTGGACATGCTCCAACATTTCCAGAACCTTCTTGTGCTGGGGGCCCCAGGCCTAGGTGCAGTACTGCAGGTGGTGCCTCAGGAGGACAGTGAAAAGTGGGACAATCACTTCCCTTGTTTTGCTGGCCGCTCCTCTTTTGATGAAGCCCAGGATACCATTGGCCTTCTGGGCTGAAAACACACACTGCTGGCTCATGTCTACCTTTTCATCCACCAAAATCCACAAGTCCTTCTCTGCAGGGCTGCTTTTAGTGAGTTCTTCTCCCAGTTTGTATACATACCTGGGATTACCCTGGCCCAAGTGTGACACATGGCACTTTATCAAGGTTCATGCAGGCCCAATTCTAAAGCTTGGCTTCTGGATGGCATTCTGTACTTTCGTTAGTTCAAGTGTACCACTCAACTTAGTGTTATTGGCAAACTTGCTGAGAATGAATTTAATTGAAACTTTTCAAACCTGCCCAGGTCCCTCTGGATGGATGGCATCTCATCCTTCTATTGTGTCAACTGCACCACTCAGCGTGGTGTCACTGGTGAACTTGCTGAGGATACACTCAATTGCATTGTCTATTTCATTGATAAAGATGTTGAAGAGCACTAGACCCAAGATGGAACCCTGAGGGGCACAACTCATGACTGGCCTCTACCTGCTCAAAGAGCTGTTGACCACAATCCTGTTGTTGTCCAACCACCTCTTTATTCTCCAAATAGTCCAACCTTCATCTCTCCCCAGTTTAGAAACAAGTCCAGGTAGAAGACATCTGTTACCCTCCCTCTGTCTACCATCATTCTATCATAGAAGGCCACCAGTCAGGAACGACCTGCCCTTGGTGAAGTTGGGCTGACTGTGTTGGGTCGCCTCCTTATCTTGCATGTGGATTAACTTCTCTTCCAGGGTGATCTGCTCCATCACCTTCCCAGACAGGGAAGGCAGAAGCGAGTCTCACCAAAATGTAGTACCCACAGTCTTCCCTTTTTCCCCTCTCTTAAAAATGGGAGTGGTGTTTCCCTTTTTCCAATCACCCAAGACTTTGTCTGTCAGCTAAAACCTCAAATATAGTGGGGAGCACCTTGGCAGCCACATCAGCCAGTTCCCCCCAGGACCCCAGGATGTATGTCATCTGGCCCCATAGACTTGCACATATGCAGTCTCATGAGTTGATCTAGGACTTGCTCTGCTCTTACAGTGGGAGGGATTTTGCTTACCTGACTATTTGGCATGTCTCCTAGCATTAAGGCTTTGTAGAAGAAGGGGAGACAAGAGTCAAGAGAAATCCTTGCGGGGGACAAGACTCTTATTGTATGAATAATTAATGCAAAATTGAATAATTATTCTATTTTTTTATGGGACTTTTAATGTTTATCTGATATGAAGTTCATAAGAGTAATGATTAATCCAAGCATGGTATTGCTTATGGTAAGAAATGCTTGGCAAGTAGGTATATTGATTTTGAGGGACAAGACTTGTAGCAGATTAAAGTATAAAAATTATACATGGTTATGATGATAATTAGAGCTGAATTAGTGCTGCCACCTTTGAAATTAAAATGTGACCTTGTCCATACAGCTGCTGTATGTTTGTACAGGTTTCAGGGGAAGCAGACAAGCCCAGAATGAAACTGGCCCCAGTTCACTGCAGTCAGCTATGTGCTGGGACCATGAAATGAATGACTTCTGTTCAGACTCGTATGTAAGAGATAAATACACAACCCAAAATGTCAAAGCAAGGAGGCATCAGTGTAGATGAGATTTGTCTGAATCAGAGGACTAAAATGAGGTAAATTTCTAGGACCTTGCTGGTATATCATTATCATGTGTACCTGGTGCTAGGGGAAAAAAAAACCAAAACTAAGCAACTAATTGAATCTTTTAATATATCTTCTTGTTTGTCAAACCATATGAGGAAATTTGGTGTGATTTTCATGATGATGTAGTTATTTATTTTCTTCTAAACCAGCCTTATTCAGAAAAATGTCTGTTGTGAGAATGGGCCCCAGTCTTACAGCAATGATAAAATGTTCCACCAAAGCGAACCTGCCTTGCTGTTTTTTGCTGGTTAGGGCTCTGCATCATTAAAATTATGGGAATTTAAAAACTGTCAGGAAAGGCAAATTGAGTAATACATCTCTTTTGTTGCTGTTAATAGTGTGTGATTTTGTGTGTGTGTGTGCGCGTACTTTCTTCAATCAGCATGTAATTTGGCACATGAGCTAAATTACAACAAAGAGAAAGGAAATATCCTTAGAATTCAGTCATGAAATGAGACAGACTGGATGACCATTTTTTTTTTTTTGCGACAGAAGATTGTAGATTTGACACTGCACAGTGCACAGTGGGACACAAGGAATTATCTGCCTGAGAATAATGCAAGAGATGCCTTTGGGCTGCTCATGGCTCAAAGAAGATGTCTTTGACTCGCAGGGCCTGAGAGGAGATCATGGCTCCCATGGTGCAGATAACCAGGGTGGGACAGTGGTGTGAAGGGATGGGACTGTGCCAGATGTGCCTGCAGGAGGAAGAGAGCAGGGATGGAGGCCCTGTGTTTACAAAAGGAGTACAGAAAGCTGTGGGTGAACATCAGTATGTCAGTCTTTCTTGAGTGTATTAGTTCTGAGCCTGTGAGACTGAATCACAGAATCACAGAATTGTAGATGTTGGAAGGGACCTCCAGAGATCATCGAGTCCAACCCCCCTGCCAAAGCAGGTTCCCTACACCACATGTGAGGTGTTCATCAGCTCAGAGGTGAGAATTGCCTGCTTCCTGATTTTTTTCTCTGCTTGGTCCAATTGGCAGATGATGTCCTACTTCTTCTTCCCTTCATCCCTCCTTTCTTCCCTCCCACTCTCTTGACTCCTTTCCTCGCAGAACAAGTGGCTGGCTGATGTTGGCAGGGACCTGAGGGTCCACCTGGCCCAACCCGTTCTCAAGCAGCGACGCCCGGAGCAGGGTGCCCAAGATCACGCTCAAGCAGATTCTGAAAGCCTCCGAGGAGGAGAACCCACTGCCTCCAGGACCTACTGCCCCGGCTTCCCTCCCTCCGTCCCCCGCTCCTTGCTTTTCCCGCTTCCGTCAGTAGATGTCAGTGAGCTCCACTCCATGCTCCTGGAGCCTCCGGGCTGTCTCTCAGACATCCTGCGTGGAGAAATCCCTTGTGAAATGCAGAGGAAACATTTGGCAGATAAGTCAGTGGAGGAGGCAGTTCAAGAGCAGTAATCTGACAGGGAGAAGTGTTTGGGGAGATTTTCCTTGGTGAGCCAGAGCAAACTCTCTGATGTTGATAGTGCATGCACTGTGCGAAGCTGCAGGAAGGAGTTTTATGGCTGGTTAAAACAGATTCAGCTCCAGCAAAGCTGCTGTTTTAGCAGAGACAGCCAACATAATGGTGTCAGAGCTGTATATAGTAAATACCTCATCTATGTCACTGTGTTAATATAGAGTCCTCGTGTTTTTAGTACCCTTGTAAAGTCCCCCACGTGTTTTAGAAAAACTCATCCAATTCTGACTTTGCAGATGCAGCATAATCTTAGGCAGATTGCTTATTGTGATAGGCCTGGTTTGCCCACCTGTAAAATGAAGCTCATAATAACCACATGCCTATTGTTCCCAGGGCTGTGGCATATATTACCTGTTTCACACCTGACTTGAGGGTAGTTTATAAACACGAGGGTGACTGACTTTTTACATGGTCTGATAGTGATTGGACAAGGGGGGTGGTTTTAAACTCAAAGAGCACAGGCTGCCCAGGGAAGCTGTGGGTGTCCAATCCCTGGAGGTGTTCAAGGCCAGGTTGGATGGGACTCTGTGCAGCCTGATCTAGTGGATGGCAGCCCTGCTCACAGTAGGGTGTTCAAACTAAGTAATCTTTGATGTTCCCTCCACTTTATAATTACATGATTCTGTGATTCTATGATTCTATGACTCAAACAGTTAAACTGCAGCAGGAATGGGGATGTTATGCTCTGAGACAGACATGCTCATTCAGGATCCCTATTCTTGTCCTTTTTGTATTGAACTGCAAAAAACAACGCAAAACAAAACAAAACAAAACAATGCCTGCTTGTAAAGACAGCTGATAAATGTAGTTAGGGAAAATGCTCTTTTTAATAAAAGAGCTGTGAAACCCCTGGAGACTATCTTTCAAGTAACTGAATGTGTGCAGGTACAGCCTGTTGTACTGCTTTGGCCCACATTGGAGGTAAGTGTGCAGTAGGCTCATTGATATCATTTTGTCAGCACATCCCAACCCGAGGCAGTTTCACTGCTGATGACACATCCATGGTGATGACAGATTGAGACAGAGGAAGGTGGGGTTCTGCGCCTGGCCTGCCTGTGCTATCTGTGATATCTGTGGGGAACTGAGTGAGCCTGGAAATGGACTGTGCTGAAAGCAGCAGTGGAAGGCACTCAGTTCCTGTTTTCCAGTGAGGAGACAAGGTTTTCTTTTTGTGTGGTGACAGAGGAAATAGACACAACATTCGAGCTGGTTATCCAGAGAAGGAGGCTGAATACAATCACACTTCTTTTTCTTTGTTGCAGAGAGCCTGGCAGGCCTGGGAGAAGAAGGTCTAAATACTTTGTCAGTTTTTTGTATTAGGGATCACAGAAATATGTCTCCTATAGATGCCAGAGTAGGTGGTCTGACTATAGCCCTTAATGCCTCTGTGCCTCAGCTCCCTCTTTCTTAAGATACTGATAGGGATACTTGCAGCAGAAATCTCTCACAGACTGATATTTTTTGCACTTTGTAAATACAGTGGCAAAATACGTAGGCAGAGCAATATCATTTGCTATTATACTTCCAGAGCTGGCTTTTTAAACAGGAGCTTGCATGTTTTGGAAACAGAATGAGGTAGGGCTGGAAACAGAAGATGTGCTCAGTCTGACTGTGGAGCAGGATGGGATAAGAGGCTGCTCACAACCTGTCCTACTGGCTATCGAGCCATGCTGTTGGGCATCAAGCTTGGAAGGTCTGCAGCTGAGGGCCACTGATATTGGACACCCCATCAAAAAATAAGAGAAATCCACCACCTGGGCAACTCACCTTTATAAAAAATGTCAGATCTTCTGGAGCTGTATGTTGGTGTTTGAGAACATGAGAGTTATGTATGCCAGCAGGAGTTCTCCACAAGAAGGGTCACAGAAACTGTTCTGTGTTAGGGCAGAGGCCGGTCATAAGCAGTGTCCCTCAGGAGTCCGGTGCTTTTCAACATCATCTTCAATGACACAGACGATGGCATCAAGTGCACCTTCAGCAAGTTTGCAGATGATACCAAGCTGAACGGTACAGTCAATACAGTGGAGGGAAGGGAAGCCATCCAGATGGACCTGAACAGGCTGGAGAAATGGGCCCATGTGAACCTAATGAGGTTCAACAAGGCCAAGTGCAAGATGTGCCAGGTGTTTATACATACTGAATGAAGAACGCCTTGTGACAGCCCTGTGGAGAAGAACTTGGGGGTCCTGGTGGGTGAGAAGCTGGATATGGGCCAGAAGTGTGCGCCTGCAGCCCAAAAGGCCAACTGTGTTCTGGGCTGCATTAAAAAAGGAGTGACTACCTGGGAGAGGGAGGTGATTGTCCCACTCTATTCAGCTCTTGTGAGGCTTCATCTGGAGTACTGCGTCCAGGCCTGGGACCTCCCAGTATAAGAAAGACATGGAGCTCTTGGAGCTGGTCCAGAGGAGGGCCACTAAGATGATGAGAGGGCTGGAGCACCTCTCCTATGAAGAAAGGTTGAGGGAACTGGGTTTGTTTAGCTTGGCGAAGAGAAGGCTCCAGAGGTCCTCATTTGACCTTTCAATACTTGAAGGGAGTATATAAATAGAAGGGGGAACGGCTGTTTACAAGAGTGGATAGTGATAGGACAAGGGAGAACGCTTCTAAACTGAGACAGGGGAGGTTTAGGTTAGGTATTAGGAAGAAGTTTTTCACACAGAGCGTTGTAACGCACTGGAACAGGTTTTGCACAGAGGTTGTGGATGCCCCATCCATGGAGACATTCAAGGCCAGGCTGAATGTGGCTCTGGGCAGCCTGGTCTGGTGGCACATATCAAGGGGATTGAGACTAGGTGATCTTTATGGTCCTTTTCAACTGAGGCCATTGTATGATTCTATGATTCTATGAAACTTTCATGTCCTGAAGTGGCTCTGTTACAGGCAGTGGTGCTTTTGGGCTTCATCATGTTGTACAATGCAATACAGAAGGCATGTAATAAATTCCCTTAGCCTGTGGGCACCAAATGTTTGACTTAAGGAGAAAAGGGTCTAATGTGGGTCTTAACACCTCAGGTGGATTTCCTAGTAAGCCCAGGCATAAGATATTCATACTGAAAATATTTGGGTTGCTTTGTAAAAGTAGAAATCTGGAGATCTGTTCATTGTTGAAGAGAGAAACAGAAAAGAAATGATGTAACTGCAAGTTCTTTCATAGGATGTGGGAAGATAAGAATGTGTTTGGAGGTGAAAAGCAGACATTCTTATGAGTGCAGGAAAAGAACTGTTCTTTGGGAAGTTGTGATATGAGAAGCATGGAAATGGAACATACATAGAGATACAAGTCTCAGAGACCTGGTGGGTGCAGTTACAAAAATGATGTGTAACCAATGGAGGTGTAAAGAACCAGTGAGAAGGGGAGGGGGGAAAAAAAGTAAGAAAGAAAGATCCCAGCATATACAACAGGTTATTCTTACTTTTATTTAACTCCTTTTTTATTCTTTTTTTTTTTTTTTTTTTTTCCTGTAAAATAGAAAAATGACAACATTGGTCCAAAATCAAATTGCCTGTGGAACAGCACTTGTTTTATTCTGCATCTGATACAGAGGCTTCCAGTACCTGCTTTGAAGCTGAGGTATTCTTTTAGTCCCATTTTGCTTTACACATCTCTATAGTTAACGAGTGGAGGGAAGTGCTTCCTCAGCCCAGACACTGAACCTGATTCAGCCAATATCTTTTGGTGAAACTGCACAAGTGACTTCTAATAAGAGTTTGAAGATATATGAGTATTCATGGCATAGTATATACGAGTGTATCTGTGTTATCTGCTATCCTGACAAAAAAAAAGAGATGGAAGAAGATGTCTCCATATAGGGTTGACTGTGCTGTTTGGTATTCAGTGTGGTTATTGTACTTTGACAATGATAAAACATTTTGCTGCCTGGCATTGACTTCACCACTGAAGAGCTGGTGCCTGTTGACCAGGGAAAGATATATTTCTGTTATATGGAAGCTCTCTGTTAAATATTAACTTCTTGTTGCTGAGCTTACAGGTCATTTTATTGTATCTGCAGATCTCTTGACACACAAGGATATTTGTCCTGTGATGAGAATTTACTTTGTCTGTTTCACTGTTAATTTTTTGGTTGAAAACTTAGGCCTTCATCTGAATGTGCATTTTCAGTAAATGTCTGCTTTCCACATAAAATAATTTTGGTCAAAAGCTAGCATTTCTTAACTTTCATCCAAAAGACTTTAATTTTATGACAGTCATTGTGTGAAAGTATGTGCTCCTCAAGTCAACTTGAGGATTTTATATTGGAAACTTCCTGTTTTTCACACAGTTTCATAGCTAAGCAAAGCAGTTCATGTGCCAGGCCAAGAAGAAGAACAGAAGATGGACAGTGAACTGCCTGTAACTATTCCTTATTTGGGAGAGGAGTCTTTAAGCTAAGATGTGTTTAATGCAAAAGCAGAAAAGAATCATTTTTTTTGGTGGAAGGGAGGCATATGTTGTGAAAAACATAATCCTGACCCCTCATCCCACAATTTCAAGGTCTGAAATATCTACTGCTACCCCCTCTTGCAGACATGGGAAGTAATAAAGCCAAGGAATTGTCTGAAATTCTCTTTCTCATGCACAGATCTGTGCTAGTTGAACAGGACAGAGCTTCCACCTTTAAGCAATCGCGGTTCCCTCCTGCACACGATGAACACCAGTGATTTTTTTCCCAAATAATATGTATTGTTGGCACACTGATTCTGGCTGTAAGAAAGAAGGAATTAATATAGAGGGAATGAAGAAAGAGGGATGAACAATGTTATTCCAAAGTACTTCCAGGTTCTGTACTCCCTTGGCACAAGAGATGGCTGAAGAGTGCCCAAGGTACAGAGCTGGAGTAGTGTGGTCAGCCAGCTCCCAGACTGACTTGCACAACAGCTGTGGATGTGTTCAGAACCAATCTGGTTCGCTGGGAAAGTGTGGAAGTATGAGCAACTTTTCTAGGACAAAGACAGGAATGTTTCAAGGTGAGTAGTAAGGCATACTACCAGCCCAAATTAGTTCCACCCCTGCTGCCTGCCAGGGGTAGAGAGGATAGGTTTGAAACAGGGCGATAAATGTCCTTGGCTGCCTGGAGATAGAACAGCCCAACTGGGCACCCTTAGGGATGTCAGGGCTCTGGCTCAACTCCGTATTTAGGGAGACAGTGCCTACTGCCTTGGCTTGAAGGGTGTTCATGGTGTGCACGATATCTGTCTGTGGCCCAAATATAGGAAGATTTCATGACATGAACAAAGGAATGGAGAGCAGTTGGGAGGTGGATACTACCTCTGAGAAATGGAAGATGAAAGCTCCAAATGTTGTTTGACCATGAGTACAGAGGCTGTGTACGGTTAGTATAGCTGTTGTAAGCCTTTTATCATGTACTGTGCAGCAAGCACTTGATCAATATATTGAGCAATAATTACTTTTTAGAGCTTCCAAGCAACCTTAGCTGTGAAACTGTTGTTGTTTCCAATAGAAAAAAAAAAAAGAAAGAAAAAACAACACAGGATGAAAAAAATGGGTTTACATGTATTTTGTTCTTTCCTTTTGAGGTTAACAATGCCACTCATCTCTCTGCAAAACCATAGTGAAAATAACTGCATTCCACTGAAATGAAGCAACTCCAAACTAATCCATTTGAAGAAAATTCCATCCTTTACTCTTCTTCTTTTTTTTTTTTTTTTAAAGAAATAGCAAGCGAGTTTTAACTCTGAGTTTTCATAATGATAGAGCAGGAGCTTTCTCCACCATCCCAGATTTGAAATGCATCTGATGCAGGCCTATAGAGACAGGGGACTGTTATTAGAGCTGTGTAAATAATCAAGAAGTAATTGAATAGAAGTCTTCAGCCTTTTTGCTGTTTGTAACTTATTTGTGAGCCTGCCTGGATGTCTTGAATGTGTTTGTTGTTTGAAATCATTCTGACCATAATTTTTGTGAATAATCGTTTATTTGTAGCTAGCCTATGAACATTTAGATAATCAAAATGTGAGTTGTTTGGACTAGGCAATGGGAGATTTCTGTTCCATGTTTATACAAGTGTAGCTCTGAGATTTGCACCAAGAACACTCAGAGTAAATTAACTTTCTGCAAACACAGAGATTAACATTAATCTTTCTGGGAAATGTATGTTCATCAAATGTACAATATTCATGGAAAATTTAAAAAAGAGATGAATGCAGTTAAAATAATATTTATTTGTAAAGCATTAAAAAGTATTTCCTGTGATCCTGTTTATATCTGAATGAATGACTTAAGTTTCTAGAGTTTGCAGTCAGGAAACTTAATTAGACCTAACTTAAATTTCTCCTCAAGCTGGGCACAGCCCCTCGGTCCCGTGGCTCCAGAAGGGTATGTGCATTCTGTCACTTTCTGTGTAGCTGGTGGACATCACCTCTTTGCACAAGAAGAAATGTCTGAATAGGCTGGTGAAGGCCTCAGATAGGAGCCCTTGATAACTCAGTTCAGCAGAAACTACCACAGCTCCCTGGTATTAGGAAAAGTGCCTTGTCTCCTTGCCAGTTCTCAATACAAACGAAGGTAGCATTTCAGCGGGAACCTAGCGTACCAGGGAAGCTCAACATGCACAAAGAGGGCCAAGGCAAAGAGAAAGCAAATGCCTCACCCACGTGCCACAACCGCTGCCAGGGCCTGTGGAGCTGCAAACAGATCATTTGGCAGCCAAATGGGTTTTGTAACCTCCTTACCCTCCAAAAATTAGTATGTACTCGGTGCCTAGAGCGCTCTAAGTGCTGCCTTGTGGCATGTACTTGGCCAGTAGCCTCCAAGCAGAGTGGCTGACAGCACTGAGTTTACACAGCAGGGATGAGCTAGGAGCAGATCATGTGTTTGGTTTTACCTACAACCCTTTGGTTACTTGTCATGGGTAGATGGCTTTGTGTTGAGAACACCTTGGAGAATGAAACACAGACATCTTAAAGGAGAAATACTTGATACTGGGTACAAGCTAAGTATCTCCACCTCCTATTCAACTTTTGTTTTCAGTAGGGAATAAGGAGTATTTTGCAAACACAACAGTACAATATAACAGTTTTTTATTTAAAAAAAATTCTTCTATTTCCTTGACATGATTTTGTTTTTTACACATCATATTTTGAAAGAAAAGTACTACGTAATTTTTTTTTCTGCAAAATTTCCCAGCTCTTGAGTCGTCTGTTTCCAAGGAGCTATTCTTTGTGCTATTGTATGTGGGAAGGCATTTTCACAGTCCTAGGTTTCTCTTGGCACATCAAAACGCAATGTGAGCTGCCAGCCTTCTGTATCTGCACCATGAAAACATGACAGCTCAGTCCACAGAACCGGGGCTGCCCTGTGTCTTGGATGTCAGAAGTCACCAGAGCAATGGAGTCTGCTAAAGATATTCTTTCTGATGTCTTATAATTTTCTCCAGCAATTGTAACTTTCTCAAATCAGTTTCATTAAAAATTGTCATTGCTGTCACATTAGCTATAGGCTGCCTGGGAACTTAGTAGAATGTGGGGAATCAGTAAATGGCAGTTAAATTTAAAGCAATGTGGATGAAAGAATCGACTTGGCATCAGGAGATAAAACAAGATGTGAACTTGGACAAATCACTTCACTCCATTTCCTTTCCCAAACTTTACCACTTAGGCCATAAATATGCTGGGTTTCCTACCACATTTGAAGAAAAGAAAATTAAACTTATTTTAAAGGGGAAGGGGAGAAAAATAATCCTGTCCTTTCTTTTACCCTTCCTGCTCCCACCATCTCCATTTTGCTGGGTCCTTTCCACCTCTATCTATGCTCAGCATAGAGTTCTGGCTCTCACCCTCTTCCCTTGCAGGCATCAGAAAAATAAAAGAGAGAGTGCTGAGTAGTGGAGGTGGAGGGGAGTCATCTGAAGGAGAGAATACCTGTCCATGCAGCTTGTGACTAGTCCAAGTTGAAATGAGATTTGCATTGGAACAAGGCTTTTTGTGTGTGTGTTTGTGTGTGTGTAAAATGAAAACAACATCTACAGAATAACATAAGCCAGAATTTTTGTGCTTTGGCTACTGAAAGTTTTGACCAAATTTTGCCAATTTCTATAAGTTGTTTTTTTTTTTTTTTTCCTCAATTCTCCAATTAAGGAAAAAGAATATATTAAAAAAACCAGGGATCTTTCACATACAGCTCTCTCCTTTTCCTGTTTCTTCTTCTTCTTCTTTTTTTTTTTTTTTTTTTGGTGAAAGAATCAGTTTTCCATTCACAGTGACATAATAGAGTCTTTTTGCTTCAGAAACCACATAGAAAAAATGTTAAAAAAGAGTCCAGAACTGGTGGATTTAATGCTTCACTCTTAGCAGTTTGTATTTTTTTTTCATTTAACTTTACCTTTTTTAGATTTGCATTTGTTGGTAACTATTTTATATGCCCCATGTGCTCCACAGTTCTGCTCCGATGCTGTGCTGCATGGCTGAAGGGTAGCTAGCCAGAGTACAACATGTGATCACCTCATTCCACAGTGAGCTAACAGCTGATGATACAGGTCTGTGTATATAGCTACCATGTGATCTATGCTGGCTGAGGAAAAATTTTTAACATCAGCTGTTCCCAGACAGCAACCATGCATAATTTTGGCCACTACATGATGTGTGCATGAAGGATAATAGAGGGTTGGGATTGATTTATGCTTGAAAAAGTGCATGCAAGGTTGGTAGTGACACTACAGACCACAAGAATGATACTTCAGTTGTGTGCAGATTCCCCCTCTTCCTTTCTTCAAAGGAGAAGAATTTTATGCCATTTACTAACAATCTTTGTTTGCTTTTTTCTTCCCTCCCCCTGCTTTCTTTGTTCTGTTGTTGGTTTTTTTTTTTAAGTGATATAAGGGCTTGTGGTAATTTTTAAAAGAATTGAAATTAAAGAGAAGGCAATAAAGGGTCGTAGTGTGGGGAAGTCTTACGAAAACGTTGAAAATGGCTGCAGAAAACACTTGGGCACAGCTTTTCTATGAGGGAGATGGAAGATGAGGGCTCTTTACTTAAAGACAGAGTTGACTTGCACCTCAGACACTGTGCTGGTACACAGCCCATCTGTCTGCGTTTGCCTTGTGTAATCACATAACAAGCTCTCCTGCGCCATGTGCTGACAGCACCCAGCCTGATTCAGGTCTCTGGCTTCTACCTTAGCCTGAATAAACAGGGGTGAGACATTCGTTGAAAAATACAAAGGACATTGGTTCTGAGAAATGCAAGGGAATCTTTCTTGGTGGTAGTCTAAGGGATTTAGGCTTCCAAACATGGGTCCAGAAACCATGATATGCAGCAAGGATGGAGCAGAGGGCTCACTAGTGATGGATTTTTAATTGCTGGTGATATTTAATGGTTTTTCCATTGATCTAGATTGATCTGCCTCCAGCACAGTCCTTTTTATCCCCATGAGTAGGAAGAATTTTTGGATGGAACTGAGTAGAGTTTCACCCAGCTCTTAAGGTGTTAAGTCACCCTCATTCCCATTGAGGACAATTACACAAGTGTCATTTTTATTACAAATGGTAACACAAAAGTCCCACAACATGACTTTGTCACCAGGAAGGCTAAATTCCACTCATTGGGCATGATGGAGACTTGGCCTGAGATGTACACAGAGTCTGGCAGCACCGGCAAAATGGAGATAGTGATGGAACTGTCAAAGCAGATATCTGCCTGCTTCATTTTCATTAGTTTGGTCACAGTGGGGCTGCTCAGACCAGGCTAAGAGATTTGACTACAGTATGAAGTTTGTCTCTAACCCTTATTAAGAGTAAATTTCTTTCACAGTGGGTACATAATGTTGAAGCAGATTTTGCATATGTTCTGAAAATATTCTTCATCCTTTTAACCTTAGACTTTTGTGGCATTGTCTGCAAATATATAAAAAAGAATCTCTGGGTGTCTCTGTGACTCTGAAGAAGTGTTTCAACCCTGTCTGATCCCAGCGTACTACCAGCAACTCTTGAAACATAAGATATATCTTAATATGTTGATATATATAAGATATAGAAAGATAGATTTTGATCTAAAGATCACAAACTTGTTTCTTGCCATTAATCAGAAAGAAACATGAACCTGGAGCAGTGTTTGAACAAATGGACAGGATGGTCAAGACCAAGATGCTCAATAGTCCATGTGGGTCTATCTCCAGAGTTTCCCTTCAGAGTCTGTCCCAGCATGGAAATTCATCAAGTGAGCAGACAGGAAGTGCCCAGCATGGGGAGAACCTGGTTTGGTAGCTCATGTTATACTCTTTCCACTGCATGAATTTACACTGGGACAGTAAGATTTGTTAACTATCTGATGATCAAGATGAATATTCACATTATTATCTGACAAGTGAGAATGAAGGAGAATGACAAGCTGAGGGATCTGGGCTTGTTCAGCCTGGAGAAAAGAAGGCTGCGGGATGATCTCATTGCAGCCTTTCAGTACGTAAAGGGAGCCTACAAACAGGAGGGGAGTCAACTCTTTACAAGGCTAGATAACAGCAGGACAAGGGGAAATGGTTTTAAGTTGAGGAAGGGAAGATTTAGGTTGGAAGTCAAAGGGAAGTTCTTTACAGAGAGAGTGGTGAGGTGCTGGAACAGGCTGCCCAGAGAGGCTGTGGATGCCCCGTTTCTGGAGGTGTTCAAGGCCAGGTTGGATGGGCTCTGGGCAGTCTGGTCTAGTATTGAATGTAGAGGTTGGTGGCCCTGCATGTGGCAGGGGGTTGGAGCTTAATGAGGTCCCTTCCAACCCTGTCCATTCTGTGAGTTCATCCAGGTGAGAAGCCATCACCATCCATCCCCAGAATGGCAAGTCTTTATCTAGATTAGTGTGTTTGATGGCTAGAGTTTATTTTGACTGAACTACCAGATAGAAGGAGAATAACTCATCTCCTTCCTCACAAGGGCAGATACAAGGATTATATCAGTGTAGTTGGATGTGGTGACAAACCAGAGGGCAAAGGAGGTGATAGTGATATAAGGCATGTTTACACAGCAAAGGAAAAGGTATGACTGCAGCATGTGCTAGCCTGAGAAACAGGAGCAGGAAGGGACAAGCATTGGGCTTTGTGTGGTTCTGGTGGGAGTAAATAGCAGCAAATTTGTCTCTCAAAGTACTGTGTTCTGTGTGGCTGCCTGAACTAAAGGCTGCCTGGCTCATCTTTGCTGTTAGGGTTATCCACAAACTAGCTAGATTAAGGTACACAGAAAGGATTTTATATGTCCACAGTCACATCTCCAATACCATCAGTTTTCAACTGCAGATACAAGAAATCAAGTGCTGGAATTCTCTTGCTGAAGGCCACCTGGACCTTCTGATTGCACATTGTAATCCCAGAAACACATTAAGCTTAGTAGAACTGACATGAAAACAGAAGGAAATTCTGCCTGTGCTTTAATTTATTGTCTTACATTGCTATTAAACGTGGTTGCATAAATCAAAATAATTAATAATTGCCCTTATTTCCTATTCCAGCTTATCCTAGCAATTTTTTCACATGTATTTTTTACTCAGATTTTTTTCTGATTAATTTCTGGAGATAGCTCCAGAATTATCTTTTCTGGGATCTTATGCTGTTTTGACATTGGAGCTGTTTTCATTAGAGGAATAAGTCTTTCTTTTGTTTTCTCAGAATCAGATTTCCCATGCTAACATTTACAGTTACAGATATGATACTTGCATTCTTTGAGTGCTCTTCGACATCCATTTATCACTGTCTGTTTCAGCTGCTGTTGAAACAATAGCAAACTGTATTGTCTGTGAATTTGGGACAGAACACTACTCACAGAAGCATGAATATACTTGCACAGCCATTAAAAATGTGAGCATCTATGGAGTTCCTTCCTTCCTTCCTTCCTTCCTTCCTTCCTGCCTTCCTTCCTGCCTTCCTGCCTTCCTGCCTTCCTTCCTGCCTTCCTGCCTTCCTGCCTTCCTGCCTGCCTTCCTGCCTGCCTCCCTGCCTCCCTTGCCTTCCTTGCCTTCCTTGCCTTCCTTCCTTTCCTCCCTACAATTTCTACACATGGTCCGTATTCTGTCTGATTACCAAAATGATTTACACCAGAATGAAGGAAAACAGAAACCACCCATTGGCTGTTTAATCATATTTGTATTTGATGGTGTGTGTCAGAACATGTAGCATTACCATCGTATTTGCTATTTGCTTACAGTACACTACTGCATTGATACCTAACCAAAACGGTCTGTACAGGCACAGATTAGACCTGAAAGTTTTCTGTGCTAACAAGAAAAGGCAAAAATAAGTAATTCACCACTGAAATGATTCTTCAAACAGGAATACATGTAATATAGTCATTTGAGTCATGCTGGCTCAGGTTCAACAGAACTGGAAGGGAACAGGATTGTTGATGTTTGGTCTCCATCTGGACTACAGATGCTTTAAAGAGGGCATCCCAAGGGACTCTGTCCTTGCAGATAGAAAGAGGGTGCCTTACTTTCTAGGCCACTGTTCAAGAAAGGTGTAAAGAAAAAGGAAGACTGCAGGAAGGTGTACAAGGAACAATTCTTTATTCTGCATTTTAAAAGAAATTTTTGGTCACCAAGGCAATTTGGAGGAAGAAAAATCCTGAAAATATGCTCTGAGAATGGCTACTACATCAAGAGCCACGAGGAGAAGAGGAGAAATGTTTATTTCTTTATTGTAACTTGGTTTAGGCACTAAGGTGACATTTTTGGGCATGCAGAAAAGGAAGAAAAAGGAAGATTACTTGTCTTTGGAATCAGGCTCCAGCTGAGAAAAGGTTTTTCCAGGATACTGTTTTCAGAGTTGGGTACCCAAATTCCACTGGGGTGTCAATTTTTGTGGTTACAGTCTCTTTGACCTCATCTGATGTAAGTGTGAAGTTTTGGGGAATGGTGCTCCAAGTTTAGCAGAACATTGTCCATGATGAAGGGAGAGGCTGGGATAGAAAATGTCTTAATTGAAGAAATTTACCTGTACTTCTGGGAGTATATTTTTAGTGGTGTAGCAAAGAGTAAAGGGGAAAATTTCTGTCAAGCTTGAATTCTAGAGCATTTCACTGTGAAAGAAGCAGTGGGCAGTGAAATAAGAATATCTGAACTCAAAAGCAAGTCAATGCATGCATGAAAAAAAATTTGGCAATTGTTTAGTGGAACAACACAGTCTTAATAGCACAGCATTAGGCAGAGGGCCAAGAGGCAAAAATATTTGTAAATAGAGTTTGCTAATTTTTTCCACTGGCAGACACAGCAAAGAGGGAGGGGTGAATTAGTGCTCTGGAGGACAGGCTTGGGAGCACGGGTCCCTCTAGGTTCGTGAACAGAACTCTGTAATCCAAGTTCCATATGCAAATAAGAAGATTGTATGCATCTATACAGGGCAGGGAGATATAAAGAACATGTGGTAAGGAAGCATTCTTCTAGTTCAGGAACAGAAATTGAAAGATCATCAGAAATACAGGAGGAACCTGCTGGATATTTCTGCCTACAGACCTGCACCTTTATAGGATCTCTTAGGGTGCTTTTTTTCTGCAGTGTCTCTGTGTTTTTGGAAAGAAAATCCCCTGAGCACATCCAGCCTGTTCTGCTGTTGTTGCTGCTGTTACCTGCATGGTGCACCTGAGCTCTGTGCTGCTGACAGAAAATTTCTGGCACTGAGGAAGTTGGTGGATTCATTGCTTCTTTCACTGTAGAAAGATATTTAGCAGCTTTGCTTACAAAATAGCAGAGCGCCTCTCTTATACCAGATTGCAAGCTTTTCACAGGGGTGTCAATGTATTGGTGGGAATTTTGACCACTAGAGTGGTCATTTGTCTCCTTTCTGATGTTTGTGAGTCAGATACGGTGTACTTTTAAACCCACTTTTTGCTCTTTGTAACACTAAGAATAATCTTCACTGAAACACAACTGTACTGCAGAAAAGGACAGGCCATGTGGATTTTTTGAACTTCTGCAGTGAATCATAGAGCCATAGAACGGCTGGGGTTGGAAGGGACTCCAAGGATCATCAAGTTCCAACCCTCTTGCCACAGGTAGGGCCACCAATGTCCAGATCTGGTACTAGAACAGGTTGCCCAGGGCCCCATCCAACTGATCTTGAATGTTGTGAACACCTCCAGAGAAGGAACATTCACAGCCTCTCTGGGCAGCCCATTCCAGCACCTCACCACTCTCTCCGTGAAGAATTTCCCCCTGACATCCTTACCTAAACCTTCCCTCCTTGAGCTTAAAACCATTCCCCCTTTTCCTATCACTATCTACCCGAGTAAAATGTTGATTTCCCCTTCTTTGAGTGAAACAATTTTCACATCATGTTGTTAATGATTTTTTCTTGACCCAGAAGCATGGTAACTCACCTCTCTGATCCGCACTTTTCAGCATCTTAATTGAACTTTCTAAACTGAAGCCTTTCAAGATTGCCTTCTGAGGCAGACTCTTTTGGATTGGACATGTTTTAGACAGAACTCAAACCTGAATATCTTGCATCTAAATAGTGGACAAAAGAGCCTTGCAACACATACTGTTCACATGAATAATGTAACATAAAAATAAAAATAAAAATAAAAATAAAAATAAAAATAAAAATAAAAATAAAAATAAAAATAAAAATAAAAATAAAAATAAAAATAAAAATAAAGAGTGACAAATGATAAACATCCTGCTAACATTTACCTAACAGAAAGAAATGAAAAGGCACCTTAAAGATAACATACAGAGCTATTGGTTGTTTCACACAAAAAACACCAGCATTTCACCCGTACTCTCTAAATTGCAGTCTAGCATTCTTCTTCTCTGTAAAGTTGTATGTGAGCATCTAAACTAAAAAAAAAAAAAGGAAAATAAATGTTCAAGGGAGAACTTGAACACTTAGCACAAATGCAAAACCTGTGAAGCTAACATTATTAGCACACCAGGGTCAGTAACTTCCTATTTATGTAGGTATATATATTTTTTCTACAGAATGTTCTGTATAACAAAGTTAATATCTCACTTATGTAAGAGTTAAGAAAATGAGTGACTGTGTAACAAATTTTTAAGAGTTCATCCCATTTAAACACAAATGGTACTCTGCATGCTTTCTGATGTATGAAAGTGAGGTATGGTTTAGAATCATAGAATCATAGAATGGTTTGGGTTGGAAGGGACCTCAAAGATCATCTAGTTCCAGCCACAAGAAACAAGCTAGAAATGTCTGTAAAAAGCAAGCAAATATTTAATTATTATTAATTCATATTTTCAAAATGTAGGTCTGAAAATTCTTATTTTTAAATAAAACATGTGACTTCTAATTTTGAATGAGGATAGTTTCCATTTTAAAATGGACCTGAAAGAATGAAAGCTATGAATTAAAAAGGCTGAAAAAATCTTCTACATGATGCAAACCGTTTCACTGCTGGCTGAATGGAGAACCGCAACGGAGTATTTCAATAACAGAAAAGATGACTCAGTCTAATCCACATCAACCTCCTTCCAAAAACAACAATTTCTAGAGTTCCCAGTGGGAATTCCTCTTTGTCGTTTGTGTGTGGTGACAGAGGTCCCCACTAGCTTCAACCTTGGTTGGAGAAGGACAGATTAAGATCGTGTGACATCTGCTCCCTAATTGCAGTTGTGGTTTTCCACTTCTCACCACTCAGGATTGGTAGGCAACCTCCCCAGCCTGGCCGTGATTGAGCAATGCCTTGGGGTTGCAAAGCTTGGAGCCCAAGACCTTGGAAACCACCTATGTTCCTACAAATAGAAGCAGCAAAGGGTCGGGATGATTTGTTCCCACCTTGTACACACTACCATAGGTTATGTGATTAAACAGCAGCTCTGAGTTTGCAAAGCTGTCAATCCATACCTTTCATCAGCACTTAGTTCACTGAAAAAAAAAAACAACCAAAAAACAAAAAAACCCGCCACACCAACAGTTAAAAGCTTTGGAGTTGCATTTCTTAGTTTCTTAGGACAACCTCTCCACTGAGATATTTTGTCACAGTTTGGTGAAAGTCTGAGCATAGATTTTTACATGTTCTTTTTAACTTCTCTTTTGCATGCCTGAAGACTTCAAGACTTCATGCTTTGCTCACGTGGCTGTGGGGTCAGAGCCAAATCCCTTTTCTAGTTCAGTGATGCCGCACTGCAGCAAACTAGATAGTTGAGCATGGAACACCTTTGTACTTTCTAATTTGGGAGGGAATTTGGAGTCATGCTGGGACCATGCAGGAGAGCTGAAACCCACCTGACCTCCACCAAGCCTCTTCCATTGTTCTTTTGGCCAGTGAGTTGGTGATGTAGGATCAGTACTGAGTCATCCATTTTGGCCTGAGGGCTCTGTAGCACATGCTTGCCTGCAGACTTGGGCTGCAGTAGCCTGGAAATTGGTCCTGTGAATTTAAGAAATCGAACTTGTTTATTATGCTTTTAAAAATATTGAAGGAACAAAAGTCCCTAGGCTGACCTCTCTGCACAAGTTTTGCTGTTTGCAGTGAATACAGAAGGTTGCTTGGAGGGAGATCAAGGAGCAAGCCCCCCAGCTCATTGCTTTTGTGGCTTGTGACCGAATCCCACTAAAAACAACTTGTGATTTATTTCAGCTGCATAATAATATTACAAAGTAATAAAAGTAAAGGCATATTTAATGATGTCCTTCCATTAAATGGTATGCCCTGGCTTTCTACCAATGGCTTTACAGACCTACTGGCGCCTGAGTCAAGACTCTTTCTCTCAGTGTGGGGAAAGACATTAAAAACCATGAGACAGTCCTAAGTACCACCAGGTTATGCTGCACAATTCGTTTCCATTAGGCAAGTCATTTTTTTCCTTTCCTTGGCCACTGCAAATTTGTTATGCTAATAAACACACTTGTGTGATGGGACCCAATCTAAACAAATATTGACTTAGTAACTTTGCTGGACACATGCAGGATTAGACATCTGTGTCTCATCATAGCCAAAGGTTTCTTCTCTCACCCTCTCATCTTCACAACATATCAGTACTTTTGGGCACAGCTTTCTTCAAGTCTCAAGCATTTGTTTGTTATTTCCATTATTTATTTATTTATTATTTTTATTAGTTGTAGTTTATTAGTTTTTGGGTTGTTTTTTAAATTAGTTTCTAAAAGTCAGGCAGCATCTGTTAGAAGAGAAAGAGGAAAGGAATTTCGAGGGTATGGAAAACTGGAGAAAAACAATATGGAGGAGTTATGGTTGTGGGATAGAAATCATTTGTTGACATCCTCCTGCCCAAAAGATTCAGAACTGTCTTACAAACTGAACAGGGGTCACTCTTCTGTAGACTACACTGCTGTGAAGTATGGGGAAACGCAGAGTGGTTGTGGCTGCCCTACTATTGCAAAGTATGAGGATTGTTGGTGGATGCTGCCCCAAACACGAGTTCAGCAGGGGAAGTCTGAGCACATCAGTTGGTCAGAGTTTCAAACACCTGTTTGTGTGAAAAGTGCAATAGAACATGCTGTTGGGATCTCAGTTTTCTATCTTTGCTGAATTATTTATTAATATTATTTTTATTATTTTAGCCCCCATTTGGAGCACTGCATCCAGTCCTGGGCTCCCACCACAAAGCTGTACTGCTGCATAAATCCCAGCCTGCTGGAGGGGTGGTGAAATGGACCACAGAGCAGGGAAAGCAGCAAGAGCTTTGCAGACTGTTATCTGGGTAGGACTGGGGGTAGAGCCTCATGGCAGGTAGCTGGTGCTGTCTCCCCTAACAGACCCAAAATGTTTACTGAATCTGGGTGCTTAATAGAAACGTCATGTTCTCTGACCTGATTTCTTCTGGCAGCCTATTATTAAATTCACCCCAAATATTAGCACAACGAGAATTTAATAACATACTGCATAATTCTTACAAGATAACATAAACACTACAGTCATACATATTACGCTGTACAGAATTAACGTATTATTTTAGAAAAGGTTCCTTTGCCATTCCCCAGTAATATTGGTCTTGGTAAAAGTAAAAATGGTAAAAATGAATGCATTTTAAAACAAAATATTTGGTGCTTGCTTTATTATTGTCCATATGAGTGAGGAGAAAAACAAGGAGGAGGGGAAGAAAGAGAAAAAAGGAGGAGAAGGAGAAGGAAAGAGAAGGAGAGCACAGTGTTTTCCCCTTCCACTTTGCATTTTATTAAAAATGCAGATCTATTCAGTTCTGTGTTGAAAATACAAACAAGCTCCTGAAAGCTGCTGTGTGTGACTCAAAGGGCTTGGATGGATAGATGCAGGTCCTAACCTTTAATCTGCCTCACTTGCTCCTCCAGGATATTTTCCAAAAGCTGTTTTTCTGCACTCTAATGTCCTGCCAGTCATAATTTGTATTTCTGGACACATGAAAGAACTGTTTCCTGTCTCCAGTGAAAAAAAGGGAGGAAAAAGTATTTGAAGTCAGAACTGGGTTTTCTTTTAAAGCCTACTACGGGAAAACAAAAGCCATTTCCACCCCAGGCTTGGCTCTGTGAGACTGACTGCAGGCAGGAAGTGTTAACAAGCTGTGCTCAGGGCTACACTCCTCTTCCCATCCAAGCACCAGCCGGCACGCTCGCACTGAGAGGTGACTGGTGATCCATGACCCAGCTCACCAGCACAGCCCTATATCACAAGCCCACCTCTTGTGTGGGCCTGGAACTCCATGGACAGGAGCTAATCATTGATATGAAGGCCTTGCCTTGGCCCTGACGTGGGAGAAGGCCGAGTGGAGGGGAAGGACCTACAGGCTGCCGCGATGGGCACTTTGGGGTCCTGCTAAGCCTCCAGAACCTTTGGGAGGTGGTTGGTGCTGCTGGGAGAATGTTTGTGGCTGGGAATTTGGTGCCAGGGCTGCTTTTAGAGGTGCTGTTTTATGTGTAGCAGCTTCCCCCCACCACTCCTCTAATCTCTATTACATATCTACAGACAAAACAGCCACTTGGCATTGCATTGCGGATGTCTGCAACTTTTGCCAGGACGTTGACCGGAGGCCAGGAACTTGGGTGGAGACAGGAGCCAGAAGGTCATCTGGGGTTGCTGTTCTTTGTTAGAGCTAAATAACATTGTGAACGTATTAAAGCCCCTTTCCATGCACTGATTTTTTTTTTAAATACCTTCAGTAGCTGCCGTTTTTTTTTTTTTCTTCCCTTTCTGGGCTGGACTCATGTACAAATACACAAGGCAGAGTAGCCTGCTCACTTGCTTTTAGCGTGAAACCCTGTGTCTCAGGGTTATTTTTGAGAGAAATTAATGAAATACTCCCTCCAAAGGTCTCGTCTGCAAGAGCAAGACTTGGGGTTCTTTGCCACTTTCTCTCTTTCCAACACTGAAGAGGTGCTTACCTTCACAAAACTATCATGCAATCATTATTGTTTCCTAAGAAGAGAAGTTAAAAAATAAAGATGCAAGTGGTCTGAAGCAAATGCTGGTATCTGGAATTGAAGACCTGCTGCTGGATCCAGCAACACTGCTGAGCAGCAGTCCTCATGCTGCTGGAGCCAGTAGGGACTGAAAAAAACACAAGAAATACCTGCATTTTGTACAGATGATGTTATTAAATAAGTTCTGCTTGCGTGTAGGTTCATCTACCTCTAAGATGACCAAGTTTAATGTATATTATTGAGCCATTAATGTGGATCCCCTTCATAAAATAGACTGCTGATGAAAGTAATTATCTATATGATGCTTTCTTCCAGTGTCAAACTACAGCAAAATAATTACATGCTTACATAGAGACAGTAAATTATGTGGTTTCAAGAAAATCAAGTTTCATTCTTTTTTTTGACACTATGGCAAGAGCATTGCTGGTTGAACATGTGGAGTTCTGGGACTCACAGCAAAGCCTTCTATTCTAGCATGAGACTGGCACTGCAGTGGCTGTAGACAAGTGCCTTCCTCCTTTTTTAATTCAAGTATTCTTGTGCCCATGAACATGTACTACACATTGAATTCCATTCATCTCCTACTCTCCTTCTTGGGATGTGACAGTCATGGGAGGTGTGTTGTTGCTGTTGATAGCGGGCAGCTTGTTTGGTGCAAGACCCCTCTTGAAGGGAGGTCTTGGTGTCATGCCCAAAAGGCAACAGACACATTGAATTACCCAGCAGCTGCTCTGTTTCATTCCCAGAACAGGATTTCTTTGTTTTGGGCAAAAAAGTCCTAACAAGTAACATGTAAAGATATCTCCCTGTATTTGTATATAGACACATATACATAACAACTAATAATATATACATTAACATTGTATTACTTATTAAATCTGGTTTTTTTTTCATACATATATGCTTTTCTCTGGAGTCTCAATGGATAAGGGGTGTTGTAATACAAAGCATTATTAGCACAGCTATATCCAGACTGGTATCATTTTCCAGAGACATTATCTAATTATAGCATCCAAAAGACTGTAAGAATAAGATTTCATGATAACCATGAGTATTCCAAAGGGAGTAAGACTGTGGGAAGGTAAAACAGATGATCTTGATTTGCAGCAGGCAAGGTAAAAATTCCCCACAGTCTCTCAGTCCTACATCTCAGCCTCTTTATGCTGCTTAACTGTTTGGTATGGCTTCTGTATTTTTTTCTTTTAAAGGCAAGACAAATTGTCTAGCCACAAGTATTCAAACTGCTTTTAATCTGAGTCAAGAAATGTGCTGTACTGCTTGGCTGTCTTTAAAGTCAAATACTACAGTAATTCTGCAAATGGTGTATTGGTCAAAGGATGAGCTGCAGCTTAATGTATCTACCTAGCTCCAATGTGCTTGACTTACAGCTCCCAAGCCCCCTTACCATTGGGGGCAGAGGGAGGCCCTCTGAGGTGGCACGATCACTTCAGCCCTCAGCCCCATTTTGACTGCAGCTGTGGCTTCGTGAGTCTTCTCTTGGGCAGCCTGGTAAAAACATGTCTGCTGCATCCACTCTTGCTAAAGCTAGCTGAAAACTCATCTCTAGCTGAGTATTTAAATAACTTTTCTATGGGTTAAGAAAAGGACAGTTTCCCTGCAGCTGGGTTACTGGGAGGGCCAGACAAGCTCTGTGTCACAAGAAGCTGGTGGGAGAAAAAGGGAGTCACTGTTCTTTTCCAGCCATTCCTAGTTCCCTGCTTCCATTGACATACCAGATTATGTGTCTTGTGGTTGCTGGCTGCATGAAGAATTCACATGTGGCTTGTAAAATCAGAAAGATTGTTCATTCCTGGATAAGAAAATGTTATTAACGTGCTTTTGGGTGTACTTTTTCTGTGAAAACAGACACACACATGCACAGAAATACACATACTGGAAAGAACAGGTGTACATGGTCTCTGATTAGTCCACATAAACAAATACAGGATGCAGATGATTCAAAATTGTAACAACTTTGATTTCTATACCACAGAGTTTTAAAGAGATTTCATTCATCACGTATATTCTCACCCAGCTCTAGCTCCAAGGACATATCTGAGACAGGGATTTAAAAATATCCATAGTAAAATTTTCTGCTCAGTATAATGTATAATTCTGAAGTGTAAAATTGCCTGGCTCATTTAAACCAGTAGCCAGTGCTGTGCATCACCTGGATCCTATGAGTTTCTCTTTTTCAGTGGGCTCACGAGAGTGTTTCTTCACTTTCTTTACTACAGGGACCACCTAACTTTTTAGGACAAAGAACCTTACACCAATTATATCGCTGCTGCCACAGTAGTTTCATTTCCAGCAGCTAAACACCAGACACTTCCATACATTCTTATTTTCTCCATTTTTTCTCCTTACTGCTGTGGCATGAGAATATGTAGGGCTTCTTATTTTTAATAATGCTTGTAACTGGTACGTGGATGACTGTCTGAAGTTTTACAGACCACTAGATGTCCTCAGCTAGTGTGAAAAATCACTTGTGCAGTGTGTTCCTCTCTCCTTGCAAGTTTATTAGCCATCAGCACTGCAGGATGAACCTTTTGGTACTCTTTGACCTCTTGCCGGCATAATTTCAAGGAAGAAATGTCACATTTGTATGAGTACAGGGAAAATATTTATTTAGCAGGTGTGTACGTATTGTTTTTATCTGCTGATGATAGGGGCAGCACAGCACTCTGGAATGTGTGTTGCATTTATGGAGTGGATTAATGGGCAGAGTAAAGGTTATTGTCTTATAAACACAGCTGATCACATGCATCTGCCATTTCTCAGTGCCTCCTTATAAGAGATGGGATGGGGTTGGAAAAAATAATCTGAAATAGAGGCCTTGAATGAAGCCATATTTAGATACTGAGCTGATTTCTTCAAAAGTGCTTTTCCTAAATAACTCTTACAGGTCAGTAGAAGCCATTGTAATAAAAACCTGTGTATATGCGTGCCATCTATCATAAATCACTTCATCTGTGATTGAATTCTGGGCAAACTTGTGGCACATGTTTAACACATAATGTCACAGCAGTTCTCTGCAAAATATTTCAGCAGGACAGGAAGAATGCCATGAACCTGCAAGAAGGTTTTAGTTAGGGAAGATGCAATTACCAAAGCTGGATGTGTCTAGGACACTAGGGAAAACCCTCTTGCTTTTGAAAATTTGAGCTTAACAGCTTTAAACACCTGATAGCCATATTTATCTATTTATTTATTTGCCAAGGAAACAGATTGTTTAAATGAAAACAGGCAGCATTTCCTAAGCAAAGAAGCAAACAAACAAAAAACTTTAGAAAATAAATAAAGGAAAAAAAAAGTTTTTTCTCTTGTGACACCTTAGTGGGAAACCATGACACATTCACCACAGAAACACACTTTCTGGGCTGCAGGTCAGCTCTGTCAACATTTCGTGTTTGAAGTTGATCAATTGTAAAAAGTGGAACTCCACTGGGAGACATAGGGGGTTCAGGTTAGAGCAGTGCAGAAACAAAAGAGAAACCTATCTGCAAGGAAGACAATTAAATGTCTTTTGCTATTAAAACATGTATATGCCCTAGCAGTTACTGATGACCTTGCAAATATCCACATCCAACAATCAAATGGTTCAGCACACCAATTTTTTAGGTTTAATTGATATTACAGTATTGCAACAAAACAAGTAGAGGAAAACTGCTACCTGAAAGCAAGCACCTTGTGTAACACATATCCTTTCAATCTCCAGAGGAATTTTGTTGACTTGGGCTACCCATTAAATTTGCCACACGGATTGAGCAAATAATCTCCTACAGCAGTTCACAATCTTTGGAATAAGTCAGTTCCAATTCTGCTAGGGTGCAGAGTGATGGACTAGGTGGTTTCTCAGGTTCCCTTCCAGGCCAAAATTTCTGCGACATTAAGGCACATCTCTGAAGCATATAAACAAGAATCAGAAAGATAATGGTGGATGAATGAAACGTACCAGAGTACATTCTTCAAGAAACCAATGCATTCCTCAAAGGGATACCTACCAACAGTTTGCACAGGAGCTGCTTTAAGTAGAAGGAGGCTGTACAGCACCATCCTCAAAAAAGATTGAGAGAGTGCAGAGGAATTCTTTTCTTGGCTACCCTGCCCAAATGAAACAACTTTCTCTGGTTGCTACTGACAGGAATTTGTTAAAATGATGTACACCTGAGTTTATATTTGTATAAAGCTAGTGCAAGGGCTGTTCTGGGAGATGTTCCATCCCATTTTCAGCTAAGGGTGTGTTGTATGTGGGATGCATATATCTCAGTAAGAAAAAAATCTGAACTGTATATTTCCCAAATGTACACACTGGTCACATCACTGTGGGAGCTACACTGTGGATACTGAATACTATATGGCCCCAAATCACACACACAGATCATAGAAAAAATGGGAAGGAAAACGATCAAGCAGGTATGATTTTACCTTATTAGCAGCATACCAAGGTTATAATGTACCATGGATTCCTGATGTGGTCTCACTTCTGCTGTGCAGCCCCTACTCAGCTGCATAAGACCTTAAAACAGTGCTGCTATCACTTCCTTAATGCTCTGATTCCTTATGTTTCAGAACATACTTCCTTGCCTCTAATTATGAGAGAGCACTGCTGTGAGATTTGATAGAAAGGCATGCACCCATGCTGTCAATCCAATTCGCAGTCAGCAAAGAAGCCCTGACATGCTCTGCTATGCAATTATACTTGGTACGTCCAGTATGTTGACTGTGCCACAGTGAAGCAGATCAAAGCTTCAGTGTATTGCTTTGTCAGTCAGGTGTGCTGCCTCACTTGAAGAACAGGAATGTGCTAGACATCCATTGTATAAAAACAAAAATATCATTATTACAGTGTTGCTAAATAATGGTGTATCTCCCTTTCTGTACACTCTGTTTAACAAAAAAGTGCAATTTACAACATTAACAAAATAATGAAATATTCCATGTTTCAATGTTTCTCTGTTGAGCATAGTAATGAAATAAAGACCGATATGTTTTAACTACTCAGTTGATGGCTTAGGCACTAATCAGATGTTTGTTGTTATTTTTGGCTGTCACACATGAAAAAAACACAGCAGAAACCTTCTTTTAAAAAAGAAATCTTTAAAAACTCGTGCATGTAGAAAGGAGGCAATGGCTTCGCATGGTTAGCTGCTTGTTGATTTAAG